>NC_134140.1:15647000-16272500 GCF_033958435.1 Carettochelys insculpta
AGAGAGGCTAATTTTGGTTTAGCGTAGACTGATTCCTAGTCTAAAGTGAAGGTAGACTGACATAAGTCTGGTTTACACCGAAAGAAGAGACTTGGCACAAGCTCATACTGGTTTTACTCAAACAGCTTGAAATCATACTTTTAATTAAGTAAATACAACACTTGCCTAGAGCTACACAATTTAATCAATCACAAAAAAATCACCAGGCATTGATACTGCATTTGAGAACATTTTCCAAATGCACATTTGGGAAGAAAGCAACTTGGCTAATTTTAAAGCCCTATACCTAGATTAAAAAAAAAAACAAAAAACAAAAAAACAAACAAACCATGGTCAAAGAGCCAAAGTATGTTTAAGGACCAGTAGCACAGGTACTGGTACAGGTTTCACAAATACTGTGCCCTCTTTCCATTTTGTCTTATGTGCTTCTTTCTTCATGCTTCACATTTAGTGAACATGAGAGAGACTGTCCCTCTCCAACAAACGAAACAGTACTTTTCCTAACAGAGCCACACAGCTGAGTGCATTGAAAGAGATGGATTAAGAGGCTTAATTGAGGCCAAGAGAGATGACACTACCGATGTTACTGAACAAAACGTGAAGCAGTCTGATGTTTACGGTATTTTAGACATTAATCCCTTCCAGCTGTCCATTTCCAATGCAGTGTAATATTTACATTAATTATTTTCATCTATAAGAAAGCCAGACCAGTCAGTGGTTTAGTAATCTCTGTATCATCCCCAATTCTGAACCTGAAGAAAGAAGCCAGCTCCTCAAATTTATCGCTAAATGACCAAATTCATCCTCGGTGTAATTTCAGCAAAGGCAGTGGAGTTACGTCTCAGATGATGCTGATTTAGCTAGGAAAAGTGAAGATATGACACCTTTTTATTGCCTCACAAAGGCCAATAACTAGGTTCCTCAAGCACCTCCATCAACTGAACAAGCAGAGCAAGCAGCTAGGTTTACATCTTGGACGGTAGCAGGATGATCACGTGGTGAAGGGAGTTAAAAATGGTGCAGGGGGGACAGGGAGCTGGTTTAGAAGAAGCAAAGAATATTTAGGGTTGAAAGGAACTCCACCTAGACACAAGGCGCTCAAAATGCACTCCTTGAACACTGAGATACAGGGACAAAGTCTGTTCAGAGGTCGAACAAGGAGAAACAACAAGCATCACCAACAGTGAACAGCAACCTATTATGAAAGTTTCAAAAATCTTTCAATACTGTGGGAAACTAAAACTCCCCCGCGGTAACCTCGTCATAGCTAATTTGTGATTTCCTGTACACACAGTATTAACAGCACAATAGAGCATCTATCATGAGCCTCCTCCAAGAATTCAAAAAAGCAACATATTCTTTTCATCTAGACACTGGAGCCTCAATACAATCTGCTGTACACAATGAAAAGGTTATTTCTTAGATGTTGCTTTGGCAAATCTTCCATCTAGTTGCATCACATCCAATGCCTGCATAGAATAAGCAGCAGTGGCGTTTCGGAAGTCAAACTTCAAGCAACAAAGCTCAGCAAGGAGAAGTTACAGAACAGGAGAGGGCTCACACTGGTTTTACTCAAACAGTTTAAAAAAGTTACTGAAAATGTTAGGATCCTACGCTTTGGACCACGTTTTTGTAAAAACATTTAAATGCATATGAAATATTTAAACAATAATATATTAGATTGCACAATAATTCTTTACTTTTCTGTAGTGCATGACAAACAAACATACTAACCCATAAAACACTTTCAAACAATGGCTATCAAAGTGGAACAAAGTTCACTATAAAACAATTTAGGGTAGGCCGTAAAGACTACGTAAGGGGTAATTTTAGATTGGCAGAATATAATTTCCTGAGTTAGAATTTAGATAGAACTATAGGGCTAACACTCCAAATATAAAATACCACGAGATGGTAGGCCAAGATCTTAATTTTATAAGACTTTTTGGTAAGAGAGAGAATGGTGCAGCTAGAATATTCAAACCAGAATAGGAAATGCAGAGATGCATTATTAGATTGCTATCAACCAGTGAAATAACTTCTTTCAGTCCTGCTCATTTGATTAACAGAAAAATCAACATGAGAAAAGCTATGATACACATTAGTTCTACTCAGCAAGGTACAAGCAGCACATAAAAATATTCAACAGATCACAAATGTGAAAGTGCTCCTTGGTGAAAATGAACAGTTTAACAGATCTGGTAGAAAAAAACAATTTAAAAGTTTGGTGGCTGGCTTGGAGTTATCGCTACAAAACAGTTTTGTCCAGCATGACTCTGCAAAAATTAAATGCTATGTACTGAACGAGGAGTGCACATCTAATGAAATCTGACTCACTTGGGAACTCTGCTGAAGTGCTGTACGCCGCAGTTTCAGGTGGAAGACGTTTTCTTTTTTTCATTTTGAAATTGTTGCCCTGGGAATGTGTAAAGGCACATGGGTATTTTTGTACCACTCATCTTAAGAATGCGGGGCCAGTTCTGAAAATTCATGTTCAGGCAAAACTCCCTTGGAAGCCAACACAAATTTGGCCTGGGACCAGCAAGAAAGAACATTTGGATCTGGACCAATAGCAACGCTGTCACTGGCACCGCCCCTCACAGCACCCTATGACTCTAAGGGGAGTCACACAAAGTGCAATGTGAGGAAATGCTGCCTCAGGCAACGTTCACTTTCAGCAAATTCTCCTGTGGATCAGCCACAATCTGTCTGGAGAATGTATTTTTTTAGCGTGCTCCTTTCCTGGTTCACTTGCTCAAAATCTGACTCACCCTCACGGCAGAGGGACGTTTTGCAAAGTGAGGAAAAGTAGCAACATATATACCCAGGGATGGAAACTTTCTGCACAGCTGCTTCTCTTCTGTGCCTGGCCCCACCTGACATGTTTTTACATTTTCTTCTCTGAACACCAGACACAGCCTGTGCGGTGGTTGCTAGCAAGGCCACAGCTTGCTTGCTCGTTGCGTCTTCCCTTCCAATTTAAGGGCAAGATTATGTATGGCCTCTGGACAAATGCACAATGTGGAGAAGAGCCTGCAAGCACCACTGTTCCTTCGTGCCTACTTCATAACGCGAGGCAAACTAGCACTTTAACTCAGAGAGTCCATGCAGCATCAGCGTAACTGTTGACACCAGCCGCTCAAAGAGAGGCCATTTCTGTGCTGGCCTACTGCAGAGAGCAATGGAATGTGCACCTCCTTTGAAGACCAGGACACAGTAGTGGTCACATGCTCATGTGGCTGTATGCTGAATTAGGCCCAATGCCTCCAGAAGCACCTACCAGGGTGGTGTGCACCCCTGAAATAAATACCACCTTTTGTCCAGAATCTCTAAATAAATATTGGGACTCTTTAGGAAGCCTGTTACTGTCATCCCACAACAATAAAAACTGGATTATGCACAGAACTGTGGAATCCTGCGCGAGTAAAGCAAGAAATGTTATCTCGGGCAAGTCACTTAATAAACGCTTCCAGTAAGTAACTTCCTCTCCACCCTTCGTGCCCCCCTCCCCGCCCATGCTGATCTGTCAGTTTTCATTTCATTTTTTTGTTTTCTATATTTTTTGTTTTCCCTGTTATATGTTGGTGGTGCCAGTTCATTTTCAGCACTATCTCCAAATCCAAAGAAGTGGGTCTGCCCCACAAAAGCTCATCATCTAATAAATTATTTTGTTAGTCTTTAACGGGCTACATGCCTGCTTTTTTATTTCCTGCACTTTGTACTGTCACATCCAAACCCCCTCCCCCACATGAAAGATATGGAAAAAACGTATTAATAAATGACTTCTCAGAATAAATTCTGTGACAGGCACAGAGTCAGAAAGCATGAACAACCTTCATTCCACACCTATGTAACTTTGCCAGGAGTGATATAACAAGTTGAAAATTATTTCAGTCCCAAGGAGAGACCCTGTGCTGATAGCTATTTTAAAAGAATAAAATGCAGTCAATAAAATATCTAAAACTACATGTAATTACATAATCGCATACCTTAACTTATGTGTAAACACTTAAAAAAAACAGAAGCAAATCCATACCCCTGGTATGAGAGAAGTAAATTTCCTTTGGGAAAATTCAAGTTTAAAACCATTGTAAATGTCAGTGCTCCAAGCCAAGGTTAGTCTAATGAATATTTTTGGTAAAAGAATGAGATTAAGTACTGAATACTTGATTCTGGTTTTTTTTAAGCCTTCCCACTATGAATTGTAGTCCTCTCAATCCTTGGTGCTTCATATCATAGTCACCATCTTTCCAGCTAAGGATGATTGGATTAAGATTCCAAAGTCTATGAAGGAAAGAAGTCACAAGGGAACAAAAGCACATATTTCCACTTCTCCTTCAAGAGACCTTTTGTTTTAGGCTATTGCTTGCTCAAGGCAGTAACATTTTCCTTGTGAAGTATCAGTAACGTGCATCAAAATATGGGAAGCACTAGATACTCAATTGGAAAAAAAATATATCTATTAGACACCAAGTGAATAATTATCAATTCAAATTATACAGGAAACATGTTTCATAAGGGAGACAGAGGAGTTTATAGTTTGCTTCAAAAATAAATTATTGATCTATTATAGTAAATGTATGTTTCACACAACAAAAAATTCCTTTTACATAAATTCTTGGAAAAAATATGGTAGGTTTTTTATAAAGAGGGATTTATGTATATTTTCATTTCTTTACCTTACTAGTTACCCTATTTCCTTTATAATAAGAGTCACCTTTTCAGTAAATGATGCTTATGGTGGCAAAGACCTCATCACACCTTAATGGCCCAATGTCGCAAAAGGAACTGAATCTGCTCCTTCCAAATACTCCATTTGCAGGGGCCAATTTAACAGCTCCATGCAAATTCTCACTCAGACTGTGAAGTTTAGGCTGGGCTGGGGCAGGTGCACAGTCCAGCTAATCTCTGCAGTAACTCACAGAGGAAAAGACAGTGCAAATTAGAGGAGCCCTGGGGCTGTTTTAAATTGTGCCAGGGACTGGTCAGGCTATTGGCCAGGACCAGAATTTGGGAAGCTCAGAAATGATTTACCCAAATAAAGTTCAGTAAAGCAGTACGAAAAGACCCCAGCTGTGGAACCTTACACACCCCTAAGCCTAGGGGCACAGCACAAGCTTTAGCTTCCAACCTGCTCACTGTCTGAAACTTCCTTAGCTTTGCTCCCATCAGATACGTCATCGCAATGTTGTATATCACATTGTAGCAGGAGATGGTCATGGTCCCCTAATTCACTCCCTGCAAATTAGTCACTCAAGGGTGGGATGTGAATATTTTGGAATCAAAAGAAATTCAGATCAAAAGATTACTACTAGAACTTAAGGAAAAAAAACAGAACCAAGCCACAAACAACCAATAGTGTCCTAATCTTACTTTAAATAGCTAATTATGTTAGTGGGACACAGTTCATGTGTTTCGGCAATCTGAAAATGGCTGATTTTGTAATTACACACAAAGAATGTCTTCTACACATTTCTAGGGGGACTACACAAAAATCAGCTTAACTTGCCATCTTTGTTTTCAAGCTGGCAAGAGAAGAGAGAATTGCGAAAGTAAACAAAAAGCACTCTGAAGACTAAAAATATAATTTATTAGGTGGTGAGCTTTTGTGGGACAGACCCACTTCTTCAGACCATAGCCATACCAGAACAGACTCAATATTTAAAGCACAGAGAACCAAAAATTGTTAAAAAGGTGGACACATCATGAAAAGTGTCTCCCTATTGGTTCTCTATGCGTTAAATATTGAGTCTGTTCTGGTATGGCTATGGTCTGAAGAAGTAGGTCTGTCCCATGAAAGCTCACCACCTAATAAATTATTTTGTTAGTCTTTAAAGTGCTACTGGACTGCCTTTTTGTTTTGATAGAATATACACTAACAAGGCTACCTCTCCGTGAAAGTAAACGTGAGCTTTCTCTTACTGTCAATGATATGTGCTCTAGACGCTCTCACCTCTACAGGCTGGATATAGTTAACAGAATTTGTGTATTAATATATGGTTGGGAGATAGAGGTCTGTCCTATAATTTTTATCCTAATCTTATACTTTTGGCCACCTTTTACTCAATGTCACTCCATCCCAACTTTCTCACTACATGAATAATTACTGGGGCCCGGCAGCTAGGGCAGCCTTAGATAAAACTGCAATGCTGCTATGGGATTTGAAAGCCTGACATGCTGTAGCCCAGAGAATAAGAGTATCACTTCATCACAGTTTCCAGCTGGCCCTAGAAGCAAGAGCCCTAATATTGCTCTTGAATCTGTGTCTCTAATAGCCACCCACCCAGAGTTTCTTAAAGAAACACAGCTATTACTATTAACAGTGGGTAAGAAAGACAAAATGGAAACTAGCAACCGTATCCCTAAATATTCAGAGAGCTTTGAATGAACAGGACATCCTTGTGTGTTTTTTCTTATATATGACCAAAGTAAGTGTCTTACCATATACTCACTGGTCATTCAAAATATCTAATTAATATTTCATTCCCGTAACAGTGATATGAATACACATTTTAGCAAAACACTGCAGTTTTCCCCAAGAGTACAATCTTAGCTAATTGTCTCATTGCTGTAGATGTTCTCAATTGGAAGAGATGGGTTGAAACCATCCTTAAGAATCCATATGAAAACAACATAGTTACAGTCTTCTTCTAATCTCTTGAATGAGATTTTTGAGCTAACTACTGTGGCTACTGCATTCACTTTATCAATAAAGCTACAATTCTAACTAAGAAATACAGAGATTAACATGCTAATACATAAGGCATTCTGACTACGGAGCAGCTACAATTACTTGATGATGCAAACGCTGAAGTTTAAAAAAAAAGAAAAAACAAACGGGTAAAAGTCAAATAAACTGGCATAGATAAAGACAGTCTGCGTTTAATTTGTATTGGGGCACCAGAGCACATATGGCAGGTCACATCTCCAACTATTCTAAGATGACCTGTAAGAGACACATTTGCATGTACACAATGTTTGTGTGCTGCAGCTACCCCAATCTATACACCACAAGCCTAAATTTAACAGTCTACTAAACAAAGTTTATTTCAAAATAGTAGCTTCAGTTACTGAACTATGGTAGTAAGTTTGACTATCATTCCAGCATTTATTTTTAAATATGCCAACATAAATATGCCAACATATTCACCAAAACACAAGTCGACTAAACTACAGTAGAGTCCGAGGATTTTATTAAAAGAGGCACAAACAACAAACTCCATACATTGAGCCAAATCATGCTTCCTGTTCCACCAGTGGAAATTCAATTAGTTCTATTGGTGTCACTCAAGATTCATACAAGTACAAATCAGAGAAGTTTCTAGCACCTGACTTTATTTCTATTTGTATATGGATTGTAACTTCTGCATAAACATCAAGCATGTTACTTAGAACTGGAAAGGTCAGGCAATATCTTTCAGTGCAGAAGTTAATACCAAAGAGGTAGCTTCTGTCTGGATAGACAAAGTAATATTCAGAAAAAAAAACCAAAATAATATTCAGAAAAAAAAATCAAGAAAATACACTGGTGTAATTTTGTTGCCATAGGGAATAGAGTCAATAAAAATCAATATTATTATAAATAGCAAAATTAGTGTTCCTAATTTTATGCAGATAGTATGAGGAGGTTTGCAGTAAGGCCCAAATATGCCAATGAATTAGCTAAAAATACAGATCAAGCAGCTATATTCTGAAAATGTTCCCTTTATCAGTGTAACTTCCACTAATTAAAACTTATTTTACCCTACTTTTATTATTTACTAGATAAGTGAAGGTATTCAGCAGATACATTTAAGGAGCTGATCTTTCCATCAAACAGCAATGCATTATATCTGACTTATATTTATTAGTATTTTCTGGTTCCCCTTCTAAAGAAAATATAATAATGAGATTGAAATTTTAATACACAGACCTGAATGCTTACAAAGGGACTAGAATGCCAAATAAACACTTACATTTTCTGAGATCCACGGAAAGGACCCTCTGTGAGGCATCAGAATCTCACACGTACATCCCAAATACTGTAATTTATTTTAATTCACTCAAAAAAAGTACACTGTTCACTCTCGTCCTATTAAGTCCCATTAATTTAAATGAGGCTAAAAGGATGATTACCTCGTGGCTGTTCCACCAAGGACTAAAAGCAAACATTCTTCTTAATAAGGGCAAGAGTTGTTAATGTACAGTGATGTTCAATTTTTTTAATTTAAGCCACAACAGGTGAAATTTTTAAGAGAACTACTGGTAATGCCTACGGACACATACATTGTGTCAGCCTAACAAGAAGCAAAGGCAGCCATCTGATTTGAAAAATACATTAAAAAATAAAGAAACACAATAGGTGAATCTATACAGCAAATTAAGTTGTTTTGGTTGTATAAATTTCTCTTTGGGAATCACTTCCTATTGGAGTCTATATTTTGTTGCTGCTAATTTAACCTGCATATGTCATTTTTCCAATTAACTGAAGAATTTTAAGCAGGCGATTTGAGGCAAATACTGTAAAATCAACCCCATGCAGATTATCCATCTTTACCTTCAACAGCAGCAGCAATCCATACGTGCATTTGCTAGCAATTTTATTTAAAAAAGGAACTCAAATTTGCCTTACCATTCAAATAAATAACCTGTCCACGGACTTTGCACAGTCACTTCAACATGCAGGCCATAAACAGTTTTTTTTTAAACAGTACTAACATGCTTTAACTTCCTGTTTATTAAAAAAAAATCAACACAGCTTTGTCTACATGGCTTTTGATTACAGTTAAAAACCACGACTGTTCAGCTCTTGAGAGCGTGCATGGAGGGGGAAAAAAAAGAATTTAAATCTTGGCTGTAGCCTAATGGCTATTTTAAGTGCAGAATATTTTTAAAGGGTGAAACAGATCAATAGCCAAGTTCGAGTCCCTTAACTCAGCTCCACCGAGTCTGTTGTTGAGGATTTTATTTTTTCCCCCTTAAATCGATCTATTCCAGCAGTTACTAGGCAAAGTTGCTCGGCAGACAATGTCTGGCCACATCCCCACCTCTGATTACCAATATTCGCCAACCAGTGTGGATTTAAAAAAGCCCTGACACACACACACACAAAGCAGGCAGCGGCGGGGGAGGGGACAGAGCACACACATCCATCCCCGTCTCTTTACAGCTAGCTCGCAGAGAGAGAGAGAGTGAAATCGTTACCTAGAGGCAAGCCCTTGTTTAGCAAGTGAGAGCTTCCCATGGAGGTGGCTGTCCAGGCTCTACCCAGAGAACTTCAGTCCAGTGTTCCCCCCAGAAATCCTAAGCATATGGCGGCTACTTCTGTTTCCCCCCGAAGTAACACCCGGGGACCCACACGCCCAGACACACACACCCAGGCGGAGCGCGGCTGTCTCTGAACGTGGGAGAGGCACCGCGGGCGGAGCTCCGCTCAGACCAAACTAATCTCTCGTTTGCAAGCACGGAAGAGCCACCAAAAAGCAAACGGGAGGGAGGGAGAAAGAAAGCAGATGCGGTTTAGCGCTCCTCTGCCTCCGGCCGTCTCCGAGCTCAGCAACTAGGAAAGATGTAACTACACACACACACGTTTTCCCACGTCTTATTAGCATCAGAAAGAAAAACACAGACAGACACACACACCCCCACACCACCTTTTCCCATTTCTTATTAGCTGCAGAAAATACACACACACGTTTTCCCTCATTAGCAGCAGGAAAAAAAACTCACAAACACACACCACGTTTTCCCATGTCTTATTATCAGCAGAAACAAAACCACACACACACCCCTGTATTTACTTTTATAACTTAGCCAAACACTGAGTTATTTTGCTTTTTTTAAGCAACCATAATGTTCGAAAAGCTTTACCACAGAAATTCTTAAACTTTTAAAGAACACGGAACACCAAACAATAATATTTTTCTGCGCAACACATCTGAAAATTTTCTTCAAAAAAAAATTATCATCAAACCAGAGGAAAAAAAATCTTACCAAAACCAAACAGCCAAATTTACAGAAAAAAAAACAATACAAAGTAATGTAATCAAGTATTGTGGCAATGAAGAAGTAATAATGTATCTGGTTTTAATAACAGAAAATAGAGACCATCAGTGTATGATGTCAAAAAAGCATCAGAGGCTTAGGACACACCTGCGAGTTGCTCCCACAACACCAGAGTTCTGCGGAGTATAGTTTAAGAAACACAACTTTACAGCAACTGTATGATGTGTTTTCTCTTTAGACCCACAGAACAAATTCTGATCAATGCCTTATCATAGTCTTACATATTCTTAAACAATTTGGTTGATGATCCATCTCCTCTTACACATAAAGGACAATTTAAAAATAAATAATTTCTTATTTTCTAAGGGCCCCACACTAATAACAAATAAGAACAAACGTATCTCAGTTTACAAACCCCTCTCAATGGCTCACACTGTAAATAACTAGGGCCCAGGTCTGCTTTCAATCACACTGGGGGTCTGGGAAGAGGGTGAGCTTCAGCTGACTAAACTGGAAATTGCACCGGTGTAAGTGAGGGCAGATGGACAATAAAAAGTTTCTTATGAGACAAATCCTGCAATTTTTCACGATCAAGCACACTCCCATAGATTTCCATTACTTCTAAAATGTCCACTTGATCACCGTGCTTTGCATGTCCCCCATCTGTGTCTTGTCCACATACAACATGAGCCAGACATCTGGAGATCCTGGCTCTTCAACTCAAGCATTATGAATTTATTTTCGTGCTACCTTAGTGAGATGAAGTGTTATTATCCCCATTTTTACAGATGGGAAATAGAGATTAAAGTAAAAAGCATCCATTAACTTTCGCGCTTGGTTTGAGACACTAGCATAGCACTTTAAGAGTTCAAAGTACAGCTCCCACAGATTATTTGGCCTCTCAGAAACAGCTGAACCATTCTGATTCCCCGCCCCTTTCAAAAATGGCTGTGGCAGACATTTGCCACGTAAAATTTCAGCCCAAATGGTTAGAATTTGACAAACTTATAAGCAACTGAAAACAGGGTCTTATAACCAAAACTGTCAGGGGACCTTAATAACAAGCCATACTACCAGCCATGACTTTCATAATAATGATGTCAGAAGTTAGTGGTGGCTATAGGGCACTGCAGAGGCACAGTGCTTCTGGAAAGAATCTTGAGGGTGCACATCTTGGAAGAGTTGAATGAATTATCCACCATGTGAAATAATCAAGCAGAAACTTTAGTAGCTGGAACTTATAGAATTACACAGAGTTAGCTGTGTTACTGTCTATTGTCACAAAACCAAAACAGTCATGTAAGGTGGGTCTGCCTCACGAAAGCTCATCACCTAATAAATTATTTTCTTAGTCTTTCAAATGCTGCTTGACTGCTTTTCTGTTTTACAGAATTACATTCCCATCAAATAAGGGGCAGGGGAATGATACACACACAATAAATTTGACCCCCCTGACCTATATATCTTATTATATCTATTACAACAATATGCAATATCTTGCCAATATTTTGGATCACAAATTAATCTAGTGTATACATTAGGCAAGGGGGTTTTTCCTATTTTAAATTTACTTCCACTGTTAATTATTAAAGTTTCAAGAAAATATAAAGGGCTCCACTAACGCACAGATAAAATGATAAACTTGTGATTAAAACTGTCCAAAATGTTCATCACATCTTCTTTATTATATATTAAAATATACCTAAAGAAAGAAAATATTACCAATTAAATAATTTGCTCTTGAAAGAAGCTTAGGAGGAGGATGGAAAACTAAAGATTTTGTGAAGAGCTACTGCCTGGCTGGGTCAGCTGACTTGCATAATGCAGTACACACTAAACTGTATGTGGAAAGGATCTATGAAGAATACAATTAACTCCCGTAATGGCCGTGCACTTGCAGGCCTAATCATTTACTTGGGGTGGAACTGTAATCATGGATCTGATTAATAAATAGCTAGTACCTTTTCTGGAATCCTTCTTTTTTTCTGCCTATAAGACGGAGAGCAGAGTCTATTATATTAATCTTTTTACAAACTTTAATTACATTATCATTTAGCACAGAGTTCAAAATGTTTAATGTTTCAGCCAGGAACCACACAGAAATGGATTTTCTTTTCTTTTAACACAAGAGTCTGACAACTGAAAAGTGACCATGTTATCACTTTCCAAAAATAACCCACTCGGTTTGTATCTGCAGTACACAGCACCGAAAACAAGCTTCACAGACCAGTTTCCGGAGTAGTTAATTATTTTCCCCTTTGATGTGTGTGCAGGCACAAACAAAAAAAACAAAACAAAACTGATGTTACCTACTTGCTACCCTACATTTTAAGGTTATGGAAAAGAGGAGAAAAGTGTGGCAGGATTTGATTGGCTTAAAATACAACTTCACTTGTAGTCAGTATTCCCTCTAATTTTTTCCATCTATGGGACAACTGGTCAGAATAAATTTTGTTATGTGCACTGAATCATGTAAGGTGTGCACCACCAATAGAACCATGCACTGCCAGGTATGGGTGCTCTACTAATTAGCTGGTGGCACCTGAATCTCTGCTGGAAAGCCACTCAAGTGCTCAACTTACAGAGAATGCTGCTTGTTCTGTGAGCATGCTTGTACACACACACACACACACACACACACACAGAATCTTTCTATCTTTCAAGTTAGGGTCTGATGCTCCTCCCACTGACATCAATTGCCAAGCATTCACTGGCTTCAATGAACGTAGGATCAGGCCATTAATTATCCAGGAATGTTCAGCTCAGATCCAGCCTCTGGGTTTCAGTGAGGAAAATTCATTCATTAAGGAGTGAGTTTGTTGTTCATTTCTCTCTGCCTGCTGTGCTACTCCTTGTCAGCAGAATTAATCAGTTGCACCATCTCCTCCTATGTGATTTAATATTTTTCTGGGATGATCTAAGATCATTATTTTATTATTACTGCACCTTTAAACTCAGGCTCCTGTGTGATTTAAAAATGCCACTGATGAGTGGACAGACAATAAGATTATATTCTTTGGAATTGTTTCACTGATTTATACAGCAAAGTAATAAAAGTATCACACAAATAACTAGAACTACCTATTAGATCATTGTGGCTAATAATGTACTGTAGTTTGATAATAATGACACCACAAAGCTCATGTCCAGATCATACCCCTACGCATTCAGCGGTGGGGTGGCCAAGTGTCCAGTTTTTGACTGGAATGCCCAATTAAAAAGCTATACAGGCAGCTTCGGTCAGTCACGACCAACTAGTCCATTAGAATTCCAACAGGCAGTACAGCAGCGCTAATGCAGGCTCCCTGCCTGCCTTGGCTATGTGTGGCTTGCAGGCAGATGGTGTGCCAAGGAGGCTCCCCATACTGCTCCCATCCTGAGCACTGGTTCAGCAGCTTCAATTGACCAGAAGTGAAGTAAGGAGGTGGGGTCTTAGGCAAGGAGCAGAGGGGGATGGGGATTCTGGGAAGGAGTGGAACATGAAGCATAACAAAGGTGTTTGGTTTTGTGCTATCAGAAAATTGGCCATGCTACTTGGGGGAGAGGAGGATGAAAACACTGTGAAGTTCCTTCCACAGAATTTTTTCTGCATTCTTTTGGCCCCCTAGAAAACGACGAGTGCTTTGGATCTCTGAAAACTGTTGGGAGCATAAATGAAGGAACTGGGCTTCCATACAGGCCCATGAATCTCAGCTCTACCTCTCTGGTAGTTTGGCTCTGCCCAGGCCCTGCCAACTGGCTCCTGTCTCAGAGCATTCTCCAATAAAGAGAGGAGCCCTATTAACTTTCCTCCTGCATGAGTATTGTGTGCCCATGAGAACTGGGCAGAAATGACATATTAACTCTCTCAGCCAGCCTAATCCTCACTACTTCCCATTTGTGTATCACTAGGGCCTAATCAGTCTGAGCTATTCAAGGGCAGCTTGAAAAATATATTTCTAGGGGTTAGTTATTTTACTGACATTTGTGCATGTTAATAAAAGACAGGATAAGGAAAATATTGAAGCAAATAAGCAAATATATATCAATTCATAGCTATAATAAGTTACAAAAAGAAGATATATATTATTGTTGCAAAATTAACATTATAGCACACTTAAATAAGTGCTATGCAAGAGGTGTATTTATTCATTACCAGAGTTTCTATGACTACTAATATGAAGACAACTTGAAAAATAATTAATAGCACTATCAAAATCAGAAGAATTAGAATTTAATGATATTCTGACCACGAAAGACATGAAAAACAGATACAGCCTAGACCATTTTCTCGGTAGGGTCGCACAACTGTGCAAATGTTGTTCTAAAGTGGAACTGTTGTTTCAGGGAGGGGAGTGGAGTACAAAATATTATGACAAGGGGAGTGCTCTAAGTGAAGATACGTTGGCATGAGGAACAGATGGAGTATGCAAGAACAGGAGGTTATTAATACTGCAGTTTGGTATTTTCTACACTACCGCACGAAGGGATTCATATGCTTGCTCCTTTTTGTTGGTAGGCACGCTAACAAATTATATGGATTTCAAGTAATGCTGTAATTTCTCTCTGAGAAAAATTTACCTTTTTGTTTCATGGAGGAAAATGTTGTATTTCACAAAAAACCACTGAGGCCCAGGTCATCTGTCAGTGCAAAAAAGCAAAATTCCATTGGTTTTATTAGAGCTATGCTGATTTACACCTTTGGAGCCTAAATTTTGTAGACACATTTTAATGGCCAGCATCAAATAAAGAATAAGGTACTAGGGCTACGTCTACACGTGAACGCTACATCGAAACAGCCTATTTCGATATAGCGACATCGAAATAGGCTATTTCGATGAATAACGTCTACACATCCTCCAGGGCTGGCAACGTCGACGTACAATGTCGACGTTGGGCAGCACCACATCGAAATAGGTGCTGTGAGGGAACGTCTACACACCGAAGTAGCACACATTGAAATAAGGGTGCCAGGAACAGCTGCAGACAGGGTCACAGGGCGGACTAGCGCTTCCGGGGCAACAGCTAGCTGCTCCCTTAAAGGGCCCCTCCCAGACACACTCAGCCTGCACAGCACGCGGTCTGAAGAGCCATAGGCACACACACCTCGAGCGACGCAGTCATGGACCCCCAGCAGCAGCAGCAGCAGCCAGAGGTCCACACAGCCGTCCCTGCAGGAGCAGTGCTTGCCCTGCTCCATGCCATGCAGGAGGCAGCTGAGCACCTCCTTGCCACACAGGAGGAGCTGCCCGCAGGGGAGGAGGACGCAACCCCCAACCCTGCAGCACCCCCCCCCTCGGCGCACACGCCGCCGGCTTTGGAGCTACCCCATGAGCACCGACTGGTGGGAGCGGCTCGTGCTCGGAGAGTGGGACGACGACCGTTGGCTCCAGAACTTTCGCATGAGCCGGCAGACATTTCTGGAGCTATGCCAGTGGCTCACCCCCACACTGAGGCACCAGGACACCGCCATGCGGCGTGCCCTCAGTGTCGAGAAACGGGTCGGCATCACTGTCTGGAAGCTGGCCACTCCAGACAGCTACCGATCCGTGGGCCAGCAGTTTGGCATCAGCAAGGCCACCATCGGGGCTGTCCTCATGGAGGTAAGAGGACCCACGGGGGGAGGGGGAGGCAGCCCTGGCAGGGGAGGGGGGGGAGGGGGGCCCTGGCAGGGGAAGGCCACACACACCCTGCACACCCCTCATTGGTGCTCTCCCATGTGCTTCCCCTGCAGGTCGTCTGCGCCATCAACACCCTGCTCCTCCACAGGCTCGTGAGGCTTGGGGACCCAGATGCCGCCATCGCGGGCTTTGCCACCCTAGGCTTCCCCAATTGCTTCGGGGCTCTGGATGGGACTCACATCCCTATCCGCGCCCCGGAACACAGTGGAGGATGCTACTTAAACAGGAAGGGCTACCACTCAGTGGTCCTCCAGGCCTTGGTGGACAGCCGGGGCCGTTTCCTGGACATATATGTGGGCTGGCCTGGCAGCACCCACGACGCCCGGGTATTCTGGAACTCGGGCCTGTGCCGCCGGCTGGAGGCGGGGACCTACATCCCCCAGCGGGAGATCCCTCTGGGGGACACCACCATGCCCCTCTGTGTCATCGCAGATGCGGCATACCCGCTCCGGCCCTGGCTCATGCACCCGTACACGGGCCATCTGTCTGCCAGCCAGTAGCGCTTCAACCAGCGCCTGAACCATGCGCGCCAGGTGGTGGAGCGCACATTTGGGCGCCTCAAAGGGCACTGGAGGTGTCTCCTCACCCGCCTTGAGGCGGGCCCCACCAACATCCCCCAGATTGTGGGCGCGTGTAGCGCCCTACACAACCTTGTGGAGAGCAAGGGGGAGGCCTTCTTTCAGGGCTGGGCTGTGGAGGCTGGCAGGACCGATGTGCAGCCACCCGCTGCCCCCAGTCGCCAGGTGGACCCCGAAGGGACCCGGGTCCAGGAGGCCCTGCGGGCCCAGTTCGATGAGGCCACGGGGTGAACGCTGGCAGGCCCCCCACTGCCCCCCCCATCCTCCACAACACTCCCTGCCCCTACGCCCACACCACAGAGCACCCAAGAGCACACCCCCCCACTTTTCTTGTAAATAAAAGCAGACAGCTGTTCGTCAAATCAAATATCTGTAGAACTCTTATTATTATTATCAACAAGACTAACTATTTACAGGCAAAATCTAACTTATATATATATATGTATTATAAATAGGGATAAGATGAAAGGGGAAGACAAGGAAGGGGAGAACTATGTATGGGGGGGGCAAGGATCAGCATAGTAACAGGGGTCAAATATACAAACTATTTACAAAATAACCTAAAACTGGGGGGAATATATACAAAGGGGGAGTGGGGGCCACGTCCTGGGCCCCACAGCCCCTAATGTCCAGCGCTGGGGGTGGGCGGCCGGGATCCCCGCCTCGGCCTCAGCCCTGGCCGGGGCTGGCTGGGGGCTGGGAGGACCGGGAGCTACGGCCAGCGGGTGTCAGCTGGCCCCAGGTCCCCCTCGGCGGAAGGTGGCGGGTGGCGGTGCGACGGCGGATGGCACAGCGGTTGGAGCAGCGGGTGGAGCAGCAGGTGGAACAGGCAGGGCAGGCACAGCGGCGGCCGGCACGGCATGGGGAGCCAGGTAGTCGGCGATACGGTTGAAGGTCCGCATGAAGGCCCCCCATGCCTCCTGGCGCCAGGCCAGCGCCCGCTCCTGCAGCTGGAGGCGGAGCTCCTCCACCCGCAGCCGCTGCTCGGTGACCTCCAGCTGCCGACGGTGGAGGGCCAGCAGCTGGGGGTCCGTCGCCGTCGGGTGGTGGTGCTGGGTCTGCCGTCTTCCCCGCCGTGGGGCTGGTCGGTCCTCCACCGAGGGGCTGGCCTGGAGTGATGGCCCCGGGGGGCTGTCCGGGACCACTGACGGCTCGCCAGCGCTCTCCGGTCCTTCCGATGGTGCAGCTGCGGAACACAGGAGGTGGGGGGAAGAAGAGTGGAGACAGCCGTTAGTGTGGGCCCCGAGCCGCGGCCCTTGTCCCCCCACCCCTCTGCTGCAGGTTCCCCATCCCTGTCCCTGGGAGATGCTGCTGTGATGGGGTTCAGGGGTCCCCCTGCACTGCACCCCATCTACTGGCAGGAGTGACTCTCACTCAGCAGGTACAACAGGAGGTTTATTAGGCAACAGATGCCCAGTTTCTCACAGAAGCGACAGTACAGCAGTCAGAGACAGTCCTTCCAACCCGTCCTGGGGAGAAGACCCCGAGGGGTGCCCCTCTGGGGTGTAGCTTTCCCCCTCCTCAGGCTGCCTGCCTTCTAGCTCTCCCTTCTCCTAGCCTCTAACTGCCGCCCCCGATTCAAACCCAGCTCAGCTCCTCCCTCCTCTTTGTTCAGGGCAGAGGTGTAACCTGCCAGTTGTAGCCCCAGGCTCATCCTTAGCCACTGGGAGCTATTCTGCTTGTTTCTCATATGTAGCCTGAGTCTCGCATTTGCACTCCCCCCACTCCATCACATGCTGCTGCTGCTGCTGCTGCTGGGTGTCCCACCCCCTCCCCCCGGGGGACCCTAGAGGTTCTGCTCCCCCCAGCCCCGGGGATGGGGCTATGGCACTGTCGTGCTGGGGGGGTAGGGGCTGATGCACTCTTCTGAGGGACATGCCACTGCTGTCCTTGAGGCCATGGTCATCTGGGCATGTGGAGGGCCCTGGTCATATCTATTACCCCCGCCCCTCAACCCCAGGGGTGTGCACCGGGGGGGGTACATACCTGACGGTCCACTCCCACAGTCGGGGGACACCCGGGGGGCAGACGCCTGGCTGGAGCTCCTGGATGGCAGGACGATCTGGAGGCCGGTGTCGCTGGAGGAGGAGTCCCCCTCCTCCTCCTCCTCCTCCAGTGCCCCGGGGGTGGGCTCCTAGGGGGGCCCCCGGGGTGCGGGGCTTGCCTCCGGGGTGGACTCCGCCTCCGGGGCCTGCTGGGGCTCCTTGGCTGAGGTATCAAGAGTGGCCGGAGGGGAGGAGGTGTGCCGGGGGCCTAGGATGTCCCTGAGCTCCCTGTAAAAGGGGCAAGTGACAGGGGCGGCCCCAGATCAGCCGGCCGCATCCCGGGCCCGGGTGTAACCCTGCTGCAGCTCCTTCACTTTACTCCGGACATGATCCAGAGTGCGGGCAGGGTGACCCCCAGCGGCCAGGCCCTCGGCCAGCCGAGCGAACGCATCCGCGTTCCGCCTCTTGCTCCTCATTACCTGGAGCACCTCCTCCTCGCTCCAGAGCCCCAGCGGGTCCCAAAGCTCGGCCTCCGTCCAGGAGGGGCCCCGCTGCTGCTTCCCCGCCTGGCTGCTGGGCTGGGAGCCCTGGCTCCCCTTGGGGGGGGGTTCCCTGGGGGCGCTTGGGGGGCTGGCGGGCGGCCATTGCAGTTGTGGGTTGTGTGTGGGGCTGCTGAGGGACATGCAGGCTGGCCGCGTGTCTGGGCTGCCGCCTGCATGTTCTCTCAGCTTCCTGCACAGGAAGGCAGGGGGCGGGGAGCTTTAAGGGGCCGCTCCACGTGGCCACCATCGAGCTCAGGGGCTGGGCAGAGTGTCTCTCAACCCCTCAGCTGATGGCCGCCATGGAGGACCCCGCTATTTCGATGTTGCGGGACGCACAACGACTACACGTTCCCTACTTTGACGTTGAACGTCGAAGTAGGGCGCTATTCCCATCCCCTCATGGGGTTAGCGACTTCGACGTCTCGCCGCCTAACGTCGATGTTAACTTCGAAATAGCGCCCAACACGTGTAGCCATGACGGGCGCTATTTCGAAGTTGGTGCCGCTACTTCAAAGTAGGCGGCACGTGTAGATGCGGCTTAGAAAAGCATCAGGACATTCCTGAAAACAGAAGCAAAGACACCTCAGTCACTTTTTAAGTTGTTAGAGCTATACTTGATTAATAATCATGTTTTGTTCTGTGGACTTGTGAGAAGGGAGGGACAGGTAGTTACTACTCTGACTCTCTTTCATCTCAAACAAGAAGCCAGTGTTTTCTTTTCTCTTCCATTGCTCTCAGTGGTCTCACTGCAGGCTCACTATGGCCACCTCTACACTACAGTGACCTTTCAGAAGATGATCTTCCGGAAGGTCTCTTCTGGAAGCTCTTCTTTCGAAAGAGCGCGTCCACACACAAAAAAAGCAGATCAAAAGAACAATCTGCTTTTTCAAAAGACAGCGTCCACACAGTCTCTGATCTTTCAAAAGAACAGGCCAGGGATCAAAAAATCCAGCACCATGAGGACTGCTCTTTCAAACAAAGGGCCCCTGGATACACGTACACATGCTTTTTTCTGAAAGAATCCTTTCAGCAACAGGCACTATGCCTCATTTGGGAAAGGAAGAGTGGCCTCCAGAAGAAGCTCTGCATTCTTTTGAAAGTAATTTGAAAGCACGTTTTGGGTGTGGACACTCCACTTGTTCTTTTGGAAGACGGCCTGATTTTCTGAAAGGACTTGCTAGTGTAGATGCAGCCTCTGAAGGAAACAAAGAGCAGACCAGCTGACTCCAACCCAGGCTCCATACCTCTTTACCTCCTGTACTCTCACTGATCCTTCCATCACAACTACATCTCTCAGACTCTAATCTGCACATAGCCGCAAAATTTAATTTTTTCTGTGAAATCTTTGTTGGTTATAGAGATTCTCTTTCACAGTAATGCATTCTGATGCAGCAGTCCTATGAAATTCATTTAATGATAGCTCTATTTAGCAGCATATTTAACTACATTTCAACACTCAGTGCTGTTGGATTTTCCAGGTCACCAAAATCAGTTTCTTTGCTTCTTAGGAGTCAGCTTTTCTTGCACGGTGAGTGCACATGCTGTATGGAGATAATATATTGTGTAAGAGAAGTATATCTGTTAAGAGTTGTATGTTTCAATTAAGCACTAGATGTTCGGCAGGAATAGACCTAATCATGAGGGCATGACCTTGGGGCATTCACAAATTAGAACACACAAATGTGCTTGCTCAGAATGTAGCTGAAAGGGGAAGTTTCATGCATTGCTTTTTAACCATGATTCCACATAGCTTATGACTAATTTTAAGTAAAGAACTGGGTCTCCACATTTTTTTTTTTTAGTTTTTGCGATGGGATTTATTTGACATTCCTGACTCACGTTGCACTAACATATACATTTCCTTATCCTACTGTGTCACACAGGCCTCACCTTGCCTCTCTATAAAACTTGCCCTGTTCAGATGAATATTAATGTCTTTAATGTTTCAGTCATTTTAAGACCTTTGAAACATTTTGAAACAATGAAGCTTGCAATTTTAACTTTTCAATGAAATATCATAACTTTTATGGGTAATAAATCATGACTAAGCCATAGGGATATGTCAAATGCACTTTCAAGAGATAGAGAACACTAGAGTAAAGCAGGGCTCAAACATAGACTTGTAAACTAAACTAACTAATTGGCTTGAAAACATAACACAGTAAAAGCTTTGTTATCTAGCACTTTACTATCTGGAAAAATCAGTTCACTAGCATCATCCACAATTCCCCCTTCAGTTAACTGGAAAAAGTCAAATAGCTATCCAGCATAATTTTCCAGTGTTTGCTGAAGTTTCATTTGTTTGAAGGCCCCAAGGCAGTAGAGAGGCAGTAAATCACAGTCCTGTATACAGTAATAGTATTAAAAGGTGTGGTGTTAAGTATAGTTATTTCATTTCTCAAACATTTTTGGTTTTGATGAAAAAATTTGAGTACCCAGCATATTTGATCAACTAGCAACTCCCATTTCTCATGCATGCCAGATAATAAAGCTTGTACTGTGTTAATAGAGATTTTTAAAAATTAATTAAAGTAATTTTTTCTGATTCAAGCATTTCCCTAACCCTGTTAATCCCAACATTGGACAAACTCTGCTAATGCATATTATCAGAAAGGAAAACCAGTTATTAATAAAAGTAAGGCTGATTGTTCTATTTCATTTTTGAAGATGAGTGAAATAAATAATGCAACAGTATAAAAGATAAAAATGAAGACTATAATTTCAACAATCAAAAATTCTATAGGCAGTACAAGAGCATTTTTGCAAAACAGTATGCTCTTAATATGGCCATATCTCTTTAAAAATTACACACACACACAAATCCAAAAATCTATTTTCCTGAGATTCTTTGATTGCTAACCTCACCCAATGGAATTTGAGACTTTGCCCATGGAAGTTAGAAGTTGTCCCATATATATAGTATGTGCTAACTCCAGTGATATCTACAGGATAGAGGACAATGTCCTCTGAGGGAACAGAGTTTCCAACAGAAGAAAGTTAAGATTTTTTGTTAACTTGAAAGGGGAAAGTTCTGAGGATGAATTTGTAAGGGGAGAAATGGAGGATAAATGACATAAGGCCATTCACTCTTAAAAATAGGTGGTAGTAATAAGGAGCCTTGGCTAAATGTAGAAAGAGGGCTCAATGAATTCTCAGAAACAGATTGAAGCCTATTTGATGAAGACAAAGTTCAGTTGTCTTAACTTAGTATTAGCAAGTCATCCAGTTAATGGAAAATGTGGATTCGTTCTTTTCTCAAACAAGCTACAAATATGGCCAAGATCAATAAATACTCTGGGAACTCTACTGGAAATATGAATTCCCAATACAGAACTGGAAAAGCGTGTGATGTGCTGGATGAATTAGAAGTAGAGTTATGTTTCCTTTAAATGATCAAAAAGAGTGTGATGTGAAGTGCATTGCAACATCAAGGCTCTCCAACTTTGATCTAGCCCTCTTCAAAAATGAGTTAAAAACACAAGGTCAGTATGAGATTAAATCATCCACATTTACAGCATTGATTAACATGGAGTAACAGGAGTTTATTCACTCGTTAAACTCATTCCAGGTTACAGACTGTATAGCTCCTATCAAGAGTAGGTTGTGAACTTCCTCCATGATGGCTTATGTTCTGGTTGCTGAAGCAGAGAAGACAATGGCAGAGAGGAAAACTATGGAGGAAAACCATGAATGGATGACATCCATTGTTCATCTGTTCACAGTGGAGCAAGACCTGAAATTACAACTGCAGCTTGCCTCATAAAACTGACTCCCTCCTGGACCAAGAAGTCTTCTTTGGGATTTGAGGCTGAAGCAAAATAGCATTTTTAACTATACTTACGGCCAGAATTGAAGCACCCTATGGATATTAAAGAGTTAAAGGTATTTGTAGCTTACTGCTATCCCTGAAAGGTTTGTATCTCTGACAGAACCAATTTTTCTCCGTCTGCTGACAAAGAAACTGGAGCTTGTTCAAATAGCTTGAGTTGCAGAGACAGCAGATTGCGGCTGTTGGCGCCTGCCAAGCTGTTAAAGGAACGGGTTTAAGCACTAAATGGAAAAATAATGCCCATAGTCATGTGGGTCTGAACTCCAATGCAGCTGTCCAGTCCAAGACTGAAAACGCATATTAGGAAATTCTGTGACATATAATGAAAGAAAATAATTCTTTAACAAAATGAATTGCCACAACATTTATTTTCATCACGCAAGATTCTGGCGTGCTAGCACTCAACAGTAGTTTACTTCTCAAGTATGATATCAGAGGGATTACTCAGTGTGAGTATGGCTGACAGATCCAGGCCCATACTGATTTGTTTTCAATGTGTGATTTATTTATAAAATGACAACAGTGTGAAACAGATGTTCTTTGTTATGATGCACTCCACAAGCACATAGATAATGAGTAAAATCACATAAAGGCACAAGGAAAAACTAAACCCACTTGAAAGGACTAAAAAAATCCAGGTTTGAAATGAGCCACAGTAACTCTAGACCCTCTCCTTGTCTGAATTCAGTTTAAGATGGTGTTAGCAGAAAGAGTTTCAATCTAGTGGTTACTCAGGAACCCATATAGAATGAGTAAGCAGCCCCAACTTCCTGTTGAGGTATGTCTACAACTTCACTGGTAGTCTCAGCAAAAGGTGAGGGCTCAGTGAACCTCCAAGACAAAATTTAGAAGTAATACCTAAGAACACACCCGTAAGATAGCGTATATCTGGATCGGTTTCTACCAAATCATGTTGTAGTAAGGTATAGTATATACTATAACACATTAATACAACGTGAGTTGGTAGATGCTAATACAGATACAGTGCCTCTGAGGGGTGTCCTCTTCTTTGAAAGTTCAAACATGGTAACCCTGTAAGTGGTGCAGCTTAGCTTTTCTTATGCCAACTTAGGTCAGGTCTACACTAAAAGGGAAGGTCAAATTGAGATACACAACTCCTGCTATGTTAATATTGTAGCTGGAGTCGACATGCCTTTATTAGAGCTTCTGTGCCACCTCCAATGCGACAGGCTGATTGGAGTAAACACTCCCATCTACTTCACTTATTCCTTGCAAGGAGAAGGAAAAGGAGAAGGAGCATCCTGTGAGTTCCATTTAGCATGTCCCTATGACAAGTGCTAAATCAAATTCCAGCAGATCGACTGCGTTAGCTTCAGTCTTCCTGGTACTGAAGACATCCTCTCAGGCTGGGTCTACATGAGCCCCTTCCTTTCAGAAAGGGCATGTTAATGAGCGGCTTCGAAAGATGCTAATGAGGTGCTGCCATGAATATGCAGCACCTCATTATCATAATGGTGGCTGTGGCAATTCGAAAGTGCAGCTTTTCAAATCGCGTGCCACCCATGGAGACGGGACCTTCCGAAAGGACCCCCCAGTTTTCAAAAGCTCCTTCTTCCTATCTAGAAGCCACACTTTTGAATCAAATTGCCGCAGCCGCCATTATGCTAATGAGGTGCTGCATATTCATAGCAGCACCTCATTAGCATCTTTTGAACCCACTCATTAACATGCCCCTTCCTAAAGGAAGGGGCTCATGTAGACATAGGGTCAGACTTGGGCCTATTTACACCCACTAATACTCTTACGAAAGTTTAGTGTGGTCAAATTCATATGCCAAAGAGCGAGAAAAAGGTGAAATTATAGTGAAGTATGAAATCTATTCAAGTGAAATTTCAGTGTGACTTCTGAGGGGGCAGAATGGAACTCTTCAATAGGGAATATACCTACATGAGACAGTGGAGCTAAGTATCCTACCTGGGTTAAAGGTACTTGGACTTCTTACTAACCAAATATGATCTAAGTCCCGATTTTCCATCTCCTCTGCAAGAGAGCTTCTCCAACCAAAACAAAAACAAAAAACACACCTCTCTGACCAACAGCATTTCCAATGGTATAGTGC
This sequence comes from Carettochelys insculpta, assembly GCF_033958435.1. Taxonomy (NCBI): domain Eukaryota; kingdom Metazoa; phylum Chordata; order Testudines; family Carettochelyidae; genus Carettochelys; species Carettochelys insculpta. The sequence continues at coordinate 15,671,659 of NC_134140.1, forward strand.
TCACTACCTGTTGCTGCCACCAAGTGAATCATTTCACCACTACCTGAAACATGCCTGATTTTGGCATTTTCCTTTTGAAGCACTGACTGATTAAGCCCAACTCAGAAGGGAAATAATGATTGGATCACAGTCACGGTCTTAAGTCTGTAAGTATGCAGAATACTGACTGAGACTTTTCAGCTACTGTTATTAACTCAAATAATTACATTAGACATAACAATATATGTATTTGCAGATAAGGTATATATTTGGCACAGTGACATCGGAGTGTTTTCATTATTCAAAATGACAATGAAACCCATCCAGAGATAATCACATAATTATTTCAAGTGCCGTATTTAGAGAGCTACAGTAGAAAAGAACACTGAAATCTGATAGCACAGAAGTGCTTTACTAATGCATATAATTTTTCCTTTCCTCTTTTACAAAAACAATTGATAAATTATTATGCACAAGAGAGAACAAAATATAAGATAAATAAGGGAGAATTCTTCACTGCCCCCTCCCTAGGCCTAAACCCTAAATAAATAAGAAGACCACATTGAAACAAAAATAATAGCAAAAAGAAACATAAGATAAAAGTCCAGCCTACAGTTACGTCAGCTAAGAAGAGGTTTAGTATTTCACACATATGCGCATACATCTACTAATGTCTATTCACACACATATTATATTCTGTCTATACACATAGAAGCATAACAATTATACAACACTATTATACACACATACACCTTCCATTGCTCTCAAGTACTCATTTAGCTAGTAGTCAAGTGTTTCAGTGGCAGATATTTTATTGGGAGTCTATTATTTCTCCTATTACTTTCTTTTTAAAAAACGGGAATAAATGAAAACAGACTCTCCTGTGATGCTTTACCCATCTATTCCCCCAGGTGCTTAAAAGGAAGCTAAGAGAAATCTGTATTGTTATACAAACTGTACTTTGTACTGTTATACAAAGCCTCTAAGAAACAATTAAAAGTTATAAGAAAATCAATTTATGTAATCATGTACAAGTTAGTTCTGTAACTTTGTGTCCCCCACAGATACTGAAAATGTGAGCTTTGCATTTTTTGAATAATGCAGGTGGTATTTATTGCCAAAGTCTCTATAGCCATGTCTACACTCACCCACCACGTCTGGAAGGGGCATGGTAATGAGCAGAACAGAAGATGCTAATGAGGTGCGGATTAAAATATCTTGCGCCTCATTAGCATATCCCAAGAGATCTCACTTTTGGAAGATCCCCTTCTGGAAGCAAAGCTGCCATATAGACAGGCCTCCTTCTGAAGGACACAGAAGGGGAAGATGGGTCTTCCGGAAGGGGGATTTCCTTCGGAAGGACACAGGGGTCCTTCTGAAGGAGCCCCGTCTACATGGCAGCTTAGCTTCTGGAAGGAGATCTTCTGGAAGCGAAATCTCGCAGGGATATGCTTATGAGGCGTGAGATATTTCACTCCGTACCTCATTAGCATCTTCCACTCCGCTCATTACCATACCCCTTCCAGAAGGCGGGGGCGGGGGGGAACGCAAGTGTAGATGAAGCCTATAGTACTTTGCATTAGACAATAAGTTAGTGACTGAAGCATATTGCTTTTGTATGTTAAGATTAAGTAACACTTTTTAAATCTAAAATTTATTACTGGATAAACTATCCAAGGGCCTGTCTCCATACAGCAAAAATTCCACCTGCAGGGATGCTGCTTTCATGAAGTGATTTGCTGAGTGGCTGTCCTTGCAGTGGCTCAGTTCATCTGCAGAGCAATGCCACATTTGATAAAACTGTTTGTTGCATTCACAGACAGTGCTCTACTAATGCCATCAGGGCTCATGAAACCTCTGTTTCAGAATGTCAAGTACTGTACTGTTGGTGGTAACAGGAATTTGGGGGCAATGTTCAAAAATTAGGCACTGCCATGTAGAAAAGATTTTGAAGAATTTGTGGAACTGGAACAATTACAACACTTGCAGTTTCTATACACCTTTGGGGGGAGGGCAAGGAGAAACAATGTGGAGTCCACTGTTGGCAAGATAAAAGCTAAAGACTCAATTCACGGTTTTGCAAAACCATTACTTGCAAAATGCCTGAAACCACTATTGATTGTGGATGCAAGGTTTTTGTACAAGTGTTACAAGCTGAAATTATTCTGAACAATGGTTTCTTACAGCAGTTTGTTGCTTAGTGTAGAGAGCTCTCAACAGACATTTAACACTGCACTTGAAATCTAGTATCCAAAACATACTACATGTCTAAAAGAAATACCACAAAAATTACCCTTTAAAATTAATTTCAAATCAAGGGATGATCTTAACTTCTAAATATGGCTGTGACAACTGAACCATGCTATTTATCTTTTCATTTACTTCACTACAGACCTGATTTATTTTAGTGTGCATTCTGTACAAAGCAAAACAGCACATACTGCTGGCCATCTGAGCACTATATGGGTGTATCCATTTGCAATACTGCAATTTAGGTCACAAATACACATTATTAAAACTACTAATATCAGTGACATTAATGCAACCTAACATACTAGTGTGCCAGTCAGTATTTGAAAGATTTCTTTTAACAACTTGTTCTACCTAACATTTTAGAGATCATTAGGTTTTGCCCCAACATGATTAATTTCTTGCCCAAAATTCTTATGTGCTCTTTTGGCCATATGTACACCTAAGTCCAGAAGAACTGACTACAAATTGATTGGAAAATTGGTTTGTTAATTTGTATTAGTTTGTACTCCAAACCACGGGATCAGACTAAATGCTTGTATAACATGATGGGAGCAGCAAAGTTCAGGCAGCCAGACACGCATGCATAAAAAAGAAATAGTAGTTTGTCTTTGTAAACAGGCTTGTAATGTTTTTAAATTAGCATGATTTGATATGCATGTTACTCATTGTGAATACTACAACTTACGTTACAGATAGAATGGTTCCCCTATGGTTGAGTCTAATTTGGATGCATTTATGGTAGACAATATAATCTACTGAATCATATTAATAAATAAATGTATGTGACCAACATATGGATGATTACATTAGCTCTTTCTGCAATGCAGTAGGAAACCCAGAAACAAGAGAGAACAGTTTGAAGATGGTTGTACTGTGCTGATCTCTAACTAAAGTGGCTACTGAGACCCATGACCCAGAAAGGTTAAAGTTTATGTCTTTCCCAGAGGCTGCACCTACATGATTAACATTACAGAGCAACCTACATCAGAAGGAACTATAACAAGAGAAGAGTAAGCCATAATTTATGGAGATAACAAATGGTTTGTATATGAAAAAACTAGTCAGTTCAAATAGGGTAGTTTGATCAATTTACCTTTTATGTTTACTTCACAAGTCCCTTCTCAATTTTTACTGGTTTGAGAGGAAAAAGGAGGATTTTGTATTTGTATGTGTGCGTGCACACACTCTCTTAAAATTAAAACCAGAGCCAGACTTTCAATCTAGTCCTGAAGCTTCCCTGAAAAGAGATTTCCAATTGTGCTAAAATCTATGGAGGTTTTGTGATGTGGACAGATGTCTACCAGGCACTAGGTTGAGGTCATCTAACTCATCTCATTTATGACCCAAGCCTGATTTGAGCCTAGTCTCCAGACTCAAAAGGTCTGGGCAATTACCCTCTGCATCACCATCATAGCTCTTTAATTTCTTTCTTTTAAAAAAAAATGAAAAGGGAAAATATAAGTCAGACTTTTGCTTTACACACAGTTATCCGGAACAACGCACACTTCTGCAACAAAGGGCTGATGTTATGCTCATAGAACAGAGACATTTTTTGGTGATTCATCAGAATTATTTCTCACAATATAATTATTCCCTCTGAGTTTTCCATGTAATCCAACACGTAAAAGGTAATTTTCTATTATTTCCCAAATATCTAACCACAAAGTCATCAAGTACTCATACATAAAATACATTTCAGAGGCAGTTTTACTATATTGAGTTAAATTGTGGAAAGTTGTATATATTTTATAAACTGTATCACAATGAATATTTTCAGGTATTTATTTCTTTAAACAACCGGCGTGAGATGCCATGCTAATTTGATGTCATTTATACTGCTCGAGGAAAAGATAAAATTGGGTCTAGCAAAGCTGGAGGCAGAATACCACAATGGTTGACAAATATTCCTGGTGTATACATCAGAGGAACAACAGACTCCTAAGGGCACGGACTACACACTGCTGGGCACAGAATGGATTCAGTGGAGACTCCCTGTTCCTTTGTTAGAATCAGTTAAAATAAGATCTGCAATATTCACCAGCACATTTTACAACCATTGTGATCTGCCCTATTTTCCTTTCCATACTTCCCTTCAAAATAAAAATCCTGCCAAGCAGGCATGGGTGAATCTTGTTTTGTGTTGTACAATTTTTTGAAAATAGCTGTTGAATCTGCTTTGTTGAACACTAATTTTCCGAATCTTTACTCTTTTGTTGTGCTATAAAGTTGTCTAAATTTCTACGTATAATCTCAATTCATTGTTCTGATCACCAATGTTTCCTTTCAGTTCTTAAAGGAAAAATAAAGACAGGTTTTGGACATGAGCATTTGTAGCTTCCATTTGCCCTGCGGCAAATCAGGAAAATGTGTCACTGTGCATTATTGTATTGTCTCCATAGATCAAGATTTAACTTAATACTTTTAAAATTCCACTAACGGGAACAATTGCTTAGAGCATTTGCTTCTTAGCCTGCTACACTGTAATCAAGTAGGACATGAGGATGAACTAATTTTAACATGCTATGTTTCATATTGTTTTTTTCCCCATACCATAACAGGGTAAAGAAATGCATCAAACAATCTTTAAAAAGAAAACTAAATATCACTTACACAGAGCATATAGATAATACTAGTAACTAGAGGGAACTATATGATGTAAGGCTATGCAAGCTTCAGAGGATTTAGTTATCGTCAAGATAACTACAAAAAGAAATTTCAAGTGGCTTGTGGCACCCAAAGTCTAAGATGGACATTTAGATTACAGTTCTCTGGCACTGTAGTCTTATACCAAGTATAAACTATTCCATGTTCCATTTACTTTTCATACCATTATTTATTTTGAATGTAAAAAGAAAGGCCCCTGCTTTACACAGAAAATAAGAAAAATCATATTTTAGGTTTGTGGGTTTTTTTTTTAATTTTTTGACAGAGAATGCTTACCAAACACCACCAGATAGAATTAGGGCTAAACTTATTGTATGGGCAAGTTACTTCATAAGTACCCACTAAACTCTTTCTTGTGTCTGCCTCTGAAATATCTAGCACTGCTGAGTGACAAAGACAGAGTATAGCCACTGGTCAGAATTAGAGTGAAAATTCTTGGTTTCTAAATTCCCTCTTTATAGATACAAGTATCAGAGGGATAGCCATGTTAGTCTGTATCCGCAAAAACAAGAAGTCCTGTGGCACCTTATAAACTAACAGTTATATCGGAGCATAAGCTTTTGGGGGCAAAATACATCTGATGAAGTGAGTCTTTGCCCACGAAAGCTTAGGCTCCAATATAGCTGTTAGCCTATAAGGTGCCACAAAACTTCTCATTGTTTTTGTAGATAGGGTAAACTCTTTCATAGCCAGCAATCCCGGGACTGGGAGGTTGCTGGATATTCAAATATTCTGGATAATAGAGAGGTATACCTAGCAATGCAGAACACTAAAGAAAAACAAGATTAGATATCAAGAAACAAACAAAAATGTACACAGAGTACTTTATTTACCAACAACAGTGGTATTGTACTCTGTAAATTTATACTGTATTTGCTGTATTTATTTGTATTTCCTTTCACAATATTGTACTTATGGAAAACGTAACTAAAATTTACTTATGGTTAAAATGTCAGTTATTTGAGAGTTCCAGATGATAGAATGCCAGATATGAGCTTTCTTAAATGAAATGTAGAAGATTTTCCATTGCACTGTGTGTTCAGATTCTGCAGGCATCCAAAAAGACCAAGTATCTTGGTCTTTCATTTGTGTTTTTATCTTTCAAAAATTTTTGTTGCTTCAGGGAACTGCTTATGGAGGTCAAAATAATATGAGAACCAGGATTTGGTATTCCAAAGAAATCAAATCTGGAAATTATCCATTATGGCCTGGTCTGCAAGCTGGCAACCCTCAGGTAAAATTTCTGATACCTGTTTCTTCTGGGCATGTAGAAGACAGGATGAATCCAGAAGGAATGTAGAGACATACACCATCCTGCCTGGTTGAGGGCATACATGATTTTAGTTGTGGGTGGTAATATGCTGTTGTTTATTTCTTCAGTTGCCAATATCATTATCATTTGCCTGGGTTTAGCATCACCAAGTTTCCTTCATCCCCATTATCCTTTTACTTACACACTGGGAAACCCCTGGTAGATTGTGAAGCTTTTATTTCTTTAGAGCTCAGCAAAAGTTATTTAGGTTTGACACTGGGTTTTCTGAGTACAAAGATACTGACCAGACACTTGCTCACACAGGCAATTTATTGCCCACAAGTATTAACTAGACCCTTAACTAAAAGATATGGCAGGAAAGCAGCACTTACATCCCTTCAGCAACAGGGGAATCTGGACAGCTGTGGACAGGTGGAATTTCTTCTCACAGTTCCAAGGCATCGGTACTGAGGTCCATCAGTGAGATCCAAATTGCATTCATTTCTGTGTGGCTTAGATACAGTTCTTTTCTGCATGGTAAGGCAGTTGCTATGGTTACTCTTTACCATTTATGGTATTTGTTTTAATTTTCTATTACTGGTTCTACTTGTTCTTTTTGTCCCCTATTTTGCTTATCTGTTCTTTCCCATATGTTTTGCTATAGTGGTATCTCTGCTTATGATAAGTGGGGGATTCCCTCATATGTGCTCCTGGCTCATTCGATACGGGAAAGTGCATGGCCCACCACCCTTGAGCTGTCGCTTACAAACTTCTTCCGCAAGTAACCCCTTCAGCATTTGCCATCCATTTCTGGTTTTAACTTCTGACACGGATGTTTCATGATCTCCTCCTCTGAATTTGCATCAGGGTTGAAAAGACAGAGAAGAGAGATTCCAGAGATGGGGGGCTCTGGAGTCTTGGAGAGCTCTTTTGGTGAAAGTTGTAATGCTGGGGATAAGACAGCTCATCAACAGGTGGAAATGCTAGTATGGTGGAACTCAGGAACCCCATGTTCAGTTCCTGGCTCTGCCATAGGTTTTGACTGTGACCACTGGTAAATCAGATGAACTCTCCCGTGTCTTGGATCCCCACCTGTAAATTGAGGATAACATTTCCTGACTTCAAGGGGGTGTTTATTGAGAGAGGAAAGCCGTCCAATATTTGGGAGCTGTTTGGGCAGGATAGTAGTATAGCTCACAATACTTAGCTAGATTATCATTATGCCCTTGGAACTGTATTTAAGGAAGGACTGAAGCCAGTTCAGTACACCTTCATTAATCCCTGCTAGGTACAGTAGGTGAGTTAGCAGTATTTTATCCCTCCTTTTCTGAAGAAATGTACGCAAATCTAGATCTAAAGAACAGAACCTTCCCCATGAGAGAAGTCTTCTCAGGGTATTTAGGGATGGGAAGAGAAGATTATGTACTTTGGATTGGGTTTCCTTCTTCCTCCCTGTCTAGTGAGTCCTTAGTAGTCCAGCAGGCCTCCTCTTGGCTACATCTACACTAAAACCCATAAAAGCTCACGACCTAATACATCTATTAGTCTCTGAGGTGCCACAGGAGTGCTTGCAGATGGTAAGATCAATAGAAAATGGATGTTTCCTGTTACCCAGTTGTCCAGAGCTTTAAAAAATCAGCATGTCTGATACCTGAGGATCACTTTTCAATCCAAAAGGACAAGAAAGTTTTCCACTGAGCCCAAAACTCAAGGTAACATTTCATTTTTTTGTATATATGTATGCACATACTTGCTGTAAAAACATCAAATGCTCATAAAAAATGAATGCAAGGCAATGTAACACTATTTTCATGAGATGGAAATGATGAAATATCTCAGCACCTCTTGCTTACCAGTGATATGCTGCATAACTTCATCTTAGACTGTGTCTAAACTAGGAAATAAAGTAAATTTATTAAATCTGACTCTATACCACTAGATTATATAAAGCTGATGGTGCGTAGTCAAACGTGTTTAGAAAGTCAACATAATGTGTATCCATTACCTTTGCTAAGTTCGACTTTGTCAGCAGTGCATCCAGGGTACCTATCCCACAGTTCTTGCACCCCCCCATTGCATTCTGGGTTTCTGAGACAGTGTCGTATGGGAAGAATGCACTGCAAGTGGTTGTGGGTGTCTGATGTCATCCCAGAGTGCATTGCCCTCACTCCCTAATCCTATTTAACACAAACTACAAAATGCATTTTCGTGCCGATTTTCCAAAGCCTGCCCTGGCACACACCATAACTAGGCTAGCAAGCCAGTCCTGACACACATAAAAGGCAGACGTAAAACTCTGAAAAGTTTCAATTTGGAGCTATTGAAAAGTTGTTTTTCGGTATTGTTGAAATACTTCATTTGGATAGTGTTATTCTGATTCATTTTATTCTTGACCCACCAGAAGCCTGGTGGCATCGGGAGAGCAGCCATGTGGTGCAAAGGGCAGCCTCAGAACCCAGACTGATTCCTGCTTCCTGTTTCCTGCTTCCTGCTCACCTGGGCTACGTCTACACTAGCACACTACGTCGAAGTAGCCTATTTCGACGTAAGAACATTGAAATAGGCTACTTTGACGCATATCATCTACACGTCCTCCATGGCTGGTGCTGTCGATGTTCAACACTAAAGTAGTGACGGAGAACGTCAAAAGGAGCCGCCCTGGAAGGAAATGTGGAGCGTCCACACACACAAGGACTCCCCGTCGAAATAAGGGGCCAGCAAAGCCCCAAGCCGCTCCCTTAAAGGGACCCTCCCAGACACACTCAGCCTGCACAGCATGAGATCCACAGAGCCGACAACTGGTTGCAGATCCTGTGAACACTGCATGGACCCCCAGCTGCAGCAGCAGCAGCAGCCAGAAGCCCTGGGCTAAGGGCTGCTGCGTGCGGTGACCATAGAGCCCCACAGGGGCTGGACAGAGTGTCTCTCAACCCCTCAGCTGATGGCCGCTATGGAGGACCCTGCTATTTCGAAGTAGCGGGACACGGGTCATCTACACATCTTCAGATGGGAATAGCGATTTCAATGTCTAGCTGCCTAACGTCGAAATAGCACATGGTGCGTGCAGACACGACGTGTGCTATTTTGACGTTGTGCCAGCTACTTCAAAGTAACTGGCTCATGTAGACGCACCCCTGGAGAGCAGCGGAGGTGAAAGCAATGGTCAGAACAGACACATTGGTGGCATTGTGGGATACTTCTGGAGGTCAATAAAATCTAATTAAATAACACTCTGTGTCTACATTAGCATTAAGTCTACCTTGTAAATTCAAATTTGGCATTACTCCTCGTGAAAAAGCTGGAGCAGAAAAGTCCACCTCAGGACCTCTTCAAATTGACCTAATGATATTTGTAGTGAAGAGAGGTATGTTGTAAAATAGATCTAACTGTTAAAATCGACTTTGTGCTGTAGTGTAGACATAGGCTGCTTCGACACTCACACCCTCCCATCGGAGGTGGCATGGTAATGAGGCAATTTGAAGCAGGCTAATGAGGTGCTAACGTACATATTCAGCGCCTCATTAGCACAATGGTGGACGTGCAAATTTCAAAGTGAAGACTTCGAATAGCAGATTGACAGTGTAGATGGGAGCAGCTTTGAAATAAATGCCCCACTTCGACATTCCTCTTCTCCAATTCTGCGGGACTAAGGGAATGTCGAAGTGGGGCGCTTATTTCAAAGCTGCCCCCATCTTCACTGTCAATCTGCAATTCGAAGTCTGCATTTTGAAATTCGCATGACTGTCATTATGCTAATAAGGAACTGAATGTGCACATTAGTGCCTCATTAGCCTGCTTTGAATTGCCTCATTACCATGCCACCTCCGACGGAGAAGGCGAGTGTAGGAGCAGCCATAATTATATCAAAACACTCACAGTATGTACCTCATCCTGATCCTTCCATTCCACTATATTGTTTTCTCACTGTGCACTTTGGGCCAGATCCTGCAAAGAGTTGATGTTATGTAGTGCAAATGGTCTCATAAGTCAAACATCAGTTTTTTTCTGCTAGTCTTGGTTTTTCTTTTTTTTGCCACATCATCAGCTCTAAAAAATACCCACACATTTTACAAACCATGCAGCACCTCTCAGCCTCCTATAAAAAACATTCCTTTCAACAATCCTTCTGATGTTGAATTCAACTCCAAAATAGCTTCCCCAACTGCTCTTGGTTGAGCTGTTATTCCTGTGAACTGAATACTGGAATTTGATGATAACTTCCTGTGGGTAATGTTTTGCTTGCTTATGTTTATGTTTTGGTCATGTTTTGCTTGGTCTGCAAAATGTTATGTGCATTATGAGATGTGGCAGAAGGTACAATGATGGATTGGTCCACCATTATGCACAATCAATTCTATTTATTATGAAAACAACAGTCTTCTATAGTCTGTGTTTTTAACAGGCTGTATTGGTATACTAGCAAATAAATAATTATTCTTTAACGATCAAACCCTGAGCTCATTGGATTCAATGGAAGTTTTGCCATTGCTGTCAGTGTGATTTGGATTTGGCCCTGACACACAAACACCGAGAATCTGCAAGAAATTATGAAAGACAGTTACCTGTTTCCGTAACTGGTGTTCTTTGAGTGAACCCTGACAAGTGGTGATGACTGAGCACCTGCCAGCTGATGGAATATCTGAATGCAGAAGGTTGTCCAATTGGAGATCCTTTGCATGGATACTGGGAATTCCTTCCTCCTTTCAGCATAGGTGACAAAGAGCTGCTTTGGGCTTCCCAAAAGGACCTGCTGAGCTGCATCTGAGCTGGACCGTTCCTCCACATTCAGCCATGGAGCAGCCATGCTGTAAGGAGGAATGATGGCAGGTCTGGATAGAGAAGGTGGCTGTGGTCCTGAGAGACGGTCCAGGCAGAGCAATAAGAGCCACAGATGGCACACCCAGGAGGCTCATCAGAGTGGCATACCAGTGCTGCTGGGGCCATGCTGGTGCAATGAGAATGATCTTGGCCCTCTTCAGAGTTTTGGGATAAGCAGTCCCATTGTGGGTTGCATTATGCCCTCTACGGTGGGCTGGTGAAAATGGCCATAGCCCTTTGGCAAACACCCTTCTTCATTCCCCCCATCTCTAGGTGGGTGGAGTGTAATTACTTTGTCCCAACAAAAGAGCACAAGGACCTTGGCAATGAAGGGAATGGAAAGAAATGCAAAGAACAGGCTGCCCGACCAAGGGATGAGATGTCTGGAGCAGAAATTGTGGCACTTTGTATTCCAAGTGGTGCAAAAAGGGCCACCTGGGCGAAATGCATGCTCAGCTAGTCAGCTAAGAGATGCCCTGCACTAGGGAGATGATGAGCCTTCCTGTGAATGTTGTGTTGGATGCAGAAGTCCCAGAGGTAGACAACCACCGGTCACAGCATGCCAAACAGACCCCCTGCCCCTTTTCCCCAGTGTTTGACTTCGTGGCTGTATTGCCGGTGAAGATCTGGGCCACTCTGCCTGTAAGGTGAGGGAGAAAGACCTTGCACGCCCTGCGAACTGCCTGTAGCTCTTTGACATTTATGTGGAGGAGCGCCTCCTGTGTGGGCCAAGGGTCTGCAGATTGTCAAGATGGGCAGCCCAGCCCAGGTCTGATGCATCTGATACCTATTCAAGGGAGCAGGGAGGGGCCCAGAATGGAATGCCTGCTAGCCCTTGGGCTGCTGGCCAGAGCAAGTCCCCCACGGCCCGTGCAGAGAGAGAGTGAAACCAGCTGAGTGGAGTGAACCCATCCTGCCTTGACTTCCAGCCATGCTCCCCTCCCTCATGACCCAACTCGACTCCACCCACCATAATCTACTTGCTGCCAGCTGATTTTTGCAGGAACAGTGCTGCTCACACCTGGCTTGGGCCAACGAGGAGCAGAGAAGGGACAGGTGGATGGCAACACACCCAGAGATAGGCCTATTCCCCTTCCTGTGCTCCTAGCCTCTGCACTCTTTCACTGCTAATCCCTGCATCTACCTCCTGCATCCACATGGGGAAACTGCTGATGTGGGAGAAATGGGGCAGCAGGAAGTCCGGGGGTCTCTCCTGGGGTGCTGCTGATAAGGAAGGGATGGGACAGCAGAAGAAACTGAGTGTCTCCCCCAGGGTGCTGCCAATGGAGAAGTGATGGGATGGAGGAACTGGGGGTCTCTCCCAGGTGTTGCTGATGAGGGAAGGATGCGGCAGAAGAGGGAACTGGGGGCCTCCCACAGTACTGCTGTTTGAGTTGGGGCAAGGGGAATTGGGTCTCTAGTGTGCAAGAGATGTGTCATAGTCTGCACTGAGCGAGCTTACCTGGCAGGGGGCACACTCACTGGCCAGAGTGTCCAATCACAGGATGTCAGTGCCACCTCCTGTCTCACATGGTCTGGGACACCCAGGGTCTCCAGACTCTGCATTCAAATACTGGTGTTGTTGGGGCTGGAGTATGGGGGACAGGGAGGGAGCTGAACTGCAGCCTAGTTGGGGTTCCAGACAGAAGGGAAGGGGGACACCAAGGGGGACCCCAACTGTCCATGGCACGTGTCACCCTTACCCCTCCAACCGACTGCTGAGCTTCCCTGTTCATCCCTACACACACATCCCTTGCACCACCAGGCGGTATGAACCTCTCTGGGGGGATGCGATGAGGCTGGAGTTGGAGCAGCCACAGAGGTTGAGCAGGGCTCCTCTCCACTCTGGCCTGGCTAAGAGGAGCAGGGGTAGCAGCAGTCCTGCCTCCCTCATTCCCAAAGCAGCCCAAGGCGCACTCAGCACGTGGCTGCCTAGGGCACCCAAGCATTTGTGGCATGTTTGGGTGCCCCAAGCAGGCACATATTTTGCATAAGCATAGGGACAGCTCTGCGTTGGCAGCTGGATGGGAGCAAAGGTCCTCGTGCTCTTTTGTCGAGACAAAGTAATTACACTCCACCCACCTAGAGATGTGGGGGAATGAAGAAGGGTGTTTGCCAGAGGGCTATGGCCATTTTCACCAGCCCTCCATGGAGGGGGTAAGGCGACCCCCAACGGGACTGCTTATCCCAAAACTCTGAAGAGGGTATCCTCAGACTCCTCAATCTCTTCCACCCAGAGGTTTAGGTTGATGACGACCCTCCCAAGGAATTCCTGGTGGGCATTGGCAATGGTCAAGGTGCTTGAGCTAGAGGCACCCAGGCTGACAGAGCATGTGGTGGCAGGGGACAAAAAAGGATGACTTGTATTGGTGTGATACTACACACTGACCTATGATACCAACACCCTGGATGAAGTGGTACCTCAAGAGTGGTCCTAGAGAGAGCATCATCTGCTGTGAGACTTGTGGTGTGGGCGTCGGTGGCTGGCTGGCTGGCTGATAGTGGGTTCAAGAGTGGCTGCAGGATCAGTGCCAATGAATCAGAGAGCAGTGCCGTGAAGCAGAGAGGGACCTCTGAACACTGCGCTCCTCATGGCCATGCAGCAAGTCATGAGCCAGGGAATGGTAGTGGCATGGTGAATGGTGCTGTGCCAGGGATCTGTCCATTAAATGGTGCTTGGATCAGAGAGAGTATCAGTTCTGTGTGTACCATCCGTACACAGGGGTGCATGCTGCAGGAGATCTGTGCCAAAGTCCTGAGTAGCCCCGCCTGATGTCCTCTGTGGCCTTAGGCCCTGCAAGGACTGTACCCATCTGTGAGCTCTGCGACACTTGCCACAAAGGGGTGAGGCTTTGGATATTCCATCCAAGAGGGAGCAACACCTCTGTGGAGACCAGGGCAGTGGTGTAGTTGGCTTTCCTTTATGGAGTGATTCCATGACCACAGGACTGCTTGTTGTTTGTGAAGCTGCAGACTAACTAATTAGAGCAGCAAACTGACTAACAACATAAACTCTTTACAGAAAAAACAAAGTACAGCTAGAGAAATATGAAACAGCTAATGCAGAGACAAGCAGATTCGAAGCACCAGCAAGAAAGAACTGAGGGTGGGAGGGACCGGAGGTGCCTTATATAGTGCGGCATGTGGGCGCCACTCCAGGGCGTGCCTGATCTGGCTCCCCTACAGGTACTGGCAAGCATACACGTCTACATTGAATGGGCATGAGCAATCACTCAAAAAAGAACTATTCACTGCTTAAAATAACAATAATTAACGCAAGCTAACTTCAGCTTCTGAAATCTGATTTAAAAAAGTAAGAACAGCCAAAGAAAATAAAACAAAAATCACTACTATCCAGGCAAGTTATAAAAAGATTAGGGGATTTTAATTAAGCATTCAACGAATACGACCGGACAGCATAGGTGCCAATACAAACCCGAATCCAAAGCTGCATTAGAAGGTTGAAAGATTTTCAGTAACATAAACCCATATTTTATTAATGTGTTTGCTATAGCTCATGGAATAAAATACAGCCTCTAAAAATGAAGTTTTAAATCAATGCACTGTACATTAGCTGGGTTGTTGAACTATTTTCAAATTTACAACAGCAGATAATTACAACAATCTGATGTCATAAATTGTCCAGGCTAAATTATCTCACTACAGCTGAGCTACTTGTAGAGGGCGGTGCAGAAGCATGTCACCTCAGCAGATGCTCCTGGGGCTCAATGCTTTAAGAACAGAGTGACAGCTGTGCAGGCCTCAGAGCGAGTACAGCCCACATGCAGATTTGCAGAGCAGTAGAGCGGGAGGATGGGATCAGCGTTCTGACCCTTCCTCGCCCTCTCTGGGGAAACCAGCACTAGTATGGAGCTGTTGTCCTACTCAGGGAGTATTACAATTTTTTTACTTTTATTTATTTATTTTTTTGCATGCAATTTACTCATCCCTTTTTCATAGGACCTGAGCACAGCCAGGTCTCTTAGTCTTGATTTAAATTTTACTAGTTAAAATTAACCAAATACCAGTTAAATCTGAGGATTGTAAAAGAAACTCAGGCCACGTGTACGCTTAGTAAAAACTGAAAAATGGCCATGGTAATGGCCAGCTCAAAGAATACAATGCATATTCAGCACCTCATTAGCCTGCCAACGGTTGCGGCACTTTGAAATAGCCGCGTTTCGCTGCTGTGCGGCTCGTTTACATTGGGGTCCTTTTCGGAAGGACCCCACCAACTCATAGGAATAAGGGGATTTCGAAGTTGGTGGGGTCGTTTCGAAAAGGATCCTGCTGTAGATGAGCCATGTGGCAGCGAAACGCAGCAATTTCAAACTGCTGCAGCTGCCGCCATGCTAATATGCATTTCAGCACCTCATTAGCATTCTTTGATCTGGCCATTAGCATAGAATCACAGAATCATAGGGCTGGAAGGGACCTCAGGAGGTCATCTAGTCCAGCCCCCTGCATGGCCATTTCAAAGTTTTACTAAGTGTAGATGTAGCCTCAGTGGATTTGTTTGATAAAAAAAATGTTCTTCATTAGTTGTATTTACACACCTACCCCATAACATATTGGCCGTGTCTACATGAGCCCCAAACTTCGAAATGGCCACGCAAATGGCCATTTCAAAGTTTACTAATGAAGCGCTGAAATGCATATTCAGCGCTTCATTAGCATGCGGGCGGCCGCAGCACTTTGAAATTGACACACCTCGCCGCCGCGCAGCTCGTCCCGACAGGGCTCCTTTTCGAAAGGACCCCGCCTACTTCGAAGTCCCCTTATTCCCATGAGCTCAATAAGGGGACTTTGAAGTCAATTTCAAAGTGCCGCGGCCGCCCGCATGCTAATGAAGCGCTGAATATGCATTTCAGCGCTTCATTAGTAAACTTCGAAATGGCCATTTGCATGGCCATTTCGAAGTTTGGGGCTCGTGTAGATGTAGCCATTCAGATTAAGGAGTTTAATAATATGTGGAGATACACATCTCATGGAGCTGGAAGGGACCTTGGAAGGTCATTGAGTCCATTCCCCTGCCCTTGCAGCAGGACCAAGCACCCTCCTTTTTTTAAAAAAAGAAGAGTCTGTTTTGCCCCAGATCCCTAAATAGCCCCCTCAAGGATTGAACTCACAGATCAGGCTTTAACAGGCCAATGCACAAGCCACTGAACTATCCCTCCATCATTACTTTAAACTGTTATCCATCCTTAATACTGCAAGGTTAACCACATTGCCTTTGCACAAATGTGGTACAGATACTTCCTTGGTGTTCTCTTGGCTGGAGATTGCGCTAGGGGCCTGACTAATTATCAAATTTGGGTGCAACTTACAAATTCAGTCTCTCAGAAGAAATTTGGAATGATGCACAAGCAGGGCGGCTGACAGAGTTGCTGGACCCCTGGGCAAGGAAAGAGGGAGAACGGGCTTTCCACTCCTCGAAGAGACATGGCTAGTCCTCAGTACCACCTGACCGCTCTTTTCCAAAATAAGGTTCCCAGTATAATGCTGCACACCCTTCGTTGAAAAAGGTTGCCCAACAGACAAGCTATACAGGACTTCTGAAAAAAATCTGTGAGTATCCTTATTCCATAGGAATAAGGGGATTTCGAAGTTGGTGGGGTCCTTCCGAAAAGGACCCTGCTGTATATGAGCCGCGCGGCAGCGAAATGCGGCAATTTCCAAGTGCCGCAGCTGCCGGCATGCTAATATGCATTTCAGTGCCTCATTAGCATTCTTCGATCTAAGCAGCAGCCAGTCCTCAGTACCACCTGGACGATGCTACTCTGCCTCCCGGCCCCTCAGGCAGCCCTGAGAACTGCCTGGAACGCGCCGTGTGGTGCTCCTGTGGTGATTTAAATGGCTCGGGATTCCCACCACCACTGCTCCTGCAGTAGCAGAGGGCACGGCCAGGAGCCCTGGGCCTTTTTGAATTGCCTACTCCCTATTCTCCTCCTTTGGCAGGACTGGTCACAAGTGTAGGTTTTGGACAGCTGACAGATATCTTAAAGCGACTATTTATTAGTGCGTAACTAGATTTTTGTGCTAAATATCATGAGCCATCACATATGCTTTAATTTCTTAATGTTACTTAAACTGGTAGTATGCTAAAACAATCCATTTTGATTTTTTCTATATTTATTGATGGATTGCATCTTCCTAAATCTCACTTTTGTAATGAAAACTCTTACTTGTATACCCCAAATAAAAAAACACAGTAAGAGACCTAACAAAGAACCACCATGGCTTAACAGCCATGTTAAAAAGGCAGTGAGAGAGAAAAGGGCAGTCAAATCCTAGTGAGGAAAATAGAAAGGAACATAAACACTTCCAAATTAAGTGTCATAATGTAGTAAGAAAAGCCAAAAAAGATTTTGAGGAACAGCTAGCCAAAAATTCAAAAAATGATAATAAAATGTTTTTTAAATACATTAGAAGCAGGAAGCCCGCTAAAAAAGAAGTGGGGCTGTTGGATGATAAAGATATAAAAGGAGCGATCAAGGAAGACAGTGCCATTGCAGAGCGATTAAATGATTTCTTTGCTTCAGTCTTCACGGCTGAGGATGTTACAGAGGTTCCTAAATCTGAGCCAGCCTTTTTAGGTGACAAATCTGAGGAACTCTCCCAGATTGAAGTGACATTAGAGGAGGTTTTGGAGTTAATTGATAAGCTGAATAGTAACAAGTCTCCAGGACCACACGGTATTCACCCAAGGGTTCTGAAAGAACTCAAACGTGAAATTGCGGAGTTATTAACAGTGGTTTGTAACCTATCCTTTAAATCCGCTTCGGTACCCAATGACTGGAAGACGGCCAATATAACGCCAATATTTAAAAAAGGCTCCAGAGGAGACCCTGGCAATTATAGACCGATAAGTCCAACATCAGTACCAGGCAAATTAGTAGAAACAATAGTAAAGAATAAAATTGCAAGGCATGTAGAAGAGCACGAATTGTTGGGCAAAAGTCAGCATGGTTTCTGCAGAGGGAAGTCGTGTCTAACTAATCTATTAGAATTCTTTGAAGGGGTTAATAAACATGCAGACAAGGGGCACCCAGTGGACATAATATACCTAGATTTCCAGAAAGCCTTTGACACGGTCCCACACCAAAGGCTTTTATGTAAATTAGGCAGTCATGGGATAGGAGGAAAGATCCTTTCATGGATCGGGAATTGGTTAAAAGACAGAAAACGAAGGGTTGGAATAAATGGTAAATTTTCACAATGGAGGAGGGTAACTAGTGGTGTTTCCCAGGGGTCAGTCCTGGGACCGATCCTGTTCAACTTGTTCATCAATGATCTAGAAAATGAGGTAAGCAGTGAGGTGGCAAAGTTTGCAGATGACACCAAGTTGTTCAGGACAGTCAAAACCAAAAGGGATTGTGAAGAACTACAAAAGATCTCAGCAAACTGAGTGATTGGGCAGCAAAATGGCAAATGAAATTTAATGTGGGTAAGTGTAAGGTAACGCACATTGGAAAAAATAACCCAAATTACACGTACAACATGATGGGGTCAAATTTAGCTACGACAGATCAGGAAAGGGATCTTGGGGTTATAGTGGATAGTCCTCTGAAGACATCCATGCAGTGTGCAGCGGCAGTTAATAAAGCAAATAGGATGTTAGGAATTATTAAAAAAGGGATCGATAATAAGACAAAAGATATCATACTTCCCCTATATAAAACTATGGTACGCCCACATATTGAGTACTGTGTGCAGATGTGGTCTCCTCACCTCAAAAAAGATATATTGGCATTAGAAAAGGTTCAGAAAAGGGCGACTAAGATGATTAGGGGCTTGGAACGGGTCCCATATGGGGAGAGGCTAGAGAGACTGGGACTTTTCAGTCTGGAAAAGAGGCGATTGAGGGGCGATATGATAGAGGTATATAAAATCATGAATGGTGTGGAGAAAGTGAATATAGAAAAATTATTTACCTTTTCCCATAATACAAGAACTAGGGGACACCAAATGAAATTGATGGGTAGTAGGTTCAAAACTAATAAAAGGAAATTTTTCTTCACACAGCGCACAGTCAACCTGTGGAACTCCTTGCCGGAGGAGGCTGTGAAGGCCAGGACTCTATTAGGCTTTAAAAAAGAGCTCGATAAATTTTTGCAGGTTAGGTCCATAAATGGCTATTAGCCAGGGGTAAAGTATGGTGCCCTAGCCTTCAGTACAAGGGCAGGAGATGGATGGCAGGAGATAAATCACTTGATCATTGTCTTCTGTTCTCCTTCTCTGGGGCACCTGGCATTGGCCACGGTCGGCAGACGGGATACTGGGCTGGATGGACCTTTGGTCTGACCCAGTATGGCCATTCTTATGTTCTTATGTTCTTACTTTGTAGGGCAGGTCCTCAACTGATGCAATTGCGCTCATTCACACTAGCTGCAAAGTTACTCCTACATATTCACATATAAGCCAAATCTGATGTCAAAGCAAGGCAGGTTTGAGTGGAAGTCTGAAAGGGATCCTGCTATATGAAAGTCAAACAGAAGACCATCAGTCCTACTGCAGCTCATGACAAACCAGTGACTCTTCAGACTTCTTGGAAATCTTGCAAGAGGTGGGTGTGAAAGATAAAAGTGCTCTGACATAGCTTTAACTTCTGTGACCAACAGACATTAGCAGATCTCACTGACCTTCCTAACACCACAGATCGTATGTTGGCAGAGATATCCTTCACCAGTATGAACATCTGCCAAATAATATAAGGACTGGGAGTGTGGATTTTATCTGAGGCGCACTCAAGGTAGCAGGAACTATTTCACTCGAGTGCAGAAGACGGGGTGGGATGAACAGAGCCATCTATATGCAGGTCATTGTTTTAATGAACAGTTTATGCTAGAATTAGTGTTCACAATTTTACATGGTATTCATACATCAGTACATACAAAATCACTCTAAAACGTATTGCAATTCCTTGAATTCAATGACTTTCAAGTCATTTTTTCAAAGGCTGCATCTACACTACAGCGATCTTTTGAAAGATAATCTTCCAGAAGATCTTCTTTGAAAGAGCACATCCACACACAAAAAGCAGATCGAACGATCAATCCGCTCTTTCGATAGCAAGTATCTACACAGCCCCACTTTTGAAAGAACTGGCCAGGGATCGAAAAATCCAGTGCCAGGAGGACTGCTCTTTCAAAAAAAGGGCCCGTGGAGCATCTACGCATGATTTTTTTTTGAAAGACGCTTTCAAAAGGAGGTGCTCTTCCTGACTGGGGAGTGGAAGAGGGCTTCCAGAAGAAGAGCCACATTCTTTCAATTTCAGATCAAGAGTGTGTTTTGTGTGTGGTCACACTGCATGTTCTTTCGAAAAAGGGCCTGATTTTCTGAAAGAACTTGCTAGCGTAGATGCAGCCAAAATGTGTAACGTGACTTGTTTCCTGGGTTTACATATCTGATTAAATATTGTTCCATATATTTTGTATTTATATGTACCAAAAATTGATTGCTTATATGCCTAGTTCAGACTCTTACAATGAAAACTCATTTTTCTTGCTTCTTTCATTGCTTACATTCATATATCATACTCTTTCATTTACTAAAGATCAGTTAACGGTAATTAAAAATTGGATACTCACAGATTTTTTGCAGAAGTCCTGTATAGCTCGTCTGTTGGACAACCTTTTTCAACTAAGGGCGTGCAGCATTTTACTGGGAACCTTATATTGGAAAAGAGTGGAAGTCTGAGGTGCGATTTGTCACGCTAATAAAACTATGGTTGAAAGAACTATTTAAATTACACTAATAATCATGAATGTTAACATATTTGACATCTTAATAGAGATCAAATTTAATCAATTTAAATAAGAATGTAGATCATGTATTTTATTTGGCATTATATAAAAACTAAGAATTACTACAAATGAAAAATCTGTCTCTGTGATTCTCAAATATTTTCACAGAAATAATGTTTAAAAGTATTAAAATAGAGATGGCACAGTTGTAACTGTAATGGCACTTTCATTCCTAATCCCTATTTTTAGATCTAACTTAAGTAATAATTGTTTTGTATTAAATGTGTTTGTAGTTCATTATTTCAGTTCCCATGGATCACATTGCAGTACTGTAGCCAAAAAGAAGAGAGAATCAATGTAGGGTCTTCAGGTGTAGGGTTCTGAATAGAAGAAACAAAGACCGGAACGGCATTAAGTATGTGGTATATTAAATTTGTAATTAGCATATCTATTATTGGTCAGGATGCATGGCTCTGTTATTTAAACTTCTGCCTCTTTCACATGATGGGGATACACGTGTGACTTTGCCATTTAAAATTGTAATGACCTGCTTTTTAAGGTGTTACCAAAAATAGGCAGGTATGTTCTTTGTTTTATTCATCTTGAACCACAATAACAAAAGGATTCATTTGAAGTGGGCATCAAGGTTGACATAATTTTGGGAAGATTTTATAATAAACCAACATAAGAAAAAGAATATATAATTGTGTTCACTTTACACCGCACAGAAGATGATGTTTAATCAGGAACTTATAATATATGTTGTTCCAAAGTTAATAAGATGTTCCTCTGATACACTTTTCAAGTTACTTTGAAGGATGAGATAGATTAATCAAATGCTAATATACACTTTGACACTTATTGTGAAAAGATGCACCTGGGAGAAAGAAAAAAAAGTCTCCCTACTTCAAGGAACACATCCCTAGGTAGTACTTCCAATAGACAGGAGATGCAAGAAATCATCCTAAGTGATGGAATTAATCAGCAACTTTTTTTTTTCCTTTAAAATCAGCCTCAGAGCCAGTTTGGAGAGTCTACTTGTGGATTCCTGTTAAAGCATGTATATTTCTAATTATATTGACTTTATGCTATTTCTTTTTCTCTTTATTTGCCAGCATCTCTGATTTATTTACAGCACCTGCATGTCAGTCTAGGCACTGGCATATAATTAAAACATACGACATCTACACAAAAACTCAGCACAATCTACACCCTGCATAATGGACTTCCCATTCTCAATAGAATTATAAAATAAAAACAATGGCACAAAAGCACACTAAAGTCTTCTATTCCATTCTTTCTCTAAAGCTCAGGAAAAGAATATGACCTTTAAAGCACACCCTAAAGATTAACAAATTCAGAAGATGTCGAACCAGAGAAGGGAGCAAGTTCCAAAGTTCAGAACAATGCACTGTTGCAAGTGAGCTCTTTCCCCTTCCATATCACAGGTCTGTTAGCTCACCTGGTTACAACTGCTGATACAGAATCAAAAAAGATCAGGATTGAAAGAGACTTCAGGAGGTCACCTTGTCCAACACGCTGCTCAAGGCAGGAACAACCCCAATTAAATCATGTCAGCCAGGGCTTCGTCAAGCCTGGCTTTTAAAACCTCAAAGGATAAATATTCAACCACTTCCCTCGGCAACCTATTCCAGTGCTTTACCACCCTCCTAGTGAAATAATTTTTCCTTATATCCAAACTAGCCCTCCCTCACTGCAACATGAAACCATTGGCTCCTTGTTCTGTCATCTGCCACCACTGAGAATAGCTTGACTCCATGCTATTTGGAACTCCCCATCAGGTAGCTGAAGGCTGCTATGAAATACCACCTCGTTCTTCTCTTGTGCAGAGTAAACAAACCCAGTTACCTCGGCCTCTCCTCATAGGTCATGTGCCCCAGCAAACACATCAGCAGCAGCAGCAGCAAAGAGAGGTAATGGCTCCTGTAAATGTATGTCAACAATTTAGAGCTTCATAGATTAACCTATACAATGGGATATTTAAGCTACACTGAAAAAAGTATTACTTCAGGAACCCATCTCAACATTCCCATACTTTCTCCTGCTCATTTTAAAAATATAATCTAAACTTTTAAGTGTTATCTTTGAGCACACACATCAATATGTTTTGCACATAATCTACTTAGGGCTATTGTGCCAGCCAGCGTGACCATGAGTGAGGGTGTCATACCAAGCAATGTAAGGTGTATTTCTCATATCTTGTTCAGTCCAGCAAACCCACAAATTTCTGGGGCAGCCTGCCAGCCAAAATCAGGAACCAACAGCAATGAGATTTGCTTGTCGAAGCGAGATCCTTTACCTTTAGACTGATGCCATCTTTCCATTCTATTGGTACTCTTTCAAATGCCCATACTTTTAAAAAACACTTAATGCAGACCAGTGCACACTGAATCCAAGATGCCTGTAGACAATACCCATCAGGCCTAACAGCTTGGCCATGCAATATCCTTTGGATGGGCTTTTGTACATCCTGGAGATGCAGAGGCTCAGGGATTGTCCCCAGGTCTGCAGCTGCATAGTTTGCCAGGTCACATAGCTCTGAACAGTCATCATCACATGTATGGTTCAGCAAGCTTTCAGAAAATGTTTCCCATCTGTACAGGACTTCACCCTTAAATGAGCAGGGAGAGCTGTCTGGTTTCATGACGGAAAGGCTGTTTATGGTCGCCAGCTAGGCATGTGCTTGCCCTGCAGGCAAGATGCAGGGTTTTGTGCTTTAGGCCATGCTCTGCTTTGATGGCTAGGAAATTTATGTAAATCTGAGTCATATTTCGCCATAGCCTGGAAAATGTCTTTTTACCATTTACACTGTTGGACATTCTTGCTTGCATACATCTGCCTTTTTTGCTAATACAGCAAAGGCCTCTTCTAAAAGTCAAGGTTTATTGCATGAACTGATTGGATCAGTGGCAGTATAATTACATAATATTACATATAACTCTGTAGGCAAGCTCCAAATGGTCTGACAGGGTTCTGAGGGTATGTATGTCATTTTTGACAGCCTGTGTGTAGTTCCCAAGGATGATTCTGGGCATTTTTTTCGTCGGTGGACATCTGGCTTGCAAGAAATTGAAGATGCAGTGAGAATGGAGTGACAACTAAACTATGGTCTGAGTTAGTTGATGCTTCTGCACTATCAAAGACACAATGAGATTTAACTGTGCCATAATTTCTAACGAGGATGTGCTCAGTTTTTTTCATTGTACATCCACTGTGTAAATCCATACTGTGTGATAGTTATGGAGATATCTAAATCTGGACCCCACAACAGACAAACCTGAGGCAGCACAAAATGTCAGAAACCCAGTGCCCTTGCTATTTGTGGAATTCAAACCTAAAGGACCTATCACACCTTGTTCCACCTCTGTCAGCCACAGCACTGAAATCTGAGTACTAGCAGCACATCGTGGGTCACTGACTAGAATTTTGCTGCTAGCTGGTGATATAATGAATCCTTTTCTGCAGATAACGGATCTTCTATTGGAGCGGCAGCCACAGGAACAGACACAATTTCATGGGCCCACTGACGGGCGGGACAGTATTTGTCCTAGGGCCCAACATTTCAAAGAGGCCCCCAGCTCCAGCCATTGCTGCCAAAGTAGCAGCAGTGGCTGGAGCTCTGGGACCCTTTGAATTACCACAGCAGTGCTGCTACTTGTGGCTGTGTGCATGTGTGTATGTGTGATGGGAAAGCACGGCAGTTTGAGTGGTGCTGAGGGCTAGATACCCTAGGCCCAGGCCGTTCTACCCATGGCCCTGCCCCCTCCAGGGTGTGGAGCCAGGGCCCCCTCCCACCTTGTCCCAGGGCCTGCAGTGGCAGTTGGCACCACTGAGCGTAGATGGCAGTGGCGAAGCTAAGCATAAAATGTGAGGAGACTGGGTCTGATGTGGTTAAGATCTGTGCTGGAGACTGTCTAATAACCACTCTAATAAACTGGAGTCTAATAAACTGGAAGCTGCTCCTTTCACACTTACTCACTCCCCTTCTGCCAGGCAAGCTTTGATGATGCCTGTAGTTACCATCTTGCAGTGGGTGAGTTCTTTGACAGGGGCTATCTGGTGTCCAGTAACATTTGATACTGACATGTTCCACACAACAGAGAACGCACTTCTGAGGTCTGGTCTGGACTTCCTGTGAGTTGGGGCTATCAGAGCTGCACCTTTCCTGAGGGGATTTTGGGTCATACCTATCACACCCCACTCTTAAAGCAAAATTCTTTCTCAAGTCCACAATTATAAAAACAAAGGCACTTTTTCTATGAAAACATGGAACGATATAAAAAATATCTATCCTTAGATATTCAAGAAGATCTGATAAGCTGGCTGATTCTGAACAAAGAAATTTCTTCACATCCATATACATCCATTTTGTGTTTAAATTGAAGAAATCTTTGTGATATCAATAAAAAATTCAATCTCATTCAATAAGAAACTACTATTTACTTGTGCTTGGGGTTAAAAATATAAGACATGCAGATCTCCAGGAAGCAAAGATTTTGCTTTGTGTTGAGTAATTGAAGTACTCTGGTCTTGCAAATGAGATTTTTAAGCTTCTGATAGTTTTTTCTCTTTTTCTGCTGTTATCCTATTGCTCTATTATAGGGCTGGCGACAGACTTCACAGGGCCCCGGGCAATGTTGGTGGGGGTTGCTGCCATGGTAGCGGCAAGTGGCCCCAGGGTAACTGTCTCCTATGTACCCCATCAGCAGCCCTGCTTTATTATCATCAGTTAATTTGTATTGAAATTGGGCCTTAAGATCTGTGGAAGGGTGGTCAAACATAAAAGAGGACATTGGCCCTCTCTGTCTCCAAGATCTTATGGTTTAAAAAGTCAAGATACAAAAAGACAGAAAGAGAGAGAGAGAGAGAATATACAGACAAAATGATAATGTAATAACAAACACATCTAATTAGCTCTACAGTGTGGGGTTTTATTTTATTGATTGTTTTAATAGAATTCTACTTAGCCATTATTTACATATGCTTTTTTAAATACTCTGTCTCTTCTCCTTTCCCTCTTCCAAGTGACCTTCAAGGGCACCCCAAAGCAAAAGTTCTCTCTAACTTCACTTCCTTTCTGCTCTTCCCTCCAAACAAATAACTGAGTAGACAACATCCAACCTATCAGAATTGGGGAACAGAAAACTAACAAAAAAGGCTTCTTAGCTTCTGCAAGTTTCACTTCAACAGGGTTTTTTGAGAAGCGTACACCAAACCCATCAAACTCTGCAGCTACTGTGTTTCCCTGTAAAGCGCACCTCCAACATGTATCATGTGGTCAATCTGCCGCCCCAATCTCCTAGAAAGTATGCTGTCACAGCATGACCCTAGTGGGATGAAGGTCTACTTTATACCCCTGAAGAATGCTTCCTGACCACCTTTTCCATCATCCTAAGTCACAGAATCACAGAATCATAGGGCTGGAAGGGACCTCAGAAGGTCATCTAGTCCAGCCCCCTGCTTCAAGCAGGATCAACCCCTACTAAGTCATCCCAGCCAGGACCTTGTCCAGCCAGGATTTAAAAACCTCAAGGGATGGAGAATCCACCACCTCTCTAGGCAACACATTCCAATGCTTCACCACCCGCCTGGTGAAGAAGTTTTTCCTAATATCTAATCTACACCTTTCCCTCTTCAACTTCTGACCATTACTCCTTGTTCTGCCATCTGACACCACTGAGAACAGTTTCTCACCCTCCTTTTTAGAGCTCCCCTTCAGGAAGTTGAAGGCTGCAATTAAATCACCTCTAAGTCTTCTCTCCTGTAAACTAAACAAGCCCAAATCCCTCAGCTTATCCTCATAGGTCTTGTGCTCCAGACCCTTAATCATTTTTGTTGCCCTTTGCTGAACCTGCTCCAGCAAATCCACATCCTTTTTATATTGGGGGGCCCAAAACTGGACACAATATTCCAGATGTGGCCTCACCAGTGCCGAATAAAGAGGAATAACTACTTCCCTAGATCTGCTCAAAATGCTCCTCCTAATGCACCCCAGTATGCCGTTAGCTTTCTTGGCTACAAGGGCACACTGTTTACTCATATCCAGCCTTTCATCTACCATAACCCCTAGGTCCCTTTCCATCGTACTGCTGCTGAGCCAGTCTGTCCCCCGCCTATAACAATGTTTGGGATTCTTCCACCCCAGGTGCAGGACTCTACACTTCTCCTTATTGAACTGCATCAGATTTCTTTTGGCCCAGTCCTCCAATTTATCCAGGTCACTCTGGATTCTCTCTCTACCCTCCAACGTATCTACCTCTCCCCCTAGTTTTGTGTCATCTGCAAACTTGCTGAGGGTGCAACCCAGTCCCTCATCCACGTCATTAATAAAGATGTTGAATAACACCAGCCCCAGAACTGAGCCTTGCGGCACTCCACTCGAAACAGACTGCCATCCAGATATTGAGCCATTGACCACTACCCGTTGGGCCCGACCATCAAGCCAGCTTTCTATCCATCTTATAGTCCAAGGATCCAATCCATATTTCCTTAACTTATGGACAAGAATGTTGTGGGAGACCATATCACACGCCTTGCTGAAGTCAAGGTATATCACATCCACTGACTTCCCCATGTCCACAGAGCTTGTTACGTCATCATAGAAGCTGATCAGATTGGTGAGGCAGGACTTGTCCCTGGTGAATCCATGTTGGCTACTTTTGATCACTTTCCCCTCTTCTAAGTGCTTCAAAATGGATTCCTTGAGGATTCCCTCCATTATTTTTCCAGGGACTGAGGTAAGGCTGACGGGTCTATAGTTCCCTGGATTGTCCTTCTTTCCTTTTTTAAAGATGGGCACTACGTTTGCCTTCTTCCAGTCATCCGGTATCTCCCCCGATTTCCAAGAGTCTTCAAGGATAATGGCCAAAGGTTCAGCAATGACATCTGCCAATTCCCTCAGTATCCTGGGGTGCATTAAATCCAGACCCCTGGACTCATGCACATCTAGTTTTTCTAGATAGCTCAGAACTTGTTCCTTCCCCACAGATGGCTGCCCTCCACCTTCCCGTACTGCATCATCTAGGACCATCATTGGGAAGTTGACTTTGTCTCTGAAGACTGAGGCAAAAAAAGCACTGAGTACTTCAGCTTTTTCTGCATCATCTGTCACTAGGTTACCTCCCTCATCCAGTAATGGCCCCACACCTTCTCTGATAACCCGTTTATTGTTCACATGCCTGTAGAAACCCTTCGTGTAACTCTTCACATCTCTTGCCAGCTGCAGTTCCAATTGTGCTTTCGCATTCCTGATTACTGCCCAGCATTCTCCAGCCGTATGTTTATACTCCTCCTTAGTCAACTGTCCTTGTTTCCATTTCTTGTATGCATCTTTTTTGAATTTAAGCTGACTAAGGATTTCGTTGTTAAGCCAAGCTGGTTGCCTACCATGTTTGCATTTCTTACTACGCAGAGGGATTGTTTGTTCCTGTGCCTTCAGTCAGACTTCTTTAAAATACTTCCAGTTCTCTTCAACTCTTTTCCCCTTCATCTTCATTTCCCAAGGGATCCTGCTCATCTGGTCTCTTAGGGAGTCAAAGTCTGCTCTTCTGAAATTGAGGGTCTGTATGTTACTGCTCACCCTTCTTCCTTTCATCCGGATCCTGAAATCTACGATCTCATGGTCGCTGCAGCCCAGGTTCCCCCCCACTTCTATTTCTTCTACTAGTTCTTCCCTGTTTGTGAGCAGCAGGTCAAGTTGTGCACGGCCCCAGGTCGGTTCCTTCAGCACTTTTACCAAGAAGTTATCCCCAATAGTTTCCAAAAACTTCCTGGATTGTCTGTGTGCTGCTGTATTGGTCTCCCAACAAATGTCTGGATGATTAAAGTCTCCCATGAGAACCAGGGCCTGTGATTTGGAAGCTTCACTAAGCTGCCTGAAGAAAGACTCATCTATCTCCTCTCCCTGATCTGGCAGCCTATAACAGACACCAACTACAACATCAACACCACTTGATTCTGCTATCACATTTTACAGGCCAACCTGCCCTCACAACATCCCATACACATTAGTGCACATTATGTAAATATTACTATTATCATCATTTCCTAAGCATTTGAGTTATTTACTTACCACACAGTGTTCTAAATTAATTACAGCAGCATCCAATAGGATTTCAAAGATCACCACACTTGTGGTTGTTGTCTTTCCATATTCACTACGTTATTCACACTACCAGCCCCCGCCTCCAGCTCTAAATAAATGCCCTCCCCCAGAGCCAGCACCCCCCATGCCCCTGTTCTAATTCGAGGCTGATGACTCAGCAGAGCCACAGCCGAGGCCACTGCCAGAGCCAGTGCCAGGGACTCCATGCACTTCTCCCACCAAGTGGTGGGGCATGTGCGCAGAGCGGGAAGATGGGGCTGCATTTAAAGGTTCCAAGAGCTGCATGCAGCTCGAGGGCCATGTTCACCACAACGCAACGTTCTATTCGCTGCATTTGGCAAGTGGCCAAATACACCTGTTAAATCGGCAAATACATTTAAAAAAGTAAACATAGTAGCTGTGTCTGCACATGCACAAAACATTGAAATAAGTGACCCTCTTTCAAAAGAGCGGGAGCAGCAGCCACATGCGTAATGCCGTCTTTCAAAAGGAAATCAAAAGAATGGGGCACAGACGTCAAAATCCGAACCCCGATCCCAGATAAGAAAGATCATCTCCTTTCGAAATACTAAATCAAAAGAGAACACGTGTCCGCTTTTTTGAAATATGGGTCCGCCATGGCGCTGATCAGCTGGAGCGTGGGGCCGCTCTAGCTGGAAGCAGTGGGGCTCTATGGTCCCTGCATCCAGCTGCCTTAAAGCTGCGTGCAGGAAGGAAACCCATGGCAGGAACCTGAGAGCGTGGTAGGAGCAGCCTCTGCCCGTTCTCCAGCCCCACGCTCAAGTGCCGCAGCATGGCCAGCAGCCAGCCCCCGCCCCTCCCCGTGAGCCCCTGGCCCCCCCTCTGAGCCCCCACAGGGCTCCCAGGGCTCTCGAGGGAGAAAAAAAAAGGGCCCCCTCCTGGACGGAGTGGGAGCTGCGGGATCTTCTCAGCCTGTGGAAGGAGGAGGAGGTCCTGCATGAGATGGGGGTCAAGCAGCGCAAAGCCGCTGCCCTCAGCCGCCTGGTTCAGGGCCTCCAGACCAAGGGCTGCCTGAAGCGTACTGCGCAGCAGGTGTGCTCCAAGGTCAAGGCACTGTGGCAGGGCTATGCCCAGGCCAGGGACCAGGCCGGCCACTCTGAGGCAGCTCCAGCCACGTGCCCCTTCTTCTGGGAGCTCTGGGACATCCTGGGGCCCTGGGACAGCTCCCCATCCCCGGCATTCCTGGACACCTTGGCCGAGGAGCTGCAGCCAGAGGAGGAGGAGCAGCCCAGACCAGGGACCCAGGAGGGCGAGGGAACCACAGAGTGGTCGAGTGAGGAGGGGGACCTCAGCATTGTCATCCCCTCCCGCTCCTCCAGCCAGGCAACTGGGAGCTGGACATCCCCAGACATCGTCAAGGGACCCTCCAGTACGTACATGGAGGGGCGCATACCTGATCCACAGGGTGGGGGCGAAGCAACAGCTAGTCGCCCGCACACAGGACTGGTGGTCCCGGTCCGCACACAGGCCAGCCCCCACATGGTATGCAGCACTCCGCAGTGGCCCACCAGCGATGCCCAGCACCCGCCTTCAGTGGACAGTACCGCAAACCACACAGGGCAGCGGCTGGTCAGTGCTGGACAGCACCTGGGGCCTGCACATGCCAGCCGGGAAGGGCCACCTGCATGAGAGACCCCTGGATGCACCCCCAGGCCGGGAGGCCCAGCCTGTGTGGGGTGAGTTGGTGCCCCTCCTTTGGGTGGTCAGGGGCCCCATGGGGTGGGCTTGGGCAGGTGGGCCACAGCCAGGTCCCCTCCGTCTGGGGCACATTACTGACATTCTGTCCCCCTCTCCACACAGCCACGCCATCTGTGGGCCGGGAAAGCCCTGCACCATCCCTCATCCCCAAGAGCCCCCCTGCAGCCCTCAGAGGTGCCCAGCTGCCACCCCACACAGTGCGCCATCGGGGCTGTGGCTGGAGGGCCTGCTGCCGGGGAGAGGAGGACCCAGCCAGCCAGCGCCAAGCTGAGGTGGCCGAGCAGCACCTGAGGCTCACCGAGGCAGAGATGGTGTCATGGAGAGTGGCCTGGGAGAGGCTGCTGAATGCTCTGGAGGGCATTGGCCACACCTTCTGGGACCATGCGGCCAACATTGCCTGCCTCCTGGCCTCCCTGCAGCTCCTCCCACTGAACGCCCCCCCACCGCCCCTGCTGAGCCCGCCCCCACCGAGCCTGGCCCCTCCACCCCTGTTGAGCCTGCCCCCACCACCCCCGCCGAGCCTGCCCCCACTGCCCCCTCCAGGCCCACTCTCCAGCCTTGCCTGCCGATGCTCCCTGCACCCTCTCCTCCCTGCCGGGGACCCCATACTCAGGGAGGCAGGGGCTCCAGGGATGATGGGGCTCCCAGCCCACTACCCCTGCCCTGGAATGAGTGCCCCACCCCCCTTCCAAGTTAGGTTCCCCCCCATACATAGGTACCAACAATGGTCTTGATAAATGTTTATTTTAATGTTCACCACTCCGTGCTATGCTCCTCCGGTGGGGGGTGGGGTGACGGGTGGATGTGTGGGTGTGGTGCTGGTGGAAGTGGGGGTGGCGGGGACAGTGGGTGGCAGATGTGCGTGAGATGTGTGTGTGTGTGCTGGTCAATGGTGGCCATCGGCAAAGGCCTGCCTGAGGGACTCCCATATGTGGTGACCATCCCGGTGGACCTGGCAATGGGGACGGTGCCCAGCTGCTTATAGCCAGCACTGGCTGGAGACCTCCCCAGGGACATAGGCATCCCCCTTTCCCTCCACAACATTGTGGAGGACACAACAGGCACCCACCACCTGGGGCACATTCAGGACCCCCACCTCCAGCTGTGTGTGGAGGCACCTCCACCGCCCCTTTAGGTGCCTGAAGGCCCACACCATGAAATTGCAGGTGTGGTTGAGGCGCTGACTGAATGCCTCCCAGGTGGGGTTGAGATGTTCCATGTACGGCCTCATAAGCCACGGCTGCAGGGGGTATGCCGCATCTGCCACCATGCAGAGTGGCATGGTGACATCCTCCACCACTGAGATCTCCTACTGGAGGATGAACGTGCTGACCCCTATGCACCAGCAGAGGCTGGAGTTCTGGAAGACCCAGGCATCATGGGTGCGGCCAGCCCAGCCCACACAGATGTCGGTGAACTGTCCCCTCGCATCCACCAGGGCCTGGAGCATCACTGAATGGTAGCCCTTCCTGTTGATGTACTAGCTAGCGTGTGGCAGGGCACGGATGGGGATGTGCGTGCCATCCAAAGCGCCAATGCAGTTCAGAAAGCCCAGGTCCTGGAAGCCGGCGACAGTGTTGTCCAGATCCCCCAGGTGGACGACCCTATGGAGCAGCATCGCATTGATGGCTCTGATGCCCTGCATGTGGTGGGAGGGGGACAAGTCCTTTAGTGCAGGCATGGAGGCCATCTCCCACCTGCCTTGGGCCCATCTTGCCCCCTCCCATCTGGCCCCCACCCCATCCAGCCCCCTTCCCCCATCCTATCTAGCCTCCTACCCCCCTCCCATCTGGACCCTTGCAATGGAGGGTTCCCCTCTCCCCAGTGCCCCCACCCACCTGTGGGGGATGCGTGATCCAGCCCCAACGGTGGCCTTGCCCACCCCGAACTGCTGTCCCATGGAGCGGTAGGAGTCCGGAGTGGCCAGCTTCCAGATGGCGATCAGGAGCCATTTCTCCAGGGTGAGGACTGGCCACATGCAGATGTCCTGGTGCCAGAGTGTGGGGGTGAGCCAGTGGCAGCTCTCCTCGAAGGACTGCCTCGACATGCGGAAGTTCCGCAGCCACCTTTCCTCGCCCCATTCCCCCAGCAACAGGCGCTCCCACCAGTCGGTGCTGCTGGGGTGGGTTCAGAGGCAATGAGGCACCCGGGGGGGTGCCCAGCGATGCCTGGGTTGGGGAGCCCCATGGCCCCAGGGGGACTACTCAGCCACCCAAAGAGCTCGGGTGCAGCTGCATGGACGGTGCACTGCACTGCCAGAAGGGTGTCCATAATGAGGGTGTCCTCCTGCAGTAGCTGTCGCTGTGCCTCCATTGTGGGCACGAATGGGCTCTGCTGGACTGCGAAAAGCTGGGCAGCACTCAGCTCATGCAGAGTGGAGGGTGGGGCCCTATAGAGGGAGTGGCTGGCCGCAGCCCTGGAAAGGCTTGTCAGCCATGGGACCCCATCCAGAGCATTTCCTGCCTCCCTTCTTTCAAAAGTGGGCTTGGAGACGTGTGGACGCTCTCTTTCCAAAAACTGGGGCGGCACTTCAAAAGAGCAGATCGAAATGCCACTCCACTAATGGCGCTGGGTGCTCCCTTTCGACGGCCGCTATTTCGACAACCGAACATCGATTTTCACCCTTTCAAAGGGGTGCTCATGTGCAGACCCAGCTAGTATGACTAAGGAGTACGATAAACAATCATACAGAAAATATTGTACAAATTAACTGTATACTCAGACATGAAATAAATATGATGTACTGATCACTCTGGCTACGTCTACACGTGCAGCCAACATCGAAATAGCTTATTTCGATGTTGCGACATCGAAATAGTCTATTTCGATGAATAACGTCTACACGTCCTCCAGGGCCGGCAACGTCGATGTTCAACTTCGACGTTGCTCAGCCCAACATCGAAATAGGCGCAGCGAGGGAACGTCTACACGTCAAAGTAGCACACATCGAAATAGGGATGCCAGGCACAGCTGCAGACAGGGTCACAGGGCGGACTCAACAGCAAGCCGCTCCCTTAAAGGGCCCCTCCCAGACACAGTTGCACTAAACAACACAAGATCCACAGAGCTGACAACTGGTTGCAGACCCTGTGCCTGCAGCATAGATCCCCAGCTGCCGCAGAAGCAGCCAGAAGCCCTCGGCTAAGGGCTGCTGCCCACAGTGACCATAGAGCCCCACAGGGGCTGGAGAGAGAGCATCTCTCAACCCCCCAGCTGATGGCCGCCATGGAGGACCCAGCAATTTCGACGTTGCGGGACGCGGATCGTCTACACTGTCCCTACTTCGACGTTGAACATCGAAGTAGGGCGCTATTCCTATCTCCTCATGAGGTTAGCGGCTTCGATGTCTCGCCGCCTAACGTCGAAGTTAACTTCGAAATAGCGCCCGACGCGTGTAGACGTGACGGGCGCTATGTCGAAGTTGGTGCCGCTACTTCGAAGTAGCGTGCACGTGTAGACGCAGCCTCTATGTCAAAAAAGGATTTTGAGAAATTGGTAGGGGATCAGAGAAAGGTAAGAGAATGATTATGGAAATGGGAAAGCGCTCATATGAAGAGGGACCAAAAACATTGGAAACGTTTATCTTAAAAAGCAGAACAGGGAACACAAGAAAAGCACATAATTAATGATATAAAGATGAAAGATCAGGAGCATCTGTTCTCCATGTTTCACAACACAAAAACAAGATGACTTTCAATTAAAAGGAAGAAAATTCAAAACTGTTCAGAAGCAACAATTTTTCTTTCAGTTCTTATACCTAGACTGTATAATCCAACGCCACAGGATGTTGTCGAAACAGATAACTCAGTAAGATTCAAAGAGTAATTAGATGTTTATATGGATAACAAAAGTTGCCAGAGATGTAACAGTTCATTATTGAGCCTTATTTTGATGTGTAGTGTAGTAACATCTAGTTGCAGCCATGGGCCAGTATCCCATTGTATCAGGAATTCAAAAAGCACAGGCCAAAACCATGGAACTTGTGGAATTTAGAATCTAAATAGTGCAACAATAAATGACTAAAATAAATAGCTTTTGACAGGATAAAAACCTCATGCTTCAACCAATCTCTAGGGATTAGGACGAGACTTCCCTCAGGCAGATCATCCCACAATTGCCTAAATGCAGGATTTTCTGTGACTTCCTTTGAAGCAACTGGTGCTAGCCACTGT
This sequence comes from Carettochelys insculpta, assembly GCF_033958435.1. Classification (NCBI taxonomy): domain Eukaryota; kingdom Metazoa; phylum Chordata; order Testudines; family Carettochelyidae; genus Carettochelys; species Carettochelys insculpta. The sequence goes on from NC_134140.1 coordinate 15,706,387, forward strand.
CAGAAACAGGATACTGGATTAAATGGACCATGAGACTGATCCAGTCTGGCAATATGTGCATTCCTATGTTAGCAAAGATACCTGCTTTTATGACAGAGCATGCTTTTGTGGAATAAACAGATATAGTGTAGACATACCAATCCTGGAATTATCAATCCAAATGGAAATAACATTGCACAGGGGATAAAGTGAGATAGAAAGTTACTTTTAAATAAAGGTAATGTTTAGATAATAAAAACAAATATTCAATGAACTAAGAGTAGTCCATCTCCAAGGATGCTGAAATATTTATTTATCGTTATCATAGGAAGCAGAAGCATTTCATTTTAATTGCTAACTGCTATCACCAGATAAAGCACAAGTGTAATGATTAAAATATACTTACTTTCACAAGTACTAAATGCATTCAAATATACTGGTCATTTTTATTTCTAAACAATTTCTTAAAAGATATTGGTAAATGGCAGTATCTGAGTAATCCACACTGTGCTGTAGGTTGTGTTTTTATTCTGACTGTTGCAAAGAGCAAATTGAATTGGTAAGATATATAACATGAGTCTTTCTAAATAGAAAAAAATCATTATTTCCCTATTAATGTTTCTAAAGTAAAAATGATGTTTGTTCAACAGTTCCACCAAATACAAGTGCATCCTTCTGCAAGTACCTAAAATCCTATACTCACAGAAGGCAGAATTTTGATGTTCTGTTTGCGAGAACAATAAATGCTTGATTTTATATAAATGATTTTGCTGAATAAAGTCATATTCTATAAAGTCTGGCAGATCATAAATACAAAAGAATGGCCATATTATGGCAGACCAATCATCTAGCTAGCCCATTATCCCGTTTTCTGACCGAAACCACTGCCAGATGCTTCAGAAAGAATGAACAAACAGAGCAGTTTCAAATGATACATCCCCAGCTGACAAGTCTCACCTTCCGGCAGCTGGAAACATAGGAAACCCAGAGCACGGGTTTCCCTGACCATCTTGTTTGACAGCCATTGATGGACCTATCCTCCATGAATTTATTTAATTATTTTTTTAGAACACAGTTATCCTTTTGGCTTTCAGAACACCACATGGCAATGAGTTCCACAGGTGGACTGTGCACTATGGCTACGTCTACACTAGCCCCAAACTTCGAAATGGCCACGCAAATGGTCATTTCGAAGTTTACTAATGAAGCGCTGAAATGCATATTCAGCGCTTCATTAGCATGCGGGCAGCCGCGGCACTTCGAAATTGATGCGCCTCGCTGCCGCGCGGCTCGTCCCAACAGGGCTCCTTTTCAAAAGGACCCCACCTACTTCAAAGTCCCCTTATTCCCATGAGCTGATGGAAATAAGGGGACTTCGAAATAGGCGGGGTCCGTTCGAAAAGGAGCCCCGTTGGGACGAGCCGCATGGTGGCAAGGCGCGTCAATTTTGAAGTGACGCGGCCGCCCGCATGCTAATGAAGCGCTGAATATGCATTTCAGCGCTTCATCAGTAAACTTCGAAATGGCCATTTGCGTGGCCATTTCGAAGTTTGGGGCTAGTGTAGACATAGCCTATGTGAAGTAGTACTTCCTTTGAATTATTTTAAATCTGTTCCGATTAATTTCATTAGGGGATCCGTAGTTCTTGCATTATGTGAAGAGGTAAATAATTCCCTTTTCATCTTCTATGCACTATTTATGATTTTATAGTCCTTTACCATATTGCCCCTGAGCCATCTCTTTTCTAAGCTGAGTTCCACTTTTTAAATCTCTCTTCATATAGAAGCTCTTCCATACCCCTAATGATTTTCTTGCCATTTTCTGCATGTTTTCCAATTCTACGGCACCATTTTTTGACATGGGACAAACAGCACTGCAAGTAATATTCAAGGTGTGGGCATACCAGAGATTTATATAGTTGAATAATATTTTCTGTTTTATTATGTATCTTTTTCCTAGTGGTTGCTAACCCTCTATCAACTTTGTGACTGCTGCTGCAAATTGAAAAGACGTTTTCAGAGAAATATCCATAATGATTCCACAATCTCTTTATTGAGCAGTAAAAGCTACTTTAGACCCCATCATTTTCTATGTATAGTTGGACTTATGTTTTCCAATGTGCATCACTTTGTATGTGTCAATGCTGAACATCATAATTAAATATATTTTATCGTGGAGTAAATAAACAATTACATTGAAAAATAAACACTGCTGCTAACACAACATGCAGGTGGAATATTCAACAGCCTGGATATACCAAAAAATATTTTTAAAGAAATTCAGGGCCTGAATTTTTAGTAGCTCATATATCGTTTCCAGTTTGCATATAAGCTACAGTGAACTTTATATTTATACTGTGTATCAGAGAGGTAGCCCTGTTAGTCTATATCTTCAACAACAACAAGTCCTGTGGCACCTTATAGACTCACCGATATTTTGGAGCATAAGCTTTCGCGGGCAAAGACCCGCTTCATCAGATGCATGAGTGATATACTGTGGCTGATCTGATTTTATTCTTGAGGATAAAGTCATTTTATTAACCTCACAGTTATAATTAGAATAAAATCAAAGTAAATCTTTTCAGAAATCAAAGTCCTAACTTCAGCCTATTTTTGAAAAACAAATGACCATGATTCATATAAAATAGTGTCAAATGAACCACTTCACCTACACTCAAATAAGGAGAGGGAGGGGGAGGAACAGAGACAGCTCAGGGGTTTGAGCCTTGGCCTACTAAACCAAGGACTGTAAGTTCAAACCTCAAAGAGGCCGTCTAGGACAAATAGCTTATTTTTTAAAAAAAATATATCAGGGATGGTGCTTGGGCCTATCAAGAGGGCAGGGCAGCAGACTCACTGACCTCCCGAGGTCCCTTTCAGTTCTATGAGACATGTATCTCCAAATATTATGATGTGTTCCTACTTCTAGAGCTAATCCTTGTGTACTACCCAAATCTACAACAGGAGACATTACTCATCTTGTGCAGGAACTGGGGGTCTTTTAAATGTATGCCTCTGACTGGGCACCAATCAGGTGCACCTGGACCCTGTATCTTTGACTGGACAGTCTTAGTAGCCCCACTCAGCCATGTGCCCTGCACCAAGGTGATATGAGACTACATGGTCAAACAGCCCTCAGAGCCTTCTCAAAGAGTCAAGGGAAACTTGGAAGCAGAGGAGAAGGAATGGAGATAGTGAACCACCCATCAGGACCCACATCTCAAACACTTCCATACACTAAAGAACATGGGTAATGTCTCTTTCATCTTCTCCCCCCTTTTCAGGTGACTCCTGAAGCAGTACCCCCATTAAGGAAGGAGAAGGTTGAGAGCAGAGTCCAATAAGGAAGAGACAACTGCATTTCCTACAGAAGAATCTGATCGTGCTGCAGGTACAAAAGTGCAATGAGTAGAAAAAGTATAAACAGGTGATCAAACTGCAGCTCTACAGATGTCTGCAACTGACACATCCTCAACTAAGTCTATAAACAGAGCGTGCGCTTGTGGAACCTGCTTTTACTCTTATAAGGTGCCGAACGTGAGTTTTGTCATCAACAATCTTTATACAATCAGAGATCCATTTTGATAATCTGTTTTGAAATTACCAAACACTTGTTTCTGTCCACAATGGACACAAACAGTGCAGGAGAGCTTCTACATAATTTGGTACCATATAATTAAAAGCCTAATGCCCTCCCGGCACCTGGAGTATGGAATATGGCTTATGGCTTCCTGAATATTCCAGTGCTGTTTTGGGGGACAACTGGTTTGATTCATATGCAATTCTGAGGAGGTAAAAATCCTGAATGTGCCATAGAGATGTCAGAGCCCCAATTCTCTGACCCTTCAGACAGAAGTGATTGCTATTAGGAAGGCTGTCTTCATTTATAAATCTAGTAAGAACACATAGCTACTGGCTCAAAAGAGTGTTTCATAAGGCATGTAAGTTTGAGGCTCAAATCCCAGTATGGGGTGGGATCTGATTTGTGGGGAGATTTTTGATAAACATCTTTGTAATTTTGTGGTAGTTGGATGAGTGGAGATGAAACACTCCCCTATGCGCATCCAAAAAGCTGTTATTGCTGCTACATGAACCCTGGCAGGATTCATAGAAGTAACCAATGTTTTCAGTTCCAATAGAGACTAGAATACCCCAGGAATCGGAGAGCAATTCAACAAAAATCTGATGACTGTTACAGAAAATGTAAGATTGTTTTAATTTCTGGAGGTAAGTATTTCTTGTAGTTTCTTTTCTCCTATTTAATAAAACATGTTGTACCTCTGAGAAACCAGAACTCTCTACTTCAAATTACCATCAAGGAACCATGCGTGGAGCAGAGAACCTGCATGTTGGGGTGAGGACTTTGACCAGCGTTGCACATTAGTAGACAAGGATTGATGAGAAGCTTGAACAAAGGGTGAGAGGTGAGTCTGAACAAACAGGGCTACCAGGCCTGTCTTAGCCACATTGATGCAATCAGTTTAACTCCAGTTTAAGCTTAATGAGAACCTTTAATAGTAATGATGGTGGTGAATGCACCATCCATGAATATGAGGAACACATCTCTGATGGATTGGAGTTCAATCCCGCATTGAGCAATACAGTACATATATTTTGCTTGCTGCTGTGGCATGCAGATCCACCACTGGGAACCTACAGGCTAAGAATGTTTTGTAGAGAACTCTGGAGTTCAGTTCCCATCTTTAGAAAGCAATGTCTACTGAAGCTCTATTCAATGGTGTTCAGGATAGTTGAAAGGTAAAAAGTGGAGATAACTATGTGGTTCACTATGCACCAATTCCAGAGTTTTATCAGTTCAGCCAAGAGAGATGGGGGGAGGCATGGCTTCCTGATGGTTGATGTAATACACACACGCCACCTTAGTTGACCATTATTTTTACTGACTTCAATTTGATTAGCAGTAGAAAATGCAGGCAAGCATTTTTGACAGGTCTCAATTCCAAAAAAACTGATATGGAGGAGCTGCTTTTATAGCCATTGTTTTGCCTGTACCTTGTGAGATCTCAGATGTTCCCCTAACCCAAAAGTGATGTATTTTACGTTTCCACCATGGCAGAGGGAATCTGCAAAAATGTGCACGTTTTGGTCAGGTCGATCTACCAGTTGATTGATTGCAGAACCATAGGGGAACAGACAGTAACCTGCCTAAATGTTGTTTTTTTTGGTTAATGTACTGGAAGCCATCCCTGTAAACTTCAGAGGTATAATCAGGCATGCTACATTACAATGATGCAAGCTGACATGTAATCCAGCAGTTGAGAACAATCTCTTACTATTCCTTGAGGACAACACTGAATCTTTCAGATGAGATTCACTGTTGTGAGAAATCTGCTGGACAATGGGTATGCTTTGCTTAAAACTGTATCTAAGTAAACTCAAAATCTAGAGTCTGTCATGAAGTCAAAATGGACTTTTTGTGGTTGAGTTGATGGTAGGGTGATGATCCATCCCAGTTTCAGCAGGATAGTCCCATATTTGGGACACCAGGATGGCTTCCCAATTTACTTTGTCAAAGGGGCTAATTGCCCCGTGTTCTCAGGTGGCTGCTTCCTGCTTCCCCTGGCTGGGGTAGCCGGGAGCCAGACCCTGTGGCAGTGTGGCTGCCCCCCCAGCTTTCCCTGGGTGGGGTAGCTGGGAGCTGGACCCACATCATGGCTGCCCCCCCCACAGCTTCCCCCAGCCAGGGGAACTGGGAGCCGGAGGGGCAGCTTGATGGCCTCCCAGCTGGTGGAAGCTGGGAGATTCACTGGCAGGGTGACAATCCACGCAGGGCAGCCACCTTCTGACTCACAGATAGGGTGACCATCTGTCCCATTTTGGCTGGGATAGCATCATTCCCCTTGTCCCATATTTGGGTGGGGGAGATATGGTTATCCTAGTTCATGGCCCTGCCTGTGAGACAGGTAACATACGACTTTCACTAACATCAGCTCTTCTTGATGTGATCAATGATCGAAGTACAGGAAAACAGTGATACCCAAATGAGATCAGTAAGCAGCAATGACTGCAAAGATCTTTGAAAATACCCTTGGAGTTGAAAATAGACTGAAAAGAAGCACCCTGTTTTGGTATCTCTCATTGTTTAATAGAACAATAAATGCTGTGCTTGAAGGGTGAATATAGACATGAAAATATGCACCTTGTAAGTTGAGAATTGTGAACCATAATTCTATATCTAAAGAAAGAATTATTGCTGCAAGGATCACCACCCTATATTTTCTTGCTTTACATATTTCTTTAGAGATCTAAAATTGACCTCCAATCTCCATTCTTTCTGGGAATCAGGAAAACTTTGAATAGAATCCCATTCCCCTCTTGGTGGTTCTATTGCTCCTAAGTGTTAAAGAGGCATCCCTTCTTTCTCTGGCAACTGGTTATGAGAGGAGTCTATGAAGAGGAAGAATGTAACCAGAAGTTATGGTTTCCAAAGCCCATTTGTTCAATGCTATATGCTCCTGTGTGTGCTGATAATGGGAGAGATGGCACCTGAAAGAAAGGAGGGAGTAAGAAGTGGCAACTGTAAGACTTTGGATGGTGAGACTTTTGAAGAAACCTTAAAAACCATCATTAGGAGGACATGGATGGTGGAAAAGATATAGCTGAAGGAGGTTTCATTTTTGAGCTCCTAGTTGTGGGTTTAATCAGTCAATTATATTTTGAATTTAGGGTTGTGCACGCCATGGTCCTCTTCTTATGAGCTCTGCGGTGGAGATAAACAATGAGGCATTATCTGCTGCATTCAAGAAGGCCTGAAGCTATATCTTTGCCATGAGCTGACCATCTTGTACAATGGACTTAAACTGGTCCTGATGTTCTTCTGGTAGATGCTCAATAAAAGAACTGAATTACTTGTAATTTAAATGGAGGTATTTGGCAACGACCACCTGCTGGATTGCTAACCTGAACTTCAGTATGGCTGAAGCATAGGATTTATGACCAAACAGATGGCACCTCATGTGGCTATTAAAGTATGACATTGACTTTGAGTTATGTTGTCTGCCTTGCCCACTAATATCCTCCACTACTAAGAAATTCAGATCTAGGTGAGAACATAATACTTTTAATCCATCTCCTTGCAGGTAGGCAGTGAAGTAACAGAGGTTTGCCAAAATGTTTTAGCAGGCCCCACCAGAGCTCTATTGACTGGAATGGCAATCTAAATAGACATCAAAGTATGGAAAATATCGAGGAGTTCATGGGTGGACTCCTGAACCACCTCTAAAGGAATCTGAAGTATGTCAGCAATCTGCTTCATCAGTCCCTGAAACTGCCTAAAGTCACTGCCATAGAAAGTGTTGGAAACATGACGGCTTCGTCAGGATGAGAGAAGGACGTGTTAGTAAGCATGCCTTGTCACTATAGACCCTTGACCCTCGCAACTCAAAGGTCTTTTCCCTTGTCTTAGGTAGTGGTAAAAGGGGTTAAGGTGAGTGGGTTCTTTGTCCCTTCCAGTGTTGCCAAGGCCTCGATGTAAACTGTTGGCAACAGAATGCCCACAGATCCCAACAAAGCCATTAAAAGCATACAAATGGCATAGATGGAGGCAGCCATCTGTGTTCCTGCCATGTGGGTGCCATCTGTGATCTACGTGGTGATAAGTGAGTACAGGAGAAAGTGTGATGAAACCCTACATGGAAATCTGAGATCAGATGAGGGCAAGTCTGCTGCCCTGACTGTCGGCACCTGAACTCAGTACTGAGACTGTCTTAGGTGACTGACTCCTATTCAACTTTGCAATGCCAGACCTCACTTGGAGCCTGCATTGAACTTCCCTTTGTGAGATGGTAAACAAGAACTTCTTGATGCAACACTGGATGCAAAGCTTGCTCCATCATTAGAAGTTTAAAGTATTGGGGGATGGGGGATATCTATCCTTCTACTACATGTATCCATCACTCACTGATATAGCCTTGTGCACATCACTCACTGGTGTTGCCTCATGGCAGGAGAGACACCTCTTGACTCCTGTGGAGCCTGGCATTCCCTACCAAAACTAATGAAAATTTAATTCCTAGAAGGGGAAATCTCTTAACTACTTGACTATCTCAGTGAATAAAAGAGCATGGCTTTTGTTTGCTTTTTTAAGGGGAAAAAAAACCGAAAGGAACAATTCCGCCAACAGCTATCATTCTATAATGTAACTAACTGTAAGGTCACTATGAGAAGTGGAGCTCTTCCACGGACACTAAACAGAGAAGAACCTTTGGTATCAACTTTGCTTCTGTTATACACCTTCAACACTACCTTTACTATTTGATTTTTAATTCGTCTCCTTTGGTCTGTCATGTAAGTTATCAATATACCACTAGAAGCAGTAAAACACAGCATTTCAAAGGCAAGTGGCAGTCTGACTGATATCATTACCATGAGAACATTATAGATGACATTTTATCAATTTTTAAAAAGCTGAGAGGGTAAAAGAGCTGAAAAGATTAAAGAGAAAAGAGAAGAAAACATTTTAAAATGTTCAAATATAAGCTTGACAGGAGAGATTTCAAAGGCAGTTTTTAAACAGCAGTACAATATAACTCAAAATTATTATAATATGTGCATGGTTATACCAGGTTCCTAATTGCTTTGAGATTAGCTGTATAAGGAAGGAAACTCTACTTCATCTCAAAAGCATTGGTTTCCTTTGGGCCCAAAATGTGCTGTGCTTCTTCCCACCCAGTTTCATCTCCTCCCCACTCTTCCTGGTCCCTCCTAGTGCCTCCTGCATGCCATGGAACAGCTGATCATGGCAGGTGGGAGGTTCTTGGAAGAAGACATAGGGAACTGTCTGTCAGTAATCTAAGCATCCGCTACTCATTTTTAACTGTGGGTGCTCTAAGTCTGGAGCACCCACCATGTTGGCACCTATGCTTCACCTGATAATACTGAATGTAAAAGTCCTTCCCATAAGGCTTTTACGTGACATATTATTATTAATTTTTCTTCCAACTACCCTATAAACAACCCACCTGAGAACAATAATCAATCATATATTATTACAATTCAGCCACTTCTTCCTGACTTGGCTTTAAAGGAAGTCCAAGGATAAATGAAGGCCAAATGTTGAACGGTAAGAAGCTTACAAAACTATCCTTGGTCAAACGTACTAGTCCTCAAGGTAGGTAATTTGAAGCTACAGGTGGAACCTCTCTAGTCTGGCACATTCTTATCCAGCAACATCCATAATCCAGCACGATTTTAGTTAGCTGGATGACCACTTATTCTGGGCTTGTGGCCATGTCTCTCTCATCCAACACCAGTCAGGTCTCCAGGGTGCCAGATTAGAGAGGTTCAACTTGTACAAAAATAAGTATTATGTCTATTCTGGACATGAACATGGAGGTACAAAAAAGGTTTGAATATTGTAGTACATCTGAACAACCATGAGGTTCTTCTTCAAAGTTTCTTTGCTGCGACAGAAAAAAAATCATTAAAATTGCAATATAAATGCTGAAAGAAACATCAATCCTGGGGAAAGACCTAAGGCACTCCTGCAATGGGAAAGCTTCCCAGATATTTAGGGGAATAAGACCCTCTGATCAAGGCAGCCTGCAGCTCTTCACTTCAATTGCTCTGGAACAAGAATAATCATAAAAGAATGACTTTGATTAACTGAAAAGGAAAAAACATCTGCCTAAATGTTCAGAGGAACAAAGCAAAAATTGAACCGTGCATGAATGTAACAAAATTCCATCAACCTTAGAAATATATCCTGAGTGGCCTCTGTAAGCAGTATCTTAGCATGCACACACTGGTTATAACCTCTCTAGAGACTGTTCCTTCCAACAATCATGGCAAATATCCCATACACAATAATATTTTTCCATAAAAATAAGCAATTTAGAAAGAGGCAGCTGTATAACATCATTTATCCTCCAGTCCCACTTCACAGTTTCCTGGTTAACATGTACAGTGCATTTGAGACAAGCAGGAATGGCTGTGCTGCTGAACCCCAATGTAAGTGATATTTAAACTAAATATATAAATCTCTAAAAATGAGCAAATAAGGACTCCTCTTCCCTATGTATTATTCCAAACAAAACAGAACAGATTGGTAGTTGGCACTCAGCACTTCTGATCCTGTTCTGTGAAACCCACAAAGTTAATCTTACTTATTCCTTAGCATCCACAACTACATGAACCAGTGAAGCTAAGGGCCCTAAAAAACAAACTGAAACAAACACTTCTAAATAGCGGGTTTTTATGGCTGTTCGTTCTTTTACTTCCTTCATCATTCCAGCTTCTATCTGGAACAATGTTTCTTTCTGTCTGATCTAGTCTTTGGCACAATTCCATGAAGAATTGGCTTATTTGTGGTAAGAGCTGACAAAGAATTTGGACATCCTCAGCAATGAAGTAATAGTCTTGGAATTTATTGTTGGGTGCATGCAGGGCAAGTAGATACTATTGCTGATATTCCATATTTTTGCCTCTTTTTTCATGGTAAGAAAGAACTCTAAAGAAGCTATTCTAGTCTAATCACCCACTTGGCTTTGATGATATTTAACAAGTTCATATGGTGAGAAATGATTCAAAGTATGCATGCATTGTGAAATATATTTGAAAATATGGCTTAACACTAAGGTTGATATTTTTGAGTATCTTCTGGTAGCGAGCTGCCCTGTTAAAAAGTGGTATTTATGACCCTAAAACTGAGTTAATTCAGCATAAATAGCTGTAGATCAATTTTCAGCCTCTTTCAATACTCTCTTAAAATGATACAAAGGGTAATTTTTAAAAGTTACATTATAATTATTTATTTTACTTTGTAGTCAAAATTAAAGCAGGATGAAAATTAGCTTCCTGTGTTTTTCACTGAGTTTGCAGGAGAGCAAATTTATTTGCCTTTTTAGAATCATAGAACACTAGGACTGGAAGGAACCTCGAGAGGCCATCGAGTCCAGCCCCCTGCCCCAATGGCAGGACCATTTTGAACAAGTATTTTGAACAGTGTTCATTAAAAAGAAATAATGTATCAGAGAGAAGACATAGAATAACTATTACTATGGGTAAAAACTCATTGCCACCCAGAATCTCTCTTTTCTAACAAGGATTGCAAGACATAAACCTATTATTACCAATGTGAGTGTTTTAGCAATGCATAAATAAACAGATTTTATCTCAGCTTCGTATGGCATGTGTATCACTTCATTGTTAAGAGGAGACATTTTAATTTTACCAGTGAGCCACAGACTTTAACCACTAGTTAAACAGACTTTGCTGAGGCAAGTAGGCTTGAAATAAGATCAACTCATTTTGTGGCTGTGGATACATGTATCATTCAGTTCATTTTGAATGTTTGAAAGTTACTGGATGTGCAAATGCAGGCACCCTAGGTGTTTATACACTCAACATTTCTCAGAAGGGAACTTCCACGTGAGTTAAAAGGTATAGTATAAGAGCACTCACATCATATGCATACCGGCAAGTCAAAACAAATTTGTCAATCTGCATTTGTTGCTGGCAAGTTGCCCAGATGAGAAATAATATAAACATTTTCCAAACAGTCTATTAATTATTATTTGTATTCTAGCAGTGACTAGAAGTTCTAGCTGTCAACGGAGCTCCATTGTGCTAAACACTGCACAAACTCAACTGATATACAGAAGACAGGAGGGGGAAAGAGCACAGAGAGGTGAAGTTACTAAACCAAAACCTCACGGTCGTCTGCGATAAAAGTGAGAATAGAAGCCAGATCTCCCAAGTCCCATATTAGTGCTGTATCTGTAACCTGCTCTACCTCCACAACCAATGAGGTTGAGCAGAACAGAAATTTTGGTCTCTCAGATTAGATGTCTAATACACTACCCGGTGAATTACTCAGCATTCCTGTTGCATATTTGAAGACCCTCCTGATTCTGGGAAAGTGTTATGGGCCTTTTTAGACAGTTTAAACAATTAGGAATGGTACACAATTCCAATAGAAAATGTGATTAACAGAAAAATAAAATGATTTCAATGGGATAAAATTTGAGGAGAAAATGAGTACATCTGGTCCCAAAACTACAAAACAACGGCCATTTTGAGGAGTATATTCAGGGGAGATTTTTTCACATATATCTAGAAATCTCTTCTACCCCATTGGATGAACAGTGGCAATGTTTCTTTTCAATTTTACGATGTTTCTTTTCTTTACGATGGAAAGGGATCTAAGGGTTATGGTGGATGAAAGGCTGGATATGAGTAAACAGTGTGCCTTTGTAGCCAAGAAAGCTAATGACATACTGGGGTGCATTAGGAAGAGCATTTCGATCAAATCTAGAGAAGTAGTTATTCCTCTTTATTCAGCACTGGTGAGGCCACATCTGGAATATTGTGTCCAGTTTTGGGCCCCCCAGTATAAAAAGGATGTGGATTTGCTGGAGCAGGTTCAGCAAAGGGCAACAAGAATGATTAAGGGTCTGGAGCATAAAACCTATGAGGATAGGCTGAGGGATTTGGGCTTGTTTAGTTTACAGAAGACTTAGAGGTGATTTAATAGCAGCCTTCAACTTCCTGAAGGGGAGCTCTAAAAAGGAGGGTGAGAAACTGTTCTCAGTGGTGTCTGATGGCAGAACAAGGAGTAATGGTCTGAAGTTGAAGAGGGAGAGGTGTAGGTTAGATATTAGGAAAAACTACTTCACCAGGCTGGTGGTGAAGCATTGGAATGTATTGCCTAGAGAGGTGGTGGATTCTCCATCCCTTGAGGTTTTTAAATCCTGGCTGGACAAGGTCATGGCTGGGATGACTTAGTAGGGGTTGACCCTGCTTGAATCAGGGGGCTGGACTAGATGATCTCCTGAGGTCCCTTCCACCCCTGTGATTCTGTGAATTTCTTATTCCTAACCTTTCACTCACCTATGAAAATCTTTCACACAACAGGGACATTCAGAACTGGTAGTGAGAAATACAAGAGAGAAATGTCATTCAGTTTGGGGTGCGTTTTTAGCTAATGTTTTGCTTATTCTCATGTGCACATAGTTTGGGTTTAGTAGCCTTGATCTGAGAAACACTGATTGCTGTGAGCTCAGCCCATTGTATTTTCAAGGCTGTCTTTTGAGACCACATCACCAAAGTTATTGGATCCCAGCTTGAAGCAGATTTGGAATTCTGAAAGAAACTTGGCTATAGAAAAGGTATTGGGATGAAGTGACAAAATGTTGTTGGCTGTGACACTGAAGTTCTTAATACCTGCTTGAAAGAGAGAGGATTTGGAACTGCATTTACACAAGAAGCCAGATCAGTTGGTTTTCAAGGGATTGCCGCAAGTACACATCAGAGACGTTTCTGCTCAACACAAAAGCATCTTTTCTGCAGTTCAGCAGCATTCCTCTGCCTGATGGGACAAAAAGGGCCAATGTAGTGCATACTGATGTAGTTTCATAGCTATCTCAGTACGTACATACGGAAAGAAATAAAAAACTCTCAGCTGAGTTCCATTAAAAAAATTCTACTGATGTAAAGGAGAAAGACAGGAAGCAATGCCATTGCTTTAATCAAACACCACAAATTAAGGAGCTCAGCTAATACAAAATTAAAAAAGTAAATAGAAATGCACAGTACAGATTTATATTTTGATATTGAAAGCATCTTTTATGCCCAACCATCACAGAAATCAGACTCCAAGTGCTGCAGTACCCATGCAGCTTTAGAGCAAAAAGAAAAAAAAATTGATTATCTTGGAAAAGAGAGCCCTAGCAGGGTAATACATTTTTCTTTTGTAATTTATGAAAGCTTGCTCCAGCTGATGGAAAATTATAATGGCTCTAAGGAGAGCAGCAAATCTCACCAGTATGAGAGCCCAAGGAAATCAAGTTTCATAATGTTGGACAAAAACAAGAACTGGTACATCCAAATGGAGTAAATGTACTGATTTCCAATGTGATGTCAAGTATAATCTCATGAGCTGCGTCTACACGTGCACGCTACTTCGAAGTAGCGGCACTAACTTCGAAATAGCGCCCGTCACGTCTACACGCGTCGGGCGCTATTTCGAAGTTGAAATCGACGTTAGGCGGCGAGACGTCGAAGTCGCTAACCCCATGAGGGGATGGGAATAGCGCCCTACTTCGACGTTCAACATCGAAGTAGGGACATGTAGACGATCCGCGTCCCGCAACATCGAAATAGCGGGGTCCTCCATGGCGGCCATCAGCTGGGGGGTTGAGAGATACTCTCTCTCCAGCCCTTGCGGGGCTCTGTGGTCACCGTGGGCAGCAGCCCTTAGCCCAGGGCTTCTGGCTGCTGCTGCTGCAGCTGGGGGTCCGTGCTGCATATACAGGGTCTGCAACTAGTTGTTGGCTCTGTGTATCTTGCACTGTTTAATGAAAGTGTGTCTGGGAGGGGCCCTTTAAGGGAGCGACTTGCTGTTGAGTCCGCCCCGTGACCCTGTCTGCAGCTGTGCCTGGCTCCCTTATTTCGATGTGTGCTACTTTGGCGTGTAGACGTTCCCTCGCTGTGCCTATTTCGATGTTGGGCTGAGCAACGTCGAAGTTGAACATCGACGTTGCCAGCCCTGGAGGACGTGTAGACGTTATTCATCGAAATAGCCTATTTCGATGTCGCAACATCGAAATAAGCTATTTCGAAGTTGGGTGCACGTGTAGACGTAGCCATGATGTTAGATTTTTTTCACCCATTACACTAAACTTGCCCCATGTCATTTCCAGACAATGCAGGCAACCCTCACTGGTCACCTTTATTAGGTAGGTTTTTTTAAAAATGTTTATCATAAAAAAGCACATTAATCTATTATGTGTACATGAAAAAACAGTGCGCATTAAGGATTGGTGTGATACTTTGAAATATATTAATAGCCACTAATTTCTCTTGCCCTGCTTAATCTCATCAGAAACACCTTTACAAATAAAAATAGCCATTGGACTCTTTACAAAATGACTTGAACCAAACTACAATCTGCCCATAAAAACATCAAGCTCACATGACTTACTTATGAAATGACTCTTGTGGAATAGGTACAGAATTATATTGCAAGTTTTAGCACTTTTCAATTAATGGTCAAATATATAGCAAAGGAAGAGTGAAAATTAATCTATTTCAAGAAAAGAAAATGTATAGAACATATACACACAAACAGCTAGCAAGATTTAAATAGTAAATGTACACAAATGACACGCATGAACACTTAATAACTGCCAATGAAGTGCCTACTCTGGAGTGTTTTCAAAAATGTTTCCTCACATGTATTTGACTACCCTGTGAAAAAGAGAAACCTATACCAGTCTTGAAGATTAGGAGTACATCTACTCTGACTAGCTAATTTTGAAAACAGGATATCTCCTCTTTCTTGGGTCCCTCATATCAGCCACCTCCTACAAATGCTGGTTGCTGCGTACTATGATTAGCTTAGTGGTCAACCTGACTTCTCAGCCAGGCGTCACAGGGAGTAGAGTCCCCTATAGCAGTGTTTCTTAAACTTTTTGAAACCATGGACCACCAAACAATCATATTTTATATGTAACAATTATGAAAATATCGGTCTTCAGATCTCTTTGTAATCAGATGAAAGGTGGCAAAGGGCTTCAGACTTGTCAGTATGGAGGCATGTTTTAAAAACAAACTGTGTCAGACCTGTCCATAGGGACTAAAATCACCCTTTGCCCTCTTGCCACTAAAACTGACCCTTGTAGGCAGTTCTAACTGCCTGTGTTCTGTTTCCTAATCGAGCAAAAATAAGATAGACCATCCAAAGGTCCCCTGCTCTGGAAAATGACCTTTCCAGAAGACTCAGGTGTTAATATATAACAAAAATTCTACAAGGCCAAGCCATTACCATAAAAAATATATTTTAAAAGACAAAATTTTTGGAGGTTATTTTTGTGAAACATTTTGATTAACGACAAAGATGCCTCAGAGCTAAGATAGAGAGTTGACTGGGAACAGGGTTGAAATTTTTAGATGAAATTTTGATGTATTTGAAAGGTCACACCAATAGTACAAGAACAATACTTTTAATTCAGTGCTAGAAACATTTGCTCATTAATAGGGTACTAAAGAACAAAAAAAAGAAAAAAAAACAACCCACAGTACCTAAAGGACTGCTTGGGTCAGCATATTGGAAATTGTATTGGCTACAATGCTTAATTCCTCAGGGCAGATCTGATGTAGACTGCTAGTGCATTGAAGTCACTATATTAGCATAAAGAAGGGGTGTTCAGGGACTTTCATTATATCAGCCATTTTCATTGTTTGGCCTCAGTTCAGTTCCTAGTTGACTGATATCTTCAGCATTGTGATGTTTTAAGGTTCAACTTAAACCAGTAAGGGGCTGCATCACCATCTGCCCTTTAACCTGAGGCATCTCTGTGGTGCACAGCCTTGGTGCAGAGCCCTGACTCCAGTAGCTGACTCATAGAACCACAGAACCACCCTGACTTCCACCACCCTTGGTTACTCCTTCCAAGGTGACCCTAACATCCCTGAATTTCCTCAAACCTGTCTGCCCTATAATGTCTGGCCCACACCTGGATTGCTCACAGGAATTAGGTTTGCTGTTTTCTTACAGAGCTACAGGCTGAGCCTTTCTAATACGAAACTCTCTCATCTGGCAACATCTGTAATCCACCATGATTTTAGTTAGCCAGATGACCACTTCTCATGGGTGTGGTCAATTTCCTGTGGGCCCATAAAGTTTGTTTACAGCCACCAGTCCTAACTCAAGCGTTCTGTGCTGCTATTTAGCTCTGATTTACTCCTGAATGTCTTCTAAAAGTCCTGCTAGACAATATTGACCTCCTGTAGTCCAGCAAATTCTCTCATCTGACACCAGTCAGGTCCCAAGAGTACTGGATTAGAGAGGTTCAACTAAACAACAGCTCATTAATTTAAAGAGTTTGGCAAAAACTCTTATTCCAATCACAGCACGGTGCTTTGTTATTTTGAAAGTAAAGCAAGTTTATCACTGAAGAAGGCACAGATTGGCATGATTCCAAGTATTAAGCATAAAGATGGAAATGTTTACAAGCAAACAGAAACAAAAATATGCTCCTAAGATTAAATTCTGGTTTAATAAACTGGAATCTCTTGCTCAAAATGCAGTGTTTCACTCCATCTGTTTTTTTCCAGAAATGGCTGATCACCTTTCTGTCTAGGAAACTTTACAATGTCCAAAGAGGTTGGTTTGTTTGTCTCTTTGGATAAAAAGATAATTTAGCACTAAGCCATAAACTCACACCTCCTCTTCCTTACAGACCACTAAACCTTTGAAATGGATTCTCAGATAAAGTTCCTTTTTTCCTACTGACAGAAGACACCCATGCAGATTGGTGAAGACTTCATGATAGTTTCTCCACCATTGATGATAGCTGCATGGTGTTAACTTGGTGAGCTGAACTACATTCCTTTCTCTAGGATTTGGTACCTTATGCACTGACTGACATACGGTTTAAGAACATGATTTCAGAATGCTTGTAATTTTGTATATGTTACCTGTACATAAACCATATAATACAGGTTGAACTGCTCTCATCTGGTACCCTTGGAACCTGAATGGTGCTGAATGAGAGAATTTGCTGGACCATGGTAAATCAATATAATCTAGCATCATTACCAACATTCCACTGTTTACTGGGCTCTTAGATGACATTTATAGGTAAATCAGAGCTACATAACAGCACAGAACACTGAGAGCCAGGACTGATGGCTGTAGACAAACTTCATGGGATCTTGGAAAACTTGGCCACACTCATAATAAGTGATCATCTGGCTAACTAAAATCATGCCAGATTATGGATGCTGCCAGACGAGAGTGTGCTGGATTAGAGAGGTTCAACCTGTAATATTAATGATCAGAGAGTTACAAGTTTTCCTGTGGAAATATTACATGGCAGTCCACCCTTTAGGTAAATATCACAACAAAGTGCTAACTGGCATTGGTGTGCTCTGAGGGTCAGTCACAAAAATCAACATCCCAACTGGCTCTGTGCGCTAACTAGAAATCGCAACCGGACTGAATGGAAAGAGGGACTAAAATACCCTTCAGTCCTAGTAGCTGTGCTAGATCAGGGTTGAGATACAATGGAGGGGAGGAGAAGTAGCTTGCTTTGTTCTTTCTTGGAGTGTATTTATTCTGTGCATAAGGTGCAGATTCTAGGAAATAGAGCTGGCAGCCCGCAGTGCTAAATTCAGTTTTAATCTTATAAAACAACAAAATGAAGGCCTCATTAACTTGGCATTTAAGATTGAAAATACCTTTAATTATGCTGGAACACAACTTCTTATATATACCTGTCCCAAGTCCCAGTTCGGTTAATAACCTAGGGTTTGTCTACATAATCACATAGTTCAGACCAAGCTGTGGTGCAAATCTACCCCACAGTAAGTGCCCACGTAGACCCTAGTGCTGCACACGAAAAGTTCCTGCACACGCTTTAATCTACTCCCTTTTCAAAACAGGGTAGAGCCAAGCACACTCAGAAATTTCAGCATGCAGCAGCATGCTGTGCATGTACGCTTCACATGCAGCAGGGTTGTGTGGAGTAGAATTCCATCCCAACTTGCGGAGAACTGAATGTTTATCGTTAAACAAAATAAATGAGTATACACGAGTACTAAAACAGAGAAGGAAAAGTGTTATAGTCTTCAAATAACAGAACAGCCTATTACAGCAAAGAAGTGATAGTAGGCAGGTAAATAAGGTGCAAAAAACAATACCAGGAAAGATCACATACTTAAGGTACAGGTTATTACTATATGAGACTATGAATTCAGGGAAGAGATGGAGAGGACAGAGAAAATCCCGCCTGCAAGAAGAAGCTGCCGTAGAGCTCTCCTGGCAAGATTCTTCAGTCTTCTTCATGTGATAGGAAGTGGTCCTTAGCTTCACCAGAACCCTGTATCTTCTGGCTAGTTCATTCTTAGTGCAAGAGACTTAGTAAGAATAAGCTGTTTCTGAGAGCAAAGGCCAATTCTGGCTTTTTTTTTTGTCAGTAATAGAGAACTATGCCACAGAAAAGAAAGAACTCATTTCTCTATGCTGGTGATGCTGGAACACAGAAAGCAGTTCAGACTTTTTTATTTTGTACTTTTTTACATTCTTAAAAATATCCTGTTCTAGTGAAACTGAAAGGTTAATTTTTGGAAGGATGGAAAATGGTGAGAACCCAAGACATTACTTACTTGACTTAAAGCCTTGTACTCCATGTGGAGCATGAGTCCATCTTTAAGTCTCCTCCACTTCACTCTGTGTCAGGACAAACTTCGATTTGACCCTCAGGAGTACCCCAGTTGCTGCTGCTCAGTCTCAATAGATCTTCTCCACATTGTCTGATGTCTTCCTCCTTTACTTTTTCATTGTGGGTTCTATTTGAGAGCTTGATGGATTATGCTGGATGATGGTTTTCTGAGAGTGTGGCCTAGCCATCCCCACTTCCTTCTCTTGATTTGAATGTCAAGTGGTTCTTGTCGTGCTCTGTTTCAAAGCTACTTAATTCTTTCTTTCTTTTTTTTTTGAATATGTGGCCCCATACCTACATTTAATTTGCAAACATTTTTATTCTCAAAATTCCATGCATCTGAAACACCACTGTGGCCCCATTAACAACTGTTACATAGGGGATGCGTATTCTTTGGAACTTCTTAGTGGATGTCAGCAATGACAAATGGACTAACCTTTTCAAACACATATGAAAATCCTGAGAGAAGACACAAAACATCACAGGCATCAGTGCCACTGATGTGCTGATGACATCCTCATCTGTATCTTTTTTCTTAGTGTACACAAACATTGATATGGAGATGCCCTACCCAAACATGTAGTTATTGAAACCAGTAAATGGCTCTGCACTAGTGGCGTATAGAGCCACAAATATTCACATTTCAAATGATAAATAGAAGATAGTATTTATGTATATATGTGTGTGTGTGTATAAAATATAGGCTTTGTGTGTGTATGTATGTGTATATATACATATATAAACTACACATGCAATATCTGCATTATAAGTTCTCTCAAGAAGCTCTATGCTCAATGACTGCATCTCTAACACTTGATTTCTTTTGATTAGGGTAAGTCTGTTTTTCAGTAGAGGGTGGGTATTTGGTTGGTTGGGAGGTCTGCTTTCCTTTTTTCTTTGTTCTTAAATAAACTATCCTTTCCACATTAGGTTTGCGCACACCACACTAACTCTATGGAAAGTCACTCACAATCAATCACTGGTCAATGTGAGAATTTTGTAAAGTATAGAGTGATTTGGGTATGGGTGTGTTTTCACACATTTCACAAAATACCTTTTGATCCACAGTGCCTGGAAGTACACTTATATAGCTCAGACACTTTCATGTCTCTAACCAATACATTACAAACAGATTTTAACTTTAAATTTAACCAGAACACAGCAGAGTCAACTATTTTTCAGGTTGCAATATTTCATATTGGGGTATTCTACCACACTAAAAAACAATAAAAGCTATCCAGATAATTATCTACAGAGGTAACAAAAATGTTAAACAGCACACAGATGTTGAGCTGCACTAAAAGGACAGTTACTTTGCCAAAATCGCTGCCAAATTAAAGTTCCTATTTGGAAACTTTCACATACTTGTGTCTGTTACAGCTGCAGCTGTTTAATTGCACATAAATTTTGTTTTCCCCTATCTGATTGTTATTCAAATGACATTATAGTGCAATTACAGCAGAATGACAATAACTGGTCTGTTAAAAGTTCAAATTGTGGAAGAATTGTTTTAATTTAATTCAATAAAGTATTAGAATGGTGAAACAGATGTACACACTTATATGCACAAAAATGGTCTCTTTATACACATATACCTACATGCAGTACAATATATTTGCTACGTATACACTGGGGACAAGTTTCAAACTTGCATGCCTAACTTTAGACATCTGAAAAACGCGCTGATTTTACAAGATGCTGATCAGATACTGATCCAATCGCATAAATGGCAAACGCAGATGCGCAGCAATGTACCTCTGAACATCAGGCGAACTTGCTTTGCCCCACATTACAAAAGGAATCACTCAATCCTGAAAAGATTTAACACATGATTAATATTACACACATCCTTCTGGCCTGAAGTCTCTCATACAAAAAGGCCCTTCAATACTGCTATGGAAGCAGAAATATGGAAATTATATTAAGGATATTTTGCTGCATAAATGAGATTCACAACTGTACAATCAATCATGTCCTTAAATATTATTTTAAAATGTTATCCTGTACCTTCAGACAACTTAAAATTGTTATATAAATAAAAAACTGAATTTATGATACTTTCAATCAAGTGCTGATATTAATATGACTATTTCAATAGATTTTTTTAACACTTTGAGATGACATCATTACCATATAAATGCTTCACATTTTATGTTTTTTGACTGTGGTAAACAGAAGTCGAATACTTATGTATCATTTCACTATTTTTTCATGATGTTATGCTTTAAAACTGTAATATCTTGCTGCAAAAAAAAACAGAGAAGCAAGAAATATGTAACCACTATGTTTTTAAATGTAGGAATTAAAATTATCCCTTTGAAGAAAGATTTCTTTCTAGGGGAAATATTTTTAAAGCAACTACCTAAAAGGTGGGAGGGGGGCGTGTTTGGATTTTTTTATCTGAGTGCTATTATCTCTGTAACTTTGTACAGTTTTGAGCGATGCCCTATTAGCAGACCTTTTCTATTCAAATGCAAATACAAATACAAGCAAGTACACAAAATTGGGTTTATTCAGTGTTAGTCTATTCTGGTATTTTGTATGCAGCTGACCTACAAAAAAGAAACACAGTGCTTTTACGTGTAAGTGACACTCACATATTCCCATCTAATTTGCAAGGTTTTCTAAATGATCACCCAGAGAGTTGTTATTAATTACAAACAGAGAACCCAATCAGGCAAATACTTACGCACATGAGCTGCCCCACTCAACACAAGAGAGCTGTTTCCTTGCACATATATAAGCGTCAGGAACATATGCAATTATCTTGACAGCTCTTGGAAGTATATCATCATCACCCCATCTCAACCCCCAGTGACAAGCTTTTTGTATCATCCACTATATTTTCAAAAAGCTTAAGCCTAAGCAGATGCGTCTTATTTACTTTTCAGTGCAAAGTGGGGATTCCACTACATTACCAACTCTTTTATGGTACAGCTACAAGCTGTACCTCATTGCATATTTCCATTCCAATGGCTCTGCTTCCCAAGTTACACTGAGACTAGGGATGCAAAATCCTGTTTAATTGGTTAACCACTTAAAAGGTGGGTTTAACCAGCTAACTGATTAAAGGAGCTGCTTGGGAGGCTGCTCCAGCCCAACTGGGCTAACGCGGCCCTCCTGCGGCAGACAGAGGCTGCTCTGCCCCCACCTGTGTCGCACTGGTGACTGGGGCTGCTTCACCTGGCTGCAGTGGCAATCCTGTATGTAGGGGCGCTCCAGCCCAGGTAGAGCGGTCCCCATCCACCGTGGTCCCAGGCACACTGTGAGCAGGGACACTCCAGGTGCTCCACAGATGCATCCCCTCTGCCACCGCAGATAGGGACTGCTCAGGCCAGGCTGGAGCACTCCTACCCATGGCAGCTCTGCAGAACTGGAGAGACCCCTGCCTGTGGGAGGAAGGGAGCTGCTCCAGCCCGTACTGTTTAACCAGTTAAACATTAACATCCCGAGTTCAGACACACAATCCTGACTTAAAGCTTTACAACCAAAACAACAAAATTCCTCAGAAGTCAGGCTGGTTTGGGCGTTTTCCCAGTCACTTCGCTATACAAGGTTAGCCAGAGATCAGATTACAATCACAGTAAAATGCAGTACCAAAAAATCTGTCATATTCCATCATCCTAATCTAAGTCCTGATTCAGAGGCAAGGGATCCCTAATATTCTCCATGGAAGAAAAAAAAAAAACATTGCTGACCAGGCCCGCTAATGGAAGCGGACAAAAGGGGCAGTTGCCCCAGAGCCTGGCAATTCAGAAAGGCCTGGGGGTCATGGCTGCTGCAGCTGCTAGTGTGACCACAGTGGTGGCCAGAACCCCAGCCCTTTAAATTGTAATTGGAGCACCATTATGAGCACCGTGCAGCTCTGACAGCTGGGGGGCCAGAACTACACACTCCAGGTGGTGCTGAAGGCTGGATGCCCCTGTCTCCACCCCTTTTGTTCAAGGCCTTGCCTCTTCCAGTGGAGTGGAGGCCTTGCTGTGGGGCCTGCAGAAGTTGTCACCTCCCTCCCCTAATCATGACTCATATGGTCAGTCATCTTTTACCACAAAGATTGCGTGCTCAAATTTGGATTCTTTTGGCCTGCAGTGTCTGATGGAGCCATATTTGCATACAGAGTGTACTCAGGTCTCCTACCCAAGTGCATAATTGGTGGAACAATCCCAAACATCCCTTGGTTCCTTTGCCAGTACAGAACCCAAATATTAAACGACTCTGTAGTAGCAGGAAAAGAGAAAAGGTCTTGAACTATATATATGGACAAACCTTGAGGAAATACATTTACTACAAGATAAGCAACTGTTTCTTCAAGCTCTTTCACACACACACACACACACACACACACACACCACTCTTGCCAATTCACAAGCATGACGCAGATCACAGGAGGTAAATACTACATAAGGCAGTTTTGCCAAATTGAGCTTCAGATCTTCCTGCCTCTCCTACAGTGTTGTGTAAAAACAGCTACTGAATTCTAAAATCTGAACACATCTCAAAAAACCTGTAGAGCTACTTGAGTCCTGATGGAGTGGCCTGTAAGTTTCAATGTTGACCCTCAGCTAGCTGGAGTGCTACGTAACAGCTCAGCGTGGGCTCTAACTATAACACTGATGAGCTTGGTACTGAGCCGGAGGTACAGTAGGTGGAACTTTTCCCACCAATAACAGGTGTGACTGTAGTAACACATGGTGAAATTTACCAGCAACATAAAGTCTCCTGGTACCAACAATGTTGGAATCACAGGCAGATGAATGGAAGTCATTGGTACTGACAACACTTACCAGGACCTTCTGTACTGAAATGTTAGTACTAGAGGATACATGAAGTCCTGAATGAGTTGGTGCCAGCAGGGAAAGTGCAGAAGGACCATTCTGGGGTCTTGAGTTAGACTTTCCTGAGTGAGGGAGAATTTCTCTCAGAGTTACGATCCAGCAAGGCTGACGTGGATCTACCTACCTGAGAGAGGAAGTGCCTCTTTCAACCCTGACCTCAAATTTGTACTGGTTGAAGAGGAGGTTTTCTCAGATATGACTGTCAATTTACAAGCCAACAGGAAAACAACTGACATCCCCAGCCAAAGCAACTTTGAAAGAGAGTCTCTCCTGCTTTTTATGAACGTGCTCCTCACTAAGGCACAAAAAACACTAGAAATACCCAGCATCCAAGGGCATCGCTGCCTCACACAAACAGTTTGTGAATCCAGCAGTCTTGTGTTGTGTGATAAGAGCTCAATTTCCTAGCAGGAAAGTCTCACCAAAATAAAATAAAAAAGGAAACACTGTGAAACACACGGTGACTGAAGACTAATTAGCAGTTAAGCAACTATCAAAAGCTATTTATTAGTATTTACACAAGGAGATTGCACAGTGAGCAAGAAACTCAGACGCTGCCGAGGTTCTGCCGCTTCATAACAAACAATAATAATTAAATGAAGGTGAGAATTACCTTGCCCTCTGTGCCCTTGGACCAGACGCTTAGGTGCATGGCCATAACAGATTTATCCAGTAATTATTCTGCTCAGGACTATACTGTATATTATCATAATTTGAGACTTCTTCAGCAATCAAACATACTGTAGCACATTCAGTGTAATCTTTCTAACAAGTAAATTTAAGGTATTTATAGCACGATTACTGGTACTCAGGATTTTCAGAACAGCACTAACTTAACTGTTTTGGTTTTTTAAGTGGTGCCAGGAATAAATGAATGGTGACACAGCTTTGTTGTTTGATAAATGATTGGCACATAACATCTGCCCTTCTTAAAAGGGGATGGACTTTTTAACTTTGGCTATATCTCCACTACCAAACAAATTTGAATTTAAGGCAGTTGGCACAATTGCACCCAGTGACTGTCTTCACTGTAAATACCATTAGCTTGATTTAGGGAGCACTAATATCAATATCATAACATCGTTGAAACCAGCTGGGTGTAGCATCAGCTTAGAATTTAAAAGTTCAAATGAAGGCTGGTGTGGAAGCGCCATGTCTTTGAATTTAATTCATTTTCCTCCAGAGGCTCAGTGGTGCTGCTGCACCTGTCTCCCAGTTCCCATGAACCAAGTGCAGCAGTGCTGGTCAGTTTCCCGGCTCCTCCAAGCTGTGGGGACCAGGAACCAGGCAGCAGGCTGAGTGCTGCCAGTGGCAGGGACCAGCTGGGTCCGGGGGAGGGCACAGAATGCAGGGCTGAGGGAACTGTGGGACAGGTTCCCACAATGTACTGCTGCAACAGTCAATGTTTGGCCAATCAGTGTGGCCGCACTAACTCAACTTTGTGTGGACTTTGTGGGGAAATGAGGATACTCAAAATCAAATTTATAAAACCCAGAATTATAAAACAATATGTAATAAAATTGAATTTATATGGTAGTGTATTTGTGATGCATTTTTAAGATCTTAGCACTCTAGGCAGGATATATTGTCTCTAAAAACAAGCACACAAACAAATAATTGCCTATTTTAATACAACTAAGAGGTATGCTCATTCTTTTACTGTAATAGGGAATATAAAAATATTATTCTGTGCATTTTAATGCTACTATCACTGTAGCATAACAGTATTTTCCCAGTGTTCCTCTGCATTGTTGTTTTGACCTCAGAACACAAATGAAAAGTACTGAATCTTAGCCAAAAGCTAAATACGCCATTATCTCCTTTTGCACAGCTGCACAGACATATCTTAGTAGTCTAGAGTGGTTTTTCTACCATTTTGTTTAGGACTACAAAAATATCCTAAAGGCACAGACAGCCTAGAACTTTGCTCAAAGATGCATGAAACTAAATTCCTCTGCAAGACATTTAACTACTTTATAATGCCACATTACCATACTTGTAGTTCATAGTGGATAGCTGAACCCTGAAATATTGTGAGTTTTCATTTTCTCTTTATTCCAGTTAATTTAGCCTCTTTTGTTAATTTAACCCCTGAAATTATTAATCTTCCATTTTAATATTTTTTCAAACAACAAATGAATGAATAAAATGGACATTAATTCAAGCTAAATTTGTAATATATTTCATAGTTTTCTGCATAACTATCTACATAATGTCATAATATACTGTAGTTCCATAATGGAATTAATCATCCTCTGTGCTTGTTCCGGTATTGGTAAGGATCATAATTTTTCAAACTGAAGTAACATTAAAATATTCAATGCATCTTTAATAAGGAAGAAAACTGTCACTAGTTAAACCATCCTCTTTGACTCAGCACCTATAAAATTATCATAAATAGTCTATATAAAATGTGTTACTATTACCCTTGACTTCCTTCTCATCGTCTGTCTTTTATTGAACACACATTGGCTACATCTACACTAGCATTTCTTTTTTGAAAGAGGCATGCAAATGAGGGAAATTGAAAATGCAAATGAGGCACAGATTTACATATCTGGCACCTCATTTGCATATTCTTCTTTCGAAAGAAGAAAAGCACTGTAGACTTGGTTCTTTTGAAAGTAAACTCCATATTCAAAAGAACCCTTCTCCCTATTTTTTTAGGAAGAAGGGTTCTTTTGAACATGAGGATCACTTTTGAAAGAGCCATGTCTACACTGGTTTTCTTCTTTCGAAAGAATATGAAAATAAGGTGCCAGATATGTAAATCTGCACCTCATTTGCATTTTCAATTTTCCTCATTTGCATGCCTCTTTCAAAAAAGGAATGCTAGTGTTGACACAGCCATTGTCTCTGGTCTTAAACTAAAGCCCAACCCTTCAAACACTTATGATACACATAAGTTTACACATGATTAGTTCAATGGAAGTCAGTGGGACTATTTATCTATATCAGATTCAGCACAAAGTACATTAAATTAGTGAGATTTAAATCATCCATTTTACTCGTGATTGAAATGAGTAACTTTAATCATGTTTTCAACTTGTAATTTTCAGTTGTTTTCCTAAAGAAAGGTTGAGTTTCATTGGTTGGTAACTGTTAAAACATAGTTATAATTAAACATAATCCTTACACTAATTTTGGTCCTTCTCTTTCCTAGTCAAGCGGACACACTATGGCTATGTCTACATGAGAGAATTTTGTTGACAAAACCTCACAGACATCTACACACAAAATGCATTTTGTTGACAGAAACTGTCAACAAAAAAGCTGTGTAGACGGCTCCATTTTGTCAGTAGAGGAGGTTAAAAGATCAATCTGCTTTTATGTGTAGACACGATCTGTTGACAGAAGTTTTGTTGGAACAGCTCTTGTGACAGTAACTTCTGTAGACAGATGCTTCTAGTGTAAACGTAGGCTGTACCTGTACACCTTTAAGTAATTATATGGTTAACTTAAATTTGTTCAGTTTCTTAAATATTTATAATTTTATTATCTTAGAAAATTGTAAATGATATATTTTTACAAGATGAATAATATTTCACTTCCAATTTATGTCATTGTATTTAGATGGAAATTCAATTTAAAATGCACAAGAACAACATTGCTTTTTTATTTTATCAAGTAGAGATACTACTTTAAATGTGTTAGATACATAAGCAAAAACAATTATCCAAAATTTATCAGAATGCATTTTGGATTTAAAATTAACTGACTTATTAAACAAAGGAATGTTTAACAGTAGTTAGTAATTGAGATGACTGTGATCACTATGGCTGCTTCTACACATGCCACCTCCTGTCAGAGATGTCATGGTAATGATGCAATTTGAAGCAGGAAATGAGGTGCAAACATGCATATGCAGTGCCTCATTAGCATAATGGCAGCCACATGAATTTCGAAGTGCAAAATCTGAATTGCAGATTGACAGTGAAGATAGGGGTAGACTCAAAATAAGTGCCCCAATTCGACATTCCCTCACTCTGATCTAGATCTATGGTAGTAAGGGAACGTCAAAGTGGGGCGTTTATTTAGAAGCTGCCCACATCTATGCTGTCAATCTGCAATTCAAAGACTGCACTTCAAAATTCACATGGCCGAAATTATGCTAATGAAGCACTGAATATGCACTTAAATGCCTCATTAGCCTGCTTCGAATTGTCTCCTTACCATGTCACCTCCAACGGGTGGTGGTATGTATAGAAGCAGCCTGAATCATTAAGGATTTAAGAATTTATCAATCTCAGCCTCTGACACCATAGTTTACCCACAGTTGAGAAGAAGAAAGTAAGCTTTCTGCTTTTTCAATTCCCAACTGGTTTCTTAACTCTCAATGAAATGGACATTGATCTAACTAGATTAATAAACCAAAATGAAGAAAATATTCTATGCACCTGCAGAAGAGGTGACTACTGTCAAACACTTATTTAGCACTTCAACAAATTCCAGGTGCTTAGCCAATGACTCAACTCACTGAACTGATGCAACTTTTAAGACTTTGCAGCAAACACAAAATGACTAGAGTTTCTTTTGTATTTAACCGATTATAATAAATTTGGGTGTTGACAAAGATGCAAAACTGGTACTCATAATAAAAATGTCTCACTACAATAAGTATAGTGGACACAGAATGTTAAATGAAGTCAACAGTACCCTCTTTAGTAGAAATTTTTCTGTATTGTACAGTATGGCTATGTCTACACTGGCACCCCTCCTTTCAAAAGGGGGATGCTAACTGTGGCACTTCGAAAGTGCTGCTTTTGATAGCGTGCATCTCATCTACAAGAGGTCCTTTTTGAAAGGACCCCACACATTTCAAAATCCCCTTATTCCTATAACCAAATAGGAATAGGTGGATTTCAAAATGTGTAGAGTGCATTCAAAAACGACCCCAGGTAAACGAGCCGTGCGTGATTAAAAGTGCTGCTGCCATTATGCGAATGAGGCTCTGCATGTTCACTGCAGCGCCTCATTAGCATACCCCTAAATGTCTCATTAGCATCCCCCTTAAAAAAGGGGGGTGCTAGTGTAGACACAGCTTATGAGTGAAAACCCAACTCAGGCTCACAGAAGAAAGCACTGGTTTCCACAGTGAAATAATTCTTTTTATTGTCAGGCACTACCAACAAAAGGGTCTCCAGTTATTCATGTTCAAACACCTGCAGTCAGTGACTTACATCAAAATTTCCATTCAGACATCTATAGAATGTGAAACAACATTGCATCCATTTAAGTGGTCTCTGATGTGCTTTTACAGCTGTAGGCGAAAACAGATTAACGTTAAACAACTGGTTCAAATTACCGAAGGAGACTTAAATAAAATCTCCAACACCTTTGTTCTCACTTCTGAGGGTAGGCTGGTTTTTGTTCCAATACACTTTCTATTTTCTGGTCTGATTTGATTGAATATGATATCACTCCATTTTAGTTAAACAGCTTTTGTGTGTGTGTCTGAAAATTTGCTGCTAAGTCCATCAGTTGCCACAAAGCTGTGCTCCATAATTTAAGATTTTCTTTAAGGTAAAATTATGTTATTCTAGTCCTAAAATCAAGAATGTTAACTATTTTGCTGCTGTGTGTTTTAGCAACAGTATAGCGCTAATGCACTTATTCCTTTTAGAATGATTCAAGATCCTTACTTGAAACCTTAAAGCCTTCAATAACTTTGGGTCTGGCTCCTCAGAGATCACCAACAAAGACAGCAGCACTCTCTGAGACAGCAGTACTCAAGACAAAGATGCAAGAGCACAGGATATGATCTTCTTGGTCAACGATCCTGCCTATGGGAAGGCTGATGAGAAGAGAGAAGAATGCACCCAAGCCAAACCTCTTTTCAGAGCAAGTTATCATACTGACTGTTTTGAAGAAATCTGTCTGAAATAAAGATACACAATTACACTAATTACACTAACTGGGAGACAGGGAAAAGAACGATTTCAGAGAAATTCTCCCTGTAGGAATAACATACACAAGCCCTACACATTAATTAAATATCTTTTAGACATACTTGCATGGTCTTAAGTCGTACATCTGTACCAACCCTCTCCACACAGTAGGCGACTATCAACTTCAGAGAGCACTTTCTGGTGGACAGAGCACACAGACACAGAGGCCTCATCTTCACGTGGATAAGTTAAGACCATGCATAAGAGCCAGAGATGATATGTGATTCTCAAACACACACATACACTATTACAGGGAATGTTGGAGGGCTGGTAGTACTGCCTATTGCTAGTCCCCCTACACTTCCCAAACACAAGACACTATTTTCTGTTGCTTACAATTTTGCCAAACTTTAAACAGCCAGGCTGTAAATTTCCAGGCCATTTGTCTGTCAGGCTGATTTTTTTAAACCTTCAGCCAAAAGAGTTGAGCCATTTCCAAAAATGAAGTTATGGAAAAAAATATTGTTTTGCAACATTAAAAAATTCTGGCTGCCTCTTCTTTGAGAAGCTCTACCTCCCCCCATGCTTGGGATATGGAAACTGAATTCTGATAGAGACAAGGCTTCTTCCAGCTGAGCACGTGTCATCCCTTTCCCCCACCCTGCCACAGCTCCTACCTGTGGTTGGACTGAGCATGTACGAGGTCAAGAAACGGTCCAAGAGACTTTCCTTGGCGGTGTTTGAGGCAGGCTCGGGGCTAGGAGCAGGGAGCCTGTCTCTCTCAGTGACCCACCCCCTATCATGTAGAATGGATGATGAAGCCACCTGACTCAAATGTAGGGAGAGAAAGGGCTGGGAGGTTGAGATTAATTGCCAGGAGGGAGAGGAAGCTGAGATAAGACTGATGAAAACTACTAAAAGGGCTAAGTATTATTAAACCAAATTTTCACAGGCAGTTACTAATTTTACCTTCTTCATTTTCTGAGACTTAAATCTGATTTTGATTTAAGACTCCCAGGTTTGATCTGCACTTTAAAAATATAATGCGCTCATCCTAGTGATTTTGAGGACAGTTTGTCTCGTTGGACCTTCGTTAGGCTTCATAGTCCAATTGTGGAAAAACAGCATCGGCTGCACTGACCACACAGCCAGTTGCCTGGTTGCATTGATTAAGTCATGTGTTGTTTCCATACAGTAAAACCACAATTTAATTTAATTTAAGAAGGGGGAAGGGGTGTCCATTACTGCCAAAAGTCCGTTCTAGCCCAATGGTTATACTGTGTGATGATGCAATGACCTTCCCAGCCCATCACTCACTCCTGTCCTCTGTCCTCCTTCCCTTCCCCACTCCAGCCCCATTCTTCCCCTCACTTCTCCATCTCCTTCTCCTAATTACCAGGAGAGGAGCTGAATGCTGGCCTGGTTTCTTACACCTCCTGCAGCTCTCAGCACTGTGCTTCCTCCAGCCCCCAGCTGCTCACATGAAGGTAGAGCTTGGCCATCCCCAGCCTGCTGGCAGACCGCAGCCCCTGACACCATGGCTGTTGCTCAGCGCCATTGGAGGCAGCAGCAACTGGGCACTGACATGCTCCACACACATGGGGCTGGGGGAGGAGAGCTCCTGCACCCTGCTGCAGTCCCCCCATGCTCTTCTGGCCCCAGCCACTGCAATGGCCCCAGCAGCTCCTCCAGCGCCACTGGCGGCTCTGATGAGTCTCCAGCATTTATTGGGGGGGCGGGAACTAGCACACAGCGCTCATTATGTCAGAAGTCCGTTATATCAGGGTCTGTTAAATCGAAGGTTTACTGTGCTTGCTGCTGTGCTTCCAGCTGTGTAAGGTGGTTCTTTTCAAAGTTAACTTGCTGAAGATGTACTGCCTGTACACCTGCAGCTTCCATTGGCCTGCCAGTGGGTAAAGCACCAAATAACCCAACTTTTATGGTAATTTGTGGTTTAAATTGTGGTTTGTTCATGAATCAGTTATGGATTAAGTTCCAAACCTAAACTGAAGTAGATACACCTATTTGTGGAAATAAATTAACCAGTCCCTTCATGAATCTTGCCTCTGTAAGGTATGCACACAGTGAAAATCACATCACAAGCTGAGAATGCTGCCAGATGAACGGTGACAGAATTTATAAAAAGGCCTCACCCTCTTAATTCCCACACGGAGGTAGAAACTACTGGTGCAGAAACCAGGGATGATCTCCTACAATTTGGAAGGCAACTAGCTGCAGGAGAGAACTTTTTGCTATTTAATTGAAACTGTTGTACGTCTACCGAGAAGGAAACCAACAAACACAGAGGAGCAAAACTCAGCTGAAGAGAGTCCATACCGGAAACAAGAATCTGCCCAGACTATTGGATAACAGATGGAAGCAGCTGGGAGGAATAATGGCAGCAGCAAAGCATGGTGAATCAGGTAAGACTGCCATACTTGTCTTCACCAAGCTGGTGTATATAGAATGACACCAGCTTTATCCTGCTTGATCCTATTCAACACCTTCAGGAGCAGTGACACTGGAGGATGTCCCTAGAAGGGGCCAAGAAGTGAGAATTATATTGATGATCCAAACCCCTTCTAGACCAGAATTTCCTGCACTTTCTGCTAACAGCTATTGTAAAGAAGTCCACCTCTAGGAACTTCTAGGTTAAGAAACTATGCTCGAGAGTCCACAACTGGAGTTCCCGCTTGCAATCCAAACAGAAAAAAATCTCATGACTTCAACAGGCTGGTTCCCGGTGAAGGTAAGAAAATGTATACATACACAGCTCTCACATACAGAAGGTTGACATGAAGGAGAGATTCTTGGGAAGACCATTTGCTCAGAGTGGTATGTATCCCTAGATGTGCTCCCCACCCTGAAGGTCTGGTGACAGCAGGAGGAACTGAGGGAAGGGGAGTCCTGCACATGTTTTGGTTGGGTCCTTTCACCAATTGAGTGAATCCAATAATCAAACAGGCATACATACTATTGTATCTCAGGGTATCCCGAGAGTCACCTTGTTATCCCCCACCCGCCATCTCCAGTGCCAGGGACACTTGCTTGTACTTAACTGTGTTTCTGCTCCCTGATAACACCTACCTGTGAGCTGTCCAAGCATTGCTTTGCTTTGCTGTGATGGGGTACCTCGGTCCCCAAGTCACTTTGAAGCGCTCCCGTGATATCCAGGCCCAGATAACAACTACCCCTAGAATTACCAAGTTAACTGTCCCCAAGACAATGGCTACGCTAGCACTCCACTTTTGAAAGAGGAATGCTAATGAGCCACTTCAACAGATGATAATGAGGTGCTGCAATGTATATGCAGTGCCTCATTAGCATAATGGCAGCCATGTGAGTTTCAAAAGTGCCAATTTCTAAATGTGCACCACCAGTGTAGGTAGATGTCTTTCAAAAGGACCACCCGGATTTCAAAAGCCCCTTCTTCCCAAAACCAAATGGGAAGAAGGGGCTTTCAAAATCTGGGGGGTCCTTTTGAAAGGACCCCATCTACACCAGCAGCACGTGTTTCAGAAACAGCACTTTCAAAATGGCAGCACCTCATCAGTGTCTGCCGAAGTAGCTCATTAGCATCCCCCTTTCGAAAGGGGGGTGCTAATGTAGCCACAGCCGAGGAGACTAGTGTATACAGCAGATTGTATGATTCAACTCAGAATTAGCATCTTGTGTAACATCACAGCACTCACAGATAGTGAAAGGAAGGAAAAGTTTACCACCAAAAATTCAAGACACAGTGGCTGTGGCCACACTTGGTCAAATCTTCGAAATGGCCATGCAAATGGCCAAATCGAAGAATACTAATGAGGTGCTGAATTGATAATTCAGCACCTCATTAGCTGTCGCACGCTTCTGGACATGGTCTAAATTTATAGCTTATGCTCCAAAACATCCATTAGTCAATAAGGTGCCAAAGGACTTCCTGTTGCTTTTGAAGATACAGATTAACTCAGCTATCCCTTTGATACAGGGTAAGATGTCTACCCCTCTGAGAGTATTCACTTTTGCACCATCTTTTGCACCATCTTCAAGAAAGGCAGGTTTTGAGCCTGTGTTCAGAAGGCCCAGGATAAATAGATGTCTTTTTTGCCTTCTAATTATATCCCCAAAGGTATCTGTTTTTTCTTAGAGTCAAGATAAGCATCTGGGGCTTATTTTTCCTGTATGCTGCTTCTCTGTCAATTTCACATCTCTTTGTTGATTTCATGTGTAAATGGCTGAAACATGGAGATATACACATTTCATAGAGCTGGAAGGGACCTTGAAAGGTCACTGAGTCCAGTCCCCTGCACTCACAGTAGAATCTATCAGCATCCCTGACAGATTTTTTTTAATCTAACCTGCCCCAGACTCTCGAAAGGCCCCATCAAGGAATGAACTCACAACCCTGGGTTTCTGGCATGCGAGGCAGTTCTTGAGTCCAGGGGATCCTTGGCAAATCTTGGCAACGATGAGGTTGTCACCTGAGCAGAACCCTTAGGCAACGGGAGTGGTGAGAAAAGGATTAATACAAGACCTTCAAACAAAACAAAAAACTATGACCATGTCTACACATGCCCCTCCCTTTCGTAAGGGGCATGTTAACGAGGCACTCCAAAACAGGTTAATGAGGCACTGACATGCGCATTCAGCATCTCATTGGCATAATGGCAGCCAGTCGCACTTCAAAAGTTTTGCTTTCAAAACGGAGACAGGCTGTATAGATGCGGGCACCTCAAAAAAAGTGCCACATTTGAAAATTCCTTTATTCCCAATTAGTTTTGGGAACAAGGGAATTTTGAAGTGTGGCGCTTATTTTGAAGCACCTGTGGCCTAATATTAATATACATAATTAAAAGAGGAAAGATCAATAACTACACTGAATTAAAATGACAGAAGGCTAAAATTTTGAACCAATATTTGAAAAAACTCACATGGTTAACTTAGCCTTAGCCTTGTTCTACAGTTCACCATGTCCACCAATTTTATACAGCTTACAACATGCAGCTGTATATAACATATGCACTTAAATATAAAGAAATCAAAATTAAACATTAATTTTAGTGGCATCCATTCCTAAATGGTCAGCAAGAATAATGGTTGAATTTCTTTTTAAGGGTAATGTAAGCCAGGTTCTACAAACATATTGCCCAGTCTAAATATACTGATTTTATATATTTTTTCATGATGTATTTAAGTTTACACTTTGATTTCCCCTACATTATTCATTTTCTACTTTTAAGCCATGCATTAAATGGAACACTGTTCTAGACAAGTGTTTTGAAAAAAACAGTCAAAATTAGGTTATTTAGTAAGAAAACAGAATGTGGCACGTGACAGGATAATGACACAATTAGTTGCTCTTTTTCTGCTGCTTTTTTTTAAAAAGATAGAAAATAGGCTTGATTTAGAAGAGAATTATGATAATGCATCATACTACGTGTACAGGTTTTCTGAATACTAATTGTAAATAATGAGGAAGGCATCTATAATGAATGAAGTCTATGCTTCTGTTTTCCTCAACAATTCTTTTATATTCACAAAATGTGTGGTGGGGGCGGGGAGGATATGGGAAAGAGATAGTAGTGGATGGGGTGCCTATGAAAAACATTTTCTTGTATTTAAAGATCAGAAGTTAAATTACAGTATCAGTATAGGCGTTTTAAACTTGCTGATACACCTATGCTTAATACTCTTTTGGTTTGGTTTTCCAACTGACGGGTTTTTTTTTTATATATATATATACACAGACAAAGTGTTTCCCTTGAGATTTGAGTTTTGTCATTTGGGACTTTTTTATTTGAGAACTTAGAGAAATGGCAACTAGCTTCAAATCTAAATGAATAATAATGCATTTACATTTCAGACATTTATGAAAATTAATTTCTTCAAATAAAACCTGGATAATTTTTCTGTGCTCATCTCTAACCTCTGCAAACATTTTTGTGCTTATTTAAATCCTGAACACAACTGAGTACATTACCAGAGATTTAGGTTAAAACAATAAGCTCTACCTTGCTTAGAATACAAAAGACTTTGATCTGAATTTCTGCCGTAACAAAATCTAGGACACATTTAAAGGAAGATGCACAAACTGAAGTCATGAAACAGCAACTTTTTTATTCCTGGGTTGCACTACTAATTGCTTTTGGATTTTGTAAGACAACTGACATGGCAGAATATTGAGATTCTTTTCTTGATGTTCTTAATTCTGACCATAATTCCAAATGCTTTTAAACACATGATGTCATCAAAAGACTCTGAGAAACTCAGAAGAAATCACTTCAGACACAGTTACTAGCTTTATATATATTTCCGTCCAAAGCCCTGTAGGCATACTAGAATAGCATGCTAGTCTGCTTTGACTTTACCACAGGGGGTTTTAAAACAATTTTAAAAACCTAAAAACATGGAACTTAAGCAAACTTACATTGCCTTACCGATTTACATAGTCTCTCTCTTTATGGCTATGTCTACACTACACCCATCAGTCAACAGAAGGTACTGTCAGAAGATATCTTCTGAAAAAACTTCTGTTAACAGATTGTGGCCACACATAAAAGTGGATTGCTCTGTCGATCCACTCTGCCGACAGAGAGTGGCCAGACTGCTCAGACACTCTCTCAACAGAACAGCCAACCAGACGTACAACAGATAGAGCTGCCCGCTGTCCTGGAAGCCCAGTCTGTCAATATAGGACACCACCACCCCACACCCCAAGCATCAGCACTGGCTATCTATTGACAGATTCTGTTGAGAGAGACGTTCTGCCTCCTGGGGGAATGGCAGAACGCTGCTGATGGAAGTGCCATATTCTGTCACGTTACTGTTAACAGAATGCATTTATAATGCGGACACTCCATGAGTTTTGTCGACAAAACACCAGTTTTGGCAATAAAAAAACTCTCTAATGTAAACATAGCCTATGAGTTTGCTCATGTAGACTTTAATTATGTTCTTATCTTTTGGTTTGGAATTGACTGCTAATGGGAAGAGCCTTTTTTCTGCTGTTTATACATAACATCCCTCTGCTAGATTTCCTCCGCACAAACAATTTACTTGGCTCAAACTACAGAAAAAAAAATACAGTAATGGGCACCAGAAGTTAACTGATCCCTCAAATGTTCCCATGAGTACAGAGAATTAGCTACACATGTGTGACTTTACTCATGTGAAGCGTTACCAGGATCAGATCCTTGACTTAGTCATAAGAATGGCTTATCAGCAATGTATCCAGTCAAGTGTATACTAACAAACTTTGCGTTTTCCATGATAAAATCCTTTTCCTTCCTTTGCATGCACCATGAAGGCCTCATTTACACTAAAAGAATATTGTATTATACCTGTGTAATTAATCAGCAAAAATCTCCTGATGTGTATGAAGTTATACGTAGAGTGACCATACGTCTCTAAACTGGAAATGGCACATGTGGGACTGGCTTGGGTTGCCTAGCATCCTCTTTCATACCCTAGACACACCCACAAACCTTCCACCACAGCCCCAACCGAGCCCAGGGAGGAAGTGGAATGGATCTGGGGTGGGATCTGGACACAAAGCATGGTGTAATTGTATGAGTGTAAGAACTTTTGGTCTCCAAGTCAGGTGGTGAAGCTTTTGAACTATGGTTTAGTTAGCAATGTGATACCCCTTTGTGGACTGAGATTACATAAGTGGAAGGAAAGAGGCTATGGATAACAGGAAGGATCAAGGTGACTCCAGAGAGCAGACTTACATAGGCAGGGGAAGGCCAGGATGAAGAGCTTCCATTTCAGATTTTGGTATTGGAGGGGAGGTAAGGCCCACGCCAACGAGGACAGAGAAGCAATACAGAACAGGCCGCTCCTGGCAGGTGGGGGTAGAGGAGTGCGAAGAAGAGCGAGCAATGGGGGACCGGGGAGTGTCATTCACAGATTATGGTGAAAACTTGGGAGAGGGGAGCAGGGTCCCTCCAGATCCAGTGACATTAGGGGCGGAGGGGGTGGGGAGGGAGAGCAACAGGGGCAACTGCATAGGGGCCTGGTGCTGCAGGGGGAGCCATGTCATGCTCAGTGCTCTAGCACAAGCAGATGCTACAGGACACAGTCAAGCGTTTACCAACTGGATTGTCCACTAGGGTCCACAAGTTGCAGCCCCATGGCCTGCCTGCAGAGGAGTTTGAATTAGAGCCACAAACATGCTACCCTCTGATTCAGCCGCTGAGTGAGCACGACACCCTATTGCTCCCTGACTGAAGGGGCAAGACACAGCAGAGACATATAGGCCGGGCTCGCCAATCTTCTACCCTCACCTGCCAGGAGTGGCCTGTTCCTCTTGGCTCCTTCTCCTCCCATACGTCACTGCTCCCCCTCCACAATGTTCCTCTGCACCATCTGGTGGGGGGAGGGAGGAATGTCCCAGTTTTTTGGCAAAATGAGGCATTTGTCCCATTTGCTGGGATTTTGAGCGCCCAACCTGAGATATCTTAAAAGGCCTGTTGATCAAGGAGTACTCTGTGCCCATCCTCTGAAAAATTATGTCCCTTTAAGTCAGTGATGGGCAGAGGGGAGGGTCTGACACTGTTGCAGGCCCCTGGGCACGGTGGGGTGGGTTGGCTCCGAAACCCCAGAAGGGGCAGGACCTTCAGCAGAAGGTGCAGGGCAGGGGCAGCCCACTCCTCAGCACTGACTGGACTGCACCACACCCCCGTCCTCAGTGCCACTCAAAGCACACTGCCCTGGGCTCCAGCAGTAATTTGAAGGGCCTGGGACTCCAGCAGCTGCATCAGTGACAGGGAATCCCTAGGTCCTTTTGAATCACTGAGCCCTAGTGCAGTTGCCTCCTTTGCTCCTTTCTGTCAGCAAGTCTGGTGGTGATGGGCAACCTGTGGTCTATAGGCTGCAGGAATCCACCAGGGCAGTCTGACTGTGCACCACAAGACATCTGGCTGACATTGACTGTCTGCAGGCACTGTCTACGCAGCTCCCAGCAGCAGCAGTTTGCCATTCCCAGTGAATGGAAGCTGCAGGAAGTGGCGACCAGCACGTCACTGTAGCCCCCTCACATGCAGGCACTACATCCACAGATCTATGGGCCAGAAACAGAGAACTGCAGCCACTGGGAGCTGTGGGGGACAGCGCCCGTGGACAGTCAACACCTTGTGGCCCGCAATCAGATTACCCTGATGGGACCGTGGGCCACAGGCTGCAGATTGTCCACCACAGTCTTGTCTCAAAGTGTACACCCAGAAGTGGAAGCCCCCCAAATTACTCTTCTTCATTAAAAACCTTGGCCCACATCTAAATTTTAACACCGAATGATTATTATTGCATTCTTCCTGAGCCAATAGCTCTAGTGGACTGAATTAATAGAGAGTCCACTATAAAGTGACTGTAAAGAAATATTTATCATTCCCATATTGATTAGTTCTTTTAATGAGCAATTAAAAACATTTTACCATTTTTACAGTAATTCACTAGAAATTTTTGAAAGCACCTTATTCTAGCCCAACTGACAACATCTGTGGTTCCCCAGTTCAACTCAAATGGTTTCTATGACAAACAGGCCTCTTGCCCACAATTCAGTTACAAAACACATTCAAAGCACAATTTGAAATAGTCTATTATAAAAAAAAACAACAAACCTTTATTTCTACTTAATATACATACTCATTTATTTCAGACAGAAGACTGATATATAATTTAGTACATATTGCAAAATGAATTTCCGTTCACTGTAGTTATTTCTTTTTCTTCAAAATATTCTTGGGACTCTGAGCTACAGAGGCTGATGATCTTTATAGCTGTAGCACCTGTCATTTCAAGAAAATGAGTGTTTATAGCAAAATAAACTTCTCTACACATACTCTACCTATGTTTAGGGGATCTGCTCCAGGATAATCAATTCACAAGTATATATGTGTATCCTCATGTATACAAATTAGAAGCTGAATTGGACAATGAAAACAAAAAGGACATAAACACATGAGAACACATTTACAAAATAGTGCATGATGATTTAGATGTGAAAACACCAATATATTCAATAGGTAAATCAATAGGCACCACCTGGAAAATATAACTCTTATTGAGAAGCTTGACTAATACAAGTATCAGATTACCTGACTGTATCTTAGATCTTTTGTTTTTACATATACTACAAAGACAAATCCTGATTATAGGTGGGACTATATCCTGATTATTAATTAGAACTCTGCTTCACCCTATAGGAGTGGATTAGATTCCCCTGTTAGGTTTTATTCATATTAGATAAAATTAATGCATTTGGTGTAAGACAAATAGAAAAAAATAAGACCATTTTAGAATTGCCTAAGGTTACTTCATGGGCAAAACAATGTATTTAAAGAGAAGAGATGACAACATGTTTAATATGATTCTATAGAAATTGCTTGCCTGATGACAATACATTAAAATCCTCATTGAATATTCATAGAATTTTTGACAAGACTGAATGACATATAATCCGAGCCTCACTAAGCATTGACTTGATATTCCAAATGTCTTAGATGGCACACTAACCAGGTCATCTTTGCATTTCTTATAAAGCCAGCAACAGCTGTACAAAAACCAATTCTGTTTTCAGTTTTTAATATCATGTTAAGCTGACACAAATAGAATAGCAGGAAGGAAAAAAAATCAAAACTTAGCTATGTACATGGGAAGCGGGCGATGAATGAAACACATTGTTTATCATAACTGTAAAATGGTGGACCAGAATGGTAATAATTTATTTACAGTACAGCAACAAAGAATTAGAAAAATAGCAAAAGGACCCTTGGAATGACTTTCACTTATTGCCCGTGCATGATAAACAGGTAAGCAGTTTAAATGATGTGAAATGTGTCAATTCAGAATGCATTAGGATGCCATTAAGAGACAGGAACTCAGACATAGGAGAAATATTAAGAGGGATAGAACACTTAAGCAAGAATAGGACAGAGAAGAATTTAGTTAAGGTATCAAAAAAACCACCGCAATTTAATAGTGATACCCCTGTAGATCTTATGTGAATTATTCATTCAAGTATTAGTTATTTCTTTGTCTATGTTGAGTTCTATTGACTCCACTAAATTATAATTATGTAGCTGTTTCTGACAGAAAACAATAACTTTTCTCGAGACTAATATTTTTAATATACGTACATGAAGTAAAAGTCTTGTTTGTTAAGCAAAATGAGAAAATTAATTGATGACATGTATTGTCAGAGTTTGATGAATACAGTGCTTCAATCACATCATACAAGCCGTGTTTTGCAACTGGCAAGTTTATAATATTGCAAATAGCAATTTCTAATATAGCCTTTACATTTTCATTCCAATGTCACACAAAGGCTACGTCTACACGTGCCCCAAACTTCGAAATGGCCACACAAATGGCCATTTCGAAGTTTACTAATGAAGCGCTGAAATGCATATTCAGCGCTTCATTAGCATGCGGGCGGCCACGGCACTTCAAAATTGACGCACCTCGCGGCTCGTCCCGACGGGGCTCCTTTTCGAAAGGACGCCGCCTACTTCGAAGTCCCCTTATTCCCATGAGCTGATGGCAATAAGAGGACTTCAAAGTAGGTGGCGTCCTTTTGAAAAGGAGCCCCATCGGGACGAGACGCGCGGCAGCGAGGCGCGTCAATTTCGAAGTGCCGCGGCCGCCCGCATGCTAATGAAATGCTGAATATGCATTTCAGCGCTTCATTAGTAAACTTCGAAATGGCCATTTGCATGGCCATTTCGAAGTTTGGGGCACGTGTAGACATGGCCAAAA
Source organism: Carettochelys insculpta (assembly GCF_033958435.1). NCBI lineage: Eukaryota > Metazoa > Chordata > Testudines > Carettochelyidae > Carettochelys > Carettochelys insculpta. The sequence goes on from NC_134140.1 coordinate 15,748,011, forward strand.
GGTAGAATATAATTTAATGATTTTTGGATAGGACAATACAAGCAAAGTTCTTATCTGCAAAATGACAGTCTCTGCTACCCTTTCATACTCAGTTGTATAGATGCTGTCTCTGGAGGTTCTTTGGGCCTGGAGCACACATTGAAAAAAAATTGTGGGTGCTCAGCACCCACCAGCCAGAGCTGTTGGGCAGCACCCCAAATCAGCTATTCAGGGATCCACCAAAGAGCTGATTAGAGGCCCTGCCAAACAACTGTTTGGAGGCACAGGGAGAGACGGGAGGGAAGGTGCAGAGCAGCAAGCTGCACCCTCAGGGAGATAGTGGAGTGGGAACAGGAAGGGGTGGAGGGGGGTGGGAGCTTGGGGAGGGCTGTAGTGCAGGTGGGGCCTCAAGAGAGAAGCAGGGATGGAGCACCATGGGGAAAAGTAAAGCTCAGCACCTATCCTGAACCGTACTTTACCGCATGAGTAGCTGCACCAAAATAAGTGGGATAAACTTGTGCAATAAGGTACTATGAACTGTGAGTATTGATGGCATTATCTGGTACTAAATCTCCAGAACAGCAGGAAACGACATAAAACCACTCATGTTGGGTAGCATTTAAAATATGCCTTTTTGTTAAGATCACAAAGGGAAAGATTTTAAAATAAGTATTCAAAAATATAAGATGGCATTGCACACTAACATATATAGGCACAAATGGCATTGGCTACTTCTACACTAGCCAAAAACTTCAAAATGGCCATGCAAATGGCCATTTCAAAGTTTACTAATGAAGTGCTGAAATACATATTCAGCGCCCCATTAGCATGCGGGCGGCTGCGTCACTTCGAAATCGATGCGCCTCGTCCCAACGGGGCTCCTTTTCGAAAGGACCCCAGTTACTTCGAAGTCCCCTTATTCCTATGAGCAGATAGGAATAAGGGGACTTCGAAGTAGCCAGGGTCCTTTCGAAAAGAATCCCTGTCTGGACGAGCCATGCGGCGGCGAGCCGCATCAATTTCGAAGTGACGTGGCCTCCCACATGCTAATGAGGTGCTGAATATGTATTTCAGCGCTTCATTAGTAAACTTCGAAATGGCCATTTGCATGGCCATCTCGAAGTTTTGGCTAGTGTAGATGTAGCCATTGTGAAACAGTGGCAAGGTTCAAAACATCAGATTTATCTCATTATTTTGCATGCATGACTCGCCCTGCCATTTGATTAACAACTCTTTCCAATTTTCCCAAAGCTAGTTTTGTCAGAAATGTCCAGTTGTCTATCTTCATTCTAGGACCTACCATTTATTTACCTCTGTTTTTACACTATTGTCTACTCATATTTATATTTGACATCAAGGTATCTTATCCACGGCTCCCACGCAGGAAGCTATTAATAATCCATAAGCCTGTTGAACTTATGCCAAAAGACTAGTATGGCTAGTAATTCTCATCAAATCCATTGTTTCCACAAAGTCTATAACATGACAGGCAACAGCCTAGGGATAATTCTTGAACCTGGGGCTTCAGAGTTCCAGCCCGCTTCAATGCCAAGCAAGCCTGCTGACCAAGACATGTTTGCATACTCAATAGTTTTCCTGGCTCAAACAACTTACTATCAAATTTTAATTCCTTCTGAATACAAAAGAATTTGGCATTTGAGGGAATTTTGTGAATTTTGTGTCCTTCCCCATGCATGTATCTAATAGAGCTGTGAAACTCAAAACCAACATTTAAAAATTAATTGGGATGAAACCTTTGGGACCAGTATGCATCTTACTTAAAGCTGTGTGTCATTTCAACATGCACATTTGAAATATTTTTAACCTCAAAAAAATCGTGGACTGGATACTCAGTTCATGTAGGCACAGTATTGCTCCACTCAGGATACACAGAACATACTTGAATTATATTTTTTAAAATTGCAAATGTGTATATGTACCTAACATGTATATATTTGCTTGCATTGGAGGGACAGATTTTTGACAACCCAACAAAATGCCTAGGCCCCAGCCAGTAACTAAAATATTGATTGTTAAATTAATTGACAAAAGCAGCAGAGTTACTAGGCCTTTGCGACCACGAGGCAGGCCACAAAAGGGAAGAGGCATGACCACAAGAAGTGAGCATGGTCCTGTACTACCCTGTTTTGCTTTTTTTTAACTGCTTAAATATTCAGGTTTAAAAAACAGGAGGAAGTCTGTTTATATTTATAGACTTCTGGGGTGTATGTGTCAATGCACATAAGATTGCAGACTCTGCAAAAACACATCTATCCAACTAACAGCTGGAAACCCCTTGTTAAACATTTGTCTGATTGACTGATTGATTGGCAAGCTATGCAACATTTGATTAGGTGGACTCTTCATGGATATGTCTTCAGGTCGCCAGCAGCAGAAGGAAAGCAGGCCATTGCAAATCTATCACTGAACACACTCTGACAATTCCAGACCTTTGGGGTAACTATTGATTTTGGGTGCTCTAAACCTGTTATTGTGCATTTATATTGTAGCGACTAAGTCAAATGAAAGTACTTTTGTTTACACTGTTTATAGCAATCACTTAGATATGCTGTGTGTTGCCTTGATTTATTTACAGACACCATCTCTGAAAAAGTAAAAGTTACCACAAGTTTTGAGTTCAGAAAACTTTGGTTAACAGTATCATCCTCCCTTACTATTTGTATTTATTTATTCTTTCAGATGGTAAGTTCCAAGACAGGTACTGTATCTTCATCTGATTGTATTGTTCACATATTCTTTTGTCCCGGACCCTGACTGGTGCCCAGAGAGTACTGTTATATAAATGTTAAGTAAGAATAATAGTAATCACTCACATAAAATATGGCATTTTAAAACAAACACTAAGCACTAAACAATGCAAAGCAGCTATAACTTTTCTTCTACAGTAAGTACAGAGTGAATTGAATTATAAATAATAGCACTTTCATTATTATAATAATTTATGTTCATTCCACCCAAGTGTATAAGTAGGTCCTTCCATACATACAAAATTTGTATCTGCATCTGATCCATGATCTGCAAAAGTGGTACACAAACACGCAAGGCTCTATATATGGGTTCTTATGCTACACCCATCATAGTAATACTTCGGTACCTCAATGCTAACGGCAGAGGGTTTTTCTAAATATACATTTCACTATTTGCTTTCAGTATACATTGAAAATACAAATAGGTTGATCAGGGTAAGGTAAAAACAGTTACTAATTTAGAATATAAAGAATTTTTAAAAAAACTGCCTAGCTCTCACATCGTACACAATCTTAAAAAGCTGGTATCTTCTGACATCTCTTTGGTTAGGCTGCCCTACATGAAATTTAATTCTAACAATGCATTAACATCTTGCTGAACACAGCATTGCCTTCAGTAGGGAAAAATGTATTTAATAAATGGACACTGACAACTCTGCTTTATACTTGGAACAGTTTTCTAAATTAGCTTTGGAATTTAAATTCCAATTTGACAAATGAAAAGACTGATTTTAATCCCATTTTGATTTCAGAATAAATAAGTATTATTCTGTAAAGTAGAATCTGCTAAAACAAACAAACCCACATTCCCTGAAACCAGTAAATGGCACGTTTTATAAACATATTTTTTTTTCTTTTTTTAAAGTAAGCAATGCCTACTGGCACATTACTTGTAAAGAATAAAGTTATAGATAATAATAGTTTCTGTGAGAATAGAAGTAATAGTTGAGGCTGAGTTTCATTCAATAACATAATCTTTTCAAACTCCTGAGGCTGAAATTTCTCCATGTTTGTATTATGGGCTGGATTCTGACTGATGATAAAACATATTCTTTATTACAGCAAACAAGAAATTAGAATTTAATCTCTCTAAAATTAAGACAGATAATATGTATGGCTTTAAGGCTGACAACATGCTTCTGCTAACAAATCTGTTCCACCTTGCTTGTTTGCTGTGACACTGAAGCCTATGTCTAGATTTTAGGCTTCTGTCTGTCTGCTGCATTGGGTGCCTTCCGCCCAACATCCTAGTCTTTCTTGTTCCATGAGGAATAAGGGATGTGTCAGAAGAGGGGGCTTTCCCACAATTTGGTCCCAGGTAGGTGGGCCAAAATGTCTGTAAACCCTCTCCCGACAGAACTGTTGGCAAGAGATACACAAATGTGTGACTTGAAAGCATCTCTCTCTCATAAACAGAAGTTGGTCCAATAAAAGATATTACCTCACCCACCTTGTCTCTCTAATATCCTGGGACTGACACAGCTACAACTACACAGTATACTTCAGAGAGAGATAGTTGATGACCTCCTGGGGATGTGGTTCTATTAACATGCAAATTCACTTTATTCTCACCCAGGGGGATGCAAAGGAAAACTGACACCTGGGTAGCTTTAAAGAGTTTTTGAAATGCTGAAAGGAAATTGAAAAAAGAAATCTTGATTGGATGGGGCATGTAGATATGCTTTACATTACACATATTATACAATGTCTCCAATATTGGGAAAGGGACAGAGATTAGATATCGCATCTACATAAAGAGAATGTTACGAACAGAATTTATGACTCCATAGAAAACATGCAGCTACTATGGTAATGTAGGGATCATATATAACACTTCAAAGTAAAGTCCAAGACTGAAGGTATATAAATCAGAAATGAAAGAAAGGAGGATGACATAGAAGTGCATACATTGATTAGAGGCGGTGATTCTAACCCGGGGTTACACTTGTGGAGCATGAGGGTGTCATGTGCACTGTCAAGGAAGGAGAGGATGGCCTGTAGTCAGTGGGGGGACCAGTGAGGCCAGAGGCAGCAGCGGTACACTTTCCATCCATGCAGTCACTGGCAGTGGGGTGGGGGGAGTACAGCAAGGCAACCCCAGCTCACACTGCTCTACGGGAGAGGGCAAGACTGCTAGTGTCCCAGACTGCTTTGGCTGGTGGGAGAAGGTGGGGCAGGGAGAGGCAGAGCTTGAGGTGGAGACGGGTTGCTTCAGCCCTTCCCCAGGCTGGGGGGCATGTAGCCAGTACCCCCCACTGGAGTGCCCTTCACCAGTAGCCTCTGATTCTAACAGAAGGTGAGTGGGATCTACCCTGAAGATGGAATGACACAAACTGCTGAGCTTGTGAATGGAACTAGTTACTACTTAAATCTTGCTGAAGATACACAGACAGTAGTTAATCCTGTAACTGCAAGACTGTACCTAGCCACACTCTTGCCCAGAGTTAGACTAGAAATAATGTCATATGGTATACTTTTGATTTAATCTGTTTCGCTCTCTGTTGTCTAATATAATGGTGAGCAAGCATAACCCAAGTTTTTTACACAAGCTTTTTACTTCAGGGCTCACTTTCCATCCCTGCAATTAGTAGGCCCCCTCAAACCTATCTAATGCAACTTATGCTCACATATATATATATATATATATATATATATATATAAAACCTTTCAGCACATGTCAGAACATACATAGAATGTAAAAACTTTATTATTCAGTATATAAATGTGAATACACGTGTGTAAAACAGTGGAATATTTCAACATTTTTAATGAGATGGCTAAGCCTGAGACCACACAGGCAATCATGCTACACCCCACCTTAAGAAATGTCTCACTCTTCAGGGGGGTCCCGCCGCCAACTTTGCACACACCTGGTCTAATAAAACTGTTCTTAAATATCTGTTTGCCCTTGGACTGTTTTGATGATACTTCACAGTGGTTCATCTTCAGGAGAGGGAGATGAGAGGTGAGCTTGAGGGTCTAACGTGACAACTTGTTCTCAAGTTACCACCAAAGGTTTTAGGAAAGTTTGAGCAGAATCATTTCAGCTATTTGTTAGTTGTACAAGTGAAAATGAAATATCATACATTCTACCTGACACTGTGCTTACCCAACTAAAAATGGTTAGATGTACAAATTATACACTTGGGCTGTGGCCACACTTGGCCAAAACTTCGAAATGGCCCTGCTAATGGCCAAATCGAAGAATATTAGTGAGGTGCTGAATTGAATATTCAGCACTGTATTAGCATTAGCATGCTGCCGTCTACGGTGCTTCGAAAGCGCTGCTTTTGAACATGCACTGCTTGATGTGGCTACACGGGGGTCTTTTTCGAAATCCCCTTATTCCTCTGAGCTGAGTTGCATTTTTACTTCTTCATTACATTACAAATAGGGACATCAAATACATCAAATAAAAAATTAAACACAACACTAAGGTTTCGAAATAAGGTCAACAAACGCAACTTGCTTTGCTTAAATTCAACCAACTCCATTATTATGGGTTGTAAAGTTCAACTCAAAATTATTAAATTCACATTCTGCTTGAATGTGGAAAAGGAGTGAGAGTGCTGGAAGTAGAAAATAAACAAACAGAAACTAAAAGAAAAACACAGAAGAAAACTTCTTAGAGAGCACAAATCCTTGTAGCCTACTGCCAATTCTTTTGGGGGACTTGGATGTATCTTCCTATCCTTGATACAAATCTGAGCATTCTGTTTAGCTAAAAACAGAGTTGGTCATTTAAGTTAAATTACCATTAAAAAACATGAGTTTAAATTACTATTATAAAAAACTGAAACATTTGAACTAAAGAAATAATTTATGAAAATTACAAAAACTCTAGAAATCTAAATGTTTATTTGTAGCACAAGATTAATTCATACACATTTTATGGGCATAGTATTTTCTAGTTATAATTCTATGGTTCACTGTAAATCTTTAAAAACTACATTACTGATAAGCATCAATTACGCCAACATATGAGTTAAAGTTACAGAGCCAGAAGTTTATATTTGCTTCTAAACCTTGAAAAGCAGCATGAATTTTGAGTTTTTATATACAACAAATATATTGTGTTATTACATTAGCAAAGCATATTGCTTATACAATGTGAAAACACAGCTACAGTAACACATTTAAGATAATTTTGGCATCTAAGTTAAAAAATATTGTACTGAAAAATAAACTTTAGACATTTCCCTCTCACTCAAAAGTAATAAGAATAAATTAAAAAATAATCTTCCTCACCTGTGTATACTGACAACTAGGGACAACATTTTTCATGGATGTGGTAAATTACTGCATCTCTAATAAATCTTTATCACTATTATCTTCAGTGCTTGTCCATGCGTAGCAAACATAGGTTTGACTTTGCTTTTTTATCAACAGGCTTAAGATCTATGCAATTATACATTTGAAATATACTAAGGGATTCAATCCAGCTGGATAATAAGATATTTTCAAAAAAAAAGGATAGACATTTCACTCTTGTACACAGACAAAAACTGAAAACGATAATTCCACACAAAATTTCAAACACAGTCTTTAACACACAGGGTATATTTAGCTGTCTATTTTTCATTATTTGTACCTGGCTGTGATTGCAATGGCAAAATTGTGGGTTAAAAACATTACAGGCACAAGTTGAGAAGCCAGATTGAGAACTGTGAAAGTTTAGCTCTTCATATTCAAAAAAAAATCTATATTTGATGTACTTTCTCTTGGTAAGTAATGTTTCATCTGCTTTTGAAATATGAGAAATCTTTCTGAATGTGTAAAATAAATAGTTACTTAAATTCCAAAAATGGAAATCAACCAAATTCTACAGAACACCCTCTTCATCCATTAACAACAGGAGGTGCCAGTGTGTGTGTGTGTGTGTGTGTGTGTGTGTGTAAGAGAGAGAGAGAGAGAGAGAGAGAGAACGAGCACGAACCTCAGCAAATGCATTTCATTTCATTTTTATGAAAGTGTATATAAAGGGCTTGTGGCGAGAGGACAACACAGATTTTTCAAAGCCACAACTCATCCCAATCCTGCAGCTTTGTGGGCTTTCATATTGAAGAGAATCCAGTTCCATGAAGATACATGAATTTTTCTGCACGCATGGAAGTTCTGTTAATCCTCTGCCATGCGATGGTTGCCTGTGGCTAGCTACTGGCTACTTTAAAGGGAGGCAAAGAGATCTACTGTGTTACCTTCTGTCACAACGTTCAAAATGAAGTCCATATATCCCGTCTAAGTGTTGTTGCACCACATGCTTCCACCCAGAATGATGTACAGGAAACCAGGCCTGTTAACTGAGGGATGCCCTCAAGATTAAAAGGCTTCTATCGTGCAGCTCACCCAGTAACTATGATAACTGCTGATCCTACTATGTATAATTTCTTGTATAATTCTGGCTAGAAAATTGCCAAAGAGATGGAAAACCATGAATGTTGACAGACAACATGCTCAAAAGTTGTCTTTCTTTACCTTCCAAAAAACACAAGCGCATAGGGCAACCATCAATTTTCAACATTTATTGTGGTCTTGTGCTGCTCTGTTCAGGCTTCTGAGTGTCATATTGATTTGCCTTTTTCCTCTACTGTTTTCCACAATGTTTCTCTATGTCACCCTCTTCGTCTCTTCCAAGATGATATCCATACTATCATTTGCCAAGCAGTCATGTTTGTGGCATCCTGAAAGCATGTTTTAAATATGTGTATCATTATTTTCTGACTATATTTGGTGATTCACTTTGGGAATTGGTATATGCTGTCTGTGTGGGCAAGGGTGTGCAGTATTTGCAGTACATAAATTGGTACAATTCCAGTAAGCTAGAGGATTCATATCAGTCATGAAATGTTTGCAGCATATTATTGCAGTAAAGAAAATGGAATACAGCATACTTATTAAGTGATAATTGATTTATCTGTTCTGGTTGAGCCAATGCCCAACGAACTTGCTACAGATCAGCGTTGACATGGTTGGCCAACATTTGAAACCTGAGAGATTATGTTAATGCCTGTTCCTGAACTTTTCATCATACAAAAAGTATCTGGTAAATCTACTGCAGGAGACAAGACTGGATTCTTTTTCATTTTCTTTGACAGCACTATTGATTCTATTCAGGAAGACTCTCTTATAGTTAAAACACTACAAAACCTCCCAGGGCAAATCTGTGTGCTCAGCTTTACACACATCACATTAGTGACTTGGTAATATTTGTTTATATACCACTAAGAGCCCTGCAAGCAGCTGCATGAAACATCAGATGAATATATTATAATACAGTGTCTAAATTCTACTCTCTAAATTTGATGTTAGCTGAGTTTGTAAGGGAATGGATGAAGAAAATGAGTTAGTCTTATATTTGAATTTGCAAGACAGGTAACTCCTACATTTACCTTCGTTTTGGACTTGACGATTTAATAGTGTATGCCTTTTGTATTTCCTTCTTTTACAAGACAACATTTTAAATATCAAAGGAAACATCTATATTTTTTCAACTCAAGCTGCCGAGAGAGAGAGAGAGAGAGAGAGAGAGAGAGAGAGAGAGATTGAAATCTTCAACCTTTGGGCAGTGTCCACTGCATAAACTGTTGGGCTAGAATAACCACTACTGAATAATGCAAGTTCACTTGAAACGTACTTGACACTAATGATATAAGACCATTTAAGGGCATTTAAAGGCAATCAAAGTCCTTCTTGTATCAGGCTCAAAATTATATCAAATATTCTATAGGAGCTAATAGACAAAGCATAATGGTAGGCAAATTAAGTTGTGTTATGAAAACACTGACCCTCCATTCAACTACCAAAGACAAACCACCATCAGAGACCGGACTCAAAGACTGAGATCATGGAAGCACTACAGAAGAGAAAAATATAAGTCAGTTGGGGAACTTGAATTCTTTACACAGATTCTAGGTTTTAAAATGTCCTCATTTTGCCATCCTTTTTACCAACACAGGAAACTAGCTTAAGTAAACAGAAAACTTAGCCACAATGAAAGAAATCACTTGTGTCTTCTTCCCTCTTCACCCAGCAAGAGCTATAAGGAAGTGTTTTTACATAGCCCAATAGGTCTTTTCCTTTTATGCCTTCTTAACTTTGTAACCTTGCCTATATTACAGAACTTCTACAAAAATGTGCTATTATTACTGAAGAGAATCCTGAAGAGAACAACAAAAAGTGAGAAAAACTTTAGAAACCATGACCTATAAGAAAAGGTTTAAAAAATTGAGTGTGTTTAGTCTTTGGGGGGGTAAAAAAAGATCAAAGAGTCTTCAAATCTGATAAGAGCTGTTATAAAAGAGGTGTTGTTTTCCATGTCCAATGAAGTGAGGACAAGAAGTAATGGACTTAATCTGCATCAGTTTTGAATTTGATATTAGGAAAATTTTGTAATGTCCAATGTCCCTTACTTCACGCAATAGCATTGAGTACCAGGGTCGATGGCCGAGCCCACAGAGATTGATTTTGCTGTGTCTTCATACATGGAAAAAATTAAACTCCGGAAGATTGATTGTGAGGCAGTGATCTTCCCGTAAGTATATACATACCCCTAGTGTAGGTGCTTCTCCGGGTCTCAGAGAGGTGTTCAGCATTGCGTCAACTGAAAGCAGGTGGAAAAGTCAGCTGTGTCAGAAGATGAGATCTTTGTCTTGCAATCATCTAGATGAGTAATGTTTCACATATGGTGGAAGATTTTACACCTTCTTGTGCTAAGTGGCCATACTAGGTATGGAGTCAAAATGACTCCGAGGCATGCGATTATGATCCCTACTGGAACTATTATGAGTGGATGTCAGGATATGATGCACCTCACTTGGATTCACAAGGTGAAGTAAAAAGGGCAGAGTTTACCCAGATCAAAGAAGCTAACTAGGCCTGATTGAACCCAGAGGCCATCTCTGGCACAAAAATACCTGCCCTGTTTCTAATTGTGGGTTTGATGCTCTTTTGCTCAGAGGAAACTGCTCTGTTATGTGAACATCCTTTTGTACTGAAACATTTAAATGATCTTCAACATATATGGCTCAAAAACAAAATGGACAGAGCCTCAAAATCAGAATAAAAATTGTCACTGTTCAAGCATGATTAGAAACAGAAGGTAACAGACACATCTAATAATTTTCTGCATGTGACATGTCTTTCAGGCAGAATCCATCAAAGCTCAGTAGATAAACAAAATTAACTGAAACAACTAAGTTGCCATAAATAGTTCAAATATATAACACAGAAAGACGGCAGAGCAATTTCACCCTAACTTCCCCTGACATAGGAAGGAAGTTAAACTGTCCTGTAGAGAAAAAAGTTAAAAGTTAGCCTGGATGCTCTAAAACTCAGTTCTCCTGGGTTGGTATCTTCCTATGAAAAATACAGAGGAGGAGCTAACACAATACTCTTCACCAGTTTAATGATTCACAGAATATAAACATACTCACCCCAAACTTAGACCCTTTCCCACAAACATTCATTCATATATAGGATGACCAACCAGCCCATATTTGGTGAGACAGTCCTATATTTGGAGTGCCTAAAAGGCATCCCTATTTATTTTTTAAAGGGACAAATTGTCCCATATTTAGGCCCTTAGGGGCTGGGGGTGGGGCCAGGAGTACCCATGGCCGCTGCTTTGCTGAGGCTCCGGGCCAGGAGCTGCCATGGCTGCCGCTTTCCTGGGGCTTCGAGCTGGGAGCTCCTGCGGCTGCTGCTTCCTCGGGGTGGGGGTGGGGGGCAGGGAGTGCCAGCTCCCTGGGGCTTGGTGCAGCCGAGCAGAGCCATCCCTCTCTCTGCATATCTCCCTGTCCCATATTTGGGACAGGGAGATATGGTCGCCCTATTCATGTATTTTAAACTGTGAACTATATGGAGTATTCTAGACTCTTATTTATCTTTAATAAACATTAATACAATTATCTGAGCTACTCTCTGATTACCCTGGCAAATCTACATTCTGTACTACAAATTAAAACTACTTTTCAAGCATCAGACTGGGATTTTAATTCGTAAACTGAATGAATTTTAATTCATAGCTGAGTGAAGTTTACTTCATTATTCTTCACTTTAACTCACAAATTCTCATTCATAAAGGAAAACTGTGCACCTGACTTCCATATCTCAAGTTAATATCATTAATCCCACAGGAAATCACCTCTGAAAAGCTTGTTTAGGGACAACAGCAGCACAGAGAAAGCACTGTAGCTATGCTACACTAACTCCATAGTGTAGATGTATCTTAGAGTAGTATAAGGGTTTTTTTCCCATCATTGTGGGTAATCCAGCTTTCCATGCCACATAGTGATCTCAGTGGATACATTCTTTCATTGGTCTATCTGCTTTTAGCTACCTCATTCAACAGGTGTACTCATGTTGATCTGAATGTTAAGCATAGACCAGGTCACACAGTAAAAGTATTTGCATAAACAGATTTTAGGAGCATAAGAGCTAAGCATGTTTCCAAACAGTTCTCAATCTATTGATTCTCTAAGGACAAAAGGAAACTGATATCCAAGAAGCTTGGATAGCTAGGCTATTTTAATGTTTCTATCAGGAATTCTGAAGTTGTGAACTTGAATATTTGAAGCATGGAAAGAAATACAGAAGCTGCTAAGAAAATTAGGTTTGACTTTGGGTAACAGTCTTATACCTAAAACAAACACAGAAGGTGGCAGATGTGTGTGTATGCAGGTGATTTTTTTCCTTCTTTATAAATGATCTGATGAGCCAGTCAAACCCTTCACTGAATGAACAGTGGTCTCATGTAGTAGATTTGTGTTATTATAAACAGGGATTGCAGATTTTTATATTTACAATACAGTCAGTGAATATTTAAAAGGTTTGGGCAGCTTGAATATTCAATTACCTTGGACCAACATTGATAATTAACGTTCCTTAAAACGTGATATTATTGGTTTCACCATATTATTTCCAAACATACTGTACATTCAAGGAGGAGGAAGCTGGGCTTCAAAAAGATTTTCCAGCTGTGAGTCCTACGAATAATTAATAATACTTTTACTTTTCTGTATCATCCATACTTCACAAACCCAAGATAAGTACAAAAGTCTATAGTTTCAATCATACTGATGGGCAAACTGATCGTTTGAATTGCTCACAATCACTCAGAGAGTCTGTGACAAAGCTAGAAACAGAACTCAGATCGTCTGACTCACCATTGTGCATTTTAAATAACCGGTTATTATTTTCCTCATCTCTGGCAGGAAAATAAAAAATGATGGAGCTGCTAATTCTTATTTCCATTTTGGTTGTTGCACCATTTCTCCTCAGGCACAAAATTTTAGAGCGAGCAGATTGGTTCTGCTCTTTTAACCCATGTCTACAACTCACCAGATATAGTGGCTCGGTAATTCTTTTTTTATTTTGTCGTTGTACTTGATACACATAAAAAAGCCTCCACACATCTGGCGTAACTTCATAAGATTGGCAGTTTCCTCTCCAGAAAATTCTAGAACTAAGAACAGTTCTTTAGCTAAGAGCTATTATCCACCGATGAGCAGAGCAAGGAAGGTGGGACAGCGCCTACCTCGATTATGCATCGATTTGAACACAATGCCATCAAAACAGCTCAATGTCTTCATCTACAATGTTTTTATGTTTGAAGAGAGCAATCCCTCTTATTGTTTCAGGGAAGATAATATATTAGATGGCTGGCAGCTAAGGAGATAAAATATGTTGTAACAAGTTACATAGAAAAATATTTATACACAGATTACCATCTCTGTTTACATTTATTTTTATTATTTATGAAACCACTATTGAATACTGCAATCTTTTGCAATGGATGACACGATTTTTTTAAATAAGATGCTCAGTCCACAAATATCAGAGAGGTAGCCGAGTTAGTCTGTATATACAAAAACAGCAAGAAGTCCTGTGGCACCTTATAGACTAACCGATATTTTGGAGCATAAGCTTTCGTAGGCAAAGACCCTTCAAATTGCCTACAAATTACATTACGTTTGTACTTGGCAATATTTGACATTTGTAGTTTAATAACTGAAAGTAGTGGTCATTCAAGACAAACTGTCCATGCAAATAATATACCAATAGCTGGATTTCCTTCCCATATGATTAAAATCTTTACAATTACCATATTTTCAAATTTCACTGCAAGTATGCAAATATATGGAATTAAAATGGTCATGTGCACAAATGCTGTTATTTTACATTTTCACAGATTACCATATTTTTAAAACATTTTTTAAAAGTAGATGTTTCTTGTAAAGGATTTGATGCTGCTTATAGAGTATTATTCCCAATTTCATATATTTTGAGAGAGAAGAGAAACAGACAAGGTGCTGTTTTTATATACAGTGAATGCATACATTCTGACTATGTCTAGATTACAAGTATGAGTGGGTAGCCGTGTTAGTCTGTATCCACAAAAACAAGAAGTCCTACTTGCATCTGATAAAGTGGAACTTTGCCCACAAAAGCTTACGCTCCAATAAATCTGTTAGTCTACAAGGTGCCATAGGACTTCCTGTTGTCTAGATGACAACGATTTGTCAACAGCAGCTTTTGTCGAAAGATATATTCCGACAAAACTTCTGTTGACAGATCGCGACCAGACTGCAGAGCAGACTGCTCTTTCAATGGGATACGTTGACAGAGAACGACCAGACTGCCCAGCTGCTCTCTCAACAAAATAGCCACCAGGAACCAAAGCAGACAGGCTCACAGGTCAGCATTTCCTTATGGGAGCCCTGGTGAGATACACCCTTAAAGAAACTCCCCCCCACCCCCACAGACACTCATTTTCTGACCATGCTGAGGCGTGCCTACCTCCATAAGGGACAGCACAGGTGTGCAAGTTGGGCTTTGATGCGTTCTGAGACATAGCTCTTTCCAGCAAGCCAGGGTCCCAGAGCAGCTCCTGAGCTTGCACTGGCTCCACGCAGATGTGCGTCAGCACCTGCTGCTCCTCCTGATGACCATCCTCCTCTTCTCCATGGAGGGCAAGCTCGACACCACGTTCAAGGAGCTCACTGTTGCTGCTGACAGGTCACACCTGCTCCCCACCACCCCTGGAATAGTGCATTTACCTGGGCACAGTTGGTGATGCACCCGTACTGGCTACTGAGCAGCAAGTTGCCAGCAGGGCAGCTGATGCTCTGTGAGTTGCCAGCATGGCCAGAGTTTCCATATGCTCATCTAGTCGGATTGCCAAATAATTGCGGAAACTCAAAAGGCCTTTGTCTCACCTCCTTCTTTGCCCCTCCCCATCCCTCTCCTTCTCTGAGGCCCCAGACTGTGCCTAGTCTATCCCTCCGCCCCCCATTGCTAACTCTCCTCCCACATTCTCTCACTTTCTTCAAGCTGGGGCAAGGCTCTGGCATGCAGGAAGGATTGTGGGATGCAGGCTCTGGGAGGCAGTATGGGGTGAGGTGCTAGCTCTGGGCTAAGACAAGGGGGTTGAGGTGCCAGAAGGGGTGAGGGAGCGGCCGTTCCTGTCAGTGGCTCCAAAGAGCAACGGGCACACTCCTTTGGCAATCTGGCAGCAGCTCTTAGACCATGTGGCCATGGGGTCTCTGTGCACCACTGTCCACCGTTCCTGGCCAATTGGTGCAATAGTCAGTGCTAAGGGGTGAGGACCGGGAGCAGTGAGAAATGACGGCTGGCAGGAAGCCTGCCTTAGCCATTCTCCATTGCCAGCAGCAACAGCCGGGAGCCCTTGGACCCTTTTACATTGCCAGGGCCCCTGCACAATTGTCCCCTTTGCTGCCCTGCTCTCCCGCATTGTCAGCAGGCCTGAAAATGCATTATGTTCATTAACGATCATTCTTTCTGAAGCTGGAAACCCTCTCCATACTGAACAACACATATGTAACGTTAAAGAAATAAAAGATCAGTCATTGATTGCCCACTATCTGACAAGTATTTTAGTTCTTGTGAGTTAAAGTGAGAATGTCTATTTCAGGCCTGTTTGCGTGATTGTAAATTGAGTTGTATGACGATTTTTACCACTTTGATTCTCACCTACATTACAATGAATATCCTACTAAGTACTGGAAACTGTGTCATTTCCATGAGTTGAGACTGACTTAACTTCTACTGCAATGTTCAAAAGATTAGATTAAGTGTTCTGGAAAAATAAAAAAATTAAAACTTCAGTGATTGGTTTCTCATTGATGGAGTAAAAATTGCAACAAGTCTTTACTAGCTGCTTAAGCACTTTTTATGACTCAGTTAAGTACAGCATAACGTAGCTGACAAAGCATTGGTGAAAAAGGAATATTTCCAAATATACAGTATTTGAGCATCCTGACAGGCAAAGAAATTACCAGCACTCTTTCGGAAAGCTGAATCCAGGAAGCAAAAACTGAGGCACTGGCATAGTCCAGAGAACATTATTCTATGAAGTCTTTGGAAGGATATACTTTCACTAGGTCAGCAGGAGGTCCAAAAGAAAAACAGACTCTAACTGAAACGACTGCAAGTCCCAAAATTTTCAAATGGTAGGAAGGATGTAAAAAGAAAAAATCATAAGGATGGACATGCCAGGTCAGCCCGATAATCCATCTAGCACAGTATCTTGTCTTCAGACAGTGCCAAATCCCAAGTGCTTTGGAGGGAATGAACATAAAGGGTAATGGTCAAGGTGATTCATCTCCCATCCATTCCCAGGTCCTAGCAAACAGAGGCTAGGAAAACTTCAGTACATAGTAATTTCTTTTTTTTAATCCTTTTAGGTTTCTTTTGGATTTTTTTTTTAAATTTGTTGCAGTTGGGGGTTGATTTTCATTTGTTTGACTTTTTGCTTTTGTTCTTCTAGGTGCTTCTTGAACACAAGAACCCTCTGTTTTCAGGACCCAATGCTAGGGTTTTACAAACAACTAGAATGAATGAAGAATAGCATACAAAACAGACTACTACAAGTAATAGTCAGTCATATTTCATGGACAAAGTAAAATCAGTAGACTCAGAATATGCAGAAAGTGATCAGTAAATCACCATTTGTGAAGGAAAGTCAAGGAGTAAACAATTAGTAACAAAGATGGTGTAATTGAAGGCCAAAAAGCTTTTTTAAAAACCAACACCAAGCTTTCCATCACCTCTCAGGAGATAAACTAACCATGAAGACTAGTTTTTCCAACTGTATTCAAGGAATAACATCATCATACCTTTGTACAACAGACCTTTATTCGGAAAAACAGACGAAGTCAAGAACAGACTCTCTACATAAAAAAATGTCATATTAAAAAGGGTCTGTCCTGAAACCCAGGAAAGAATTAGTGTAACAGCTGGCTCCTTCCAAAATATGAGAATATATCAGACAGTTCATTCAACCAACTGAAAAGGAGAAATTATCCCATGTCAACCTTCAGTGTTTCTCAGTGCACTGTATACTCCAGAAACATTGGTACTAACTCAATCCTCTAGTTAGGTTTAATATTGCAGTGACAAGAGCCATCAAGATGGGAAATTCACCAACATTCAGTCATCAACCAGATGCTGAAAATAACAGAATTCTTTGCCTTGATAAACCACTATATTCTATATATCTTTTATCATATGAGGGAAGGTCAGAAAAAATTTAAGCTCACTGCTGTGGCAGTGGAGGGAAGTGAAGAATTCTAAAAAGGTTTTAAATGATAATCGGTGCAATTGCAATCTTTAAATCATATAAGCCACAATGAACAATGTTGCCGATTACCGATAAGGTAGGCTAAACAAATGCATTAAGTCTACCATATACTACAATCCACAGAGAAAGGAACAACAGAGAGGACTATTGATGAATCTCTTTCACTTGTACTGATTCATGCTGTGTGGGTATGATGTTTTATTTCCTTTACTAAAACGATCTCCTTTCTCTCTCCCTTACTTTCTCTCTCTATATATTTGTACCTAATTAGCAACACCAACCGACCCCTACATCTTTTTCTTCTCTCCACAGGTGTTTCTTTTGTAGTAACAACCCTATTCTATGAGTGACTGAAATGCAATTCTTATATTAAACACAGTAACCTTTCCTGCAGCTAAGACTCAAAAAATGCCTCCTCTCCCTTCTACAAGGATATTTTTTGTTGTCAGGGACGGGGTATGCCATAATATGATGCAAGGCATAAAATAAAATGTTTATCACGATATTACAGTTACAGGATAGCTGCCTTACTCTTTTTCTCATCTTGCCCTTACCTGTCGCAATGTGGAATTTCATAATTCTTCCACTCAGACTGGGTGGAAAACTCTACCTCATTCCCACCAGCCACAGATCGACTTGCAGGCTTTAGGGCAGCCACACTTCTTGCCTTCAAAAACCAACAAATCACTAAAGAATGACCAGAAGTGTTCTTAAAACAAAATGGTTTTATTTAATAGTTTGAGCAAAGCATTACATTAAAAGGCATTTGAAAATAACTGATAGTGTATTTAGGTCATAAACTTTAGGGCCAGAAGGGTACACTAGATCACCTAATCTGACCTCCCATATATTTCAATGATCTCTGTACTGAATTTAGTTAGAATGGATGATGATGCTTTATTTGCAAGGAGGCTATATCCTTTCAGGATTTGCCTTGATGAGGATTTCTCCATGCTGTGATCAAGTAACTCTAATCTTCTGACAAACTAAACAGACTGAGCTCTTTAAATCTGCCATTGAAAACCATTTTCTTTGGCCCTCTGATACTTGGCTCTGTTTTGCACGTTCTCCAGTTTTTCAACTTCCTTTTCAATAAGTGAAAACCAAAAACTGTACGCCATATGCCTGTACATCACCAATCCTACACAGATGTGTGAAATTATCTCCATACTTTTATTTATTATTCCTCTGTTTATACGTCTAAGGATCACACTGGCCCCTTTGGGCACAGGATCGCACTGGAAGATCATGCACACTTGTTCACCCACTGTTGTCCCTAACTCTTTTCCAGAATACTGTCCACCATTCTGTAGTATTCCTTGTTCCTAGACATAATCTCATCTAATTCTACGTTTTCCTACATTTAATTAGATAATTAAATTACAGGACCAGAACAGGACCAACATTCTCCTAGCAAGCCCATATACTCTGGGGGGTGTGTGTTCCTGTCATGTGCTTTTTGCTCAGACTGGACTAGCCACTTCCCATGAAAGGGGACTAGGAGCATTATATGTACTTACCCTGTCCCTGTCTCTTAATGACCCTTAAGTATAAAATGTTAGGTGACTATTATAGGGAGTTATTTTTCTCCTTGCCAAGGTGGGTAGGCTCTGCTATTCAGATAGATTCCCAAAGACAAAATATCTATCATTTCACAATGCAAACACACTGGCTGCATCTGTACTACGTTCCCCTTCTGGAAGGGGAATGCTAATGACTGCATTTGAAAATGCAAATGAAGCAGATTTAAAAATCTCACACTTCATTTGCATAAATGCATGCAATCATGTTTTCGGAAGTGATTTTTAAAAAAAAAGAAGAAGCCATGTAGATAGGCTTCCTCAAACAAAATAGAAAGAAGGGTTCTTTCGAAAATGGGTTTTTTTCCCCCCAAAGGAATCTCATCGACATGGCAAGGGTTTTTTAACGTGATCACATGAGATTATGCAAATGAAGCATGACATTTTAAATCTGCGCTTCATTTGCATTCCCCTTCCAAAGGGGAATGTAGTATAGGCACAGCCACTGATAGTGACAGATCCACATGCAATATTACTGATTACTAAAGAGCAACCCAACATTTGTCACACATAGGCCATGTCTACACTAGCCCCAAACTTCAAAATTGCCATGCAAATGGCCATTTCGAAGTTTACTAATGAAGTGCTGAAATACATATTCAGCGCTTCATTAGCATGCGGGCGGCCACGGCACTTCGAAATTGATGCGCCTTGCCGCCGCGCGGCTTGTCCCGACGGGGCTCCTTTTCGAAAGGACCCCACCTACTTCGAAGTCCCCTTATTCCTATGAGCAGATGGGAATAAGGAGACTTTGAAGTAGGCTGGGTCCTTTCGAAAAGGAGCCCTGTCAGGAAGAGCTGGCGTGTCAATTTCGATGTGCCGCGGCCGCCCACATGCTAATGAAGCACTGAATATGTATTTCAGCACTTCATTAGTAAACTTCGAAATGGCCATTTGCATGGCCATTTCGAAGTTTGGGGCTAGTGTAGACACGGCCATATAGCTATTAATTCTGTTCAGTACTCAAGAGCAGTCATGTTATATATGGAAGATTGCAGCCATTAACCCTCTTAATTAACATAATTAATGACCAAATATTACTCCTTGATTAGCAAGTTCTTTTTTTTCAATGAATATAGTTTTTTCCATCTCAAGGTACATTAAGTGGAAAACCAGCATCATTTATTATCATTCTAACAACTGAAAACAGGCCAAATTTAGTGTAAGGGTTTGCCTGGATATTTATCATTATCCACTCAGTCTACGTTTCTGCTATGTATTCAGTCTTCACAAAAAATTTCTTAACTTTAAATTTTCTTGCTGTCCATAACAATAAACAAGGCCTAAATAAATACTCACTTTTTCTATTAGTTTAAAAGTGTTCCAAACGACAGACTACACAACAATAAAACATAGCAGACAAACAGATTTTATTCTGTGAAATTTAATTCAAATTATGTTACTGTAAATGGCATCATTTAAGAAAACAAAGCTATAAAACTGTAAATTACTATTTCCAAAATTATAAAATTACAAATTTCAAAATAACTTGTTTAATCTGACTGAAGCACAGCATTAATCCAAGCTCTGATAATCAACATCTTTAACAATTTTTTGTGTATTGTTATATTTTCATTGTTATTTAATATGTGAATGTGCTTTTGAATGGCATTGGTTTGCATTTTTACATCAATTCTTCTTCTTCTTCTTCTTCTTCTGTAACTTACCTATGTAAACTCTGAAAACCCTGTAATAATATATAGTAATATTTGATTTTTAAATTGACTGTTGGGCTCAGGAATCTGTCCTATCCCCTTGATATAATTTTGTAATCTCTAATTGCCTTGGTTCAATTGTCTTGTGGAAATCTGTACACTGGCATGAACCTGGAAAAATCAATTTTACATACATTCTATGGGTCTCTTTGCGCAGAAGCTTGATTACAGGTAAAAATGACTCCTCTCCTTGGGTAAACAGCTGGCTCAGCGTCATTCATAGTTCACTGAGTAGAAGTCAGTTCACTGAAATGTCATTTTTATTTCCTTCTATACGTCTAGATGTTTTCACTTTGCCGTCTCAGCAACAATGTCTAAAGCTATATCCAGTGATGAGACTGCAAAACACTCCTGTATCCACTGTTGAACCTCTGTTCCACGATGGCAAAAAATAGCAACAAAGCTGAGAATAATTGATACTGATTTTTGCTGCAGTACTTTTAAGATCTACATAATTTTTTACAGAGAATAAAAACATTTTGCCACCCTAATTGTGTTTAAAAGCTGTTCTAAATCAGTAACATGGCTAAGATTTTTAAAATATATAAACATGTTTAGTATTTTGAGCATATTCTATATAACATATTTAACTTCACTCCCCTAGGAATTGATAATATTAAATGAAAGGATCAGAAACACTTCCAGATTAAACCCAAAACATGCACTGATATAAAAGGCGCCTTTTGTGCAGCACTCCCCTTACATTTAAGTCTTTTAAAAGTAAATAATTGCTTTTTCAACTCTTAATGTCACCACTTAATGCCAAGGATGATTCTGAACTACATTGTGAACCACATTCTGGTTCAACAAAGATTATCAAATGGAGTCCTGAATGAATGCAAGGGTCACACAGTCAATAATGTTTTGAAATGTATGTTTCAATACTTCAGAAGGACTTATATGTATATACTGATTTTTCATCTTAGTGCCTGCAACAGCAGAGGTGAAATAACAGGTGTCTGTCAGACAAGAGCTATTGATTCACATATCACAGAATCATAGAAGCCTAGGGCTGGAAGGGACCTAAGGAGGTCATCTTGTCTAGCCCCCTGCCTAAAGCGGGATCAACCCTAACTCACTGGTGGGATGTAAGGCAAGCACTGTAAGCTAGCACAACAGATGCCCATTTAAAAATGACTGATGAAGTGATGTGAAGTCAACAGACAAGCTGCACATAGGAAATATAAGGCAAGGGTGGCAATGCTGTCTCTGAGTGAAGACAAAGAATTCTGGGGATGTAAGCAGAGGTGAAAGTAAGCAGGTGCATCCTGGCATGTAGCTCAGGCAAGAGCTGTCTGAGCTGTGGCAAAAGCCAGCAGGGAGTTATTTAGAGAGTTGGCAAGGACCTGGGTTGCAACAGAGTTTAACCCTTCTGCCAGATGGATTTGGCAGCAACCAGGGCCAGGTTTAACATTCAGAGGTTCCTTTTCATCCATCTCACACAGAACTGGCTCAAGCCCCCACCCAGTAGTCTGGGAAATTTACACACCCCTGCGCACCTCAGAGAGGCAAGGCTTCCCCACTCGCAAGCACAGAGTCTGAGTGTAGAAGAGAACTTTTAATGAAAGAGGCAGAAACGTCAATTAGCATAAGCTTGGGAAAATACCACACCCAGAGTTCATAACCAATCCTCAAGTAACTGCCCCAGCTCAAATGCATTGAGCAATGTCCTTAGCCTCGTAGGTTCACCAGTCCAATCCTGTAAACAGCCAATTCACACTCCCAACTTTCTCTGTACCCCCAATTTAAATGCCCCACTTACAACTTGGTCCAGTCTGTGCAGGCCCTGACACCTCACCCTGCTGCATTCTGTCATAGAACCTGAGACAATGCCACCTTTGTGCTGGTCCGGCGTTCTGCTTGCTCCTTGGCAGCTGCCACACCAGCTGTCTGCCAGTCCTGTCATCCATCTCCCACTCCTCCTACTGGCTAGCCGCTGGTTGTGCCATTCGTTTGCCACTGCTCCTATCATCCGTCCACTGGTCGCGCCGTCCCTCCGCCACTGCTCCTAACGGCCAGCCGTCGGTTGCACCGTCCGTCCGCTGTTCCTCCTACTGGCTGGCCGCTGGTCATGCCGTCCATCCGTTTGCTCCTCCTACCATCCGCCCACCAGTCACGCTGTCTATCCATCTGCTTCTCCTCCTACCATCTGTCTGCCGGTCACACCGTCCATCTGTTTACTGCTCCTCCTACTGTCCAGCCACCAGTCACACTGTCCATCCATCCGCTGCTCCTCCTACTGTCTGGCCACTGGTCACGCCGTCCATCCGCCGCTGCTCCTAATGGCTGGTTGTGCTATCTTTCCATCCATCTGCTGCTCCTCCTTCCAGCCAGCCGCCTGTCCCACCGTCCATCCGCTGCTCCTCCTACCATCCATCCACTGGTTGCACTGTCCATCCATCTGCTGCTCCTCCTACCATCCGTCTGCCGGTCGCACCGTCCATCCATCCGCTGCTCCTACTGGCTGTCTGCTGGTCACGCCATCCCCTGTGGGTTTGGCCTGAGGCAAAACCCTGTGATTTCAGCTCTTAGTGGCCTTAACTGCCACCCTGTGATTTCAGCATCTACCAAAGCAGAGCCTCATACAAGATACAAACACCAGTATCTAGCTCTGTACTGGAACAGGTGGAGAGGGCTAGTCAAGCCAGGCTTATAGCTATATGGCTAAGGCTTAAGCAGGACCAAGACACTCAGCTAGCTGATTCGACCCATATCCCTCTCCTTCTGTTTTACAATGCTTTAAACCAGGGGAGCCCTGTGTAATCCATGTCTTATGCAGTTATGATGATTGCCCTGTCCCCCACAATGACTTGGAGCATTGGTGAGATTTTACCATTCTTATACTGAGTGTTAGCATAAATTGTGATTTTACAATCATGTGTTTACAAAACACAAACTCTCACTGCTTCCTTGCTATCCGTCAGGCTTTGTTTGCAAGGTATCACATATGCACACCTTTGCATTCTCACGCAAATGATCTCTGGGAGACACATTCCTCCCAGCCTTCAGCAGCATTGAGTTCCTGTTGGCACATTCCTTACAAGAGCAATAGTGTACAAAATTTTAAGTTACTTTCGTCCCTGTATATAACAAGCCACAAACAACACCCTCTCATCCTGCACCTAATAAGTAAACAAGTAGTATATGTATATTCATGAAAATGGAATCTCAGCCAACCTTGTCTGCAAAAGATGTTGGATGAGATAAATTTCTTTAGACAGGAAATTAATCTTTTAGTTAAACTTATTCTCTGGAAAATAGGTTGTAATTTTGTTTTATATGCGACCGTTTGATTTCCATTATCCTTTCTCCTGATCATTTGAACTTCTGTTAATAAAGTTCTTCTCGTTTTCACTATAAATATATCTAAGTGCTATGATCTTATGCAATGTGCTGATCCAGGGCTGAATCTTACAAGTTGATGCCTTTGGGGAAGGACAGACCTGGTATTCCAAAGAGTGGTCAGTGGATAAGGGACTAACCACTCCTGAAGACTGTTTCAAAGGGACTAACGGCTTGGGTGCACACACTGTCAACCTGCAAGGCAAAGTGAAGGCTAGAAAAGCCCAGAGGAGAATACTTGAGTGACTTAAAGGCTGATGGTTTTAGGAAGTAGAGACCCAGATTAGCACAAGCAAGATTCCATCATGACGGAAGCAAGCAGTAACAAAGTGACTCAGTAGATCCTCACTCTCTGAAAAGTTTAACAAAAGAAGCTGAGAACACACGCAGTGCATGAGCAGATTAAAACAAATCACATCAACATACTATCGGATCATTTGTGTCTCTTTTAGACATTGGGTTAGCAGCTGATCCCTATTCACCAAAGCACTCAAGTATTTGTTTAAGTCCCACTGAAAGTAAGCATGTGCTCAAGTGCTTTGCTGAATTCTGGCCTGAGAGAATACTCACTTTTAGGATTACCATATATTTGTATTCACTCCTCAAATATAAATAATCACATCTAATTAGACTATATCAATAACCGTTTAATACACAATATTTTAAGACTGGCACACAAGTTTACTTGCTTTGCCTCCCAAAATCTCCCTGGTTAAATTTGAATTTTAAAAATCACACAGTTTTCTGTATGGAAGCCAAATATTACTACTGGGAAACAATCACCATGAAAAAAGGAAACAACACAAGCATTCAACAATCTAAACCTAGGACCTGAGGCAACTATTTTTATTATAATTTAGCTGTTTGCTGTCACTACTGTCCCTGATGTCCATGGAAAGTGACAAATACCACTTTCAAACCTTAAGGGAAACAAAAAGGAAAGCTTTCCCTATTAACCTTTCAAAAATGCAAATACTCTATTGTACTGCAAATAATTCTCCTCTGCATGTATAGCATAACCTCCACGAATAGAGGAAAAGGTGCTAAAATACCGAAATGTTACCAAGAGTCAAAAAAACAAAATTATTTTCTTTCCTGATTTCTATAAAGTAAAACTTTGAAATGACTCCACATTTTGTAAATTTGTTTATATTTATTGAGTAGTGCTTATGTTTTTACTCCGATATGTTACTAAGTACAAATTACAATCCAATTAAGCCTGAGGAAAATAGAGAAAAGAATCTTTTCTTTATTCAGGAGTGGGCAATAATTTTTAACACCAAGAACTTGGTAAGTGGTTAAGGTCTACATGCTTCCATGGATATAGAAGGTAGCTCAGGGTATAGGACTGGGTTCTAGGAAGGGGTGTGAGGTCTGGGAGGAGTTGGGTGAAGGAGGGGGTTGTGACCTGGGGTCCAGGAGGAGGTATGGTTGCAGGAGGATATTCTGATCTGGGGCAGGGATGTAAGAGTTTGGGTTGTGACTTGTGGCGTAGGGTCTGGAATCAGCAAATGGGAGCTATAATACTGGGCTGGAGGAAGGGACAGCATATGAAGCCTCTGCCTCCCAAAGCTCACAGTGGTGCTCACAGAAGCACATGGCCTCCACAACTGTCCTCTTTGAGCGGCATGCAAGGGCAGGGCAGGGCAGGGAGACTCTCTGAGGCTGCATCCAGAGGCTTGTCAGGCAGGATGTGGCCTCTGGGCTGTATTTGCCCACATCAGTCTTTACTGGTTATACAGCTTATAAACATACAGGCATTTACTGAATGGAGCTTAGTTTTTGTGGCAATCTATTGTTGCTTCGGTTTAAAAAGTGCACAACAAAAGACTCTAATGCAACCCCTACAAAAAGTGAGTATCACTATCCACCACAGATCTCTTTGGCTTCTAGTCATTATCGTTGTTTCAAGTTTTATTTAAAAATGCATAAACTGTGATTGAAATTACCCACTTGATGATGCGCAAAAAAGTATCCCAGTTAAAAATATCAACTTGCAGCTGCTGGGGTGAAATTCATACGAGGGTAAATGAAGTCTCTGCTCTAGAGTCTCAGCTGCGAGCCTGCTGGCCTTTAGCTCATGTGGTAGAGCACAGGGCTTTAGCCCCTATGACTGCAGGTTCAATCCCTGGTGCTGGCGCCCCGAGTCTGCTGGTGTTAGACTGAGAAGAAATCTAGCTTAGTACTGTCAATAATGTGCACATTAAAGCAGAACTTCTGTTGTGCCAGTCCCATACCCTTGTCCACACACTGTTCTCGAAGCCCAGCATGGGGCCATGGCTCTGAGGGTTGGGATGTGGACAGGGGTAAGGAGTCTGTGGCTGGGGCGGCAGCTGAGGCTAGAGAGCGCTCTGCTCCTGGCCCCCAGCTTTAGCACTGACCAGGAATGGAGCTTTGACCAGTGGAGCCAAGATTCAGGATGGGGCAAGGTGTGGGATTTGGAGCTGGGGATACAGCTGTGGATGGGACTCAACCAGAGCCAGGGGCAAGGAAGGAGCCTGTTGGTGCTACCTCACCATCACTTTGGGGACTGGCACAGGTCTCACCACCTCAGGGGGCTGTGCCGGGAACTTCAGTCTGGAGCATCATAACTTCAGAGAAAATTTAATATCAGAATATATTACATTAACATCCCCAACAAATATTGAGAAAAACTATCAAACTGCACTTACATTTTAACAGCTAAATAAGTACAATTACTTCTATTAATCTGTGATTGAAAGAATGGAAAATAATTTCAAAGTCCAGCACTGGGTAATCCCTCTCTTCAGTAATATAGTTACCATTTACACTGTAAACCATAAACACAGGAATTCAAAGTTCCATATTAACAACAGAGATTTTATTAATCAGTTCAATACACTGAACTTCCCACCATGGAAGTGTTCAGAATACCACACTGAGCAGGCTGTGAACGCAACTTTAAAAAATAAAGAGGAGTGGGGAAAGAGCTGGTATAACCCATTGGGATAAGTGTGTGATACAAGCTCCCAGCTGTGCTGATCTACAGAGGATATAAGTTATTGCAGTCCCTAGTTAAGAGCCATGACTCTTTAGCTCAAGCTGTAGTTGGCTCATGCTTTTACCTCTAGAGGTTCTTGATTGAATCCTGGTGCATTGCCCAACATGGCATCCATCATATTTGCATCTTCTTTTACTCCTTTGTGAAGTATTAAAAAAGGCCCAAAAGCTTCGTGCACAATGTATTTTTTTTCTTTTTGTTAAATGCAGCTGTGTCATTACTTAGTCTCCTCTGGTTTTGCTGGAAATCTTGTATAATTCAGGTATGTGATTTTGGAACACCCTCATCCTTTAAAGAAAGGTCTGGGATGCTGAATATTTTACAAAGAGAACTTTTCCCCCTAATTATTTAAAAGATACATTAACTAAAACAAAGAGTGTTGAACAATCTAACTAAAAATAACTTTCCCTGGATAACTCAGGTTTTGTTCACATGACATCTCTGTTGTCACAAACATACTATTATTTTGGTTATCCATAGCATCCCAGGAAAACAGGCTAAACAACATATAAATTACACATATAAAAAAACAAAACATCCAGACCAATGCTTCCTCTATTCTTTGCAAGCCATGTATGGATTTTTTCCATCCATGTGCAGAATGATGTTTATGTGCACTCAGGAGTGTGCAAATATGCACCACCAATAAAAAACAAAAAGGCTAGCTGTGGCCACTCTGCTTATCAGCCAGGTGGGGTTTGAATCTCCCCTGAGTGACTGCACAAGCACACAGCTCACAAGAAACACTGATCTAGACCACCTTCAGACCAGGAAGGAAAAAAAGCAGAAACGATCTTTTTCTGCTTTGCAAATAGTCTTTTTAGCAGTGACACTCAGCTCATGCCAGAAACAGAATTCTGCCTAAGAATGGAAACAGCAGCTTTGACTCAGCTATTTTGTGCCCACACGATGCTCTAATTTGAGGATCTAAGAACATAGTAGGTTAGATATACAGCAAGTGGGCACATGCAGTTGGTACTAAGACCATAAATCTAATTATGAAGTCAAAACACCCAGGCACATGTACAGTATCATATCCCATGTTACTGGGTACCTTCTACACAGCAATCTGTGCACCTGTTCTTACAGTCATGGGGTATGATTGCTTCCTACTGCTCCCTTGCTGATTGAACGTGGTGCTACCAGCACTCCCTGTTGCAGTTTCTTTCCTCAAGGCAGGTCTCCTCATTTATTCACACACCGGCAAACTATACTCATGAATAGAAAAAGAACATTATAGTCAGTAATTGACGGAAGTCAGCAAAATTAGCTTTAAGTTTATCTTCATCTGGTAACCAAAGGGCAAAAATAGATACATGAAAAATGCATGGAATACGGGGCATTCACTATGAAATTTCTGTCTTCCATACGTGTCATAAATGCAATGTTACCAATATGTACTACTTGTATTTGATATTAAATATGTTGATATTAAATATTTTTCAAGTATGACTAAAATGGGAGGTAACTATTTAAGGGGGAAGAGATTAGAGTTTTCCAGTTACATCATCTTATATGTGGTAGGTAATCTCACATTATACCACTGCATTTACGATTTATTTTAAAACTAGTGTCAAGGGTGCCTAGAGTATTATCATAAATCTAAATAAACAGGCCCCAGTACACAGTCCTCAAAATGAAGAGGTTGATGTTTGACAACAGTCACCATACCGTGGCATCAGGGACAGGAAATGTAGTTTTTATTTGTAAATTTATTTCTACACAATCAGCACAGAGGCACTGAAGTTTGTGCTTTACAGAGAAATAAGTCTCCCTTCCTGCTAGGCAATAAGTATGATATAGCTAATGCCAAAGTAAAGTTACACTGACAAACTCTGATTTTTTTTTTTAAATGTAACCACCGTAACTTGCAGTTAAGGAAAATATTAAGCAATTGACTTTGAACTTCATGCCTCCGTTTCATTTACCTTCATATTTTCTCACCCCCAAGCCTAAAATCTGAAAGGAGCGTATGAGTAGCTTCACATTGGCAACAACACATACCACCTACTAACAGGTTGCCTTTTTTAGCAGTGGAAAGTCTGTAAAGAGCTTTACTTCAGAGTCTGATTACCTGTGACACACAACTGATCAATTAATGTTTGGTGGAAATGGTCTGACTCAACCTTCCTCAAGATTGTACACAGCTCTTTAAAACAGCTAGATAGAGACAAAAAAGCTAACAGACTGCATCTGGTTATCCAAGCACTGAACTTACCAGCCACTTTGCAATTCTCAGCGAGAATTAACAGATCATTCTTGCTTTACAAACATGACAAAATACAACCAGGGTAAGAAAAATGTCTCTAAACATCTGTTTTTTTTCCCCCAAATGACAGAAAGAATCTACATCTGAGTATAGTTTCTCTCCACACAAATAGCAATGCTGGGGTAATAAAATGGTCAGTACTGCCCCACTTTGAAAACATAATAAAAAATCCTGAATGGGATCTCCACCAAGGGCAACGGAGAGGCCAAGTGCATGAAGTACACTGCGGTATTGACTGGCAGTGAAAATGAAATAGCATCACCATGGAAACTCATTTACTACCTCCTTCTCAAGACAACAAGCAATAGCTCATATGAGATATTTTAGGAAATCTATAAAAAGAGAAAATTGTGTTCTGTACTTTCCAGTTATTTAAAATGTGTCAGCAAAGTATGTTTTCAGGAAATGTGTGGATATCAGTTTCTTTCACAAAGTGAAAAATAATTTTATCACAGTACAATAAAGACTTCTGGTGAATGTCTGACATCAACGATTATTCTGAAGTTTTAATTCACACTTCAAAATTAGTTTTAACAACTCTAACACTGCTCTAGAAAACAGTGAGTTTCGCCATTTCTGAAATCTTTTCTTTATGGGGCAAAGATGACCATTTTAAGAGACACTGACAAATTAAAATCGAGTTTATTTTAAGAAGTGTGATAATAATTCAGGTGTTATACCTATTCCTTAGTTTCCTGCTTAATTTTTGTGGTGTTTCCCACGTACTTATCACTTCTCTATATTGAGCCCCCACACAGATATTAGGGAAACTGACTGTACAGAAGCAACAGGGTAACTGAATGGACACAGTACACAAACTAGAGGGAAAAAGAGATATTTCCTATTGACTTCTTTTCATCAGGGTAACTTTAATGTTATTTGCAACAATAGTATATGTAAAGCCTTCAGAATAAAAGTTTTTTTTAAGTTGAGGATCTCCCTTTAATTGAAAATAACTATATTTTCCTTTTCAGTAACAATCCCATGTTTACACATAAATCTCTTTTCAGTAATAGATTAAATATATGGCTTTTAAAATTGTAATGCATATTATTTACAATAAGTAAAGGTTTCTGAATTAAAATTGCATATTAATTAATCCTCATATTATAGGAAACAGAAATTCATGTAGAAAACCTCAAAACTATGTAATTTTTTGATTTTCATCATAATATTTCACATCCTCTAGGAATATAACCTAAAGCAGTTCCAGCTGTTTTATGTACACTTGAATAATTATTGAAATTTACATTTTTATGCACCCCTGAAGGGTTCCAGTTGTATTATAAATGTTTTCATTTTGGTTGGCAGAATTCACTATGCACTCACTAATTTAGTAACAGCTTTAAGAATAATAACAATAATAAGAATATCCTCACTAGCACATCAAACAACCATACTGCTGCATATCCCTAAGGAAGGCAGTGGCTGTGGAAATCCCATCAATCATTTTCTATCTTATGTGTTCTCAACTCTCTTTAAATTAGGGGACTGCAGTAAGACAGCATCGTTAGCACTGACAAACGTGCACCTGAAATTGGGTCATTTTCCACTATTAAATATATCACAGTGATTTCCTGGAACAGTAGTCAGCAGTGAACAATTACAACTCACTGTAAAAAAACAGTTAAACTATTTAGGTATAAAAACAAAAAGCAGTAAAGCAGCACTTTAAAGACTAGCAAAATAGTTTATTAGGTGAGCTTTCGTGGGACAGACCCACTTCTTCAGACCATAGGCATACCAGAACAGACTCAATATCAAATATCAAATATTGAGTCTGTTCTGGTAAGGCTATGGTCTGAAGAAATGGGTCTGTCCCACGAAAGCTCACCTAATAAACTATTTTGCGAGTCCTTAAAGTGCTGCTTGACTGCTTTTGTTTTGATAGTGTATAGACTAGCATGGCTCCCTCTCTGTTACTATTTAGGTATATGTTTCACAGAGAACATTTCAGGGATTGGTGATGAAGTTTCTGAACACTGGGTATACAAGGTTACAGAAATGGATGAAATATGTGTTGTTTGGCTACTAATTTTTCTTTTCACATCCTGAAGTTGAGTATTTATTTTCACAGTTTAGCCTAGTTACCATTCAACGCTCCATAGGTAAGTACATTCTATGAGTGTCAGATCGACTCAATTTTTTATTTATTTTCATAACACGAACACCTTCCAAGTGACAAGATGGTATCCAGAGCTCCTTCCCTTCCATTCATGAGTAAGTAGTGCATCTCCCCTCCCAAATTCCCTTGATCCTATTTAGGTACACATATAATCTTACCCAGTGACATATATGCTCCTGCTTGCTCCACAGACCCCAATGGCCATGTTTCATTTTCAGCAAAGAAACTCTGTAGTGCAGTGCAGCACATAGCATTTATGAAGTTCCTGGATTCAAGCTCCTGAATTATGGAAAGAAAGAAGTTGTCTGACCACTTCCTACCCCAACCAAACCATCTCTGGGATTCCCCTACCAATACTCATCCAAGCTTCATGCATCCACTGCCCAAAGATGACTCTATTTTCTTCAGAAGGTCCTCTAGGTTTCTGCCTCCATCCACCCTGCTCCCCTGACATAATCCCCAGTTTCAAGGCTTCCTCACAACTTCTGTGACTTTACTATTCTCTTGCCCTTAGCCCCAGTTCTGAATACCAGATAAATCAGGGGTCAGTAACCCCCAGCAGTAGGCATCTTTCAGTCTGCATAGACTATGGATCGCGCCCTTTATAGTTTCAATTGAGGACTTCATTTACAGCATCTACTGTGACTATGAAGACCCACACGAGAGTGACAGTCCTTGCTGCATCTCTTGCAGATGTGGTGGGTATCTGGCAAGTCCTTATTGTGCTTTCTGTGCGCTCGCTTCTCCTCTGCTAGCTGTCTGATCTTCATCTCGCCCTTCTGAAGGCCCATGTGTAACCCCTGCCTCCATCTGCCGCGGTCGTCTGCTAGTTCTTCCCAGTTGTCCAGCTCGATGTCTACCTCTCTGAGGTCTCTCTTGCAGACATCTTTGTAGCGCAACTGGGGGCGTCCGGGAGGTCTTTTGCCAGAGGCTAGCTCAGTGCCAAGAGTGGTATGTGAGCTAATTTTCATTGGCACGTAAGGCTGGAGCTCAACCCTGCCCCTCTACCCACATGGAGTCAAAAGCTTGCTCAAAGCCATACAGCCTGTGGATTAACAAAATACCAGCTAATGCTACCAACCACCACCTAAATTAAGATGCAGTACTTTACTATGAAACTGCTGTAAGTAGGACGATTAGTGACTTTTAAAAGTATTACTGGCACTTGGACGGTACATAGAGGTCAAAAGGTCAAATTTCGACACTCTGCCTTCAAAAGTTTGCTGACCCCTGAGATAGATAATCATCTCTGTCTAGCTCCACCTCACCATTATATGCTATGTTACCTTTTTTTAATCCTGATTCCAGCTGCCTTGCTCCAAAACCAGCCTCATTTGGCTTTTGCATGCTTCCCTGGAAGGGCTAGTGCTTACAACAGGTGTGCAGGGAGCATGGTACCATGGGGTGGTGAAGGGTTGGGCCACAGGGAGAAACTGTCTTTGCATGGGAATTAGATAAGGGTAAAGGCATCAAGGGTGGATGGTCCAAAGTTATGAAGCAAGCACTGCAGAAAAAACAAAACAAAACAAAACAAAACAAAACACCACTTTTTTGTCTGGAGTGGAACAAACCCCAAAACTTTGAAAATTCATTGTGTAATAGAAATTTGAAAAAAATAGCAACTTGAAACAATCAAAATAGTTCTTAAAATTTCAAAACAAATTTGCCAATGGGCTAACAGGGCACCTAAAAACCTTGGCTGAGCCAGGTACTTAGTACCACATCAATAGTACTGGGGCCTCAAAGCAAAACTAGGTCAACACAGAGAGACTGGGGAGGTTGGTGCTACAATAGGCATGCCAGAACCTCATTTCTAAATTAAATCTGCCTGGTGAGATCAGGAGAACTTGGTGTTAGGCCAACAGCATTCGAACCTCAGTGCTGGACTCTTCCAGATAAATCCAGAGACGTGGATATTGCTTAAACCAGGCATAGATCCACTTAGCCTGCAAGATATCCAAAGTTGATGCTGGACCCATTCATTATCAAGATTAGCCAACTGTGACTGAAGAGTCTCCCTCTTCAATAGCAGTATGTGAAGTAGCTAGCCTGTTCACGAGGACTGACCAGACAACACCTGAGTCTGACAGGTACTGTTTCTTTTTGTCTTCTACCTAAAGTACTCTGTGCTGTCATGGTAACTAAAATGAAAATAGCCCCTGAAAGAGGCTGAAGACAAAGGAAAAAAACAATGAGAGAAATGTTGAGAACACTGTAAGAGGTCCAAGCTCTGTACCTTGGACAATTAAAATGGAATGGATAGGCTTTTGGGTGACCCCCATTTTACACTCTTGGAATTCTTTAAAAGGGAAGGAGGTAAGTGATCCTGCTCAAAGCTGCTCTCCTTCTGCAGGCATTGATCCTCAAAGTCAGATTACAGAGAGGCTACACGAAACAACAGGAAGTTATATCTGTGACCAATCAAGCATATAGAAAAAATTACTTTTTGTAATTTTGCAAAACACCATTTAAGAAAATATTTTTCCAGTAATACATATTTTTTCTAAAACAAACTAGAGCTTAGTATCCAAACATTTTAGATGTGACTTCAGTTTATGAAAGTACAAAACACAAAAACTGCACATTTTGATAGCTAAAATGCTAATATTTACATTACCATGTATATTACCTTTTCTGAATTCAATTTTAGGAAAAATAATGACAAGATATGGATTAACCATCTTCCCCTACATTTATATGTTTACATTAAATGGTTATTTTAAATATATTCAAATATTGTCATCCTCATAAGGCAGGAAGACACATCTGAGAACACCAGTGACTTACCAACAGAGAACATCAACACTTGCTTTGATGAGTGGAATCTACTACCCTCGTCAATCATACAATAATCAGTTACCTCTCAGGGCTTAACCTTTTCTAATCAAGAAGCTAACACAAACAGCTTCCAATGATACTATCAACTACCAGGTTCAAGGTCCTGGAAGCTTCTCAGTAA
This sequence comes from Carettochelys insculpta, assembly GCF_033958435.1. Lineage (NCBI taxonomy): Eukaryota > Metazoa > Chordata > Testudines > Carettochelyidae > Carettochelys > Carettochelys insculpta. Next base: position 15,782,369 of record NC_134140.1, read on the forward strand.
AGCATGGCACAGAGAATACATGTTGCTCTAATAGATGACTTCTTCTTGCCCATAGGCAAGTGTGCTATCCACACACATTCTGCTGTCTGTGTCTGATGCTTAATACCATTCATCACCACTTTCACCTCTTCTCCTTTCAAGAGTCTGCAGGGTGAAAAGAAATCACCAACAACAGCCTAGGTACTTCCCCTCGAACCAAAAATAGAAATTCTTTGTGGTAAACTGAAATCCCACTCCAAACCCCTCACTTTTTTAATTTCACAAGTTTCAACAACTTTCTCTCACAACATCATTCAGTTCATTCTTTACGACAGTACAGAGTTAATGAGATAGCATCAGCTGTTTTGCCAGCAGTAAAGCCCAGTGTTATCTTTGCCCACCGCCTTTATATTGAATACGAATAGCAACTTCTCCCAGCTCTCAGTGCCTAGTCAAAATTAGTATGTATGCAAAAAACGGCTGGCTAAAGCTCAACCTTGCAAGACTAAAATAAAGGTGGTAGGAATAAAGAAGCACTTTAATTTGCCTTCTTCATAACACACTCCAAAGTCATCTGCTCTCAGATCGTTAAGTAGGTCAACAGCCTTGGGGGCCATTTAGGAGTGTTAGATTCTACTGAATACCCCATGAGCAAAAACGATTACTATCTTTGACTAGTCAAAAGAGTATAACTCCACCTTACTGGTCAAAGACCTAGCCATGAATGTCTTACTGCTGAGATTCATTTGTTTCAATTAATTGAAGAATGGAAGCCATGCAACCTACAAAATTTCCACCTGAAAAAGGGAGGGGGGGCAGCCTCTCCTTTTACTAAAGTAGATCACCATAAACACATCTTCACAGTGATCCATTGTCTAGCATGGGACTCCATGGATAACTGAGGTCAGTTCAAGGTTTGAACCGTCACAGTATCTGATCCTACTGCAATTTACTACTGCAAGTGACTTTGAGCAGCATGCGGGGCTGGTTGGCGGCCACATAAACAACTACTGGCCAGAGCCTGCTTCTGGGACCCACCTTCTCTATCTCCCCAACCCCTTGCCACACCTTGAGCACCCCCACCCCAGGTCACAATCCTAACCTTCTGCACCACTGTTCCTGTGCCCATACCTCCTCCTAGACTTTGCACTCTGTCCTGCATGCCTCCTCCATGTCAGAATCCTCTCCTTCCCCCTTAGCCCCACCCAGCCTTGGCACCCCAACCCCCTGTGCCAGGTCATAGCCCCTCTTACCTTAGGTCACAACCCAAACCTCCACTCCATCTCCTGCACCACTGCCCACAACCCCTGACAAACCCTGCAGCCCCCTCCTATAGGTCAGAATCCTCTCCTGCATTCACACCCCCCGTGGATTCTGCACTGCCTCCTGCACCCCAATCCCTTGCCCCAGGTCACAACCTCCTCTCTTCACACTTGCTCCCATCCTCAACCCCTCCCATAATATCATGGAAGAGTGCAGCCTTTGGCCACTTACCTAATTCTTGAAGTAGACTTCATCTGAAATTATTGCTTACCCTGATCTACACAAAGAATACAACACACTCATACAAATAAAGCAGGAACTAAAGACCCTATAAGCTAATCAAGCTATTGCTGCTACAGACTAAGAGGAGACAAGTTATTTAAGAGGAATCCAAAGTTTATGTCAGTAAGGGCCCTGTAGATACACAGATAACAATAAAATTTCTCCTATGAGTAAAACAACAACTATCCATTGAGGGCAAAAGCTGTTGGACCTTTATTAGACACTGGTCACTAACAGTTGTTCAGTGAAAAGCCTCAGCATCACAATGGTTTGCCCTAGTTTGGTCTATTAGGAAGGAGTAAAGCAGAAAGGGATCTAGGGGTTCTAGCAGATCACAAGTTAAATATGAGTCAACAGTGTGATGCTGTTGCAAAAAAAGCAAACATGATTCTGGGATGCATTAGCAGGTGTGTTGTGAACAAGACACGAGAAATCATTCTACCGCTCTACTCTGCGCTGGTTAGACCTCAGCTGGAATATTGTGTCCAGTTCTGGGCACCCCAATTCAAGAAAGATGTGGAGAAATTAGAGAAGGTCCAGAGAAGAGCAACTAGAATGATAAAAGGTCTGGAGAACATGACTTATGAAGAAAGGCTGAAAGAATTGGGCTTGTTTAGCTTGGAAAAAAGAAGATTGCGGGGGGACATGATAGCGGTTTTCAGATATCTTAAAGGGTGTCATAAGGAGGAGGGAGAAAACTTGTTCTTCTTGGCGTCTGAGGAGAGAACAAGAGGCAATGGACTTAAACTGCAGCAAGGGAAGTTTAGGTTGGACATTAGGAAAAAGTTCCTAACTGTCAGGGTGGTTAAGTACTGGAATAAGTTGCCAAGGGAGGTTGTGGAATCTCCCTCGCTGGAGATATTAAAGAACAGATTAGATAGATGTCTATCAGGGATGGTGTAGATAGTGGTCGGTCCTGCCGTCGGGGCAGGGGACTGGACTCGATGGCCTCTCGAGGCCCCTTCCGGTCCTAGTGTTCTATGATTCTATGATTAGTAATTACATTCCCTGCATCAATAAGTAACCTTGTAATTGACCTTTGTGGATCTGGCCCTACTGCTTTGGGATTTGCCAAAGGCTGACAATTTGATGGACAATTGAGTCCTTTCGCTCAACCTGCCAATTCATGCTGGGAATGGAACTCAAGACACAAACCATCTTGTCAGGTCTGGACAGTGAAACAGCACCTGTGGCACTGAGGGGGCAGGGGAAGCTCCTGGGATTTGGCTAGTGGAAGTAAAGGCCTAATTAGGGAGGCTGACCTAGGAGAGAGTATAGGTAGAGATTACAGAGACCCAGCACATTGTGGTTGGAGTGGCTGCAAGACTGACTTTATTTCCTCTTTACATAGACTCTCACTTCCTTGCTGTATGCCCCCAGTGGTCAATCTGAATATTCATGTAACATAACACCAGGGATTCAGCCCAGGAAAGGCAAAGCCTATGCAAGGCCTGTAAGCAGTCAGGAAAAAAAGGCCAGAGGAAGCAGTGCTGAAGGGAAGTGGAGATTAACTTAGCAGCTAGAAGTGTTAGGGCTTAACAAGACATGGGACTTGGGAGTGAGCCCTCATTCGCAGGACTATAGCAAGCACTGGCTCCTGTACTGCCAATTCCAAGCACTCCAAAACCATGAAAATCAGATCACCCAAAATAATGAGGGGTTTAGATCACTAAGGATGATAATTTTCTTTCTATCTTCATTTGCATGCCTCATTTGCTTATTCTCACATGATCACGCTTAAGAGGCTTTTTGGGAAGCAAAAACAGCCATGTAGACAGGGTTCCTTCAAAAACAAACCCCATTTTCAAAAGAACCCTTCTTCCTGAAACAAAACTACTGCCTGATAAAGTTCATTCATAATTATACAGCACCTGTAGAGCATCCCAACAGCCGAAAATAGAATTTAAAGAAAATCTGCTACTTCTTCCATTTTCACATACAAGTTTGAAAATTAAACATCATACTTTCGTTTCTTATGACAAGACTGAAACAAGCACACATTCCAATTTAAAACCAGGGTCTGTTTCAGTGTTGTTATTCACTATTTGCACTTCTCACTTTTATTTATATCTCATTAGAAACAACAGTCAGATAGTCCTTGAAAATTAAATGGATGGCATGATATAATTTCTTCTCTCTCTTTTATCAAATACTCCTGAGGTACCAAAGACCTCCACTCACTTAACCACCTTAAGAAGCTAACAGGCTGGTTGTAATCAGGTGTACAGCTGAAAGTGAAGTCTTGTGCTTAAAAATCAAGTCAGTTCAAGATCATTTCTCCATTCATCTCTTATGAAGATTTTTTTTAACTCATAGAAAGTAAATTACACCCACTTTCCATCTACACATAGATTGGGAACTCCAACCTTTATTAGTGGCCTACATTTCGGTTACTTTACCAATGTATCCAAAAAAGTCCACCACAACAAACCACTACAATTCTTTGCCACTATAGGTTGCTAACAAAGTCCTTAAATTACAGAATGCGGGGGGAGGGGATGAATTTACTGAACGAACAATGTACTGAAATAAATGGAAAGCTTCAATAACGATAAGAATGAATTCCACATTTTATGTCTCTGAAAAACTCTGAAAGTAAGATTTAACAGAAAATATCTGTAGCTCTTTTACTTTGCCATAAAACTCAACTGAGAAGCAAAATTTACAATTAGGAAAATTAGAAAATGTGTTTGACTTTTGAAGGCTTGGAGCAAGAGGCTGAGATAGATAGGTCAAATTTTAAGATAGAATCTTACTGACAATCTGCTTTTCTAAATGGGGATCTGAGGAGACCAACGACTCCAAAAGAGAACAAAAATGTGAAGATGCACATATACCTTATCATTTGTAACAGGGTTTCTCACACAGACCACTAAAATGCTTTTAGTTCTGGGTCAGCTTTCTGACATACCCCTTCTAAATGTATTAAATAAAACCTAAAGACAATAAAAGGAAACCCTCCTTTCTTCTAGAGCAGTGGTGTCCAATAATAATTCAAGGATCACTGCACTTGTGGTTGTCCTTCCGTATTTGCCACCCCCCGCTCTAAATAAATACCCTCCCCAGAGCCAGGAACCCCGATTCTCCGCTCCCACTCTAACCGAATGCCCTCCCCCAGAAGCAGGCATCCCCAGAGCCAACCATCACACTCCCCACCAGCCCCCAACATGGCGACTCACTAGAGCTGTCACCGCAGGACCACACTGGGGGCGTTCCAGAGCAGGAAGCTGTGCAGGGGCTCAAGCTGCAGCAGCAGGAGGCTGGAGCCATGTGGGGGCCCAAGGCAGGAGGGGTATGTGCATGGAGTAGGCTACAAGGCTACATGTGGCTCCAGAGCCCAAGACTGCAACACTGCAGTGTCCCATTTGCTATGTGGGGCAAGTGGCAAATGTATTGGACACTGCAGATCTAGAGCACCTAAAGTAAACGGCTTCAGTAAACTTCAACAGATCTGCATCAAAGTTCTCCTTATATAGTTTAATGGTGAGCACCATTCTACAGGGGAAAAGTGTTAAACGTTCCGAATTTTCACTTTAAAAATTTAATGTAGATCTGAGGGACAACTGTGCCTTTAGGACAGAAACACACACCAAGTGAAAAAAGGAGAAAATGAAATAACGTGTAAGCATTAAAATGTGCTTTCGTGCCTTAATCTAGGGGAAAGCAAATTTTTCATCCCTTCAATCAGCAGTCCCCTCCCCCACAACTTGTCAAACTGATGGAAATTTTGGTTATATTCATATGAAAAAACCCTTTCGGCACATGTAAGAAAATTGAGTATGCAAAATGTAAAAACTTTATTAATTAGTATATAAAGGTGAACACATTTGTAATGAGATGGATGAGCCTGCGACCCAGCAATGGATTGTGCTGCGCACCCCATTGACAACATTTCACCCCCACTCCAGGGAGCCCTTCCCCACTTTGTGCACTGCAACTCAGTCGATCAACTCCTGTAGGGATCTCTTCAGGCTTTGAGAAAGGACCTCACTTACCAAAACAACCTGTTGCTGATAAACTCCAAAAAAGATTAGGTGAAGCTGAAAGGTATTTTGCCACAATTTCTCTAGGAAAGACCGTGCTATTCTTATGCCTCTGTTACTGATGCCCATTGTTAAGACAACATGATTTGGTCAGAAATAATAGATGTGCTTTGCACTTATTTAGTGCTTTATTGTTTCAAAGAAGAGAATGGGGACGCAGTGGGGTTGACTGATTTTCAAAAGACCGCACTGCAAGTCAGTGGCAGAGAAAGAATTAGAAACCAGGCATTCTTGTCTGCCAGACCCATGCCCATTGACTAGACCATGCTGTCTTTCAAATGCATGTTTACTGTAGCCTCACTGAAGTTTCTGGACTATCTGTTAAGTCAATGTCTGCTTCCTATACCCTCTTGGATGTTTATATAAGAGACTATTGCTTCTGATCTCTATGTATTTGTTTTACACGTGCCTTAAAAACCATCAAGAAAACTAGCATTTTCCCCCACAAAATGAATCACTTGCTTTATATGATGCAGATTTCTAGGTCTGTGTTACTTCAACAGAATGGGTGGAAAACATTATTCTAAAAGGTGTGCTCCTGTCCATTTAGATTCTTTAATATTTTGAAAATTCAGTTATCCAAACCAGAAGGTAAACTTGCAGTTTTGTCCATAAGCTTCTCATTGGGAAGCAGGTGTGCAAAAAGTGAACTAAAACAAAAATAACAATAACAAAAATCTTGACCTCTTACTATTATTGATTTCTCCTTTAAAAATAAATTGCAGGAGTTTTATTGTTGTATGTCATGCTGTTCTTGGCTAAAAGAAAATGGAAAATTAATTACTGATATTCCCAATTCTTTCTTCCCCTATGCATTCAAAGGAAGAACCCAATAAAGGTCACAAAAACTCTGAAAAGAGTACGGACTGAAATATAAACCTCTGGGTTGATTTCCACTGCACTGCAGCCACTCTCAAAATATTAAATGACCTCTTCTTGTAACTCTATTACATACTCATCTGCACACATACAAAACAAGAAATAACTGCCTAGAAAGAAGCCCTGTAGAAAAGGACCTCAGGGTGACAGTGTATCACAAGCTAAATGTGAGTCAGCAGTATAACACTGTTACAAAAAAAAAAAAAGCACACATCATTCTTGCATGTATCAGAAGGAGTGTTGTAAGCAAGCCAAAAGAAGTATTTTCTACTCTATGCCATGCTGATTAGGCCTCATCTGACGTTCTGGGTATCACATTTCATAAAAGAGGTGGATACATTGGAGAAAGTCCAGAGGAAAGAAACAAAAATGATTAAGGGTCTAGAAAACATGATATCTGATGGAAGATTGAAAAAAAATGGTTTTGTTTAGACTGGAGAAGAAAAGACATGATAACAGTTTTAAAATACTGTACATAAAAAGGTCGCTACAAGAGAGAAAAATTGTTCTCTTTGACTTCTGAGGATGTGAGAAGACGGGGTCTTTAATTGCAGCAGTAACAATTCAGGTTGATCATTAGGAAATGCTTCCAGTCAGTGTACCTGAGAACTGAAATAAACTGTCTAGGGAAGCTGTGATAGCTCTGTCATTGGAGATTTTAAAATGCAGATTAGACAAGCATCTGTCTAGATAATATTTAGCCCTGCCATTAAGTGCAGTGGGCTGGACTTGAAGACCTCTCCATTTCCCTTCCAGTTCTATGATTCCCAAACTTTCAGTGTCCTTTGAGACTACCACCTAACCTCTACACTCTTGAAATACTGTCCTTCATTGTCTTTCAACACTCTTGTCCTCTCCGACCATTCCTTCTTAGTCTTCATTGGTCTTCCTCTTCCTCTCCTTCTTTCAGTAGGTATCCCCCAATGCTCAGACCTTGATACAGTGCTGTCTCTGGCACCCCATCTCTAGTTGTTATTATCCACAACCTAATATGATATACTTATCATTATGCCAACAACTTGAAGATCACCTCTCCTCTAAAGACATATCCGTCCATCCAATCCCACATCATGGTCCATCTTTCTGTCATCTCTTTGTGGCTTTGTACCCTATGTACATCATGTTGATGCTGGTTTATATATCATGGCTACATCACAGGTGTTTGAATCTCACTGGATATGCACATCTGCTGAGCCATTCCATCCCATTTGCCCTTCCTACCACCTCATCAAAATATCACAATTCTTCCAACAGCAGGAGTCAGAAGCAAGCATACCAGTTTCCAGCCTCCTGATGAGGCTGAGGCTATGGAGGCTCAAGGAGGGTTAATTGAATGGAGAAGTGGCTAGTCAGTTCTCACCTGAGGAGTCAGTGGGGTGTCTCCCAGGATAGGTATCCTGGTCTATCTCACTCCATACTCAGCTCTAGCCCAGGCCATCATTGCTATGTCCTGTCCAACTAGATAACAGGAAGAGAAACTGGAAGCTAACCTACATCCCAAGCAGCCAAATCAGTATAATACCATGATTTTTGCTAGCAGTGGTGAGGCTGAAATGGGTATTGGTACTGGGATAATTTCATGAATTCTGTACAGTCCGTGAAATTATGATAGTCACAGGGCCTTATCCTAACTAGGGAGTCACCTTTGACTTGCCCCTCTTACGCTTTACACTATGTATAGGCTCAGCGTCTGTTTTGACTAATATGTATTATCTTCCTCTCGCCTTGATGGCAGCCATATTCCTCACTTTAATCTGTTGAAAACCCACTGCTAGAATTATCATCTTTCTTGTGAGTCCTTTCATCTCTCTTTGCATCCCAACATTAGCTCCCAGACCTCCACCACAAACACAATATCAGACGCTTTGAGACATCTAAACCTTTTGCTCAGACTTTTCTATCATATATTCTAGTTTACTGAACTACTGACTCCCATCTTCACTCTGCCACTGATAGCAAGCTCAAGGGTTGCCCACTTCCTGAGTGAAGAAAATTGAATACTATTTCCCCACCCCCTGCCCTGACCCTCCTCTGAGGTACCTCCATCTGCTTACTGCATCTCCCTCCCTCTGTCCCTTGCTCTCCCCCACTCTTGCTCACTCATTTTCACTGGGCTGGGGCAGGGGGTTGGGAAATAGGAAGGAGTGAGAGTGCCATCTGGTATGAGGCATTTGGGGTACAGGAGAGAACTCTGGGATGTGGGGAGTGGGACTGAGGGGTTTGGAGTGTGTGAGGGGCTCTAGACAGAGACAGGAATTTGGGATGCAGAAGGAGTGGGCGAGGGGTCCAGCTGCGGGTATGGCCTCAGTAGAGAAGAAGTCTCAGACAGAATTTTAGCTTTATGACCTAATATTTGAAACCTGCTGATTTTGGACCTGAAAGGAACCCCCAAGTCTCTTCTACCTGACTCTGCTGAATTTTCAAGACTTTAATGAAAGAAATTAATATACTCCTCAGCCCCAAGCAGTAATATATTATAACCTACAGACAGACATGGATTCAAAAGCATTGATTCTCTAACTATCCGGGTGTAAATCAAACAAAATGGCTGTGTCTACACTAAGACAAAACTTCGAAATGGCTATCCTAAAGGCCATTTCAAAGAATACTAATGAGGCACAGCTACACAGGGGTCCTTTTCGAAAGGACCCTGCACATTTCGAAATCCCCTTATTCCACTCAGCCATTTCAAAGTTTTGTCTTAGTGTAGACACAGCCAACATGTCCTACTCAGATAGACAAATGTTCAGCAGAACTCCTGCAGATTTGGGTCCCATTCCAGGCCAAGATGATTCTGTCTGGTTAGTCAGTCAAAGCATGTCCTGGTTTTCCTCTGTGCACAAACAGACAATGATTAGCAATGACTGGCATCCAGCAAGGAATACAGCTCCACATTCACTGAGTGGAGCCAATCACCATCCCTGAAAGTTTCGAACTTGGTGAGATATGTCTTTCTCTGTACATCCTTGTTGTCACAGAGGGCCAGGATAGGCTGCTCCAACAGATTCAACTTCCAGGGTGGATGGGCCACATGAACCACTAGAAATTCCAAAAAGCTTTGGAATAACTCAAAAATAATTTTCACAGTGTATCTTCCAAAACCAAAACAATTTGGGAGGGAGAGGCTATTATAAGCAGAAAATATTGGGGTTTTAACAGCCATCTATTGAGGGTATAATAAGCGTGGATAAACTAGTTTAAGGCAGGACAAATTGTGCCAGTAATTATGAAAGAAGACATCTTGGAAGATGCCTTTGGTGCATTCTGAATCATAACAGTAATCCAAACCACAAAGTATCCCTGCATCAGCATGATCATCTGACACTAACTCTTTGGCTCCATCAGGGAAAAAAAGGCAGTAGAATCAAAGAACAAGAAAGCATCTTAGGAAAGCTTATTCACTCTGTACAGCGAGTCCCTGCGGGACCTCCCATCAGTGCTACTGCTGTGTTTATTACTCTTGATCCAATGCAGTGAATTTTGGAAAATGAGCTTTTTATATACAGAGCTTTGTGAAAATTAATGGACGCTCTTAAATCAGAAGCTCTTAAACAAAGCCTACCGACTGTAGGCATATCACAAAGCCCTGTCTTCTCTTCCTTATTTCCAGATGTTAAAATTAATTAGTACAAAGGCAAAAATTCATTATGTACTTTCTTTCTAAACTACATGTTACTGTTGCATGTAAGCAATGCAGATATAGGGATCTTATGAGCTCACCAACACAAAAGATGGTCAACTTGAGCACAAATGGGAGAACAAATGGACCAAAAGACACATTCTCTTTAATACTGAGTCACCACAACAAAAAAGGAGGGAAACCTTTACCATAAGAAATCTGATTTTTTTATTGTACTTTTATTTATTTGTTGTCTGACACAACCCTCTTCAGGACACATTGCAAGCTGATGACCTAGTCCTGTTAAAGAGAGAATCTTAACGCACCATTCCCCTAGCCATGCCAACAAAATTACAGGCACGTTGCACTGTACTGGTTTTGTCATTCTAGATACATTATCTGTCCCTTTACTCTACCACCTGTCACATTTCCATTTTAACTCCATTCCCAACTGGTTGGCTTGGCCTAGGCAGAATACACCATTTCATATCAATCTTGCTGGCAACAAGGGAGTCCCAGCTGAATGGCTTCCTAGAATATCCTTAAATTTGGCGTTCTTTACTGTGGAACTCCCCATCTCCAAACCAATCAAGTTAAAATGCTATTGTTCATCAGCCTCACCTACACAGCAAAAATTGCAGGATCTGGAGTGAACTAAGAAGAGGGAAGCTGAATTCTCTGCTTTCTGGGTAACTCCTCTATCCAGATCCTCTCCATTATTTTTCCTCATCCTTCCCCATCTCCTATATTCTTCTTTTCTTTCTTTCCTCAAAGAAAAGCATGATCAGATTAGGAAAAACGAAAGCTGGAAAAGGCTGAATTGCTCCAGGCTTCCACAGCTGAAGAGGTAAAAGACTGGGAGTAAAGGAACGGAGCCCTGTAGTTTTTGCTTCCATAGATCACTATTAGTCTCCCCCACAACAAACACATCATGATAAAGGGAGACATAACTTACAGCAGGACCTCCTGTACAGGGTTCAAAAAAGGAAAGGCATGCAGCAATAACTACTTGAAGATTGAGAAGCAAACACTAAAAATAAATACAATGAAACAATATAGATTATGGAGCCTTTCCAGAAGTGCATTGTTTTACTTGAAAAGACTATATTAAGCCTGCAATTTCATCTTTTTCATCTATTAGTGTAGAAATGTCACATGAAATTTGTAAATAAATGTCATATACACAGCAGTGCATACCAGCTCACAGATGGGTTAGAGTATGTGCTTTTATAACAGAGAAAGGGCATTTAGCTCTGCCTCCTGAAGCATGAAAGGGAATCTGAAAGGAGTGAAAGTATGACCTTAATACTCTAACATACTGTGTTATGAGTGCTCTTGTCTAAAAGTCACAGACACGCTCACTTTGAAATGAAATTAAAATGGTTTTTAAATGACAAAAAATGGGCAAAATTATGAAAACACTGAATACGTTCTGCCATGTATTTCAGAACTGTGTCCTGATCTAGTTCAGCTAAGGAAAGCTCTTAGTAACAAAAACATATTGGCTACATCTACACTACAGCGATCTTTCAAAAGAAGATTTTCTGGAAAAAAAAACTTATTTCAAAAGAGTATGTCCACACACACACACAAAAAATGATCTACTCTTTCAATAGAGAGCATCCACACATCCTCCACTCTTTTGAAAGAACCAACCAGGGATTGAAAAATCCAGCGCCATGAGGACTGCTCTTTCAAAAGAAGGGCCCACGGAGCATCTACACAAGTTTTTTTTTCAAAAGAAGCTTTTGAAAGGAAGCACTCATCCTGATCTGGGAGTGGAAGACAGCTTCCGGAAGATGAGACGTGTTCTTTCAATCTCGGATCTAAAGAGCTCATTTTGTGCGTGGAAGCTATGTGTGTTCTTTCAGAAAAGGGCCAGATTTTCCAAAAGAACTTGTTCTTCCTCTTTCTCTTCCTGCCTTCACACATGTGGACACAGAGCTTCAGAATCATACTTCTTGATGCAATGTTGGAAGCCATTCCCTGATATTCAGGAAGAAAGCACCGTGGAAGAGGCTACCAAAAAAAAAAAATCCCTTACCACTCTTTGTAATATCGGTAGTAGTAACCTTTTCATCTATCACTTTTGTATAAAGCAACTCTGGGATCTCAATTGTTTACCTGTAAAATTATGGCTCCTGAGATGCAATGTTGTGCTAGTGCAAGTATATAACTAGAGTATCAAAACAAAAAAGCAGTCCAGTAGCACTTTAAAGACTAACAAAATAAGTGCTACTGGAGTGCTTTTTTGTTTTGATAGTATGTAGACTAACTAGCACAGCTATCTCTGTTACTATAACTCGAGTATGTTTCAAAAATAACGTCTTCATTGTTCTTCTGTTTGTTGTGACCTAGAGCAACCAATGACTACATTTGTTTAAAGCCTTAGTTGCTGCTAATTTGCAGAAGGTAAATAAGTGATACTCAGACGGACTTTAAATATTACCTCTTCCACTACTAACCAAATGTAGTAGTAGTAAAAATTGGTGGCTTTCAAACGCTTACTTTAAAAACCAGTGTCCTTCAATAAATGAACAAAATGGTTTGAAATAAACTATAATCCAAATCTTTAAATCGGTCTTCTACCACAGGTTGCACCTCCTGGTCTGGCATGGTCAGGACCTGACCATTCCTGAACAAGAGAATTTGCCAGGCCAGGGGAGGTTCCCTGCCACTGGCTGAAAAGCAACCACCTCCTGCAACTGGCTGCTCACCCATCTGCTGCTTGGTGGGTACTGTGGCCTGCAAAGCTGATGGGGCTCCAGTCTATGCTGCCCTCCCACGAGGCTGCCAGGGCATACTGGTCCTGGGGGCCGGCTGGGGTGGTGGCTCTAGCCCTGCACTGCTGCCCACAGCCCCACGCTGCTGCTCACAGCCCCATAGGGCTGCCAGAGGAAGCTGACTCTGGCTCTGGCCCCAGCCCCACGAGGCTGCTAAGGAGGCAGCTCTAGACCTGTGAAGCAACCTCTAGTTCCCCAGAGCTAATGGGGGAAGCCAGCTTCAGTCCCAGTGGGCTGCCTGGGATGCAGCTCCAGCCTCATGGGGCTGCTGGGAGAAGCCGACTTGGGCCTTGTATGGTTGCCCACCCCCTGCATGGGTGGCTGGGGGAGGAGACTCCAGCCCATGCATCTGTCCCCCACTGGGCTGCTGGGGATGTCCGCTTCAATCCACAGGAAGGTGTGCTGGAGGATGTGGGCTACAGCTCTCCCTCCTGCCTGGCTCTCTGGTTGAGGAATATCCCTGGTTCTGCTGGACGAGGTATGTTGCCAGACCACAGAGTGCCAGTTTTTGGAGGTGCAACCTGTACTTTGCAGAGGAGGTAAAAACAGAAAGGAGAACAAAGAACAGCAAAATGAACAGTGAATGAGCTGAGTTTATCAAGCCTTCTCCAGTGGACTCTGTTGAAGCTTTATGGGAAGGAAAATACATTTCCATAAATCTAAACTGGGCTCTTTTCTCTACAAAATTAGCTTCTAAATTAGCTACAATTCTAATTCTTCAAAATCACTATGAGACTTACCGCCCCCACAGTCTATCAAAGGAATAGAGAATTTTATATGGAAGAAAAATATTCCTAAAATTACATGGAGAAACAACAATCGCTAGTTAGTTATTGTGAGTCTCATAAGCATGGTAAATTCCCTGATGTTCTGAAATTTGACACTTCGTAGCACTAAAAATTTATGTAAGCAAACTTTAAAAGAATATTATTGAACAAGAAGTTATTTGCCATCTCTTGTCATTATACAACATTAGAAGTTGGATGGTATGGAAGGTTTAACTGTATTATATACAAAAGCAGTGGCACACCAGTGAACACTTCATTAATTAAAAGCCAGAAAAGGAAGTTTGCTAAACGAAGCAAATGTTCTTATCGCTTCTATCTATATTCATTAAAACTGACAGGAAACCAAATATCACCATCTGTCTACTCGCAATAAAGACACTAAAAACAGCTTCAGGCTAGCAGAATAACAAAAAACAAAGTATAAAACTGCAGACTTTAAAGTTTCATTTGTAAATGGATGAGAGAGAAACTGACTTTGAGTTGAGGAGGGGGAATGAGGGGACAAGGAGGGATTTAGCCCAACACTGATAAAGGTTTAAATATTTTAGACTATGTTCCACTGCTAATCTGAACCTCTGTTGGGTCAAGTATGAACTTAGTACGTGCTTGATATTTGTCACTGAGATCAATGGTTCAGCAGGAAGACAAGTGTTATATGTTAGCTGATATGCCCATTTAGAAACAACATCTAGCAAAAAACATTCCAGAAATTATATTAGACACATATGAACTATGAACTTTCCCTTATGCGAAAGCTAGAACAGACCCAGATAATACATTTTTGAATTCTGTTAAGTACGGACACCTTATGTTTTCATTCACAAGGTAAGGTGGTACAATTTATGAAATTATTCCTATGTTTTGCTCTCTTTTTGATTCATCAGCTCAGGAGAGAAACGGAAATACAATTTTATGAAAGAAAAAGAGGATCACAAAGGTATTGACTTATATTAGAGCAAAATAATGTGACTCACACCAGCAGTCACAGAGGTCAACAGAAGGTCATTGCTTTAAGGTAGTTTACAGCAGTCATACACTTCCTACATTTCTAGCAACTGCCTTTTTTGGTGCTGTAGGAGAAGAAAGGAAAAATAAATAGATGGTAATAAGATATATAATGAAGGAAAGGAAAATAAACTACTGCTAGTATTTTAAACACTTGCACTTCAAATACCATAGCTACACACTGTTAATTCTGAGAATATGCGGTCTGCATTTTCCATAGCACTGAAAATGACTTTCATTCCTTCTCAAACTTGCATTAAATATTACCTCTATGCACACATTTTAAAGACTAAAATGGTTAAAATAATGGGAAGTGCATTTGCACAAAAAAGGCAGGGAAATTCATTTTAAAGAGTTCCACTCTGTCTTCAGCTCAGCCCATGTTGTGTCCAGGCATTGAAGCAAACTTCGAACACAACTATAAGGTGCCACAGGACCCTTTGTTAACATCACATTGTGCTCAGATTTCTGTAGCACCTATAATTGACATAACTGAATGAGATGAAAAAGGCAGCATAATAGAGTACAGAGTGATGATTTTTACTATTGTGTCTCTCAATCCTAATATTATCGTAAATTATTCTGTGGTTTAATTTTCTCTTACTTAACAGTAATTCATACATTTAAAAAAAGAACAGGATCTCAATAATACCTATGATCAAAGGCTACCTTTTGATACAATTTCATTGGAACAATTACAGCTCTTCCACTGATATTTTAACAGCAGTAGTAGAGCCATTAAGAACTCAGTGGAAGTATGTGAGCTGTTTCAAATGTGTCTGAAGCACAGTATTATGTATGTTTAGTAAAGAAACTGCTAAAAGATGACACATCCTAATGAAATTTTTGGGAATAAGTTATAAGTGTAAATCTATGTGCAAATGCATAATTATTTTTCCCTCAGATTTGGGAATTGTCATTTGAAAATGCATTGACTCTATGACCAATTCTTTCACTGATATTGTACCAGGATAGGTGTAAATGGAAGGTTGAATACTATCATGTTAGGAATAGAAGATATGGACACCATACATTTATGAAGTCAGCACTAATGAAATCATAATGGGTATTTAAAATGGATATTTGAATGTGAGAAGCCAACACAGGGATTTATAGCTTCAATCACAGGAACTCATATGCAGAATCACTCTTTTAAAGATTCTCTATATCCTTTAAAATACAACCACTTTATTATTCTTTTTAAAAGGCTGAAGCTCGTGGATGATTGTTAATTTGAGGATTTTGTTTAATACCCCAATAAACAGAAGAGAGTGCTGTTATTGTATTAAAAATATGCATAGTGTACTGAATACTGGTTCTATCAACCTATGACTAAGAATTTATGTGGTGAAAACAGCAAACACATATTACAGAACATTATCCCTTATCATATTTTTACTCTGAGAGACTTCATTAGGACTCAGATATTTCTCATAATTTTAATATGAGAGGAATGTTAGGGAAACTGTTTTACACAAGTTCATATTTAATCACTGCCAGAAGCCATAACAATCTCAGAAGCATTTACCATCATTCTAAAAGAAGATCCAGGTTCTTCAGAGATGTACAATGCAACGGAAAAACTCATTTTCTTCAAAAGATATTATACTCTAGAAATAATGGGTTTGATTCATCTACCAGCAAAAAACTTCCCAAAACTTTCCTACAGTAGGAATCTATCATCCCAGAAGAATTTCAGGGACACAGCCAGGGAAAAGGGCTAGGAGGAGAAAATTACAGCAGGATTACCTTAGGCCTATTCGTAGCCGTCATATTGGCCAGTTGGGACAGTTAGCAGGTGGTGTAAATTACAGCAGCATTTGCACTGCTCTAATTTAGGCAGGAACCAGACTGGCACCAGGCCAACTACCAGACTAGAGAGCCAAAAGGTGTCTTAAAACCACCTGTGTTCTCTCCTTTCCTAGATATTATTAAGAATAACATAATACAGCCAAGGATCAGGCCCAATATGTTAAAGCAGTTTAAACACTTAATCTTTTCACCCTGCATTACCTGAACCATCCACCTATGCAATCCACTCATGCAATAAGATTCCAATAACTAGCAGCAAATGCTGTAAAATTACATTATTTTGGTATTTTCTACTATGGTATTTCTGCACAAAAAATATTCTTGAATTGACTTTAAACACAACAAATAATGTGGCAGCTTTTAGGCAGACAAGATGGAAACCCCGCGAAATCTGGTTTATCACTTGTACTAGGGTAACAGCCTACTAGATGTAAAAATAATGGTCCTCACACATCTCTGGGACTCAGGCCCACCGATGTGGTGGGGGGCAGGGGTGAAAACGGAGCAGTTGCACCAGGGTACAGGATTTCAAAGGGGCCTGGAGCACTGCCTGATGCCACTGCTACTTGGACAACAGCAGCATCCAGAGCTCCCGGCCCCTTTGGAATGGCATAGCAGCGCTGCTCCACTGCTCCACGCAGCTCAGAAGGGAGTGGGGCCCAGCACTGCAGTTTGAGTAGCACAAATGGCTGCCTGCCTAGGCTCCACCTCTTCCACCTTTAGCCCTGCCCCTTCCAGAGCACAGAGCCAGCCCCCCTCCCCTGCCCACACACACACTTTGCCCCATGGCCTGCAGCAGGTGTCAGCCCCACTGCTGGGATTTAAGACATGAAGAACATTAGTCTTCCATCTACATGTGGATAGGCTCCCCATAACAACAATATCTGAGCACTGTAGTAGTTTTCCCACTGCTTGTAAATACTGACAGAGAAATAGTTCCTCTTAGTTTTACCTTTTAATCCATACAAAGCAAGCAACAAATCATATACTACTTTGTATATTGTTATTTCAGCATTTTAAGGGTATTTAGCTGTCCTTCAAAGTAATGGCTGCAAAGCGCTCTATCAGCCTTAATACAGTGTCACTAGCCGTGTCTACATGTGCACGCTACTTCGAAGTAGCGGCACTAACTTTGAAATAGCGCCCGTCACGGCTACACGTGTCGGGCACTATTTCGAAGTTAACATCGACGTTAGGCGGCGAGACGTTGAAGCCGCTAACCCCATGAGGGGATGGGAGTAGCGCCCTACTTCGACGTTCAACGTCGAAGTAGGGACCGTGTAGTCGTTGTGTGTCCCGCAACATCAAAATTGCGGGGTCCGCCATGACGGCCATCAGCTGAGGGGTTGAGAGACGCTCTCGCTCCAGCCCCTGCGGGGCTCTATGGTCATCATGTGCAGCAGCCCTTAGCCCAGGGCTTCTGGCCGCTGCTGCCACAGCTGGGGATCCATGCTGCATGCACAGGGTCTGCAACCAGTTGTCGGCTCTGTGGATCTTGTGTTGTTTAGTGCAACTGTGTCTGGGAGGGGCCCTTTAAGGGAGCGGCTTGCTGTTGAGTCCGCCCTGTGACCCTGTCTGCAGCTGTGCCTGGCACCCTTATTTCGATGTGTGCTACTTTGGCGTGTAGACGTTCCCTCGCTGCGCCTATTTCGATGTGGTGCTGCGCAACGTCGAAGTTGAACATCGACGTTGCCAGCCCTGGAGGACGTGTAGACGTTATTCATCAAAACAGGCTATTTCGACGTCGCTACATCGAAATAAGCTACTTCGAAGTAGGCTTCACGTGTAGACGTAGCCACTGTGACTCCACAGCATCACATCCAAGAACACATACAGGTCTTGGCCTTGTGGACAGGCATCAGAAAGGCTGTGTGTAAAATCAATGAAAAACTGTTGAAAACTCTGTTCATATAAGAAGCCGTTCCACACAGCCCAGCTCTTTTATTATTCCAGTGTTTCCCAAATGGTGTTCAGTAGAACCCAAAGTGAAAAGAAGGGCTCCATGAGAAAATTACATTACAATAGCTGACTCCTCCACGGTTCCCCGCCCTGCTGCTACTGAAACAGTAGAACTAAATTTGGTCTTTACCTACAGCCCCCAACTCAAACCACTGCAGTGCATTATTAAAGACCTACAACCTATCCTTAATCAGGATGCCACACTCCAGAAGGCCCTAGGTGACAGGCCAGTTCTCTCCTACAGACAACCTCCCAACCTTATAAGGATTCTCACCAACAGCCACAGTCTACACTGCAGGAACACCAGTTCTGCAACTTTTCCCTGCAACAAAGCCCGCTGCCAGCTCTGTCCACATATCTATTCTGGGGATACCATCACTGGACCTGACCAGGTTATTCACAGAATCACAGGCATATTCTCATGTTACTCAACTAACATCATATATGCCATCATGTGCCAACAATGCCCAGATGCTTTGTATGTTGGACAGACTTCAAACTCTCTTAGACAAAGAGTTAATGGGCACAAAACAGACATAAAAACACTCCCAATCCACAAACCAGGCACCCAACATTTTAATGGAGTGGGCCATTCTGTTAATGACTTAAAAGTTTGTGTCCTACTGAAGAGGAATTTTCACAACAGTCTCGAAAGAGAGGCTGCTGATCTCTCTTTTATATTCAAATTTGACCATTATCATGTGGTTTGAACCACAATGGGAATTTTCTGGGTCATTATAGGGGCTTGTTTGCATACTTGGCTTAATCTAATTCTTGACTGCCCATCCCCGCCCCGCGTGTTCTGCCCCTCTACTCTCTGATTTGCCCACCTTTGTAATTATTTCTCTGATCTGTCCACCTTGATTACTGTTTTTGGTCCTCTGTGCCTTAAATATTGAGTCTGTTCTGGTATGGCTATGGTCTGAAGAAATGGGTCTGTCCCATGAAGGCTCACCTAATAAACTATTTTGTTTGTCTTTAAAGTGCTAGTTGACTGCTTTTTTGTTTCGATAGTATATAGACTACCACGGCTTTCTCTCTCTTACTAAATTTAATTGGTTTAAGGGCCAGCATGGCAGTGGGAAGGATCCAGCTGTTAATCGAACTAAATTTAGTTCCATTATTTCAGCAGCAGTGGGACAGGGAGGTGCAGAAAGTGCACCTCACTCGGCCCCACTATCCAAGCAGCCACACCTCTCCAGTGGGCGTGGTTAGGTTTGGCTCACCCCCGCCAGCAGAAAACCTCCACACCAGTCTTCCTTCCCTGGGCACACATGGCTGCCTGGCACAGGCTCCCCAGCCAGCACCACGGACAGGTTAGCCCCAGGAGCCAGTCTGGGGCTGCGAGGGGTGAAGCCTGGGGCTGGGAGGAGCGAATTTGGGACTGAGAGGGGTTAAGCCAGGGGATGGGGGGTAGGTTTGCAGGATGGGCATTAAAGCTTGGGATCAAGGGGGCAGATTTGGGGGCTGAGATGGGTGAAGTCTGGAGATGGGGGGCAGGTTTGAGTGCCAAGGGGGATAAAGCCTGGGAATGGGTTCTGCAAAATCCTTTCGAGTTTAAAAGGGTTCTATGGCCAAACAAAATTGGGAAACATGCACTATTCTAACAAAATCTTGGTCATTAGGTATTTTCCAAATTATCTGCTGTGCCACAGTTTTTCTGTTTGGTAAATAATAAAACTAATCATTGTAAACTGAATTCCCCTCTCATACTACTTTTTGTTATCCACCATCTCTCTTCCTTTTAATCTCAAACCCAACACTAAGCACTTCTGTCCATGAAGGAAAGAGGAACAAAAGCTGTTTGAAAGTGTTGAGGGAATAGAGCATGGCCTGGCTGCACTTCAAGACAAGCAGTATCTATGCAACATTCTTAAAGAAAATCCATATTTTACTGAGCTCCTTTACTATTATTATTTACAAGATCCTATACCCTAGAAGCCTAGTTTTGAACCAGTCCCCTGCTGCACTAGGTAATGTAGGATGGTGTCTGCCTCAAGGATTTTCCAATCTAAGTATAATACAAGAGACAACAGACGGATAATGACAGACTGGGGAATACAAGGCGTCAGCATGATGGGCTGTGGTCTCAGTGCACGAGCAGTTAATAAATCATTTTAAACTTTTAAGTTGCTCCCTTCATTCTGTGTATTTCCCAGCATCTTACTCACACTTTTATTTCCCGCTCCTCTATAACTTGATATATTTCCTCCTCAGTGTTTTTCAGTTGTCTATTTTCCTTCAGCCTTATTTTTCTACACTATATTGTGCCATGATCATTTCCTCTTTCCTCTTCACTTCAGGTACCTCATGGTCATCCTTTCATTACTTTCCCCCCCATATGTTGTATGCTCTCCTTCACCTTTCAGGCTATGTCTACACCAGAGCATTATGTTGCTTTTAAGGCACTTAACTCAATTTTACAATGCACGTGTCTTCACTGCAAATACCATTAGGTCGATTTTAAGGGGCACTTTCTTGTCCTGCCCCTCCGATGTGGTGTAATGCCAAGTTCAAATTTACAAGCTTGAATTAATGCTTGTGTGCAAACTGTTATTTTAAATCAATTTTATCAGCCTCCAGAGACATCCAAAAATGTGTCCATTCTGGTCACTTTCACCTCCGCTACTCTCCAAGTGCGCAGAAAGTGAGAAACAGGAAGCCCGGCAATTTGAATTCATTTTCTTTCTGGCCAGTGTGGCAATCGCATCTAGCCATGATTTCTCAGGGTCACAAAAGAGCCCCAGCATGGAGCAATCAGGAGATCCAGCATCTCACTTCTGGGTGGGTGGATGAATCTGTGCTGAGGAAACACCAGGGAGGCTCATTAGTGCAGGGTGAAAATCAAGTCCCACCCACCACATGGCTGCCAGGCTGTGCAGGCCACGTCTGCAGACAGTGGCACTCCCTGTCCTCGGTGAGGTGTCACTGCTTGAAAGGGCTTTGTCCCTGCACGGGATTTAGCAGGAGAGGCCAAGAAACTTGTTTTGAATTTCACAGTTTTACAGGGTCACCCCCTCCCACCAAGGTGCCATGCGCCTGGCAGACTAGTCTCCTTCCTACCCCCATGTGGGTAGCCCCCACCCCCAAATACCACATGGCTGCCGGGCAGTGCGGACCATGTTTCCAGACAGTGGCATGTCCTGCCCTGCATGGGGTTTCAGTGCTGGAGAGGGCAACATAACCATAAATAGTTTGCAACTTATTTGAAAAGCTTCAAACCCTGGAATTTACAATGGCCACCCACAAACATTTTATGGGGCTTCCCCTCACAAGGCACCGTGCACCTGGAGGCTAGGCCCCTCCCACCACACCACATGGTGTCTGGGCAGCGCAGGCTGTGCCTGCAGACAGCAGCATGACTTGCCCTGTGCGGGGTTTCGCTGCTAGAGAGGGCTTTTCCCCTCCACAGGATTTAGCAGGAAAGCCTGAGGAAAGTGATGTGTAGTCCCACTCCTAGCTGACTCTTCCTCCCTTTTGTGTACCCATATATCCTCCTCCTGGTTGTTAATTACTCCATGCCTTTTATGGAGTGCTGCAGAGAATTAGCTGCATACCTGACAGAATGCCTTCCAACATGAAAGCAACAAAATCATAAAAAGTTTGTGGAGCGAAGGCTTCTTCCCTGTGAGAAACTTGTTTTCTCAGCTTCACATTTTACATAGCAACAGAGAGGACGCTGTGCTAGTCTATACACTATCAAAACAAAAAGCAGTCAAGTAGCACTTTAAAGACTAGCAAAATAGTTTATTGGGTGAGCTTTCGTGGAAGTGGGTCTGTCCCACGAAAGCTCACCTAAAACTATTTTGCTAGTCTTTAAAGTGCTACTTGACTGCTTTTTGTTTTCACATTTTACAGGCGCTGCTCCCACTCCAAGGCACCATGTGTATGCCAGGCTAGCCCTCTCTCCCCCACCATGAGGCTAGCACATCTTGTGGGGGCTGGCCCCCACAAGGTGCCATGCACCTGGAGGACTAGCCCCCTTTTCCTTTTTCAATAACAGTGGGGAATGAGGGCAATGCAGTCTAGGAAAATGATAACACACACCCACAACCAGTTGCATTTTTCACCATAACGCACTGGCAAAAACCCTAGAATGCAACACGGTTGAAGGAACTATGGGATAGATGCCCACAATGCACTATTGCAACAGTTGAACTTTAGTGATTTAAGTGGGTAAGCACTAAGTTGACTTTGTGAGCAGATGTGGACACAACTTCGACTTTATAAAATCTAGTGTTACACAGTCAACTTTAATAAATTTGACTTTATTTCAGAGCATAGACCTTGCCTTAGTCTCTTCCTTCTTTCTCCTTCCCTGGGGGCTTTAGTGATAGAAAGAAAAGGGAAGCAATAGGGTTAGGGGTCGGGTGTTTCTGGGGTGGGTAGTACAGAAGTTGCAGTTATGTGTTCGCTGCTACAACAGCATCCCTGATAATTAAGGCACCACTGCATAATTATCCTATTAAGAGTCTGAGTTTGGTACCCATTAAAACAAGTGCTTCTGTTTAGGTGAAAGGAAATCAGTGAGAAATATTAAAATTGTAGAAACCTGGATTTTATCAAAATTGTCATTATTCCTACAGTTTTAGTTACGTGGAAATATTTATGCCTGTTTTATGCAAGAGGTCACAAAAATGATTATAGTTGACTCTTGTGGCCTTCCAATACACGAATGGGAAGCTTTCACCACCTCAGATTATTATGTGCACAGTCTTTAGTTCTGGTCAAACAGGGAATAGTATGTGTCACCTCAGAGGGAAGAAAAGCACACTGATTTTGGCATTTGTTAGGCATCGTCAGTCATGACAGGTTTAGAGCGCCTCGGAATAAATATATTTATCCAGGTAACAAGAGACGAATCTTGAGCAAATACTGCATCTTGTGGGTGGTTAGAAAGCATCCTGCCCATTAGCATAACAAAATATAATTTTCTTTATTCCCAAGTAAACATTTATAATTTAACACATCAAACAAGTAAAAACTTTTCTAACATTTAGTTCTTTTCATCCGAAACAGAATGGATAGTTAGTAAATTTATTCTGCTGACAAATTTTGGCCTGAGCCTATTGATACCCATTTTAAAAATTCATTCTCAAATACAGTGTCCCTGGCAGCTGAACAATTAATTTACAAGACAAATTGTTGGGGAAATTACTACCACTTGATCCATTAAAAGATGTAGCATTTATTTAATTAAAATTCCAAGGAACTCCAGCAGAAAGTTTCCTCAAAAGTTAAACTCAGTTCTACTTGCCAAAATCTTTGCTCTCTGCATCCGGGCTTAGATTCGACTTTTAAGTAACATCCTAGTTTTCAGATCTAGCATCATATAATAAGTCACACCTCACTAAGCTCACATGGAAAACAGCCCACACCGATGATGGTCAAAGGACTCAGCTGAGCATTCTTCAAAAGAATACTGACACATATGACAACACTCCCAGAAGCTGATCCTTATTGCTTATTTTCTCTAAACACACACAAGCTTCTGTGTTATTGTCTGCTCTTTAGTAAAAAAAAAACAAAAAAAAAAAACAGAAAACCTGCCAGTTTTGAAATGCACGCTGCCTGTGTAGCCAGGGGCCTTTCAAAATGCTCCCGATTTCGAAAGCCCCTCCTTCCCAAAGCCAGACGGGAAGAAGGGGCTTTCAAAATCAGTCGGCTGTTTTGAAAGGCCCCTGGCTACATGGGCGGCATGCATTTCAAAGCACATGCGCAGCTGCTATTATGCTGATGAGGCGCTGCATATTCATGGTAGCATCTCATTAGCATATTCCAAAGTGCCACACTACCATAGTCCATCCAAAAGGAGGGGCTAGTGTGGCCACAACCAAAGACTGAAGTTTTACACTACATGTAAATACTGTATTTATGTTTTAAGCAAACTACCTCACTCAAATATTTTTGTTTTGAATATATAATTTATTTCAGGAGTTTAACAACTAGACAACAAGTCTCTCTCTCATACACACACACACCAACTACAACACAGTCACAGAATGATACTGTACTAAATACTTTTGAAAGCAATGTTCCCAGGTAGAAATATTACAGCAAACATTTATCATTTACGTAAAACAGTTAAACCAACTCTGAGCTGGATTAACTCTTTGGTGCAGGAAATGAGTATGTATTCTGAAGAGAGCAATGGATTGTGCCCTGCTGGGCAACAAGGAGTTAACCCAATGAAAACAAAAGCAGCGGGGAAAGAAATCAGAGAGTTTTTGAACCACGAGAATCATATGACCAGGTGTGAACAGATAGAAAACATTTAAATGAAATATCTGTAGACATAGTGGTTATTGAACTGTGTAACTATAGAATGAAATACATGAAGATTTTGCATGACTTAGCAAGTAAAAACTGAAGAGAACGAGAAGGAAACCCGATGCTTGGCCTTCAGTTTAAGAGTATGGTATAGGTTGAACTTCTTGAGTCTGACTGATGCTAGATCGAGAGAATTTGCCAGATCATGGAAGATCAATATTGTCCTGCAGCGTTACCAACACTTTCACTGCTCACTGGGCTCTAGGAAGACATTTAAGGGTTTATTCTTCTTTTTTTCCCCTTGGTGGTCACTCAAAAAGGAGTAGGACATTTTCATGTCACCCTCCTATTTGTGAGTCAGTTGATGGCTGATCCATATGGCAAAAGACCACCTTAGCTCAACCAGGAGATCTTGCGTGATCTCAAAATTAAAAAGGAATCATATAAAAATGGTAACTAGGAAAAATTACGAAGGATAAATATAGGCAAACAACAAAGGAATGCAGGGGCAAGATTAGAAAGGTAAAGGCACAAAATGAGCTCAAATTAGCTACAGGCATAAAGGGAAACAAGAAGACTTTTTTATAAATACATTAAAAGAAGAGGAAGATCAAGGATAGGGTAGGCCCATTGCTCAGTGAGGAGGGAGAAACAGTAAAAGGAAACTTGGAAATGGCAGAGATGCTTAATGACTTCTTTGTTTCGGTCTTCACTGAGAAGTTTGAAGAAGGAATACCTAACATAGTGAATGTTAGGGGGAAAGGGGTAGGTTTAGAAGAAAAAATAAAAAAAGAACAAGTTAAAAATCACTTAGGAAAGTTAGATGTCTGCAAGTCGCCAGGGCCTGATGAAATGCATCCTAGAATACTCAAGGAGCTGATGTAGGAGGTATCTGAGCCATTAGCTATCATCTTTGGAAAATCATAGGAGACAGGAGAGATTCCAGAAGATAGGAAAAAGGCAAATATAGTGCCCATCGATAAAAAGGGGAATAAGAATAACACAGGAAACTACAGACCGGTCAGTTTAGCTTCTGTGCCAGGAAAGATAATGGAACAAGTAATTAAGGAAATCATCTGCAAACATTTGAAAGGTGCTAAGCTGATAGGGAATAGCCAGCATGAATTTGCAAAGAACAAATGTCAAACCAATCTGATAGCTTTCTTTGATAGGATAACAAGCCTTGTGGATAGGGGAGAAACAGTTGACGTGGTATGCCTAGATTTTAGTAAGGCATTTGATACGGTCTCACATAATATTCTTATCAATAAACTAGGCAAATACACCTCAGATGGGGCTACTATAAGGTGGGTGCAAAACTGGCTGGATAACCTTACTCAGAAAGTAGTTATTAATGGTTCTGAATCCTGCTGGAAAGGTATAACAAGTGGGGTTCTGCAGGGGTATGTATTGGGACTGGTTCCGTTCAATATCTTCATCAACGATTTAGATACTGGAATAGACAGTAGGCTTATTAAGTTTGCAGATCTTACCAAGCTCAGAGGGGTTGCAACTGCTTTGGAGGATAGGGTCAAAATTCAAAATGATCTGGACGAATTGGAGAAATGGTCTGAAGTAAACAGGATGAAGTTTAATACAGACAAATGCAAAGTGCTCCACTTAGGAAGGAACAATCAGTTTCACACATACAGAATGTGAAGCAACTGTCTAGGAAGGAGTATGGCAGAAAGGGATCTAGGGGTTATAGTGGACCACAAGTTAAATATGAGTCAACAGTGTGATGCTGTTGCAAAAAAAAGCAAACATGATTCTGGGATGCATTAACAGGTGTGTTGTGAACAAAGAACGAGAAGTCATTCTTCCTCTCTACACTGTGCTCGTTAGGCCTCAGCTAGAGTATTGTGTCCAGTTCTGGGAGCCGCATTTCAAGATAGATGTGGAGAAATTGGAAAGGGTCCAGAAAAGAGCAGCAAAAATGATCAAAGGTGACCTATGAAGGAAGGCTGAAAGAATTGGGCTTGTTTAGTTTGGAAAAAAGAAGATTAAGCAGGGACATGATAGCGGTTTTCAAGTATCTAAAAGGGTGTCACAAGGAGGAGGGAAAAACTTGTTCTTCTTGGCCTCTGAGAATGGAACAAAAAGAAATGTGCTTAAACTGAAGCAAGGGAAGTTTAGGCTGGACATTAGGAAAAAGTTCCTAACTGTCAGGGTGGTCAAACACTGAAATAAATTGCCTAGGGAGATTGTGCAATCTCAATCTCTGGAGATATTTAAGAACAGGTTAGATAAATGTCTGTCAGGGATGGTCTAGACAGTACTTGGTCCTGCCATGAGGGCAGGGGGCTGGACTTGATGACCTCTCAAGGTTCCTTCCAGTCCTAGCATTCTATGATTCTATGGTTATACATGGGAAAGGCAGGACTGTATGGGTACAGGGAAGGGTAAGCAATATAGACAAGGACAGGCAGAATAGACAAGGGAGCTCTTTAACGGATTTTTCTTGTCCCATGATGTTGCTCAGAGTCCTCAATAGCACATAGATGCATTTGGCAGTGTGGGTCCATTGGGATGCACATGGAGTTGGTGGGGCTACAGGTGTGGAGAGATGTGACTTATAGGTGGCTCTGATCTGTTACAGTTCTTCAGTTGGCCCTACAGCTACAACTCCATGGAGGCGCTGAGCAAACTTCACCCCCATTTGCCCTGATGGGATGTTGTGAGAAGGATTTTCCCAAAGTAATCCTTCTAGGAATTTTTGCCCCAAAGCTTCTCCCTCATTTTTTCACTCTGAAATAGAATGGAGGAGGCCAATTTATAGAAGGTAAAGTTGTCTTATAAAGTGTTTCTATTTATTTTTGTTAAGGAGGACAAAAAAGGAAGAAAAAAAACCTTCCAGAAGTCCCACGAGTATCTCAAGTTTCTGCTGCTAATATCTATTAATTAGTTACAGAGTGCTATTCTTAGTACCACTTCAAAGAAACAAAGGTAAATGGAAAAATTATCTAACAGTCCTTCAAAAATGTTAATACTTTTTAAAAATAATTTTACAAACATTCATCTACCATTAGAACATACTGCAATGAGGTCACAATCCAGAACCATCCTCAATCAGATACCGTTTACCATATAAAATTCTGTTTCAACAACTGCACCTCAGTTTGAGGACTGAAATTATAATCTGTATCTTTTATTTTCAGACGTCTCTACTATGCCAGAGTGAACAAAGGAAAGTTTGATTTTCCACACTTTTTGCATTCTACAGAAACATACTCATATTATGCCCTGGAAATTGTTATCTAACGCACTGGCCATGTCTACACTAGCCAAAAACTTCGAAATGGCCATACAAATGGCCATTTCGAAGTTTACTAATGAAGCACTGAAATACATATTCAGCACCTAATTAGACGGCAGGCGGCCGCAGCACTTCGAAATTGATGCGGCTCACCGCTGCATGGCTCGTCCAGACGGGGCTCCTTTTCGAAAGGACCCCGGCAACTTTGAAATCCCCTTATTCCTATCTGCTCATTTGCACGGCCATTTTGAAGTTTTTGGCTAGTATAGACGTAGCCACTGTGTTTTTGGGGAACCTGGGTGTAACACTAATGGAAGTGACACACACATGCCCCAGTTTGAACAAAAGACGAAAAACACTGGAACTGGTTTAGGTAGATATACCTAAACCCCACCAACAAGGTAAGTGGATTGAGGAACCATCCCTAGCCTCATCTGCATTGGAGGTGGGACAGAAAGACACCTCCATTAGCATACAGAATGGAGAAAAATCATAAATTGCACTCAATTGTGGGATACAGACAGCAGGGAAGCACTGACTGGATGCTAATGAACCCATGCCTGCCCAGATCAGTAACTACCAGACCATTTTTTGTAATAAATCCTCTACTGGTAACCAAAATACTGAAACTACATAATTGCAGTATGAGCTCCCTTGGGGTACACCACCTACAGCCAGGAATGAGCAGCTTCTATTGTCTAATATAAACAAAACCACTCTAGAATATTCCCTTTAACTATCCTATTATCCTTAAATAAAATTACTGTTCCTTCTCAAACCATTGTTGGTTTGCTAGAAAACATCCCTGCTATAATCCTGTAATCTGTTCTGATACCTGGATCTCAAGTACATCAGTTCCATTGGGACACCACCTTCCCCTCACTGATCCTGCAAAGGAGTTGGCTCTGCCTGTTTCTAACACTATGGACCCCAACTACCATCACCATCTGGTAACGCAGATCAGTTTAAGCTTCATGGCATGGTGAGGTCTACCTCCCTCTGTCTCCCTCTATAGGTATAGCCTCATGACACAGCCTTATGTGTTTGGTATGACTTGCTAGCCCTGATATTTGCACTCAGATTTAAGTTAGATTTAGTATTGTAATGGTTTTATTTGACTCCCCTTTCATGGCTACTAATCAATAACTTTTATCGTTAAGCTGGTAGCTTTTTTTTTTTCCTGTCTCATTTAAACTTCCCATTGGGGTGTTGTTTTGGCTTCCCCATTCATTCTGCAACAAGAGTTCTTGCACCCAAGCTAAAGATCCGTATTGTGCCCAAAAAGCCTGTGGGATTTGCTCATCAAATGACTTACTAGCAGAACGGTTGTGGTGTGTAAGTGGGGCTCGGGAGGTGCTGAATCTGAGGGCATATGAGGTGGGCAGTTTACAGTGATGTTTAAACCCTGTCATTGAGCTCAAAGGCACATGAGGTTCACATCTTGGCACTGCTGTGCAAACCAGCCTGCTGAGTCCAGGAACATATAAGGTATCAGTTTGTGAGTGCTAAACAATTGGTCCTCTCAGGGGTGCTCTGGTAGTGGATGTGAGTGCATGTGTGCTCATCTGATTCTAGGGTAGGAAGGAATGGTCCTGGTGAACCTAGATCCTGCAGAATACGGACAGTGGTTGGGAATCAGCAGATGGGAGAAGTAAAGCTCCTTATGAACACAAGTAACACAAGCAGCACATTGATAAATTTATCTTCCCACTCCTACACCCCAAGAATAACTCCAGATAAATGAATATACCCCAGAGTAATGGGCAAATGTGGTTAAAAAAAAAATCTTGTCAACAATTCTTTTTTTTATATTTACAGCTATGATGTCATTGTCAAAACACAAATCTGTAAAATAATGTATTATTAAGAGAAATAATATAATTCAAGTTGGATATATCAATAAAAATATTTTAAAAACTCCAATCGTTGTTATTTAAACCACCAGCATGAAATTTTCACCTAAGTTATTGTTTTTAATCAGATTTTACATTTGTAAGTTTTATTTTCTTAAAAAGGTGGATTCTCAGTGGTTGATATAATTTGGCAGTTCTTTTTGCTAATGAAAGGGTTATAGTGTAGTTACATAAAACACATTTATTTAAGCAATTAAATGTTTTTACATTTTATTATATTAGGAAAGAGTGAATGATATTTTTTATCTATCAGAGGATGATGATTATTAATTTTTTACTCATGATTCATGTCAAATTGAGTTAAGCTGGTAACTGATATTCAATGAAAAATACACAAAACCTGCTTTTTAAATTGTTTTTTATCTGTTAGCTAAAACTATGTTAACTGTGCTGATACATACAAACAACTAGTAAGTTTATCAAGAATTTTTTTTGACTTATACCTACACCATTTACTAAACAAACAAATATTACCTGTAGTTAATTAAATGAACTAATTGTTTCCAGTCACTGAGTCCTTCAGTATTTTAGAACTAGTAGATCTCATCCTTTACTCACAATCAAATTCTCAACTTTGAATGAATGAGTCATTGCACTGAACCAGCTGAATAAACTCAAATGAAGAAAATATTCTTTCTGAACCTGCACAAGAGACTACTGTGGTCAAAAGCTGATTTTTGCCTTTATCAAATTCTAGTGCCAGGTGCTCAGACAATAACTTTAACATTTTGGCAGCAAATATGTACCACTTGATTTTTTTTTGACATTTAATTACAATGTTAATAGTAAATTTTAAAACAGGTTTGTTTTTAAAAAGAAAAATGTATTTAAATGCAAAAAAAGCTTGTTAAAAATTCTATTTTGTTAGTCTTTCAAAAAATATTTGATGTTTTTCCACCATTACAAAATTATTGAAGAAAGGTTGTTCCCAGTTGAAAAATGGTATTCTGAATTGTTTAGTAATTTAGACCCTACTGTGACTTCAAAAATAAAAAGAGTAACAGTTTCACAGTCCAACAGAGAATCCACCCATTAACAATGACATAGTACCTCACAGCTGAGGATCTCAGAGAATATCAGAAACATTAAATAAAGTTTATAATAGTCCTTTGTACTATGATTATTCCCATATTACAAATGGGTAAAGTGATGCAGAGGGTAGTTAAATGACTTGCCCAAAGTCACACAGTAAGTCAATGGCAAAGCTGGAATTTAATTCAAATGTTTTTATTCTTTTCCTTGTATTTTAGCCACCAAACTAAACTGCCTCACAAATAACATATGATTATACCTCACTATAATGTTGACATCATTTTGGACATAATTTTTGACACATCAATGAACAATTTGCCATTATCAACAGGAAACCCAAATACCAGTAAAACCCAGCTGTCAATAACTAATGAAATATTAAATATCTGAATAGAAACATATATTTGCCTGCTTCCTTTCATTTTATTCCAGCTGCTAAAATCCCAAAGTAAAGATAATATGTAGAGCCAAATGTTCTCACCCTTTCACTGGAGAGAATTTTGTGAATATCCTCCTTAATTCCACTATGAGTAAGGGTGACAAATTGTCTCACAGTATCTATCAGTAACCACCTAGATCCAACAAAAGAAGCTAATCTGGGAAACTCTCCTCAGTGTTCAAACTAACACTGTTCTTTTAGCTTTCCGATGCTTATATATTGTGAAAATCCTGTTGCTTTGCTACTATGACAACAGCAGCAAGTAAGAGAACAAAAATGAAAAAAATAAGTAAATAACTGTGTTGTAAGATGATCTGTGTTTAAGCAAAATTTCTTATTTATTATGGAATATTCACTAAAAACAATTAAGAAAATATTTAATTGGATGTTTAAGCCGTCAAGTCAGAAATTAAATTTAAGCTTATACATGCAACTGTAAAACCACCTCTTAAGTATATATATTATAGCATAACCTTTAATTCCACGATCACATTTTTTTCATATTATACCATGTATCTTACATATTTTTTTCATTTTTGAGTAATGATGAAGTATATGGACAATGTAAATCAAGGATAAGCAACCTTTCCAAGGCGGAGTACTGAAATTTGACCTTTTGACTCTTATGCCGGTGATGCTTTTTAAAGTCACCAATTGTCCTACCGACAACAGTTTCATTAATAAATAAATTAACCCACACAGCTTTCCCAGTTAGGTGGTGGTTGGTACATTAGCTTTTTTTTTTTTTTTTTTTTTTTTTTAAATTAAACCACATGCAGCATGACTTTTGAGTAAGCTCCCAGCTGCATAAGGGAGGAGGGGCGGGCTGAGCTCCTGCCTCGTGTGCTGATGAAAACTAACTCATGTGCCACGCTTGGCCTCTGTGCCAGGGGGGTCACCTCTGATGTAAATTAATTTACATTGCTTGCATATACCAAAATTAATTTAATCCTATATTATTTTATTTACTCTGTAGCTTGCTGTGTAAGTATGTATAAGCCACAAAAATGATTTTTGTTTGCAAAGTAGTACATAGTCCAACAAAGGTTAGAGATGTTATTTATACTTATGTTGCAACTTAATCCGGAGGCTTCAGTCAGGTTGAGGCCCTATGCACTATATAAAACACATATGATGATATGGTGCCTGTCCCAAAGCATTTACAACCTCAAAATAATGGACATATGTAAGATGAGTATCGAGGGATACAATAAAAAATCTACAATTTTATATTCTCATGTATATTTACAATTTTGCAATTTATTACAAATATGCAAAATTCCAACTATCCCCATCTTCCCCAAAGCCTAGCAATCATTACTCAGTTGATGGAGGAGAGGCATCATACAAAGGTGAATGTAGAGGAGCAAGATGAATTAAGAGATGGTAGTGGCCTTACAAAGAGTTCCAGTTGTGCAATTTATCTAGTCTGAGATCATTGGAATGTCTGACCTTGAACATTTTAGGAAATCCTTAAGAACACAACCTACTCCTCTGAATGGGAGGATCTGCACAGTGCCAGAACAGGGTCCCTCTTCCACAGGAACTTATAGATGCAGACCGACTAAAGGATGTTGGAACTGGACTTCCTGCACTCTTTAACAGGCAGTGGTGAATTAAAGCATGGACTCAAGGGGCCTGTACCCAGGAGCCCTGGCCAATTTGGGGTCCCTGCAGGAGTGGTGGAACCTGAGCAGAAGTTGAAGAAGCAACCAGCACCAGAACTGAAGCCACCAGCACCATATCTCTTCCGCTAAGGCCATGCTCCCTGCTCCTCCTCTTCCCTCTGAACCTCCACCACTGGCCAGTCCAGAAGCCGAAGGCCAGGTTAAGAGCCACACAGGTAGCTTTGGTTGCTGTGGAGAACCTTGGACTCTCCACTTGCCTAGGACAACAGAGAACAGCCCCAGCCCATGTTCCCACCCCCTAGGGTACAGCACCAAGGGCAGATGTAGGTCCAGGGCTCCCCACAGCAGCCCAGACTCTGTGGACAACCTCTCCTAACATGGCCTAGCTTCAGCTTCTGGCCCAGCCGGAGGGCAGAGCCTTGGGGGAGAGGATGGAAAAGGGGAGAGGAGGAACAGGAGGCAGGCCCCATGGCAAAGGAAGTATGGGGGGCACAAAAAGTCTTCGTGGTCAGGGCTCCAGTAAATTGTATTCCACCTCTGTAGCAGGTCAGCAGCTGTGAAGACCATGAAGGGAGGAGAGGCATGAGGAAAGAGGAAGATACAAGGCCAGTCAGGGATCAGGGATCTTCTGGTGCCTGAAGGACCAACTAATACTAAAACTAAATAAATATTTAAAAATACATGCATCCACTGCATCAAGTTTTCAACAACATGGAAATCTTTGTGCGTAAGATTAATACAATATTTCCCACAAGTTTGTTTTAATTTTCCTCACTTCTCAAACTTCAGATCACCTCCATACCTGCCACGGTGTATCATTCCTGCAATAATGCCTTTTCCATAATCCTCATGTTTTGCAAATTAAGCAGTCATGGAGAGAAACACCCATCCCAAAAGTTTCCTAAATACAGTAATGTGAGATGAGGAGTGTAAAAATTGTTATATCATCAGACTATTTCTTTGCTTAAAACAAATCTAGTGGCAGAAAAATCTACTTATTGATCTTCATAATAAATTGGTAACAAGTGACAAATTAGTAACAGCATACATGCATTATTACTGAATGTATGCATTTAAAATAACTGAAGAATGCAACTACTGAACTAGGCTATTATTTAATTGACAAGGGTACTGTACGCTAACATTATAACCTTACATTTAAACATATATATTTTAAATTTACACTGAAGCTAAACATTAAAGTCATGAATATGTGGCATTATGGTACAGACAGAAACCAATTTCTCATAGAAATCATTTACCAAGTAATGCCTTCCTACCTCTATCAAGAAAACACTATATGACACACAGTTTAAATTTAAACACACACACAGAATTAAGGCTCTGATTCTGCAAACACTTAAACCTGATGTAGTAACTTGAATCATGTAAGTAGCTCAAAGAAACCACTTGTGATTAAAGTTATACATGTGCTCAGGCTCAGATCCTGAAAGTCACTCTGCAGGTACAGAGCCCTGAACCTTCATGTAATTCTTCAGAAGTCCCAGAGCCTGTTATTATCCAGCATTATAACGTAGAAAAATTACTGAAGCTGTAAAATTGCAGGGATCATTATTTTAATCAATGGAAAATAACAAAAAAGTTAAAAAAACAAATTCAACCACAACAACCACCAACTATTTTTATTTTGATCATTTGGAGAACTAGTTCTTCCCTTCAGTTACTTTACACAAGATGAGAAAAGATTCTATCTCACTTAGAAAATAAAGGGAAAAGTTCACATTTAACAGAGTGCACCGTAGTGGGTTAGCCAGGGCCACAAAGTAAGAGGTCTCAGGCTGCTACTGTGCTCCTGGACCATCCAATTCCCCAGCTGTTAATTGTACTGGGACTATACCTGGTGCAACACATGCTGGTGGGTATGTTGTGGGAGGGAGGAAGGCTCTGTTCCTTCCCTCACCTGTGCCGGGAGGGAGAGGGAATATCACCTCTAAAGAACTTGCATCCTTCTCTTGTGCTGCTGCCCATGATGGGGGCAGCTAGTATGCTCTGCCATGATAACCTGGCTACAGTTTGGCCTCAGATGATTAGAATTCCATCATTTTCTATTTATACTCAACAATCCTCAACACAGACATATAATTCCATACAAAATTATTCTGTGAAGGAATTCTGAAAGGTTTACTTCACATAATTAAATAGCCAAAATTACTGTTCATGTACATTAAAAATTAGTAAAGAAATTATATTTAGTCTATATAACCCTTTTAACGCTTTAACTAAGGAAACATTTTTATATTTTCTTTGACAGCATGCGATATATGCATAAATACCAGATTAAAGAAACACATCAATTCACAGTAAAAGAAAGAGTTTACATGAAACAAGCTGAATTGGTTATGTACTCAAATATTCA
The DNA here is from genome assembly GCF_033958435.1 of Carettochelys insculpta. NCBI lineage: Eukaryota > Metazoa > Chordata > Testudines > Carettochelyidae > Carettochelys > Carettochelys insculpta. Next base: position 15,817,696 of record NC_134140.1, read on the forward strand.
CGATCACTTATCTATAATAGGCTGTCAACATTTCCTTTTTTACATACAGGCAATCAGATATACATAATTTCAAGAAAAAATTTGCATTTGCATTATATTCACAGATGGAAGAATACTGTCTTTTTCTTTGAATTTGTGGACAGCCCTCTTACAGTTATACAGGTGCAGTTTGTGTTACTCATAGATAAGCCTTTGAGAGCCCAGACAGAGAACATTCCATCCCCCTATACATTCTGGCTTCCTATGTAGCAGTGCACAGCTGAGACTGGGGGATAAGCTAGGAACAGTGGATTTGCAGCAGTGCAGATCCTCTGGCTACTTCCCACACATTGCTTGTGACATAGAACAGAAATGTACTCAGTACCAGCAAGTACCAACACAAAAAAAGCACTGTCTAGAGGTGAATTATTAGCTAGTTATTTCCCACTGATTTCAACACAGACAGGGTATTACCCGAGATCTGGAGTTCTCAAATTTCATTGCAGTGTGACCCCTACCTTTTGAAAACAAAAATCACTGCAAAGCCCCAAGAGAGGGACTGATACCTGAGTCTGCCTGAGCCTGGCAGGGAGAGGGGCAAAGCTGAAGCCTGTAGGTGGGACTGGAGGTGGGCAAGGCCTGAATGGCTACCCAGGGTTGAAGCCATTTGGCCTGAGCAGTGCATCCGGGCGTCAGCTTCAAAAGTGGGCCCCAGAAATTCTAATGCCAACCCAGGCAAGCCTATTAAAATGGGGTCCCGCTCCACAGTTTAAGAACTGCTGCCCTAGATAGCTAATCTAACACAGATACATTTAAAGGCCTGAGTCTCCTGATTTCAGTGAAAATTTTGCCTGAACATGATGTTAAGACTATGGCTTTCAAGCAGGTGAAGTAAGACACTTGGTGGCTTAACATTTGCTACAATTTACCTATGTCATACCAAAGCCAATTTGTGAATGTAATGCAAATTCAACTACTATCTAGCGGTTGGGAATGCTACCAAGCGTGGAAGTTTTGCCTAAATAAGGAATACAGAATTGAGACTACATTTACTGAACAGAATACATTTCGAGGATCCTCAGCTTACTGCAAGCTTTCACCTTATCCCAAATGTGCAAGACAAAATTAAAATGCTGAAAAAATTACTATACTGTAAAATATTTGACAACTTGTTCATTCCTAAAATGTACCACAATCAGAACAACCCTTCATAGAATTAGAAGCTAGGAATGTTAAAACTTTCAATGAAAAAGAAAATCATTAACATGAAATGTATGCAGAAATCACAGTACAAACAGATGCCTGCAAGTTTCCAAGCATTACCCCAGAAAAGAACAGCAAGATCAGAGACATAATAGAAAAGCAAATCAATGAAATACTTTCCTTCAAACTATAAACAAGAGTATTTGCAACAGGTCAGCAATAAAATCAGCAAACAAATGTAATAAAATAATCCTACTCTCTTAACTTCATTTTCATTGTTTGTTTACAATTTAGTAAAGGTTATTAAAACATATTTAGATGAAACATAAATATGTTCATTTCTAAGTATAACATTTCTAACTATAACTATTTCTGCTACCTGATATTACAGAAAAAGTATAAAATGGTGATTTGACATTTAATGGACTTTGCTTTTCCAAAAAAGAATCCAATGAGCTAAAAAGATTCTAACATTGTTTTAAAATAAAACGCACAAACCTCCATTTTTAAACGATTAGATGAATGCACAGCATGATAAACTCAGCCTTCATAAAGTTTATTTTGGTCAATTTTCTACCATTCCATGCTGCATTTGGTACCAACACCAAATTATGAAGAATATACATAAAATTCAGATCCCAGTTACAATCTCTCATTAAGACTCCAGACCAAATCCGAACCAAATCAATGGAAAACAGTCATGTTTCTAAAACAGTGACAATTGTAGTCCAAACATACACAGTTTTTATTAGAACTCTGTTTCTGGCATCTCACATTTTAACAATGTGTGCTCTGAACAAGGAGGAAGAAAATCAGCTCCTGCTATCATTTTTATATGGGGCTGTCCCACTCCTTCCCTCCAGGCAAGCTCTCTGCACAAACTTCTGCTAAACAATAGCCTTTGTATATCCTCATATGGACATTTACATAAAGGGTTTCTATTCATGCAACAAAGAGTCCCTTCAGAAATCGATGCATTTCCAAACATATGAAAAATATTTATGGTCTCTGATTCCCAACAATAGAACAAATCAGGATGTGTAATTTTATGCTGATAAACCTGTGCCTCAGAGTTCAGAAAAGCAGAAAATAACAGCTCAATCCCAGCACAGCTTGTGCTTATTAAATATACAAGCCACCCCCTTTTCATCCTCTTATAACACACTCGCAGCAGAACTGCCCAGCATGGGATCAGAGGCACCCCACCCAAGGCTTTTCACATCATAAAAATGAATCCAGCCTCATTATGCCAGTCAAGGGAGAGCATTTAATATTTGCTGCTGATTATGTAGATGAAAGAATGAAAGGAAAATGAAAGATGATACAAACCTTGCATCCCCACCTTCAGTTTTTCAACCAGAATATGCTAGTGCTTGTGAAAATATGAAGCAAAGAGGCTCAAGACCAATCAGTGTACACAGGCATTCCAAGTTAGCCAATCACAAGCACCTACCATTGGATGTTAGCCAACCATATCATAGCTCATTACTCAGTCAGACAGCAAAAGGCTGGGGGAGGGGAAATAATAATAATAAAAACCCCTTTCAGAGATGGCTAACATAATATAAACTAGTCAAGATTAAGAAATAAAAGCTTGTCTTTGTGTTACACAGTAAGATTCCTTTTTGTCTGACAGAAGCAGTCAGAAGGCAATTTTGCATTTTCTAAAATGTAAATTATAAATTAAAACTTTAAGAGGCCCTGCCGCAATTACATTACCTCTTTACAGAAAAGGGCTGAAAATGAACACTGATTTCAATTCAGTGTCTGCAAAGGGAAATATTAAGAGTCCAAAATATCAGTCCAATTAAAAAAAATTAAAGCTTAATTCACATAAAATACAGTATCAGAAAAGAGAAAGAGCAGCTGTTTACAAGGAATCTTTTCATATATTCACAATGTTTACACTATAGACTAATTCTAACAGATCGCGCATTTATATTGTGAACCCAATCTAGCCTTTTTGGAAAACAAAAATCATGTTATGATCACACAACTACATTTTGGCACATTAAGATTTACATTACTGTGTGGAATATTACCTTACCTATGTGGAAATTTTTAACGGACATGTAAATTATCCTCTTAATCAGGAAGCCAAATCCAACAACTTTAGAAAAAAATAACTGCATCAGTCAATTCACTTTTTCATTTATATAAATTAGACATGAACCATTTCAACGTAAGAACCCTTCTCTTTAAAACCTCCTTCACTAATATCTAGTTCTAAAATTAAACTATTGAGTCCACCAAGCTCACCATTCGTAAATCTTTATGAAAGCTAGTTATCGTAATAGAATAAATGGAAAAACTCAGTGCGTCTTCGCGCTTCACCATCTAATGAGCCCAAACTTTCACAGGTTTCAAATTAGCAAAAAAGAAGGATAAAACTGGAGTTTCTCCTTTATGATTCAACGCTTCTTTACATCTCCTCACCCCAAAAATTAAAAATTCTCTGTGTTGCAAATTCTTGCTTAAACAAGCCATGAGATTCATTTCTTCACAGCATTTTCTGAATACTGTATAATTTATGCCATTAAATGATGAAATTGATATCAACAGACATCTTGATGAAAATCAACAGCAGAAAGCTTTTCTTTTGCAAATTAAGAAAAACATATTTCTAAGGTGCCCAAAAAGCCATGAACTCTGTGGTGCTCGTAAATGCTGACAGGCAACCAATAACAGTGACAAATTATACATTCATGGCATCTGCAACAATCGATAAACTGGCTCACCAAATTAATAAAATATAGATCACAAAGAATACATTTTTATTAAAGAATAATTTCATGATAACCAAGTAATGTGGATGCTTCCAAGCATAAGATTTAATTACATGCTGAGCAAATCTGGCATTTTGCGATAAACTGCAAAAATAGTCTTTGCAACAGGAACTGGGAAAGAACATTGCTGACATAGTCTATAAACATGTTTTATAAAGCACAAACCAATATACAAAAAAATCACTGAATGGTGGTTACAGAATCCTTTACCATATCCACAATAAAATTACTTTTTAAGAGGTTCCTTGTTCTGTAATTTATTTTTGCTAATATCTTGTTGATTTTTGTGTTCAAAATTATTTTAAAAATTATTACCTACCAAGGGGCATTATTATATTCCAAATAAATTCTTAATGAATCATACATCTTAATAGGGATCATTATTGGGACACACACTTTCTCTAGTATAATTATTATACTGAGAATACAAACTTTATAGATTCTAAGACCAGAGGGGACTATTGTGATCAACTAGTGCAGGGGAGATCAAGGAAATTCTGTGTTCTGCCCCCACTCCCAGAGGTGGCTCTGCAGATCTTATTGTCCAGAATCATAACCAATAGGAGTTGGTGGGGACGGGGCCACCAGTGGGCACAGGCAGCACACACCATACAGAGTAGCCTGGGTCCTCTGCCTAGGGAGCGGACATAGTGTCTACTTTCAGGAGCAGCACAGACCCAAGGCACATGGGTCTTAGCCCTGCTCTGCCACTGACCAGAACCCACCTCAGGAAAGTGAAACCTGGCCATAGTCCACACCCTGACCCCTCCTCCCACCCCAGGTGAGCACCCCCTTCCAGTCCCTGCACCCCAACCTCCTGCCCCAGTCCTGTGCCCACTCCTGCACTTGAAACCTCCTGATCCCACGCAAAGTCCCCTCTTGCACACCACACCTCCCATCTCCAGCTCCAACCCAAAGCCCCACCCCCATTTGCAGCCCTCACTCCCTCCTGCATTCCATCCTGGAACCCTCTCTTTTATTCTGAACATTTATGGTCCCATCCCATGCCTCCATGCACCCTTTAAGGGGGTGTGCCTGGCCTGCAATTGTGTTTTGTGGGTCAGTTGCCCCAATAGAAAAATATCCAAATCTGTTTTTAAAATTATTAGTGATGGGAAAAAAATCAACCACAAACAGCGTTCTCTCTGACCTTTTCCAACCTTATGTGGACTTTTTCCACCCATGTGAAGAATAAATTTTTGTGTGTGCTGAGGCATTGGTAAATGTGCATCACCAATGAAAACAAATGCCTTAGCTATGGGTAGGTGCTAATCAGATAGGTGGTATCTGAATATCTCCTGAGAGGCTGCACAAGTGTACAGCTTACAGCGAACACTGACCATGATCCTTGGCAAATCTTCCATTTGTTAAATACTTTCACCATTAAACATTTATTCCTTATTTCCAGTCTGAATTTGACAAACTTTCAGCCATTGGATGATGCTAGATTAAAGAGCCCACTACTAAAGAATTACCTATTGAGTGTCATCTAGTCATCCCTTAACCTTCTCTTTATTTAAAGAAAACAGATTGAGCTCTTTGAGTCTCCCACTTTAAAGCACATTTTCCAATCATTCTTACAGCTCTTCTGTGAAACCTCTCCAATTTATCAGCAGTCCCCTTAAACAGTGGATACCAGAACTGGAAACAGAATTCTGGCAACAATGAAACCACTGACAGAGATAAAATAACCTCTCAATTCCTCAGCCAGGACCCTAGTCTATGCACCTTAGTATTGCATCTGACCTTTTGGCAAAGGAATCACACTAGAAGCCAGGCCCATGAAGAGAGGGCAAAGCACTTGCCCCCAGGGCCTGGTGATTCAAAGGGGCCTAGGAATCCCCGCCACCATTGCTGCTAATGTGGCAGCACTGGCAGCTGGAGCCCTGGATCCTTTAAATTGCCACAAGACCACTGTACCACGTGCGCCATACACCTTCACGGCTGGGGGTGGGGAGCATGGCGTGCTCCAGGCATGCTGAGGGCAGGGTGCCCCTGACCCTGCCCCTGCTGCCCCACCCCTTTCTGGGAGTACAGAGATGCCGCTCACCACACTTTGCCCTGGGGCCCACAAAAGCTGTTGGCTCCCCTGCTGGGAGCCCATGTTCAACTGATTATCCACCACAAACCCAGATCTTTGTCTGAGTCGCTGCTTCCCAGGATAGAGTCCTTCATCTTGTAAATATGGCCTACATTTTTTGTAGCTCGATGTAGATTTATACATTTGTACAAATATTTGTTCCTAGATGAGTACCAATCTGTACATTTGTAAACAAGGATGGGGTCCACCTATCCAGAACTATGACAGAGTAAGTATCACAGAGACTTCGTGGGATAATAGGTCTAATTAGAATACCGGTATACAAGGGTACTGCTTCCTCTGAAAGCCCAGACAGGGGAAAAAGTGTGGGGATTTTGCCTTATATGTAAAAAATGTATGCACTTGGACTGATATAGAGAGGGAAATCAGAGACAGGCTTGTTGAAAGTCTCTGAGTAATGATAAAAGGGGTAAAAAAAGAAGTGTGGCATCACAGTAGGGGTCTACTACAGACCACTTAACAAGGATGAAGAGGTATGTGAGACTTTTTTAGAGCAAGTAACAAAATCATCCAAAGCACTAGACTTGGTGGTGATGGCTACTCTCCAGATATGTGTTGGGAAAATAACATAGCAAGCGGGGCACAAATTATCCAGCAACTTCTTGGAATGTACTGGAGACAACTGTATATTTCAGGAGGAGAAAGCTACTTGGAGAGAAGCTGTTCTAGATTTGATTTTGAAAAATAGGGAGGAATGGTTGTGAATTGGAAAGCTGGAAGCTGCTTGAATAAAAGTGATCATGGAACTGTAGAGCTCATAATTTTAAGGAATGGTAGGAGGGAGAAGAGCAAAATAAATAGAGTGGATTTCATGAAGGCAGACTTGACAGTTTTTCAGAGATATTTTAAGGGCACAAAAGCAAACTATTCCACTTCATAGCAAAGATAGGAAGTATGAAAATAGATCACCCTATCTTAACCATAAGACCTTCACTGATCTAAAAATCAAAAAGAGTTCTACAAAAATGGAAACCAGGTCAAATAACAAAGGATGTATATAAACAAATAACGTGAGTATATAGGGACAAAATTAGAAAGGCCAAGACAGAAAAGGAATTCAAACTAGCTAGAGACAAAGGCTAACAAGAAAACATTCTACAAATCCATTAGAAGCAAGAGGAAGAGCAATAACAGGATAGCACCGTTACTCAATGAAAGGGAGAAACGATAACAGAAAATGTGGAAATGGCAGAGATGCTTAATGACTTATTTGTTTTGGTTTTCACCAAGAAGGCTGATGGTGACTGAAGGTCTAGCATAGTAAAACCCAGTGAAAATAGGGCTGGTTCAGAAATAAAATTCGGAAATAAGTTAAAAATTACTTAGATGAGATTAATGTCTCCAAGTCCCCAGGACCTGATGAAATGTGCCCTAGAATAGTCAAGGATCTGACTGAGGAGATATATGAGCCTTTAGCTATTACTTTTGAAAAGTCATGGAAGATGGGAGAGATTCCAGAAGACTGGAAAAGGGCGAATATAGTACCCATCTATGAAAAGTGAAACAAGGACGACACACAAAATTCTAGACCAGTCAGCTTAACTTCAGTGCTAGGAAAGATAATGGAGCAAATAATTAAAGAAACCATCTGCAAACATCTGGAAGATAATAAGGTTATAGATAACAATCAGCATGGATTTGTCAGGAACAAATCATGTCAAACTAACCTGATAGCTTTCTTTGATAAGACAAGACTTGTGGACAAAGGGAAAGCTGTGGGCATGGTATACCTAGACTTTAGCAAAGCATTTAATAACTATTACATGACCTTATCAGTAAACCAAGAACATGCAACTGAAATGGAGCTACTAACTTGAGTGTATGTAACTGGTTGGATATCCATTCACAGAGAGTAGTTATTAATAATTCACAGTCAGGCTGGGAGGGAATAACAAGTGGGATTTTGCAGGGGGTCAGTTTTGGGGCCAGTTCGGTTCCATAGCTTCGTAAGTGATTTAGATAAAGGCATAGAGAATACACTTATTCAGTTTGCAGATGATATCAAGCTGGGACACTCTACAACTGCTTTGGAGGATAGGGCCAGAATTCAAAATGACCTGGACAAACTGAAGAAATGATCTGAGGAAAATAGGATGAAGTTCAATAAGGACACTACTGCACTTAGGGAGGAACAATCATTTTCACACATACAAAATGGGAAGTGACTCCCTAGGAAGGAGTACTGCACAAAAAGATGGAGTGAAAATGGATCACAAGCTAACTATGAGTCAATAGTATGGTACTGTTGCGCAAAAAAAAAAAAGCAAACATGATTCTGGGATACATTAACAGGAGTTTTGTGAGCAAGACACTAGAAGTAACTCTTTGCTCTACTCTGTGCTGATTAGGCCTCAACTGGAGTGTTGTGTCCAGTTCTGGGCACTGCATTTTACGAAGGATGTGGAGAAACTGGGAAGGGCCTGGAGAACAGCAACTGACATGATCAAAGGTCTAGAAAATATGATCACTGAAAGATTAAAAGATTTTGGTTTGTTTAGCTTGTACAAGAGAAGTCTGAGAGAGGACATGATAGCTGCTTTCAAGTACCCAAAAAGTGTTACAACGATGAGGGACAAAAATTATTCTCCTTAGCCTCTGATAGGGCAATAAGCAATGGGCTTAAATTGCAGCAACGGAGGTTTATACTGGGACTTTAGGAAAAAATTCCTGTCAGGGTGGTTAAGTAGCGGAATAAATCGCCTAGGGTGGTTATAGACTCTCCATCACTGGACATATGTATAAACAGGTTGGATAAATAATTAACAGATGATATAGATGGTGCTTGTTCCTGCCGTGAGGGCAGCAACTGAACTAGATGACCTCTTGCAGTCCCTTCCAGTTCTTGTATTCTATAAATTTACTTTTTCTTCCAGGTCATAGATAAAAGTGTTAAATAGCATAGGGCCAAGAACAAATTCTTGCAAGACTCCACTAGAAAGACACTTGCTCACTGATGACTCTATTTACGATTACATTTTTAGACCCATCAGTTAACCGGCATGTAATCCATTTAATGTCCGCCATGCGAATTTTCTATCATTCTAGTTTTTAAGGGGGCAATTGTTAAAAGAGTGAAAGTGGGAAGGTTCTGGGTTTGGACAATAGGCACAGCAAAGAACCAGCCCCCTTTCATTGATAGCTGACCTTAACTCTTATTCAAGAGGAGAAGGAATGCTAAGGTCCCAAACAGCAAGTGATGGGAAACAGGGACAGCTGACAGAAGCTCCTGGCTTTATACTGAAATGATTATGGAATTACCTAATTACACCACATCCAGTGTCTCTTATCCATTTTCCAGAATAGCAGGATAACCAAAACCGAATTGTTAAGCAAGAAAACATACAAGTATCTGTTCATACAGATTCTAATTCATCACCATACTAGTCTCAAGACCTTTTGATTCCAGGCACATGAGCAAAAACTGTTCATAAAGTCAAAATCTGTTGTAAGAGGTGGATGCATGGAAGAGTTAAAAAGATTCCTCCTTTACTTAAAGGGCAAATTTGGGGTATCATATTCATATCATTTTGCAAAACTGCCGACACCACTGATGTTCGTCCTTTGCTTCCACAATCTTCATCAAAACCCCAAAATATGCATCATTAACATGACATATATTTGAGTAGGGGGCATTTTCATATCAGTGGGGAAAAAAGATTCACAGCAAAAATATCTGAATAAGAAAACAACTGATGTTATACTAAAGTGTAATATACTCCTTTAAGAAACCAGAAGTTTCCTCAGAACCACAATTGATAAACATAGTAACATAAATAAATAAATACCAGGAGATACAGCCTACCCACCACTGCATACATTTCCCTCTCTATTCTTTCAAAAATTAATTATGCTTGCAATTTTTGTAAAATATTCCACATATTCGTTACCTTCCAGTTTAAAAGTAAATAACCTCATTGGGAAATAGACACATATGTTTGGGGAAGGGGCTAACTTTTTGTTCTATACCTATATTGCAATGGGACCATGATCTATAACTAGAACTCCTGAGAGCTAAAGTAACAATAATATTTAATAAATTATAACAATATTGAGGCCTGCATTGCTTTGCTCCCCAGCACACAACAGACAATATAGTGGATATGCAAAAGTTAGTCTATGGCGTTGGGGTTTATGCTATATTTCTCACTAACGGCTTTAGAAGAAAAGAAAGAAAAAAGATGTCTGAATGTAAATTCTTTTGACCAGCATGGCATAGAAGCAAAAATTTATCATGACAGAAATAGCATGGTAAACCTATGTAACTAACTCATTATTCCAGCAGCAATAGCTCTGAATAATGTTACTTACACGGGAGAGCAAAGAGTTATATATAAATAGATAGAAATGCCCAAATTCAGCTTTAGTACTAATGTGTACAGTTCTCAACGACGTCTACAGGAGTTGCACCCAAAACTGCAAGGCTGAATTTAGCACCTCACTTAGGTCTTGGATCATTCCAACCCAGATCTTCACAACAGGTTGATAAGGTCTTAGTATTAGTCTCAACTTTTGATGCTGCAGCAAGGATTCATTCATTTTCAGAGGAAAACAGAACACTGCATCTCAGTTTGCTTCTGCATGTCTTTGATTGCTCCTGTTGTTTATAAAACAGATCCCTGTAATTCTTTTCAGCAGTATACAATAACTTTTAGAAGGCATGAATTAACTCCTATTTAACTCCACAGCATTCCATAAAATTGATATTTGTATCCATTGATGGTGGATCTATAGCTTATTTGGAACCAGACAACCTTGGTATTTCAAAGTACTGACCGTAGTTTAGTAAGCAGGACTTTTCTGATGAAGGCAGAAAAGGCTTAGTACTGTATACAGCACATCTGCCTTTGGTACTTTATGTTTCTTGAAATCCCTAAAAAACAGCTCTGTTAAAAAAAAAAAAGTGTTCTTAGAAGCATTGCCAATATGAAAGCTTTACCCATAATGTTCCGCTTGTACCTGTCTGTCTCTTCGGAGAATGATCAAGCAGAATCTCTTTAAAGCAGTTCGAGAGAGTCCTTGACGTTCAGAATCTAAGAAAAACAATTCTGAGGACAATTACAACACTGTCAGGAAACAGCTTGCCCCAAGGGACAGAACAGTCCAGTGTGGACATACACTTATTGATATAAAGATGGGTTTCCTGGGAAGGATGGCCAGTGATCTCATTGTTTATGTGTAGATCTATCTTTTAATATGCTATGTTTTAAGTTAGAAGCAATTTATTGTATGAAGCCTGAATATTTAGTTCTGAACAGGCATTAGTTAGACAGGGATAATTAAAGTCTAAATAATGGCAAAATGAATCAGTGTTCAGATGGCAGTTTTGCTCTCAATCTGGCTGCAGAAGTGCAAGAAGTTACAGTTCATATAAAACAGTGGATTTTGACAAAACCCAGCAAAGCATGAAGCAATATTTGTGCACTTTGTACAATTTTATATATGCTGAAGTTGGAAAAGACTGATGGACAACGTGGAGGCATTAGACATAACAAATCAGATGACTTTAGAACTTTGTGTTTGTGTGGTTATGAATGGGAGCTGCAAAAAGGAAAGACTAATTTTACCTGGAGAGCTAGGAAAGGGTTAAGCTAGTCTGCCTTTGAGAGTGGGGGGCTTTGGAGGAAGGGGACTAAGAGAGAATATAAGCTAGCAGAAAAATTCAAACCTGAAAATGAATTACAGCAGCAGCCCTTCTTGTTACAAGAGAAAAGAGGGGAAGAAATGAGCTCTTCCAGAATAGATCTCCTCGGCTCATCAGAAAGTGTACATAGGGAAAAGTTTAGGTAACTTCATAAGGTTTATTGTTTTGGAGGTTTAGAAATTATGTCTGAGCTGGTTATTTGTTCCGTTTGTTCTCTCCAGTGAACAGGAATTTGACCCAGGGAAAAATCCCTGTGTTTTGCTCCAATTCATAGTTTTTAACACTAAGCCATTTACACTGGTTGCAAAAATGGTCTTGTTTTAATAATAGGCAAGGAATAACATCACCCCCACCAAATCACAAAACAGCGGAATCTGCATTTCTTCATTCATACCTATAATTTATTTGTGTACAGTAATGCTCATCTACTGCAATGATGCATATAGCACAAGAACTTGAACAGAAAATGAAACATTTGAATGCTGAGGTCCTCAGGAATTACAAACAACATTACTCCTAATCAAAGTATTTCTAACTATAATCTAAATATGCTCATTTTCTTTCCCACACAAAGTTCTAATGAAATGAACATATTAGGAGACCAAACCATTCTAATTAAAAGTAGTGCAGTAAAGTTAATGCCTGCGTAAGGAGGGATTATTTGAGCTAATAGGGGTAGCACACCTAATGTTGATGCAATCCCAACCTGTCTTCTTAGTTACATAACAGCATAGCATAAGAACAGCCACATTGGGTTAGAGCACTGGCTTTTCTAGCCCAGTATGCTGCCTTCTTACATTGGCCAATGCCAGATGCTTCCAGGCCTGTACACAGGAATTCCTGTTCACTGAGTGGGGGAGCTTTTTTTGTAAATATGGACCACATTTTTTTAAAAATAGAAGAGTTCAAAATAGTCATGCAATGAGTGTTCGTAAGAGAGGTTACGAAAACTTTGAGCTGAAACAGTGATTGGTAAAATGATATTGTTAGGACATTAAAATATATACAGTAATAAAGGTTTTATGGAAATTACCTTCTGGGATCTTGGGGTGGCAGTGAATCAAGGCCACTAGCATCCCTAATCCACTCTGGGAAGGCTTCTGAGGGTGAAATCTGGACCAAAGCCACCTACTCCCTCGGCACCCATGTTTCCCACCCACTTGCATTAGCCCTCTCTATGCACAGCAAATGTTGCTCAGGAATCTCACAGCTCTTCCCTCACCCCCTCCCCTGCTTTCTTTCCCATTGCTAGCACCCAAGGGCATGCTGGGAAATGTAGCCCCTTCCTAGCTCCAGGGCCAGCTCTCTAGGTAGGAAGTTGGCTAAGGATCTACAACTTCTAGGGTGCCTTGGGTTCCCCCCACCAGGCCCTGCAGGCTTCCCCTGCACTGTGCAGCAGGGAGAGAAATTGGACCCGGGGGTGGGGTGTGCCTGTGCACCCTCTCCTCCCAGCATCCCTGTGTACAGACCTGGCCTCAGAGGGAATGAACAAATTGGACAGCCATCAAGTGATCCAACCCATCACCCACTACTACCTTCTGCCAAACAGAGGCTAAGGACACTCAGAGGATTACCTTGCATCTCGGCCCAACCAGATTAATACGGATTGATGTCTCTCTTCTCCAAGAATTTATTTAGTTATTTTTTTAACTCTGTTCTAGTTTTTATCCTTTACAAGTCCCACAGTTAACTATGAGTTGTATGAAGAAGTACTTCCTCTTGTTTCTTTTAAAGCAGCTACCTATTAATTTGATTGGTTGACTCTTAGTCTATATGTGATATGAAGGAGTAAATAACATGTTCTTTTTCACTTTCTTCACACCAGTCAAGACTTTATAGACCGCTAGACTATCCACCCTCAGTCATCTCATTTCTCATTAATGACCTAAAGGTATGCGTGTTACTGAAAAAAAACCTTTCGCACCACTATTCAAAGAGAAGCAGCCGAGCTGGCTTTTATATTCAACTTTGGCACATTAACACGTGGTTTGAACCGGAATGTGAACTTTCTGAGTCACTGCAGGGGCTCGTCTGCATACTTGGCTTAATCTAATTCTTGACCTTCCTCCCCCACCCCTCCACTCTCTTATTTGCTTACCTTGATCATTTTTTTTCTGACTCGTCCTCCTTGATTACTGTTTTTGGTTCTCTGTGCCTTAAATATTGAGTCTGTTCTGGTATGGCTATGGTCTGAAGAAGTGGGTCTGTCCCACGAAAGCTCACCTAATAAATTATTTTGCTAGTCTTTAAAGTGCTACTTGACTGCTTTTTGTTTTGATCTTTTAAGCAGTTATTGATCAATGAGAGCACCTTTCCTTGTATTCCATGATTGCTTCCCTTGCCTAACAGTCTTTGGTGAGGGACCAGGTTAAAATCTAGGCACTATATACACTGGATCATCCTTGTTCATATGCTTGTTCATCCCCGCAAAGAATTCTAGTAGATTGGCAAAGCATGATTTTCCTTTAAAGAAGTCACCTTGACTTTTCTCCAATTCATGTTGATTCATGTCTCATAATTTAGCTCTTTACTACAGTTTAATCCAATTTGCCTGGTACGGGCTTACTGCCCTGTAATTGGAGCTTCTTTGGAGCCTTTTAAAAATGCATACATTAACTATCTTCCATCTATCTCTTCAAATTATTTTTGGGCCTTCTGAGTTTTACTTTTATGCTAAGACTACACTATTGTTTCTATTTAGAAACCACAGGGCCAAACACCACGCTGGAAATAGAAGGGCTATTTCAAATGCGGTGTTTCATTCCCAGTAACCCTCGTCATACAAGCGTTACTGTGGAGTTTGAATTAAGCACTTATCAGAAACGAAACATCTTCGATGTGCAGGGACTGGAAGCATTTCAGAGAATGCTACCATGGAAAGCCTGGACTAAAATCTCTTAACTAGCAACTTAAATTTGGCTTCCAGGACCACTCCCTTGGTCTCTTCAGGACCTACATTTGCCCATGTCATTGGCCTATACCTACCTGTACCATGCCCCCAGCTCCTCTCTAGTGCTACACATATCTACTCAGATGTCTCAAGAGCTCTGCAGCCTTTGCACCTAATAGGCAATTCACCATGCTGTTATCTTGGTCACTGCAAACTGTGATCAAATGCACCCTTAGTATTACCTGTCTCTTTCTAATAACTGCAAGAGGATTAGTGAAGTAAAATACCATTTGGTTAACCAGTTAAACATTAAGTTTAACTGTTAACCACTTAAATGGAGGTAAGGAGCTGGGGGTGCCACTCCCTCCCAGGTCAACTGGAGGAGTCCTGTCACGGAGTACCCCTGCTGGCAGCATTACCAGGCCGGGCCTGCCACAGATGAAGGCTGCTCTGGCTGGGCTGGAGCACCCCTTCCCACAGCAGCCCCAGGCTGCCGTGGACAAGGGGTACTCCAGCTGGGCTGGAGTGCCCACTGTGGGCTCCCCAGACTAGAACTGTCTTCTGCCCACTATGGAGAGGAGTCTACTCCAGTCCCCAAAGATTTGCCAAAACCAGTAAGCCTCAGCTGTTTAGGGTGAGACTTACCAATTAACCATTAGCATCCCTAAGGAGGATACCATGACATCATCTGGAGGGAGGGTTCCAACTATGGGATCATTTCTCTGTGCTCCAGTTTGAGGTTCTCGTTCCCTGAAACTTTCATCCTCCTCAACAGTTCAGTGGCCATCTGACTGGTGATGGAACTGTTCTACTGTGTCCTAGGAAGTCTCCCTTAGGTCCTCCAGTAAAGCCACGGTGGTCTTCAAGGTGTGTACTCAGTTTCTGGGGGACATGATCCCCTTGCATCATATGTGCATATATGACACCTACCCATAAGGGAGGTTATTATATATGCTACATTCAGTGCAGTAAACTGTGTAGCCCCCAGTCTGTTCCCTTTGGAACAGAAAAAAGGAGATAGGACCTCTTGGTGATATTATGAAGCTTCTGCTCCTTTTAACTGATACTTCTCTAATTTTTTATACTATTCCGGTGAAAATAGGTACTTTTTTCTAAAACATACGTGAGTGTGTTTTCCAGGAGATAATTTACTCATCCACAGTATGCTTAGATTTGGTTTCTCTCTGATAATAGCCAGGGAATATAATTTGTAGTAGCATTTGTTTCATGTCATGTTGTAATTGCTAAGGAAACTTCTTTATCAAGGTCACAGGGTACTAATGCTGAGCCCTTGCATCTCAGCTATGGTTGTAACGTACTTCCCATGGTACTATCTACCTATAAACAAGATTATATGGAAATAGAGGGTCTTAGGAGAAGTAAATTTTGTTTATTTTGTGCTTATGTACTCTATGTATAATAAATAAAATTAAATGTGAGAGTTCCCAGGGTCTACACTACTGTGTTTACATAGAATGCCTACAAGCATTAGAAGTTTTAACTGACTTCCCAGCAGGCCTCAGGGAATACCCCCTTTCAGTATAATAGAACAACATATTAGCAGTTTTGCTGCCAGATGAGAACCAATATATTTTGTTTTGACTGAAGATATTAAAATATTACATAATATACTCTTTTAAAATTATGTCACGAAATTATCTAATTAAATTAATTGGTGTGCAAGCAACCATTATACAAATCTGGACAAGTTAAAAATAGTTATCTAAACTAAAACCTTAAAACATCAAATAGCCAATTATTTAAAAAAAAAAGTAGTAACAACATAACAGCTACTTAGATATGTCTTTAAACAATACAGCATGAGAAGAAAGTAACGCAAACACTTGTGTGGTTTTGCATATAATTAAAGATTAAAAATCTCTTTTCTGATGTGCAACACTAAAACGAGAATTTAAAACAAAAGAACACATATACAGAAGTTTTGCTGACCTCAAATTTCGTAACATAATAACTCTGCTCTCCTGATGCCCCATTCATTTTGCTCCCTCGAGCAGTGGCTACTGTTACATTTTCCTCTTCCTACCAGACAAAACACTGGAGAAAAGTCTGAATAAAAAGCATTAGTTTGAAGAGACCGCCAATTAAATTCTTATGTTGATATTTGCACTGCTATAATATGGTTTCAGTATTAACAACTGCTGGGATGAGTAAGTCCAGTTCATGGTTCTCAAACTTTCTGTTTGCAGTCTCAATACAACACCATAGGCTGTGTCCAGACTAGCCCCCAACTTCAAAAGGGGCATGGTAATTAGGCTGTTGGGAGATTACTAATGAAGTGCTGTGGTGCATATGCAGCACTTTAATTAGGCTAACTCTCTCTCTCGTGGCAACTTCGAAGCGTGAAACTTGGAAGTGCTGGCTTGCATGTAGCCACGGGTCAGCTGCAGGTACTTCTAAGTGCCCACACTACTCCGAAGCTCCTTTACTCCAAACTTTTGAGGAGTAAAGGGATGTCAGAGTAGCGCAGGCACTTAAGTACCCACGGCTGACCCATGGCTACCCGCTAGCCGGCACTTCCAAGTTTCACACTTCGAAGTTGCTGTGGGAAAGATTTAGCCTAATGAAGCGCTGTATATGCACCGCAGCACTTCATTAGTAATCTCTCAACACCCTAATAACCATGCTCCCTTTGAAGTTGGGGGCTAGTCTAGACACAGCCAAAGTGTGTATGCTTTGGTTCACATTTAGAAAGTTTTTTTTTGTTTGTTTGTTTTTTGTGTATAACGTGTGCAACTGTCTGGTTTGGAGATGTACAATTATAAAGGGTTAAAAACTTATTTTTAAACATACATACAAAAGTTTAAATTCAGCAGACATTTGGGGGCCCAAAAGGGAAGTACTGAAAAATTGTTGTGACTCACGTCAAGTTCTCAATATCAGTATATAAGTGACAAGACACTGAAAAAGTTTCACAGTGTAGAGGACATATTTTAAAAGTCCTTTATGATAAAAGCTTTCTATATGCAACAATCTGAAAGTGCTGTCCAAAGTTTCCTGTTTTCCATATTACACACACTCCTCTTACTGGTCTCTACACACTTCTCTCCCTCTCTAGCTAATGAATGAAAGATCAGTGGATGAGGGGACACAGTCTCCATTGTGTCTGAAGACTCAGACAGTACTTAAATTACTTTAATTATTTTGATATTACAGTTAATTTTTATTTAAACATAGAAGTCAACTGAGTGTAAGAAAATAGTTAAGCAGTCTAAGAAATGAAACAGTCTCTCTAGTTCTCAGACCAGACTGACATCTTACAGACAAGCAAACTATTATGAAGAAATAGCCACTGCCACATGAAACTAGTTTTGACTAGCTTAAACTAGTGTTTCGAGGTGCAAAGTAAACAACTTTATCTTCTCAATAACCCTTGTACTTCTAGTGATGTAACAGAACAAACACATTCCATTCAAAATAATATTAGTACTTTACATTTCAGTAGCATCTGATGTTTGTAAAGCTATTTTCAGACAATTACATTTGTAACCTAAGAAACTATTTTTATACCTGTTTTACAGGTGAGGAACTGCAGCACAGAGCTATTGAATTGCCTATGGTAACACAAAAGGGTACTCTCAAAGGAGAGATTAGAGCCCAAATGTCCTGTTTCTAAATCATATACATTACAGAATGAATATTGTGAAAAGCACATATCTAATCTCTTCCAATGACAATTTCAACACAGTAAGCGACCCACAAGCCAGACCAAGAGACAACAAGATAAACAAGATAACCATAGGATTTAATAACAAAAGCTGTATTAAAATATAAGGAAGAGAAAATATTGAAAGTAACAGAAAAGAAAGGGGGAAAGGAGAAAAAGAAAGATTATATGCAGGGAAAAGAATGCAAATTAACCCACAGTTGACATTACTATGGTTTTCTTTAACAACAAAAGGCCACTGATATTATCAGTCACCTACAAATGTAGGTGTTCAAGAAATCTGGCTATAGCTTAGATTCTTCTCTAATGATCTCTCTCTGGGATCCCTT
Source organism: Carettochelys insculpta (assembly GCF_033958435.1). Taxonomy (NCBI): domain Eukaryota; kingdom Metazoa; phylum Chordata; order Testudines; family Carettochelyidae; genus Carettochelys; species Carettochelys insculpta. The sequence continues at coordinate 15,836,310 of NC_134140.1, forward strand.
GTGTCGAATAATACTTCCCTATAACTGATGAGTGCAAAGGTGAGAAATCAGGACAATTCTGGCAAGGAACACTCTCTGACAGTGGCTACATGTGAGGTCTCTGTCTCCAGTGGTGCTGATGCAGGACTGGGCACACTCCTTATATTCAGTTTTCTGGTCTTCTTCATAGAGATGATGCTTGATCTCATTCTTGGTGGTGGTGTTCCAAGTTACCCAATCCTCCACCTGCTTCTCCTAGGTGTCAGCATCAATGTTACAATTACTAAGCTGTTCTTAAAGACGTCTCTGCATTGCTTCCTCTGGAACGTAGAGAACCTGTTTAGGCAGACATGTGTCAGGCATTCTGACCACATGACCAGACCACTGTAGCTGCATGTGTGTGATTGTTTCCCTGATACTGCAGCAATCAGCCTCTTTGCGGACACCACTGTTGGTCCATCTGTCCTACTACAGGATGTCCAATATTCTCCTCAGGCGCCTTTAGAGGAATTTCTTCAGATCTTTTATATGACATCAATAGGAACATCTAAAACATATTACCATACTGTACATTCAATGTAGGTTAACACTACATAATGGCCATACGTAACAATGGGATATTGACATGAATGATTCTAGGACAGGTTATTAATATAGCACTACCTTTTATTATTACAAAATGGATCATTAAATTATAAAATACGAATGTGTCATTCTGAAACATTTTGCAAGAAAAACGTATCAGGCTAACAAAATGAAAGTACTTTAAATAAAGTCGGGGGAGGCGTGCAAGAAAAAAATATTTCAATGTACCACAATGACTCTGCTATGAAATTTTATGGTATCATAATGGGAGAATATAATTCCATCATGTAACATATCAAGCCATCCAAACCTACACAGTGGAAAAGCTAGTGATTAAGGGGATTCTCATAAATTTTCCTGTATACTATGAAATTGAAGCTTTCCCTTCAGAAACATGTTTCCAGCCCTTCTGTTTGCAAAACAGATTTGATGACATATATTGATGAACTGCTGTCTTGAATCTGAAGCCAAAAAGACTGAAGCAATAATACCTACTGCGATGTAAACTCCCCCATTGATTAACCACTTATCGGCTAGATACATATGTAGAGATAAAATGCTGCTTCATGCCTTTTGAATACTATTATGACTGTTTTTGGTTTGTGTTGGCATTTTTTGCTAGATTTTTTTTTAATTCACATTACCACTAATCAAATATAAAAAAGTGAAAGGTTTTTAAGAGGTGAAAAGTTGTATCAAGTGACTCACTGAGGGGTACACATTTTATAAAAATAGGGTGGCACACATGAAAGTGGAATTCCACCTTAGGAGGCTCATCTAGAAGGAATGATAAAAAATGGAAGAAAAGAAGAAGCTATAGAACTTGTAGACATAAAATATGTTGAGATTTTCAAAAATCAGGGAATGTGATTTTAAATTAATTTACTGCCACAGTTGCAATACTAATACTATCCACGGAAAAATTATATTTAATTCATATTAATAATGTTACAAAATGACAAAATGTTTAAAAATAAAATCACCTTTGGGCAGGAAATAGAAAGCAGATGAATGGATAACTGTATTGCTGACTTTTCAGGAAAAGATCAAACAATATTTTACATGTTGGCAAACAACTGTGACCCTGATGCACAAAAAACAAAGTGATAAATGTAGATGTAACAGATTTACCTTACTTTTGAAATGCTGAGGGACATGAGAGAAAATTGTAAAAATAACTGGGAGAGATTTTTTCCAATACACAAGTGCTGGAACACAATTCAAATAGTATCTATACGGTACTAGATGTACTTTATTCTAACTCCCACAAAAAATGCTGAAAAGACAATCTAGTCCCCAAAAATGTGCCAGAATGGCATCCCAGAACATTCTAGTATGACCCTATATTTCCCACTCCCAATTACTATAGTGTACCATTGGCTCTTATACTTGTAAAAGGGACAGAGATTAATTAGTTCTCAATCAGCCACAGAGAAACTGGAGGGTGTCTCAGGAAATCTGTTCTCTCTCTTTCATAGCTTAATTAACTCAAATATATTTTCCCCTCTAATTCTTCATTGATTCACATTGTATAAGCAGCACATTAACAATATTGGAATACCCAGCACCACAATAAGTGCTATCAGATGACCCAAGGCATGCAGTCACCTGATTGGCTCACACCCAATGCTTCTGTCAGAAATCAGATGGTTGGTCTGTCCAAGCAATTACACACTGTCTTTGGTGCTGCTGCCTTAGACCCTGCTCTTTCCTATCTCCTTCAATCTGCATCCACTCCCTTGGAGTCACGGTGGATAGCTCCTGGAAAACAGCCACAATGTGCAGCAGTCAAAAATAAAATGTCTGAAGTCATTAGAAAAGGGAGAGATTACAACACAGTAAATACCAAATAGCCACTACATAAATCCACGGTGTAACCTCACATGGAATATTGTGCGAAGCTACTGTTGCCAAATCTCAAATAAAGAACAGTTAGAACTGGAAAAAGTAAGAGTAGTGCAACAAAATTTTTAGGGTTACAGAACGGCTCTCATACAAGGAGTGATGAAAAAGACAGACTGTACATCCTGGAAAAGGGGAGGGGGAGAAAGGAATATAGTAGAAGTCTGTAAAACCATGGATGGCGTGGAGAGTGACCACCAAGTGTTATTTATCTCTTCACACACCATAGGAGTGACCATAGTGGTCACTCACCAAAATTTATAGGCAGCAAGTTTAAAACAGAAGGAAGTACTTTCCCACACAACTCTCAGTCAATCTGTGAAGCTTGTGAGGAGGTTTTGGCCAAAAAGAATAACTGAGTTAAAAAAATTAGATAAATTCATAGATGGTAAATCTATTAATGACTCTTAACCAAGATAGTCAGCAATACAACTCCATGCTCTGGGTGTCCAAAAGCCTCAGACTTGCAGATCCTGGGCGTGGACCAAAGTGAATGGGTCACTTCAAAATCGCCTTCTTCTGTTCACTGCCTGTGAAGCATCCTGCATTGGCTACAGTTGGAAGACAGAATTCTAGGCTTGATGGATCATTCATCTGACCCAGTAAGATCATTCTTATATAAGCACTTTATTGTCTTAAAATGAAAAATCATTTTTCAGCTATAGAAACTACTGTTCCTCAATTAAGTCTTGGAATCAGTTAAAAGATACCCCAATTGTAACAACAGAGACTTTAAATCATTTCCATCTAGATTCAGGAGAGAGAGCAAGAAATCTGGATACACTCTGACTGCAAACATACTTTAATACAGTACATTTTAACAATTGTAAAAAAAAACACGCTATCTCAAAATTCTTGTGCAAATGAAGACACATCTCTAACATTTGAGGCTCAGAAGAAAAGATTCTTGTTTGTATTTCTTCTTGACTACATTGAGATAATGCCCTTACATTCTTACAGTGAAACAATAAAAACTTTCATATCCAGCATTCTATCATCTGAAATTCTCAAATTACTGGCATTTTAACCATAAGTAAATTTTAGTTACTTTTTCTATATAGTGAAAGGAAATACAAATAAATACAGCAAATTAAGTATAAATTTATAGTGTACAGTACTACTGTTGTTGGTAAATAAAGTACTCTGCATACATTTTTGTTTGTTTCTTACTATCTACTCTTGTTTTTCTTTTGTACAAAGCATTGCTAGGTATACCTCTCTATTACCCAGAATATTTGAATATTCAGCTACCTCCCAGTGCCAGGGCCGCCAGATATGAAAGAGTTTAACACACACGATTGCTAAAATTTAGATAATATAGCGATCAGTGAAACAAAGAACTATGATGACATAATCCCATTCACTGGGCTATTTGTTGAGAGCATAATTAAATTAAAATGATGCATTCTTGACAATTAAAGAGTGCGCACTACTACAGCTTTGAGCTCTGGACTATATTATGTGTTTGTTGTATATGTTACAAGCAGTGTTTTTTTTGTGCCCGTACTGAGTACCAGTAACTTGGCAGCCTCAGCTATAGGCTTGGCTAGAGGTCAGGGAGAGAAGCTGGCTGAGTACTGGCACCTTTTTTTTTTTTTGTTCAAAATAACAGACACTGGTTACGAGATATGGATTTGTTCTCTCCTCCAAAAGCTGACCTGGTTGGATCTTCTCTCATTATGTTCCAGTGCTTCACAACCCAATGCCACTTTGATTATGATTGAGACAAACTAACTTGTTCTCCAAACCATCTTGTAAATACTGTATGTTCCTCCACATGCGGTTGTGCACTGCAATCTCAGAATCAGTCTTCTTGTTATTTGGTTTTACTGTATATTTTGCATGGGGCTTCAGACATTGTGCAGAGAGGCAACATATATGGTAAGTCCTATTGTTCCCAGTTGCGTGCATTTCTTTGCCACAAAAAAGAAGGAATGAATGTCCATCTGCCATATTGTTTGGTTGAGATATGAGAGGGAAAAAAAAAGAAGAGTCCTCAGTTCAACTATCACTGAATAGGGCCAGGATTAAAGGGAGATGTGGAGAAGGAAACCATGCTGAACACATAGGCTATGTCTAGATTACAGCGACTTATCAACAGAAATTTTTGTCAGAAGATATCTTCAGACAAAAATTCTGTTGACAGATCTCAGCCAAACTGCCAAGCGGATCGCAATCTGCTTTGTCAACAGAGAGTGGTCAGACTGCCCGGCTGCTCTCTCAACAAAATGGCCAACTGGAAGCTGCCCAGTGTCCTGGAAGCCTTGTCTGTCAACAGAGAGCCCCCTCAGAATGTCCAGACCAGCTTTCAGTCGACAGATGCATTATGTCTCCTGGGGAGCCAGACAAGACTATCCACAACGGTGCTGCATTCTGTCGATTTACTGTCAACAGAATGCCTTGGGAATCTGTATATTTGGTGGGTTTTGTCAACAAAATGCCAGTTTTGTCACTAAAACCCTTTAGTGTAGGCATAGACTTAGAGGCAGATGTTCTGCCTCACATTTGTACACACATGAAAATGAGTCTGAAAAAGGTAATAAGGAAGGAAGATAGGACAGCTGTCCTTTATGGAAGGTATGCAGGATCTTAATGTCTATGGCAAAATCAGTATTGAAGACTGAGACATATCAACGGGAGGTTCTAGAAGTAATGACCATAGTCAAAACTACCAAAAGTGCGGGGATTAAAGATTCATAGGCCCTTTTAGGGGAAAAGCAGTGTAAACTTGTCTACTGGGACCCTAAATTGTACTGGGATTAGTCTTTTTTGTCTGTAAATGGATGCATCCAGCTGAGGAAATTAGTATTCTTGGGATACATGCCCTTCTGCATCTTTTATCGTTTATGGCATGTCCATAATGTTAGACCTGCCACGTTGTTAGACATGTCACACTGAAGGTAAAAATATTCTTAGTTGATGATCTTCTAGGAGAAGCTGGCAGTAGGAAACAACAGTCTTTCTGAGTTTGTGGTGGTTTTGAAGAAAAAAGGGGGTTTCTTTCAGAGAATGAAAACTATTCCTGGTTTCTCATCAGAGAGCTCAGAAATTCTCTTTTATCAAGCAAGCTTATGTGAGTTATCCTTTGTAGGAATCTAATCTTTAGAGTCTTGGGTGAGATCATTATTGGTTCACTGACTAACAATACATTTTGCAAAACGTATTCTGATGAAGAACTGCTTAACATTTTGGACTGATCATTTTTAGTTTCTACAGTATTTCATATTTTAATTTTGTATAACAGACATGATAACAGTAGCATTAAACATACTTTTTCCTAACCCTCCATAGCCAGTTCAGGTTCCCGGAAGGGCTCCTCCCCTTCCGGGTCAGTGGGCAGCCCTCCCACCCCACTGCCACGAACCCAACAACCCCCAAGTCACTCATTCAGTGGGGGGTTCTCACCTCACCTCAGGTGGGCACGAGGCAATAGTTCAAACCCCTCTGCCTGACCTCAGGCAGCTGCTGTGGGAAATAAGCTCAAATCTGGGCCTAGCCCGAGGTCTGGGCATCAGCACACCAACAGTCTTTAGATGGCCCTGGCCCTAGCTCAAGGCAAGGCAGCAAATCTGCCGTCTTTAAGCAGCCCCTGGCCCTAGCTCAGGGCTGGGCAGCAAGCCCATGAAAGCCCAAGCCCTGGAGCAAGGCAGGGCAAAAAACACACAGAAGAGACCTAGCTCTGGAGCAAGACAGGGCAGCCAACAATCTTTAGGTGGCCACCTGGCCTTAGCTCAGGGCAGGGTGGCACACATCAAAAGAAGCCCAGGCCATGGAGGGGTGGGGCTGTTCCAGACCCTGGTGCAGGGTGGGGAAACAATATCACAGTCAAAGGAGCCCAGGAAGTAACTCAGGGCAGGACAACAAACAGTCTCAGTGTGGCCCAGGCCGTAGCTCAAGACAGGCAGCAAACAAACACAACACTCTCCCTGTTCTGGTAAAGAGAGGGGAGACTGCCACTCAGCAAGTGTATGGCAGGGGGATGCAGGCCCACCTGCTCCACCGTGTCCCAGCCCAAGGGCCATGGTCGCAGCAGCACAGTCTGCTGCGCAGGTCAGCAGGGAATCCAGACCACAACATGCTGCCCAAGGACCTGTAACGGTCCTCTCTATGCCCTGGGACACTCCCGGTCTCCTCCAGCATATACCCAAAGTCCACCGATATCTCAGGGCTCTCAGGGTAGCAGGTCCGGCTGGGATCTCGGCAGCCTGAGTACAGGCCTGCATGGCCTCACAGTTCTGTATCCTCAGGCTGATTTGCAGTGCAGGCTGCGGGTATCTCCCGCTGCCTCAAGCTGGCTCATGGTGCAGGCTGAGGCAGATACTCCGGTCGGTCATCCAGTCCCAGCTGGTCTCCTGCAGCAGGCAGGTTCTGCTGGGATCTGTGGGGTGTCAAGACCGGCAGGGGCCCAGGCAGCCCAGTCCAGGCCTTGGCCTCCCTCAGCCAGTCCTCCACCTCCCAGGCTGGGAGCCAAGAGACATCCTCTGGCTCCCCTGGAGGCTGGCCCCTGGCAGAGTCCTCAGGCTGCCAGGCAGGGAGCACAGAGCCATCCTCTGGCCCCTCTGGAGGCTCAGCTCCATCTGAGTCCTCAGCCTAGGCTTTTATAGGCCTGGCCCCACCTCCTGTCTTCTGGTCAGGTGACTGGGAGGGGCCAGACAACACAAAATGGCTGCGGAAGGGGTCCTCCCCTTCCAAGTAGTGGGGTGGCCATCCCGCCCCACTCCACCCTTCAACTGCATTATCTCATTTCATCTAAGAAACATTTTCTGAGCTTCAATTCATAGAATTGAACAGACCATAGATCAGTCCAAAAAAGAGGGATTATTTAACAGTAACTTTTTCTTTGAGAGTGTCATCTCAGCCTACTCCCACTTGTGGGATATGCCATCTCTGGCATTAAGCAGCAGAATTGTTCAAGAAAGAGTTGGCTATTAGGCCCATGCACCCCTTCATGGAAGATTCTGACAGCATGAAAGCAGGGCTATTCCCAAATATGCTGTTTCACCTGTAATTTTGAGACACTGTATTTGAGATTCTATACAAGTGGGGAGAGTGGACAAGAAGTGTGACTATGCAGAAGCAACATTTTCAAAGAATAACACTCACTAGTAAGTAACCCTTCTTTCTTTCTGAGTGGACTCTGCACACTCCCACATGTAGAATATTAGCAAACAGGACAAAGCGGGAAGGTGACTTGAGCTGTATGAGGTAAATAAGGATTGGGAAACTGCCAAAATGAGCATCAGTTCTAGATGCAGGTCAAAAGAATACTGTAAGCAATCACCATTCTTCCATATGTAATGTTGGTGAGGGACATTTAAAAAACACATATAAACCTACAAGCAACAACTTTCAAGTCCTGTGAAAAAGTCAATGCCTGCAATAGATGCCTCCTTCAGGATACTTAAATATCTTTTGATATATGCAGATGAGTAGATATCTGACAAGCCTTAACCAGGATGTAAGCATGACTTATAAAAATACAGACAGGTCAGTTATCTAAAAAATGGAGATGACCTGAGATTGGGGGTGAAGACTGAGAGCACTGATCAAGTCACATTTCCTATATGAGCTATCATTCGTAGAACAGTAATCTTTGGTCTGTTTAAGAAATTTCTTTTTCTCTGATGTGTGTTATAATTATTTTCTGACAGGTCTGAAGAGCTTTGAGAAACAAGACTCCAATCCCAATTCAAAACAGATATATGGACCCCAGGGAATTGCCCTGGTAAACTAAATACATACATCCCACTAACAGTACTCACAACACAATTGAGTATAGATATTTACATTTTTTCAGCACAGTTACCTCAAGAACCCCAAGTGGTACTTAGAGTAAATCAATCTACAAACTATTGGCCTATGTGTACACTAGAGTGATGTGTCAACAAACGTCATGGTCAAAAGATATCTTCTGACAAAACTCCTGTTTACAGAGTGCATACATACACAAAAGTGGACTGAAAAAGCAATCCACTCTTTCGACAGAGTGTGGCTGGACTCTTGTCAGAATGGCCGTCTGGAATCTCAGAAGACAGGGCTGCCTGGTGACCTGGAAGCCCTGTCTGTCAACAGAGGTTCTCCTGGAGCATCCACACAGCTTTAACGTCAACAGATTCTGTCAAGAAAGGCATTCTGCCTCATTGGAGAGAGGCAGAAGACTGTTGACAAAAGTGCAGAGTTCTTAGTGTGGACACTGAGTTTGTTGACAAAATGCCTGTTTTGTTGAAAAAAACCCTCTAGTGTAGATGTAGCCTTAGAGTACAGCAGGGTGATCATAGACTGTTGCCTCCAGCATGTGAAGGTAGAACCTGAAATCATAACCCTTGCCACTTAGAAGAATACATAACATGGTCTTAGAAGCCACTGAAAACAGATTCAGTAATCTGGAAGTGGTGTTAATAGATAACCAGGATGTTTGACCCAAACTACCAAGACTGATTTACATTTACAACAACATCTTGGCAGATGGATCTCCTGAATCAATGGACTAGAAGGATTCTAGCCAAGAAAAAAGAGTTGGTCAATTTCCCTGTGTTTTGTTTGACACCAAAACAGAGCTAACAGCAATAGTTCTTTGCAATCAGTGTTATAGACATGACCTGAAAATAAGTTATCACCCAGTTACGCTGCTAAGGAAACAATAGGCCAAGATATATATATATATATATATATATATATATACACACACACACACACACACACACACACACACACACACACACACATACATACACACACACACACACACACACACTTCAGTGCTATGAGGTGCAAGACGGAAAAGCTCAGGTGAGCAGGATTCTCTCTGTTTTTAAATTATGCTTGAAAAGCAAAGTATCTCTTAGTATTTGTAGCTAATTGCACTAATACAGCAGAATTCAGATTTGTTCTGTGAAGAGATGGTGAAATGAGCCAACCTGCGTCTGTGTCCAGGAAGGTAAGCCTTCTCCCACTGGTTTTTGTACGTGTCATTCTTAATGTCTGATTTTTGTCCATTTATCCTTTTGCTTAGTGACAGTCCGGTTTGTCTAATGCACATGGCAGAGGGGCACTGTTGGCATATTTTACCTTAGTAGATGTGCACGTGAATGAGTCGACAGTATAGATGGTGTGGGGTCTTGTGATGCTGTCACTCAGAGATAAATACCTACAGGACTTCTATCAAGCATTATTAAAACTCCAATAGTAACAGAGAGGGAGCTGTGCTAGTCTATATATTAGCAAAACAAAAAAGCAGTCAAGTAGCACTTTAAACACTAACAAAATAATTAAACAGGTTGATAAACCCAGAATACCCAGAAGTCATCTATTACAAGATGACCAACAAAGAAGACAACAGAATGCCACTAGCCATTACCTACAGCTGCCAACTAAAACCTCTCTTATATATCCAGGATCTACCATCAATCATAGATGATAATCCTTCACTTTCACAGTCCTTGGAAGGCAAGTCAGTCCTTGCCTACAAACAGGCCCACTCCCAGTCTGAGACAAATTCTCACCACCAACTTCACAGCCCTCAACAGAAACCTATCCCTGCAGCGAACCCCACTGCCAACTCTGTCCACACATCTACTCTAGTGACACCATCACAGGACCTTATCCACATCTGCTATACAGTCAAAGGCTCATTTATGTGAGCATTTTGGTAACCTTAGGACCACAGCAGTACTGCTTTAATGATGCTAGATTTGTCTGCCTGACACATTTCCAGAACATTAGCACTCATGGGAAAACCAAATTAGGAGAACCCCAGGGGAATCCAAGGCACTGAGCACTGAATTAGGTTACCATAGGGACAAATGAAAGCTTTGCACATGGTACGTACCTCAATAAGGCCAAGAGTCACTAAAACTACCAGGCATTGAAAATACCAAACTTACACATGGCCAGAGTTGACAGGCACAGACTTCAACAGGGATACGAGAGCAGATGCATACAAGAAATGGAAACATGGACAGTTGACTCAGGAGGAGTATAAACATACGGCTAGAGAATGCTGGAGAGTAATCAGGAAAGCGAAAGTACAATTGGAACTGTAGCTGGCAAGGGATGTGAAGAGTAACAAGAAGGGTTTCTACAAGTATGTTAACAATAAACAGGTTATCAGAAAAGGTGTGGGGCCGTGACTGGATTATAGAGGTAACCTAGTGACAGATGATACATAAGATACATAAGAATGGCCATACTGGGTCAGACCAAAGGTCCATCCAGCCCAGTATCCCGTCTGCTGACAGTGGCCAATGCCAGGTGCCCCAGAGAAGGAGAACAGAAGACAATGATCAAGTGATTTATCTCCTGCCATCCATCTCCTGCCCTTGTACTGAAGGCTAAGGCACCATACTTTACCCCGGCTAATAGCCATTTATGGACCTAACCTGCAAAAATTTATCGAGCTCTTTTTTAAACCCTAATAGAGTCCTGGCCTTCACAGCCTCCTCCGGCAAGGAGTTCCACAGGTTGACTGTGCTCTGTGTGAAGAAAAATTTCCTTTTACTAGTTTTGAACCTACTACCCATCAATTTCATTTGGTGTCCCCTAGTTCTTGTATTATGGGAAAAGGTAAATAATTTTTCTATATTCACTTTCTCCACACCATTCATGATTTTATATACCTCTATCATATAGCCCCTCAATCGCCTCTTTTCCAGACTGAAAAGTCCCAGTCTCTCTAGCCTCTCCCCATATGGGACCCGTTCCACACCCCAAATCATCTTAGTCGCCCTTTTCTGAACCTTTTCTAATGCCAGTATATCTTTTTTGAGGTGAGGAGACCACATCTGCACACAGTACTCAAGATGTGGGCGTACCATAGTTTTATATAGGGGAAGTATGATATCTTTTGTCTTATTATCGATCCCTTTTTTAATAACTCCTAACATCCTATTTGCTTTACTAACTGCCGCTGCACACTGCGTGGATGTCTTCAGAGAACTATCCACTATAACTCCAAGATCCCTTTCCTGATCTGTCGTATCTAGATTTGACCCCATCATGTTGTATGTGTAATTTGGGTTATTTTTTCCAATGTGCATTACCTTACACTTACCCACATTAAATTTCATTTGCCATTTTGCTGCCCAATCACTCAGTTTGCCGAGATCTTTTTGTAGTTCTTCACAATAGGAAAAGCTGAAGTACTCAATGCTTTTTTTGCCTCAGTCGTCATGGACAAAGTCAACTCCCACATGACGGTCCTAGACAATGCAGTATGGGAAGGTGGAGGGCAGCCATCTGTGGAGAAGGAACAAGTTCTGAGCTACCTAGAAAAACTAGATGTACACAAATCCATGGGTCTGGATTTAATGCACCCGAGGGTACTGAGGGAATTGGCAGATGTCATTGCTGAACCTTTGGCCATTATCTTTGAAGACTCTTGGAGATTGAGGGAGATACTGGATGACTGGAAAAAGGCAAACGTACTGCCCATCTTTAAAAAAGGCAAGAAGGACAATCCAGGGAACTATAGACCGGTCATCCTTACTTCAATCCCTGGGAAAATAGTCAAGGAGATCCTCAAGGAATCCATTTTGGAGCACCTGGAAAAGGGGAAAGTGATCAAAAGTAGCCAACATGGCGTCACCAGGGGCAAGTCCTGCCTCACCAATCTGATTAGCTTCCATGACAAGGTAACACGCTCTGTGGACATGGGGAAGTCAGTGGATGTTATATACCTTGACTTCAGCAAAGCTTTTGACACAGTCTCCCACAACATTTTTGTCCATAAGTTAAGGAAATATGGATTGGATCCTTGGACTATAAGAAGGATACAAAGCTGGCTTGACAGTCAGGCCCAACAGGTAGTGGTCAATGGCTCAATATCCGGATGGCAGTCAGTTTCAAGCTGAGTGCCGCAAGGCTCGGTTCTGGGGCTGGTGCTGTTCGACATCTTTATTAATGATCTGGATGAGGGACTAGATTGCACCCTCAGTATGTTTGTGGATGACACAAAACTAGGGGGAGAGGTAGATAAGTTGGAGAGTAGAGACAGAATCCAGAGTGACCTGGATCAATTGGAGGATTGGGCCAAAAGAATCTGATGTGGTTCAGCAGGAGAAGTGTAGAGTCCTGCACCTGGGGCGGAAGAATCCCAAGCACTGTTATAGGCTGGGGATCGACTGGTTCAGCAGCAGTACGATGGAAAGGGACCTAGAGGTTATGGTGGATGAAAGGCTGGATATGAGGAAACAGTGTGCCCTTGTAGCCAAGAAGGTTAACAGCATAGCAGGGTGCATTAGGAGGAGCATTTCGAGCAGATCTAGAGAAGTAGTTGTTCCCCTCTATTCGGCACTGGTGCGGCCGCATCTGGAATACCGTGTCCAGTTTTGTCCCCCCAGTATAAAAAGGATGTGGATGTGCTGGAGCAGGTGCAGCAGAGGGCAATGAAAGTGATTAAGGGTCTGGAGCACAAGACCTATGAGGATAGGCTGAGGGATTTGGGCTTGTTTAGTTTACAGAAGAGAAGCCTTAGGGGTGATTGAATAGCAGCCTTCAACTTCCTGAAGGGGTGCTCTAAGGAGGATGGAGAGAAACTATCCTCAGTGGTGTCAGATGGCAGAACAAGAAGCAATGGTCTGAAGTTACAGAAGGTAAGGAGTAGGTTGGATATTAGCAAAAACTACTTCACCAGGAGGGTGGTGAAGCACTACAATGCATTGCCGAGAGAGGTAATGGATTCCCCTTCCCTCGAGGTTTTTAAGTCCCAGCTTGACAAGGTCCTGGCTGGGATGACTCAGTGGGGATTAAACCTGCTTGAAGCAGGGGGCTGGACTAGATGACCTCCTGAGGTCCCTTCTAGCCCTATGATTCTATGATTCTATGCTCCTACGGATCATCCAGCCCCTACCCACGCCTGACAATTTGTTTATTCTTCTGACTGAAGTGCACATTATTTATCTAACAAGAAATAAAAGCCTAAAATGACAAAGTGAAAAAGAAGCTGATGAGGAAAACATTAAGACACTGTATGTGTTTCAAGGTCTGCTGAACCTTCATTGGCAAAAAAAGAATTAAAGAGAGATCAGTGACGCTGGAACAATTTTTATAGTGGGGGTGCTGAGAGCCACTGAACCAAAGCGCAAACCCTGGATACAATGGAAAACCCTTCAAGCCAGGCAGTGCTGCAGCACCCTCTCGGACCTCTAGTTTAAGCACCTATGAGGGTGACTGGAGCCACTCCCCGCTTTATATCATCAAAATCCTCCTTGAGTAGGGGAGAACCAAGCGTTAAAAAGAGACATTGATTGCTAGAAATAGTCCACAGCTCAATACTACTGGCACCTTATCCTCCAGAGCAGAATGGGCAGTAGCCACTCGAAAATCACAACTTGTCTTCTAACTAACCAGTATTTGTACAGGTCTCATCAGTGCAGTACTGGAGTCTCTTCAAGCCCACTGTCTTCATTATCTAAGAAACTTACTGACATGAGTGAGACAATAGAACTGTGGATTGGCCGGTAATTTCCCATTAGTTAAATATTCTTCTTTAGTGGGTATATTCTTCCCACTGATTCCTATAGCAAAATAGTATTTGCTCTTCAGTGATTAACTGATACTTTACTCTAGGGTTACTCCTCATTTACATTATGAAATTAATCTTTCAGGGAATATTTATAAAATCTTATAATTAATTGTGATAGCACATTAAAAGAAAACCCTATTATCAATAGGTGAAATTCTTCTTATCCTGAACATGTACTGTCCATTTGCATAACAAAGGTTAAAATTAAATGCTCATTTTAAGCACAATTGAGATATGCAAATTATAAGACATAACTATGCAGAGTTTAAAATATGACATCTGCATTAAATCACAAGTAAGGAATTACATTTTTTCATATACCAAAACTATTATAAAGAGGTGATAAACATTCTACTTGTGTGCAATTCTCTGAATACTTCTCTGTACCAAATATTTTCTTTAATTAAATGACTGTCCCATTACCCAGACAGGGACAGCAGCAAAAACAAAATCTAAGTAAACTCTGGGTATAAGCCCTTTGAGCCAATGAAGAATGAGAGTATCAGTGTTCAGCATTGCTATTAGTCTCCACAGAGCAATGGAGAATACTCCTCACATTATTACCTTAGCATGGATGTCCCTCTCCTTTGGCCTAAAACAACTGATGAGGCAGTTTTCATGTTCCATTTTTCCTGATGCAACTGAATGCGGAGTGGTGACATTTTTACATGGGACATGGGTAGGAACATAAACAATCTCAAAATAAGTTCAAGGTGGGGAAAATTGCTAGGGATGAGTGACAGCATGGGTTCTGATGTCAAAGGACAGGGAAAGTGGGCCACTAATAAAGAGTAAGTAGAAAAATGTGAAGGTTTTTGATGTCATATAGTTACTTCTGAACGTAAAAGAGGTGGGCAGAAACCACAAAAAACTACTATATGCTGAGTAGAAAAGGAAGTAGAAAAGAAAATGTGTATTTCAAACACCCAAATATTTTACTATTTCAGAAAGGCAGAAAATTGGAAGGATGTATCATACGTAACTGAAATATACAACTGTAAACCACAAAAATGACTGTGCTCAAAATAGTTAAATAATTTCAATCACCAAATATAAGGTTTCAATTTAACTGTCATGAAATTCAGCTGCTCAATAGTAAAGTGTCAAAACTCTAAACATAATCTTAATAAGGAATGCACACATCACAATGAGTTCAGAATGTAAATTTTTACAAAAATACACAGGCATTGTAATTTTGTTTTCTCCCCATTTCATAAAAGTGCATCTGTTTTAAGGAAATGTATTACTTATGAATTAACAGGCATGGAAAATGTAGTCCTTTTTATAATTACAAAGGTGCAGCACATGCAGTGGTAGTTCAGAGCCCCATATGCTGCCACGTTCATGTGTTGTAACCCTGTCCCTGGAAGACTGAATTCTGGGGTCAAAGAATAGCACAATCTCCATGCCCATTAACTCCTGGATTTGTGAACACTGCTAATAAAATTACCAAGGTTTTTTATTTTTTAAAAAATGTGTACATTTCAAAAAGACTTCTACAAGTCTCCACAAGAACAGAATGCGCAATGATTATTCTCTTTGTCCCTTTGTGAATGAATTTCATAGTTTGGTTACTTCAGATGAAGGCAAGTAAGTTACCTGAAAACAATGTCAGTAAGACTACAGGGAAAAAAATAAATTAAAAAACAAAAAGAAATAAGTCTAAAATTCCAACAAACTATATTGCATTTCTATGCTGCAGATACTCAGACAAAGCCAAAGAAGCCAATTATGTTGAATCTATTCACCATCTCGTCATCAGCCAGAGATTCCAGCTGGCAGAAGTAGCTAAGAAAGCAGTCAGTGCAGAAAGGAGAGGGGGCAAGATGGAGCCCAGCCAGGGCTACTCATTGAACACAGAACTGTGCAGCAAATACACTCCGTATGTATTTTGGGGAAGCTAGGATCCAGATGGCATCCCCCGTCCACTCCTCCTCCCCAATGCAGCATTGGCAAAAGCAGCAGAGAAGAAACAGCAAGAGATTCCAATCCTGTGCAGATTGGCTGTTTGTTCCAACTTTCTTCCTCCCTCACAGTCTGTTCACCTTAGCTCACTTCATACCAGCCCTTCTTTTCCCCATCCTGCGCCAGTTACCCTAGAATTTCCCCTCTTATCTTTGCTGTTTCCACCCATTTAATGTCCTTATAAATAAATCCATCCAGGTAAACAAACAAACGTGGAACTCATTTTGTTCCTACCATACCCACAGAGAAGTTAAATAAACAAAAATAATAAAACACTGGAAAATTGCAATGTAATACTCCTTCATTTCTTAGAATTTAGACTAGCGCACAGAGAGACAAAAGCTGCTCCGTAAAACCTTAGTCTAGTTGGTTCTCCAACAAGTGACTATTTCTTGACCCAGGATACACATTTCCCTAAGGAGTCCCCAGCACACACAATCAGAGAAACCCTTGAAGTGTATCAGTAACAGCTTGTAGTTTTTACAGTTTTAATACACCACAGAACTAACAAAACATCTGCTATGTTCACATTGTTCAGTCTCCTTGGCTGGGTCTACACTTGCTCCCAACTTCAAAGGGGGCACGTTAATCAAGGCGATGGGAGATTACTAATAAAGTGCTGCAGTGAATACACAGCACTTTATTAGGCTAATTCTTCCCCGCGGCAACTTCCAAGTGTCAAACTTCAAAGTGCCAGCATACATGTAGCCACAGGCACTTCGAAGTGCCCATGCTACATCAAAGTGCCTTTACTCCAGAAAATTTTGAGGAGTAAAGGCACTTTGAAGTAGTGTGGGCACTTTGAAGTGCCCACAGCTACCCACATGCTGGCACTTTGAAGTTTGACGCTTCAATGTTGCTGTGGGGGAGAATTAGCCTCATGAAGTGCTGCGTATTCACCACTTCACTTCATTAATAATCTCCCATCGCCCTGATTAACATGCCCCCTTCGAAGTTGGGGGCAAGTGTAGACTTAGTGCTTGTGTATTATCCTTTCCCTCCCACCCTGTATCTATATTGTCTACTTAGATTGTAAGCTTTTAATGGCAGGGATTACATACTACTCTGAGTTTGAACAGGGCCTAGCACCATGAGACCCCATAATTGTTTGGTCGTTAAGCACTATCATAGAAACCATAATTAATAATAATAATCACAACTCTCTGTAGTTCCCCCATGACACCACAGAGCAACATATGAAACCTTTTAGGCCACTAAAGTCACTTAACGTACCTTTTTTTTTTTTTTTTTTTTTAACATAAGAACAGCTATATTGGGTCAGACCAACGGGCCATCTAGCCCAGTATCCTGTCCTCCAGCAGAGGCCAATGCCTTATGTCCCAGAGCAA
This sequence comes from Carettochelys insculpta, assembly GCF_033958435.1. Classification (NCBI taxonomy): domain Eukaryota; kingdom Metazoa; phylum Chordata; order Testudines; family Carettochelyidae; genus Carettochelys; species Carettochelys insculpta. Next base: position 15,853,611 of record NC_134140.1, read on the forward strand.
GTGAGCAGAACAGGTAATCATGAGAACGATCCCTCTTCTGACATCCATTTCCCACCTCTGACAAATACAGATGAGGGACACCAGTCCTACCTATCCTGGCTAATATCCATTGATGGACCTAACCTCTATGAATTTACTTAGTTCTTTTTTGAACCCTATTAAAGTCTTGGTCTTCACATCCTCCTCTGGCAAGGAGTTCCACAGGCCCAATATGCACTTTGTGAAGAAAAACTTCCTTTTATTAGTTTGAAACCTGCTACCCATTAATTTCATTTGGTGACCCCTAATTCTTTTTTCATGGGAACAGGTGAATAACTTTTTCCACACCAGTCATGATTTTATATACCTCTATCACATCTTCCCTTAGTCTGCTTTCTTTCTAAGATGAAAAGCTCCAGTCTTTTTAAAATCTTTCTTCATATGGCACCCATTCCAAACCCCTCTTCATTTCTCTTGCCCTTTTCTGAACCTTTGCCAATGCCAAGATATCTTTTTTGAGATGAGGTGACCACCTCTGCATGCAATATTCAAGATGTGGGAGTATCATGGATTTATATAGAGGCAATAAGATAGTCTCTGTTTCACTCTCTATCCCTTTTTAAATGATTCCTAGCATTCTGTTTGCCTTTTTGACTGCTGCAGCACACTGAGTACATCTTTCCAGATAACTATCCACAAAGACTCCAAGCTCTCTCTCTTGCATGGTTATAGCTAAATTAGTCCCCATCATTTTGAATGTATAGTCGGGATTTTTTTTTCCCATGTGCATTACTTTCCATTTATCAACATTAAAATTTGTTTGCCATTTTGTTGCCCAGTCACTTAGTTTTGGGAGATCTTTTTGAAGCTCTTTACCATCTACTTTGTTCTTAACTATTTTGAGCAGTTTAGTATCAGCAGGAAATTTTGCCACCTTACTGTTTACCCCTTTTTCCAGATCATTTATAAATAGGTTGAATAGGATTGGTCCCAGCAGATACCACTCTCCACTCTGAAAACTTACCATTTATTCCTACTCTTTGTTTCCTATCTTTTAACCAGTTTTCACTCCATGAGAGGACCTTCCCTCTTATCCCATGACAAACTTATTTTATTTAAGAGCCTTTAGTAAGGGACCTTATCAAAAGCTTTCTGGAAATCTAAGTACACTACATCCACTGGATCCCCCCGCTCACATGCTTACAGACCATCTCAAAGAACTCTAACAGATTAGTGAGGTGTGATTTTCCTTTACAGAAACCATGTTTTTCTCCAGACTCATTTCCCTAACTGTTCTTCAGATGACCAGTGCAGAAGAAAAGGTTCGGGATTTAAAAACAAACAAATGAAACAAACAAACCAACCATCCAATGAACTTGCAATATGTTATGTATCAGAGTATAGTAGACATTCAAAAGTTCTGCACTCTCAAAACATGCAAGCATGTATTTGTATGAGGGCATCCACAATACCTCACAAAGAGGCAACATTTACAAAGAGAACGGCTCGATGTCGGGATGGTGGTCGGTTTCTAGTGGAGCGCCCCAAGGTTCAGTTCTGGGTCCTGTTCTGTTCAACATATTTATCAATGACCTGAATGAGGGGTTGGATTGGACCCTCAGCAAGTTTGCAGATGACACTAAGCTAGGGGGAGAGGTAGATATGCTGGAGGGTAGGGACAGGGTCCAGAGTGACTTAGACAAATTGGAAGACTGGGCTGCAAAAAATCTGATGAGGTTCAATAAGGACAAGAGCAGAGTCCTGCACTTGGGCCATAAGAATCCCAAGCATTGTTACATGCTGGGGTCCGACTGGTTCAGTAGTAGTTCTGCAGAAAAGGACCTGGGAGTTGTAGTGGATGAAAAGATGGACATGAGTCAACAGTGTGCCATTGTAGCCAAGAAGGCTAATGGCATATTAGGTTGCATCGAGAGGAACAGTGCCAATAGATCCAGAGAAGTGATTATTCCTCTTTATTCGGCTCTGGTGAGGTCATATCTGGAGTACTGTGTCCAGAACTGGGCCCCCAATTACAGAAACGATGTGGATACACTGGAGAGGTTCCAGCGGAGGGTGACCAAAATAATTAGAGGCTGGAGCATATGACCTATGAAGAAAGGTTGAGAGAACTGGGACTGTTTAATCTGCAGAAGAGAAGACTGAGGGGGGACGTGATAACAGCCTTCAACTTACTGAAGGGAGGTTGCAAGGAGGCTGGAGAGAGGCCATTCACAGTGGTCACGGATGGCAGAACACGGAACAATGGTCTCAAGTTGCGGTTGGGAAGGTCCAGGGTGAACATTAGGAAAAACTTCTTCACTAGGAGGGTGGTGAAACATTGGAATGGTCTACCCAGGGAGGTAGTGGAGTCTCCATCCCTGGAGGTGTTTAAGTTTCATCTCGACAAAGCCCTGTCTGGGCTGATCTGATGGGTTTGGTCCTGCCTAGGGCAGGGGGCTGGACCTGATGGCTTTTTTAGGTTTCTTCCAGCTCTATTGTTCTATGATTCTATGATAGAGGAATAAGTGATTTTGGGCAATGTTGAATATCTAAAAGGGCAACAGTACCCCTTTAACTTCCAATTTTATAGATCCATTTGTCTGCCCAAAACAGGGTAGCCCTTTCCCCCAAGGCCCAGGTAGGGGTGTGGAGTACAAGCACTGGGGAATTTGGGGCTCTGGAGGGGGTTCATGATTGGGGCAGAGGGTTGGAGTGCAGCAAGGGGTTTGGGGTACTGACTCTAGGAGGAGGCTTAGTGCTGGGACAGGGAGTTGGGGTGCAGACTGCAGGTTCTGGGAGGGAGTTTAGGTGTGGGAAGGGGCTCAGAGCAGGAGCAGGGGAACTGAAATATGAGTGGGTGCTCAGGGCTGCGGTGGGGGTTGGGGTGCAGGAGAGGGTGAAGGGGCTTGGGCTTGGGGCTGTTCACCCTGGGCAGCCTTGGCCCCATGCCACTTCTGAACATGTCCAGCATGTTGCTGTGCCTCTGAGCTGGGGGCAGAGGATAGCATATGCTATCCCAGCCTGCAAGCACTGTCCCCAGTTCCCTGAGTCTGTAGTCAGCATTCAGTGTGGGGCAGAATACAGAGACCCCCTGCTCCTGCCCAGAGGCTGCAGGGATATGCCAGCTGCTTCCAGGAACAGTGTGGAGTGAAGCCAAAAAGGGAGCCTGCCATAGCCCCACTGTGCTGCTGGACTTCTAACAGACTAAAATCTCCCAGATTGGCTTCAGTAGCCTCCTTGAATAAAGCCTGATTCTGGGAGACTCCCATCAAAACCGGCAGAGTCAACAACCCTTCTTCAAAAGCTCTCTCTATTGTCTTTTCCCTCCAGTATGATCTATGGTTCACTACAGAATGTCAACAATTACAGTATTTTAAATCGGTCCCATTGGTAAATCCCACACTAATGAAACTAGTGCAGACACTGTCCTGGACTTGCAATAGTAACTCTCTTACCTGTTAGCCAAATCTGCCAATGTCTAGTTTAAGGATGATTTCACATGAAATATCCATTTCCAGTGCCTTAATAAAGGTATAATCACAGGAAAAAGTAACCCCATGTACTAATCCCCCAATGTTAAAATTTTTGCCATCTTAGAGAGTTCTACTAATATAGTTCACGGAAGAGTATTAAAATCCTCAGAACACTATTACTATTTTTTAATAACAGGACTTCTTTTACATCTACAGAACATGGTTACAACAAGCTAAAGCCACTTATTTCAACTTTTATTGCTACTACCTTAAAATGTTATACTGCTAAAACTTATATGCCTTTTATTTGCTGCTTGATGCAGTTTAAAATCATCACAGAAATTTAGTGGTTCTATATTTAAATAAAAGGAAGAATAATATTCTATATTTATATAATCAATTCACTCTCCTGGATAGCTGTTTAAATTATTGTACATTGACAGCATATTTGAAGTCACGGTTAAAAATGTAACAGTAATATCCTATAACAAACTCAGAGGGATAAAAGAATCCATGTCCTTTACGCATGATAAAATCAAGTGACACAGCAAAATATTGCTACTGCAGTGTCCTCAAGGTATGCCCTTTGAAGAGTCCTACACTGCTGTCTCACAAGTGCTGCAACAATCCATTAAATAAAAATCATGTACATGCACAAACCAGCCTAACTGCTGAATCATGAAGCAAGCATGCAGTAATTTTATAGTTTTTAGCAGAAGTATGGCATTTTCTTTCAAAATTTTCTATGTAAATACATTTCATTTAATCCTTAAAACAGCAGCAATACTCCCTTGAATAACCATCAGCTCTAAATACTATTTAAATAAAATAGCAGTTAAATTGGTCCCTGATTCATATCCAGGTGCCCCATCCAGGGCGCTGGACCAGATGACCTCTTGAGGTCCCTTCCAGACCTGGAATTCTATGATTCTATGAGTCTCAGAAATTTTGCTTATTCCTAGCACTTCCCATCCTGTTCTAAAATCATTTTATAAACATTAATGAATTAAGCCTCACAAAATAGGAAAGTATTTTCCTCATTTTATGTTCCGGTCTGTAAGCACAGTCAGTTAATTCTGTTCACATGTCCTGACTCCCCGTCCTGTGCTCTAACCATAGGACCATCCTTACCTTTTAAATCAGATCGGTACAGATATCTCAACAAGTACACTCACTTCCCAGACTTTAGAGGCCAAGTCCAAATGTCCACCCTGCTTTTTTAGTACTGCAGCACAAGCCCTGCCATCCTGAGTATGTAGACCCAGACTCTGACACACATAGGCTGCGTCTACACGTGCACGCTACTTCGAAGTAGCGGCAGTAACTTCGAAATAGCGCCCGTCACGTCTACACGTGTTGGGCGCTATTTCGAAGTTGAAATCGACGTTAGGCGGCGAGACGTCGAAGTCGCTAACCCCATGAGCGGATGGGAATAGCGCCCTACTTCGACGTTCAACATCGAAGTAGGGACGTGTAGACGATCCGCGTCCCGCAACATCGAAATAGCGGGGTCCTCCATGGCGGCCATCAGCTGGGGGGTTGAGAGATACTCTCTCTCCAGCCCTTGCGGGGCTCTGTGGTCACCGTGGGCAGCAGCCCTTAGCCCAGGGCTTCTGGCTGCTGCTGCTGCAGCTGGGGGTCCGTGCTGCATATACAGGGTCTGCAACTAGTTGTTGGCTCTGTGTATCTTGCACTGTTTAATGAAAGTGTGTCTGGGAGGGGCCCTTTAAGGGAGCGACTTGCTGTTGAGTCCGCCCCGTGACCCTGTCTGCAGCTGTGCCTGGCTCCCTTATTTCGATGTGTGCTACTTTGCCGTGTAGACGTTCCCTCGCTGCGCCTATTTCGATGTTGGGCTGAGCAACGTCGAAGTTGAACATCGACGTTGCCAGCCCTGGAGGACGTGTAGACGTTATTCATCGAAATAGCCTATTTCGATGTCGCAACATCGAAATAAGCTATTTCGAAGTTGGGTGCACGTGTAGACGTAGCCATATTGAGTAGAATTCTTCATTACAGAAATTATGTGTCACTGCATACAAGCAGTTGAAAATATTCCTTCCGCTGTGCCCTGAGCAGGGTCAGATTAACTCTTCTGAGGGCTTAAGGCTATTAGATTTTTTTTTGAGGCTCCCAAGGCTCTGTAGTGTGACCAAAAATGGGGGTTTCGGAGTGTGGGAACGTGTTGTAGGTTGAGGCAGGATCTTGGGTATGGGAGGGGCTGAGAAGTTCCAACTGGGGGTACAGGCTCCGGTGCAGGACTGGGGATGAGACATTTGAGGTGCAGGAAGGGGCTTCAAGCTGCGGACAAGGGGTTCTGAATATGCACAGGGCAGGAGGTGGAGATGCAAGATCTGAGAAGCAGTTAAGAGGTAGGAGGGAACTCATGGCAGGAGGCTGGGGGGAGACATTTACCTGGGGCACCTCCCCTTTGATGGCGTGAGCTGGGGGGGCAGGGCAGATGGCTTTGTGTACCGCCTTGCACTTGCCTGCAGGCACCGAACCCCATAGTTCTCATAGGCCATGATTCCTGGCCAATGGGAGCTGCAGAGGCAGAACCCACAGGTGAGGTAAACATGCGGATGGAGCTTCTTGGCACTTGCAGCTGCAGCAGCGGGCAGGAGGATAAGGGAGAATGGCAGCATACAGAGCCGTATTCCCCTCTCCCTCCCCTGCCAGGTAGAGCCAAAATGCTTCAGGGGCTGCAGCTCGGGGCCCCAGGTTAAGATGGCCTTGCAAAATGATCTACACTTTCGGTGGCCCAGAAACCTTTTTCCAGGGCCCCTGGCTGCAGCCACTTAAGACTGAGTTGTCTCTATTTGGGCAGAATTCTTTAGTTTGAAGAAGAATTTCATGCCAGTACCAACGGTGTTAATGAAACTTCTTCATATAGCTTACAGACATTAAAATATCTACACCCATGGTTGAAGCCATAATTTTGCCAATATCTACAGTTGCTGCTGCATATATTTGCCCACTGTTTCTAGCAGATGATCCCCCCACTGTTAATATCTCCTAAGTCAATGGGGTCCTGTAGAAAACCGGCATCAGACAACTACAATTTCTTTATAACCTATGTGAAGATGAAATTAGAATCTATGTGAAGATCAAATTTGTTGGCTGGAAACATTACCATTAAAATATAAATAAGTTAATGGCTCCAGTTTCGATTTATCAAAATACTCTCGCTAGAGCTTTCTCAGAAACACAACACATGTAAAATGTAATTGTATTACAGGACATCTATAAAATGTACAGAGTTAGAACTGCAAATAAAGATGCATAGTTGATGTATCTCATATGGGGGACTCTTTGTACATATATTTCAATTAGCCTGGATTAACATATGGGTCCTACTGAAGTCAACAAACACACAATACATTTACATTTCCCTAAGACCCAAGTCTCAAAGTACTTAGACACAGGATAATACCACTAAAATGTAACCACTTCTGTAATGGAAGGCTGAAGTCAAGTGATAGGGAGCAGCACATTGAAAAAGGGTTGGAGGACAGACACCTTTACTCCATGACACCAAGGAAAACAGTTACTTACTTACAATAAATTCTGTCGGATCTTTAATGCCCACACAGAGCGGAAAAAAAACTTTGTTTTAAGCTATTATCAGAAATATGCATGCATACACACAAATACATAAATATACATTACTCCATGTATTTAAACAGTGAAGGACCAAGGTAATTCAACCAAAGTTTGAACGTCTGGTTCTAGGTACTTCAGAGCTGATGTTTAGACAGCTATATTATAGCTTCAGATTACCATATGGTACGTTAACACATACCATAAATCTGTGATTTATTAAATATATCACAACAGAACTTGACTCCAATTTCCACTGAACAAAAACAGATATTTGGCAGGAAATCTTCAACTTATTTAAAAAAGGCTTCAGAATCTGATTTTAAAATGTAAAAAACAAGGCTTAACTTGAGTGCATGTATAAAAAAACAGTTTTCTTAAATAAGTATCTTTCTTGTTCATATATTATGTACACCTGAGATGCACCTATTAATAAATTTTGAAAACATTCCAAAACAGAACAACTTATTTGTTCAAACTGTTAAAATAAGGCATGTTTCGTGTGTGCATATTTACAAATACACTTCTCTCACTCACTCCTTCACACACACAAAACCTTAACTGGGATTACAGTCATGGAATATGTTTTAAAGAAAAAACTTGAAAGATGCTCTTATCCAGCACCTCTAGAAACAAACATCATAGCCCAGGCAGTGGTGTCTAAGAGAAATGTAGTGGATTGCCACAGGTCCCCTGCGCCCCTCCCTACCAAGACTATCCACTGGAGCTGCACGAGCTGCCCCCGCCTGAAGCTGTGCTGCTGCGGCTGGAGCCCACTGGGGCCGGAGGAGCCGTCTCCGCCACTGCTGTCACGTGCTTTTCCCACCATGATGTGGAATGTGTGCGTGGCATTTCACCACACTCCTCTGCCCTGTTCACCATATGAGCATATTGGACACTGTGGTTCTAGAGCACATCATTGTAAGATAGCCTATACAAAGTGGTTGACTTATGATCCTTCTGTTTTGAGACAGCAGCAGCTCCAGTGCTATTCCCTATCTCAAGGAAAGAGAAAATCTCTCAAACCTGTAGAATCCTTCAAAAAGGAGAAAGGTTGTCAAATGCCAATACATTGTGTATCTTTGTGTATGTTTATGCCAAATACACAGAGATCAAGTACCACATTTACACATTCACTGACTTTTAAACGAATAAAAGTCCAGTGAATTGTCAGGAAAATAACTTCTACTCTTAGCAACATGCCAAGCTAAATCTGAAATAAAAACAGACACAAAAACACTGCTTAATCTAATTATCTATTTACTAAACAGGATTTTGTTGTGTACTCTCTTAGGTATGCATTCCCGGCTCTGAGGCTCTTGTTTGCCTAACCAGATAGTCTGACAGAGAAGAGCGGAACAGAACCCCCTCTATAGCTAACCAATGACTGGGGATGCTCTACAGTCATGAAATATGGCCATCTGAATTCACGTACCCTACACTGTGTTGCTGTTACAAAAAAAGGAAAAAAAAAGAGTGGGGTGGGGTGGAAGGGAATGGGATCCTGTAGCACCTTAAAGACTAACGATTTTATTTATTAGGCAATGAGCTTTCGTGCGTAAGACCCACTGCATCATATGTTACCCATAAAAGCTCATAACCTAACAAAATTGTTAGTCTTTAAGGTGCTACAGGAGTGCTTGTTTTTTGAAGCTACAGATTTATTGGGCTACCCTGCTAAGACCGTGTTTCCATTAGACTGTTGAGTCACCCCAGGATTTTTTAGGCTATTATTTTGCAGAGACTAAGGACAGAACACATTTAAAAAAAACGTGACTAACAGGAGAATCTAGTAACATCTGAGAGTGGGTAGGCTTATTCAAAGGCCTGCACAGACCACTGAAGCACAAGGCAGGAATTGCCTACTCTGCCTTCTAAAACAGCAGACTGGGCTAGAGACATCAGAGATGTTTCCAAGAACAATATTTTTCAAAATGAGGTTCCAGCTTTTGTTATTGATGCTTTTAATCTTTTTTAACATCACAGCCTAATTATAAAATGGTCTCCCATTCCCCACGGATGCACCTGTTACAGATTGCTGATCACTCCTAATCCAAGTCTCTGGAGCGATAGCTGAGTCACGTTGTAAGGAGGTGCTGAAGCCATCATGCTGTCAGGAAGGCAGCCTTATCTACACTGGGACCAGGAATGACCCCACTGAATGACATTCACCAGGAACATGGATACAAATAATAAACCAGGAAACAGTTGTGAAGAGCCTCTACGTAGATCACAGGTAAGGAGGAATTTAAAATTGCTGTGGTAACAGACATATTTAGTTTGGGTTCAACATGTGAAGTTTTGCACAGATGGGACAGTCTATGAAATTAGGTGACTGACTTTTGAGCTGGTTACTGTACATCTTACACAGGTCATTCCTGACCACTGGTAGCACGTAGAACCACAGGCTGATCTGAACATAGGGCCATATCAGTGTTGATTTCACAGCATTAGTATTTTCCTTTCTTCCAGGTAAAACTTTTTAGGGCCATGGTTTGTAAACAGCTTTGTGATCTTTAACTGAAAAGGGCTACAATATAAATATAGTCAATATACCGGTCAATATAAAACAGTGGTTCTCAGCCAGGGGTACGTATATCCCTGGGCCAGGCCCACCGGTGTGGGAGGCAAAAGGAGCAACTGCTATGGGGCCTGGCAATTCAAAAAGGACTGGGCTCTTGCATACCGCTCTTGCAGCAGTGGTGACAGCCAGATCCCTGGGCCCTTTAAATCACCACTGGAGCCCTGATGGTGCAGTCCAGGCAACACTGAAGAGTTGGTGGGGACAGGCCAGTCTCCAGCATCACCCCTTCCACCTGAGGCCACATACTTTCCAGGAGCATGGAGCTGCCCCACCACCACCTTGCCGCGTGACCCAGTGCTTCTGTAAGCCTTTTTGTCCTGGAGTACGCAGAGGTCTTCCAAGGGATATTCAAGTCAGCTATATATTTTCCTAGTTTACAACACTAGGGAAGTCAGCACAAACTAAAATTTCATATAGGCCTTGTCTACTCTAAAAAGTGCATTCGCAATTGAGGTTGGAGGATGGCATTCTTTTCAAATAACCCGCAGAGCTTCCACACACACCCTGCGATCTTTAGAAAATAACATCAGATTTGGTCCTCCCTCCCCACGGTGGGAAGAGCAGCCCACCTCGAAAGATTATTTTGAAAGAGAGCAAGTGTAAACGCTCCGCAGCTAGCTATTTCGAACGAGGGAGCCCTTCATGGCAGAGATCCCCTGGCAGCACCATTCTCAGCATAAGCAGAGCTCTATGGCTCCAGCATCTGGCCACATTTAAGAAAGTGGGCTCCCACAAACCTCGGGCAGGAAGCTGAGACTGTGCAGGCAGCAAGGAACCCATGATGCTGCACAGTCCACTCCCTGTGACAACACCCCAGCCAGCCTGTTGCCCTCCCCGGCCCCAAGTCCAGACATGGATCCCCACTCACCTCAGGGGCCCCACCAAGGACAGCAGGGAGCCCTCCCAGGAGGTGAGCCAGGCCCCACAGTGCCGGGCTCCCTCCTGGATGGAGGCCGAGCTCCATGACCTACTCTCCCTATGGGAGGATGAGGCGGACCTCCACCAAACCGGGGTCCGGGACCACAACACCATGGCCTTTGAGCCGCTGTTTAAAGGCCTGATCAGCCAGGGCCACACTACCCACACCCCAGACCAGGTCCACTCAAAAGTTAAAGAATTACGCAGGGCTATTGCAAGCCCCGTGCCAAGGCTGCGCGGTCAGGGGGCAGCTCCCACAGGCTGCCTCTACTATAAAGAGCTCCACCACTTCCTGGGGCCTAAGGAGGCGGGGCCCCTGGTCATCGTGCTGGATAAAGCCGAGCCTGACACCAAGCCGGAGGTGGTCATGGGAGGGCGAGGAGTACCTGGGACCAGCAGCCAGCACCAGGTGCCTGCAAACGGCATGCTGACTGGACCCCACCATGAGCCCAACTTTGCTGCCCTGGTCCTGACCCACCTGCCCCTGGCTGGAATCATACAGCTAGCCTGTACGTTGCTGGCCAGAGCCAGCCAGGAGGAGGCCATACCCGCCCCACTCTCCCTGTGCCGACCCTGGGAGCCCACAGGGGCCTCGCTCCAGCCGCACCCCTACCTCTCCATGCCGCCAGCCCCAGCCCCAGACACAGAGGGGAAGGGGAAGGCACAGGTGATGGGGATCCCAGCCCTCTGTCCCATTGACGAGTACAGCCCACTGCCCCAACCCTCAGCCCTCCCAGGGCTCAGAGGACACCTGCCTCGGACCACTGCGCCCCGCCCCCCAGCCCCCATTTGCAGCTCCCCTCCCCGTATATAGCTCTCTGCAGTTCCCCCCCCACATATATAGGTCCCTGGAGTTGGCACAGGCACAGACTACTGTCAGGTGCAATTAAAATTTATAGTGCAGTTTAACCCCAAGTCCCCTATGCATGTGTGGGGGTGGTGGGGGTGCATGTGTGTATGGGTGGTGGAAGGGGTGAAGGGTGTGTGTGTGTGAAGGGAACGTGGGAGATGAAGGGCAGGGCAGCATTGTGGTGTCCCCAGTGGAGAGCTCCCGTTGGGGGATGACGGTCCCCTCGGCCATGTGGCAGCCCAGCCCCGAGTTCTGGAACACCCTGGCATCATAGGCACAGCTGGACCAGCCCATGCAGATGTCCTGGAAGTGACCATTGGCATTGTCAAGCACCTGCAGGACCATGGAATGGTAACCCTTCCATTTACATAGGCCCTGCTGCTATGCTCCGGGGCCTGGATGGTGAGGTGTGGCATCCAGAGCCCTGAAGTAGTTTGGGAACCCCAGCTCATCGAAGCCCTGAATGGAATCATCCAGGTCCCCGATGCAGATTAGCTGCTGCAGAAGAACCCTGTTGATGGCGTGGACAACCTGCAGGGCATGGTGGGGGGAAGCACTCGTGAGTGTGTGGGGAGGATATGCTGTCCCCATCCCCGTCCCCGGGAAAGGCCACCCCCAGTCCCCAACAGTGCCCCTTGCCAGGGTGCCCCCTGCCCCCACATGTGGTGGGGGTGCAACAGGGGCATGGCTTACCTCATTTCAGACTGCCCCAGCAGTACCCCTGCCCACCCCAAACTAGTGGCCCATGGATCAGTGACTGTCTGGAGTGATTGCCACCCTTTTCTGGAGCAGAAGCATCAGTCTCACAGCAGGTGTCCTGGTGCTGGAGGGCTAGGGCAAGCCAGTGGCACAGCTCCAGGAATGTCCCCATGGTCATCCTGAACTTCTGTAGCCACCGGCCATTGCCCCAGTCTTCCAGCACCAGCTGGTCCCACCAATCGCTGCTTGTGGGGAAGCCCCACAAGCGGTAAATGACCCAGGGGACCAGGTGGGGACATCGCACCCTGAGGAAGGCCTCCAGGAGGATGGCTATTAGGGTGGCAACACGGAGCTGCTCGTGCTTGGCAGCCAGGACTGCGGCCAGTGGGCCGGCCACAGCCTCAATGGGGGAGGGGAGCTACTCAGAGTCCATGGTGGCCTAGTGTGCCTCCTCTGCTCTCCATCAGTCTGCATGCCTGGGGACAGGTATCTGGCTCTCATTGTGTGCAGGGCAAGACTTGGGGTGGTGGGCCCTTTAAAAGGGATGGCAGGTGATGACCTCAGAAGGGCTCATCCACCATGCGACCCTACCTGCGGCACTTCCTGCCCCTGTACTTTCGAAAGAGCGCCGTGGGATGTGTGGACGCTCTCTTTCAAAAGTGTGGTGGGGGCCGTTCAAAAGAGCAGGTCAGACCTTCGGTCCCCATTTGCCTGTGTGGACGCTCCATTTCAAAAGTCTATCCTTTCGAAATGGAACTGTATTGTAGACGCAGCCATAATGTCTTATTCATGCTGCTCCATATATTATACACTGACATGTAAGTATAATATTTATATGCCAGTTGATTTATGTTATGGATGACATGGTATACTGTACCACTTGTATTTTCTACCTCATTTTATAAGCAAGTAATTCTTAAAGGTGAAACGTAGGGGCGCCCCAAACAAATTAGATTCCTGAAAAGGGTACAGCAGCCTGTGAAGTTTGAGAAACACTCATTTTAAAAAAAGAATTTTCTTAGTAAAATTAATGCAAAAAAAAGTAACATGATAGTAAAGCCTTTTTTTTTTCCCCTAAAGAAACCCAGTCACTGCTGTGGGAATAAGAATTTTTGGTTCAGTAGAGAATAAGACGAAATTGAACAAAGCAAAATTTAGGCTGGCCATTAGAAATACAACAACAACAACAACGGTCAACAAGACACAGAGGTTCCAAGGAAAGTGGTGGAAACCCTATTTGTCCGTCACCAAAGGAAAAAAGCACAAAACAATCAGTAACATTCTCTAGGCCAGAAAATAATCCCAAAATAGCAGAGAGGTGAACTAGTGAGCAGAAAGGCCAATTTCAATTAATGCAACACCAAAACACATCTCAGGATAAAAGATCAAATAGCAGATATAGGCAAAAGCTATTTTTATCACCTACATTTGGCTAGGAGAGTGCGCCTTTCTTTCTGATGGACTTTACGACCATATTCATTCTTTTGTCACAAAGGGGTGCATAAACACCTCTTTCATAAACACAATTACAGTCCAGTATCTCGCCTTCAGCAACATCCATATTCTGGCATGATTTAGTTAGACAGATGACCACTTATCACAGGTGTGGCCAAGTTTCCTGTGGGCCTATAAAGTTAGTTTACAGCCACAAGTCCTGGATCTCGGTGTTCTCTGCTGATATTTAGCTATAATTTACCTCTAAATGTCTTTTGAGCACCCCGTAAACAGTGGGAATGTTGGATATTATGTTAGATGATGACCTCCCATGGCCCAGCAAATTCTCTAATCCTGCAACAATCAGGTCCCGAGAGTTCCAGACTAGAGTTTCAAACTGTATTGCAGAATACTATTGCCTGCTTGTTTATTTGTGCGTAATTCAGGAAATAGGTATCATATTCGTGCTCCCTTAATGCAGATGATGGAGAGATGCTGGCAGGAAAGCCTCCATGAGGGGTTCATAGCTATGGAATGCGCTCAAAAGATCCTAGATTTTTTTGAACTTCTGGACATGCAAAAAAGCCTTTATTAGGCATTTGGGGGAGGATGGAGGTCTATACAAGGAAGGGATTGAGACTGAAACAAGGGAGACTATGTGGCAAGGGAGTGTCATGAGATATTGCTCTCTATTATTATTTCTCTTATCTCTGTACCCAGGGGCTCTAATCAAGGGTCAGGGCCCCATTATGGAGACAGTAGCATTAGCACTTCAAGTAGTAATAAGAGGACAGTCACTGCTCCAGAGAGTTCACAATCCAGATTTATAAAAAAAGATGCAATGGGTTAATTAGACGGATAAATGGGATAAATTAGACAGATAAATGGGATTGGAGGTGCAGCTGAGAAAACAAAGTAATGGTAAAAAAAAAAGTATACAATGTACCATGCACAAAGCCTGCAGGACGCCCACCATTCCTGGGTAGCACATTCTGCAGGAATCACAAATGAGGTTTCTGGTTTTTCTATTCTGAGTCCACCTATTGGTACATAGATAAGTGGAAGTTTGTATCAAAATATTTTACCAATTAATTTTATATTTTATTAATTTTTAATGTTGGAATGTGCCTAGAGATGTGAAAATGCACCAGGCCAACAAAATAAAATAAAATCCAAGCCTATCTTGAACTGAATGAATTTATAGCAGCCAATTTTGTACTGTATCCAGGGAATACCTGGAAAACTGTTTAACACAAAAATTAATGTTTCAAAATCATAAATTTGGTCCCATAACATGGATGCTTCTCACACCTTTCACAATTTTTCAGGTTAGCAGATGTGAGGGAAAAATACGTATACTTTTGTTTCATTGAGTTTGGGCAGTGGGGAGGAGGGGGAGGAATTTCCCCTGAAAACTTGAGATAACCCCTGAATTGTCATTCTAGGATTCCCATTCAGACAGGCTGTGTAGCAAAGTTGTAGTATGATATACAAGGTGGTCTGCTATACAGTGCCATTATGTAACTATCATCTTTATACGAGTTTCTGTGGTTGTCTTTGCAACTATTAGGTGCAAAAGAAAAAGGAGGAAAAGGATCATCACTTCCATAATCGAAAAACTGTAATTTGTGAAAACATGCCATTTCAGTGTAGGCACTAAGTGGGTTGCTAGGCTTCCAAGAACTGCCAAGCAACAAATCACAGCATGTTCAGTTTAAGACACAGAGTGTGCTAGACATGTTTTACTGTTTTAAAAAAAAAAAAATCAATAATCTAAGTTGCCATAATCAAGTGCAAAATATGATGATATCTATCCCAAGGAAGAAAAAGAGTAGTAAATCATGAGTGCATTTTCAAAGAAAAATTCATACCTATTCTTCAATCGGCTATAAAATCAAATGAATTTCAATATTAAATGAACAAAGCCACTTACACCACGCAACATGTAATTAAAATTCCTACTACTTCTATTCGAGCTCTCTCCATTCACTGCCCCTCCAAATTATTAAAACAAAGCAGTTACTATGGTAACTAATCCATTCTTTGCATTATTATCCTGTTTCTAAACATAACAGTCTCACCATTCTGATTTAACATGCCCAAAATTCCAGTTTGATATTCTCAACTTTTGTGGTGACGGTCAGAAAAGCCCTTTACAATCTACGCATTCATGAAGACAAGGATGCAAGAGAGCAGATGTTTTTGTTTATTGCAAGCAGAAATAACTGTTACTAAATTATTTGGGTCTGATAAATTGATCGTGCTCACATTCAAGTTCTAAACACCACTTCGGGAAAAACCATGGGAGTCTGCAGAGTGCTAAACAGAAAGAGGCAAACATGACCATCTGCAGGTTAGATAAACTGATGCAGTGAGGGTGAGAGAGAGGAAAGCGCAGCTGGCAGATGTTGTGGAAACTAAATAGCACCTGCCTAAGTGGTATTTGATACCCAGAAAACACATGGGTATGATTGATTTAATCGTCACCAAAAAAAAAATAAATAAAAAAAAGAGTGAGTCAATCAAGAATGAGAAATGGCAATAAAATTTAAGGGGAAAATAATTTATTGGCATTATAATACAATTCCTTTATTTAAGATGTATGTAAGTGGCTAAAACTAAGAGATCTTGATAGTGTGGCATTATGCTCAACTATGCTTATATTTATTCTTTTAAATTCATGATAAGTGCAGTGTTAATTTGTAGTTCTTTCAATTCTTTCATCAAATATTTAACACGCCTGTTTGGAAGCATCTGATAGGGTTAGAGGAAATCCACATCCGTACTCTTTCAGTTTTTTAATGTGTTTAGTTAGTGTGTCTGCAACTATTCCAAGTCACCAGTTTGTAACACTCTCCAGTGCCACTGCCATCATTGCTGTTGTTGTAATTTTTCTGTACCAGAAATTTGAGAAACAAAAGAAATGACTAAATAGGGCAATTAATCAAAAAAAAATTCGTGTTTTCTGCTAAGGTGGTCTACAATAGGTGTTCAATCTGCTTGAAACTTTGTGGGCTGAACCTGGCCTATCAGTCGTGAGAACAAGGAAATAACTCTTTGAGCTATACAGAGGATAGGAAATTCACCTTTGGAGATGGTTTCCAAGATGTTCCCATTTTCAGTTTCAGTGTTCTGAACAATTTATTTTAAGTCATGAATCATTCTCTCCAATCTTTTTTTCCGTCGAGAACCAAAAATACTACGTAGTACAGATTTTTGTATTGTCCTGTCTGCAGGACATGCTTGATAAGCTACTCTTATAAAGAGAAAATTAACAGCTGCTGGTTTTATGAACAAGTTTTAGAACACTTTAACTACTTATAACTAGGATTTTTTTCTTCAAACAGTGTATGCTATTTAATATATTGTATAGTACATGTTGAACCTCTCTAGTCCGGCACCCTGAGGACCTGACTGATGCCAAATGAGAGAATTTGCCAAACCGCAGGAAGTCAAAATTGTCTAGCAGCATTACCAACACTTCCACTCCTCACTGGGCTCTTACAAAACACTTAGAGGTAAACTAGAATAACAGCACAGAAAACGGAGAGCCAGGACTGGTGGCTGTAAACAAACTTTATGGGACCATGGGAAACTTGACCACCCCCAGGATAAATGGTCATCCAGCTAACCGCTGGACTAGAGAAGTTCAACCGGTACATAATATGAACACTGATCAATACACAGTTTTTTTTCTGTAAACTTTTGTAACCTAATCCAACAATCTGATAGTTTCAGTAAAAGACCAATCATCTCAGAATATGCAACGTTCATCGAAGTTGTTTCCTTTAATGTTTTTCTGTACTCTTGTTAAAATAATACTTTTCTTTCCATTAAAGGATGCTGCTCAGCACCATTTAAGGCAAAATGGTCATTTAAGCCAATTTTCTCCTCATACTAGTAGCAATGAAACTTGTAATATGTTAGCAACATCGTAATAGCTTGACTATTTGCAAATTCTAAATCTCTCTTTAGGTGGCACTTAATGAAGATTCAAATTACAAAACCAATTTACAGCGGCAATCTTAATCCAAAAGGATGATGAAACTGCATAATAAGAACACAATCAAAGATCATGTGCTCATGTACATACATAGTGTCATTATATATAGTGTTTTGACTGGGGGAAAAAAAAGAAGAAAATGAGAAAAGGTAAATACTCACTAATAAACAAATAATTTTAGTATTCTGTTTTTAGCCTGCTCTTAAGCATATTCATCATAAGAAGAATTCCAAAACATTCTTTACCTGAATTTATTACTTTTAACCTCTTGCTGAAATCTAAATTCAACTGGGCATTTTATGACTTTTTTACTTGGTCTAAGTTCAATGATGACATGGCTACAGATTCTCATAGGGAAAGAAATCCATGAAATCTGTTTGGAATTGCTCCAAAGTTCTCTGAAAGGAGAATGTCATCAGAATAGAAAAAAAATATTTTAAACTGTTTACTTTTAGAATAACTTGATCACAAAATGGCTGAACCTGAAACTGGATTATTCATTGAAAGTCCATCTTGGCTTATCCATAGAAAATTCTGATTTTCTCAAACATCTTCATTGGTTACAGTCAAAGGATCTGATGACAATTCTGCAGGGAAAGATTTCTGCAGCTTTTACTGTCTGATTTCCAGTTTAATTTGTATTGGGATGCTGAGGGAAATGGGAATTTTTCCAGTTCAGAATTTTTACTTATTTATTAATTAAAGACATTCAAGTTTATAAGAAAAGGTATTTTTGTATAGGTCAGTTAGTACTTCTCATGGAGAAACGACTTTCACTTGGAAAAAATGAAGTATTAGGTATCTTCTAGCTCCCTCTGCTGTCCTAATCTTGCCATAAAGCATCCCGTTACTCAGTCAAAAAGCGTCACATAACTCTTCCACCGTAAAGCTTTCAAGAAAATGACATTTACTAAATATGCAATGCAAATTCACAAGATGAATATCTGTCAGTGCATAAATTATTTACACATTTGATTTTTCCACTTCTTTTATAAAAAAGAATTCACAAACTAGAAATCCAGTCAGTAGACACACAAAATAACTATCCTGAGTCCATAAAATGTGTTAAAATGCAAAATATAAAAATGCTTAAATGATCAAAATTGATGTAAGTAGTAGCAAAGTAAATGGTATTTTGGTGTCTTACTGTACAAATTTTAGCAATACTTTTTATTTGAAATACAGCATATATAAAAGGAATCCTAAGAAAAGTATCTGTTAATGTACCATTATTGTATCATCAATATTTATTTACACTCATTCAAGATTGGGTGCTTTCTCAGGTAGCCACAATAAATAAAGTAACTGCAATAAGCACATATTTTCAGATTTAAATCCCCCAAACTAGGCAGCTAAGTGAACACTGGGAAACGTAAATAAGTGGTCCATTTTTCAAAAGTACTTGCCATCTGCAGCTTCTGTGGAAGTGACTAAGAGGTGCGAACATTTGGCACCTCTGAAAAATCACCCTGGCTTTTATTACTGTATCTAGTTATACAATAAGATGTCTAATCTTAAGCAAAAAAGTTAAACTACATGTATCAATCTGATTTTTGATAAATATAGAGGAATCTATCTCTCATTAAATCAGGACAAAGATACTGGCCTAGGTCCTGGATTCAGATCCCCAGTGGATGGTTCATAATAAACAATTCAAATAGTCTCCAACAGTGATCAGTTTTTAGACAACATTTGATGTGTATCACTCATACAGAAGGTGCCACACACTGTTTCTATAGTTGCAAAAGAGAAAAGCCTGGATGGGAAATATTTTTTTAACTTCAGTTTCTTTTATATTTTAAACTTTCTTTACAAGTTTGGTAAGTGACATAAATAGGATCCCAATTAAAAACACCAAATATACCCTATCTCTTGTGTTTGCATTCTTCTGGAACGATTGCTATATTAGTATAATTTAAAATTACTATTCAGAAGATGTATTTCTTTATCATATATTGTAGGAGACAAAGTATTAAAATACACTGCCATGGGTAATAGAATGTGGTTGCTCCTCTGGTTTTAAAACTAATCTTGATAAATAATATGATTCATGTGATTGCATTGGCAGTGTTTCAGCTTTTCTGAAGAAGGTCAAAAGGTAAGTTATTTTTAGCTGAGATTTAAGATACTGATTCCATTAATTAGCACTTTCTTTTGTAATTTATGCTTCTGGTCAAAACTTTCTTTTTTAGATAACATAGGCCTATGTTTTTAAAAGTTCTTCCCTACAAAGCTGTGTTTATTCTGTAAGCATGGCCTCTTCTTTCACAACACTGCATATAGTGAATCTGCAATGTGTATTTCAATTTTTCTTATAGAGGACAAAGGCCTGGAATATAGTACAAGAAGCTATGCTAGATGCAAGGCAAAATTTTCTTCCTCAGCATTATGCTGTAGTACTGGGCAAACCCAAATCACATACACAGAGAGCCTATCTTTACTTCAGGCACGGCGGGGCTGCTCGAGCCGCAGGGTGCCTCTAGCTGCACGCAGCAAGGCGTTACCAACTGTGTGAAGCCAGGTGCCAGTCGTGAAGGGGTCCAGCAGCCTGGAGGAGCCGCCACCTTGAGGAGCCACAACCAAAGCTGCCACACACTCCTCCCACCAGGGAGAACTGTGTGGCAGCTCCAGTGGGGAAGGTGGCAGCTACTCCAGGTCACAGCAGAGGTAAGTCCCTTAACTTTTTTTTTTCTTTTGGTGTGCGGGGAGGGAGTTAAGATTTTACTGATGCCAGCAGACTTTGGGAACAACAGGAGGATGTCCATTGTTCCCCAACTCCGCTAAATCGGCATCCATGAAAATCAAGGCCTTACTGTAGTGCACAAAGCTTATGTAGATTACATGCTAGAAAGTGACACACCAATCCCTTAATGGATTGTGGACATCATTATGTTGAGCTATGTTAATAAGAATGTTGATTCACTTCTGACAAAGAGCAATTCTACCACCTATAGGCCAATGCTGAGTTCACCATTATATTCCCCGATATTGGGCCCATTTTGACAAAACATTCTCTGTTGAAACTATTCATTCCTAACACTCAACTACATAAACAAGATACCTCAGAGAGAATTTTTTGATTCCATGTAACTATATTACTGAACAAATCCACATGTAAAATTTTGCTAAAGTGAACCTAAGATTTCATACATATTATATATATATACACACACACACACAGATCAGTTATTAGTTGGTTTTAAACAAATAAAAGATTAAAAGCTGAAACACAAGAAAAATCATTGTGCTCTTCAGTTCTGCTCACCAAATACACAGATCATATAAGAACTTCAGGAGCAGAAACTGAAAGGCAGGACAGTTGTTGGAGGCAGCATACCTTGGAACTATTCGCTCCATCATGCTCACCAAAGCAAAAGAACAAAAAGAATTAGTCCATTACTAAATGGAAATAGTAGAATTAAAAATAGTAATGCAGCTAAGGAAGAAACGTTCAATAAATATTTTTGTTCTATATTTTGGGGAAAGAAACAGATGACATACTTGCACAAGAGAATTTTAAACAAGAACTACCAAAGTTAGAAAATTTTAAATCACCAGGTCTTTATATAACTTCCATCCAAGATTTGTACAAGAACTGGCTGAGGAACTTGCTGGACCATTAATGTTGATTTTCAATAAGTTTTGGAATAATGGCAAAGTTTAGAAGACTGGAAGAACACTAACATTGTCCTTATATATTAAAAGAATAAATGAGATTACCTGAGCAATTACAGACTTCTTAGTCTGATTTATTCCAGTCATCAGAAATTTATTAGGTTTATTGGAAATAGATCCTGTCAAACTAACTTGATATCTTTTTAGGTGTGATTACAAGATTGTCCAGTAAAGATAACAGTGTTCATTTGGTACCTTGACTTGTAACCATATAAAGTTTTGACTACAAACTAGAAAAATATAAAATTAACAAAGCACATATTAAATGGAGTAAAAGCTGGCAGACAGATCTCAACATATGTTATGTAGTTGTAGCCAGATCAGCCTCAGGATAGAGAGGCACGATGAGTGAGGTAGAATCTTTTACTTGGCCAACCTTGTCTCACCAACCTTGTCTCTCTAATAGCCACAATTACAACTGCACTCCATACAACAATGGAAGATATAAAATTTTACTGTCTGAAATGGGAACGCCACAACATGAAGAAAAAGGAAGCCAACCTTAACAGTAACATCTGTTTCCTGAGAAAATACAAGAAACTGATCATCATCCTCAGATGTCTCACCATCTATAACCCTCAAACCACAAACCCAAGTTATAACCTCAGCCACCTTGTCTCAACTCGTAATCATAAATGGGGAATCATCACTGAACAGATGCATTTCTACTGTAGTCCCACAGTAATCAGTTCTCAGCCCCACTTTATTTTACATATTTACTAATGACCTGGAAAAAAAGGTAAAATCATCACTGACCAAGTTTACAAACGACACAAAAATTGACGGAATGGTAGATAATGAAGATGACAGGTAAGCCATACAGAGTGATCTACAGCACTTGGTTAACTAGGTGCATGCAAAACAATTTCCACTTTATTATGGCTAGATTTAAGTATGTACATCTTAAAACAATGAATGTAGGCCATACTAACAGGCTGGGAAGCAGTGACTTTGAAGATTTCAAGGTGGGATACATCATCTGGTGACTCTGAGCTCACAGTGACATGCTCTGACCAAAGGGATTAATTAAATTCTCAGTTGCAAAAACAGGGGGATCTTGCATTAGAACAGAAATTGAAGCATAATTTTCTCTCTCTGTCTGGGACTGGTGTGACCACTGCTGAAATACCACGTCCAGTTCAGGTGCCCATAGTTCAAGAAGGATATTGATAAATTGCAGGGGGTTCAAAGAAACTATCAGGAATGGGAATCTTGCCTCATGATGTCAGACAAAGGAAGCTTAATCTGTTTAGCATAACAAAGAAAATGTCAAGAGGAGACTTGATAACAGTATATAGGCAACTAAATGGGGAATGAATATTTACTATAAAGGACTCTTCAGTCTAGCAGAAAAAGGTATAACATGACCCAGAGGCTGGAAGATAATATTCAGAAAAATTCAGGCTGAAAATAAGACAATTTTCCAATGTGAGACTATTTCACCACTGGAATTAATCAAGGATCAAGGTGGTTTCTCCATTACTGGTCATTTATAAATCAAAATTGGATTGTTTTTTCCTGTAACATCTGCCCTAGAAATTCTTCTGTGTAAATTCTATGGCCTGTGTTATACAGAGATCAGACTAGATGACCACAATCATCCCTTCTGAGCTTGGAATCAGACTATGACCTCCATCAGGCTCCATGCAGGAGAGCCAGGAATCACCAGTCCCAGACCCAATCACCTCCAGCTGCCTACCACCTTCAGCGGTTGAGTTCCCAAGAAGCTAAACACAGCTTATCAAAATTGACATGCCATTGTGAAACTCCAAACAATGGACAATAAAGAACAGATGGACATTTCAGAATGTAAGCAAATATACTGCACTGTTTACAGTTTTGTTACAACTCGCAGTACAGTAATAGCCTAATTAGAACCAACTAACCTTCAAGAAGCTACAAAACATATTTCAAATTTTCCAAATTAAACAAAAATGAACATATTTTATTTTTGCACTGTGATACTCTTCCAACTGCTTTGCCAAATGTATACTATTTTCAACTGTTCTGTGCAGATGCCAGTTTCACAGGAGAAGGGGACAAAGGACAATGTAATTAGTACTGTAACAAATTAATCTTTCACATTTTTAAATACCCATTTACCTACTAGGAAGAAACTGCAAAATATTACTTCACAGTTTTGAAAAGTAAGTCAACATCTAAAGGTTTCCAAAAGCAGCTACTCAGACTGCATGCAATTACACATGTGTCTAAACGTCATTCACAATTACAATACAGTGGGTAGAAGGTCAGAGTTTAATACTTCTACTTTTTCAAGAGAAAGTATTCCAGTTGTATAGTTTAGAGATATGCTACTAATTTATTAAACAGCATATACACTGGATTGACCAGGTAAATACTTATACCGTCACTGTTTTGAAAAGTTATTTTAAAGAATACAGCATGGCATCTTACAAATTATGAACATCTTATTTGGAAAATCACGCCCCTAAAATTAAATCCACTATTGTTCCTTCGGCCAAAACTGAAGATTGGGAAACTATTTTTTGTCACATACAAATCTACAACTGATGTTCTAATTTGTATGTAAGAAAAATTCTTCTATAAATACCAGCTCACATGAATGCAAAAGTACATTAAAATTAGCATATTATAAAAGCAACTTTTGAAGTGCATTGTAGCTACAACAGCATTAACTGGAAACAATACCCTGAACTTACATGGATTTGACAGTGAAAAAATAAGTTCAAAATAAGGTGAAAATATCAAACACTTAGAAATAAATATAATAGAACAAACAAAATATGTATTGGAACTAATAAGGAAGAAAGCAGACACTGAAAATGAATAGTCTTTGTACAGTTGTGTAACTCAGTTTCTTGAATGCGGTACAACTTCTTAAACATTTTTGCAAAATGTTCAATATTAAAATAGCTCTATAGAATGCCTGCATGCCCCTCACAAAATGTAAGCTCTGTGCATTTAGCAACCAAATCTTAATAGGGACACATTTATTTTCTCTTCTATCCCATTGTTCTCTATAATTCACAAAACTACATATTTCACATAAAAAATTCAACTCACAGAAATGATCCATTGAAAAACCACAAGATATATGCAGTACCTCAAGTTTTCAAAATACGACTCAGAAGTTTTGAAAAGCAAAACTGGATTTCTGTAACCATAGAGTTGTGGGAAACAACTTGTGCTTTTAAGAGAGGTTAAAGTTTTTAATATAAATATTCAAGCATCCCTTATGTTTTTGGGATTTTTTATTTATAGATATTTCATGTAAAATCCTGCACAATTTTTTTTCTTTTAACCTATTTTGGTATGAATCTAAACACAAAACACCTATGCTGTCTCAGATGCTCTACAAAAGAACAAATTATTTTTGGCATAAAATAAACTCACCCAGTTTATGAAAATTGCTGAAAATGACTGGCTGGCTGTTTTTTCTAGATCCTGCACTACCTGAAGAGTCAGTTTCTAGAACTTAACCTGTAGAAGATCATCAAAGAAACCACCCTCTTCAACAAGCCTGTCTTAGCATACATAGGTTAAAAAACATCCTTGTGGTTCACATTATAAGATCTATCCTTTTTCAAGACTTATACAGAGTTTACTAAAATATCCAGCTGGGAAGGGACTGCCTTTAATCCACAGCAATAACATTGGTACTCAAGCACTGATTTGTTTTATATATCTTTTAACTGAAAAGAATACATGTGTACCATCATGACAACTTCAGCCAGTCACAGTCAGTGATTGTGAATCTATCATGAAAAGCCCTCATTCAATTAAACATAAGTTTAATTACCACAAGACACAGTTCCAACCCCCAGCAAGATTGTTAATTCATGAAATTGGTTCACATAAACACAGTATAGATTGCAGTATCTAACCTTCAAATATACGATCTAGGCGTTGCCGCTTCACTTTGTGTTTGTCCATAAGAGACATCAGAGTTGAAGTTCAGACAATGTTACCCTGCAGTTTGCAGTCAAACTCTTCAAGAATCAGCCACAAATAAAAGTACTGCTGTATGTTTTTTCGCCTACAAAAAGAAAGAACAAATACCTGAAACTGCAGAAAACAGGCTAATATACTCAGTTTTCGGCTTACTGCAAAATGTAGACAGATGAGTAAACAGGCAAGATTCTTAAAACATATTAGGCAACTTAATTATTCAAAATAAACTTACTTTTGCAACATGTACAACTTACTGTATTTGTACATATAACTGAACCAATAAATGCTTAAAACCTGGGTATGAGAACAGTTCCCAACAGACTCCCTTTTTATTTTCATTTGATTGCCTGTGTGGCCTGGTTCCAGGTGGCTTGGTAGTCTAGTGGCTAGATCATCAAGAAGGTGGGACTTGAAAACCTGACCCCAGCTTTCTCAGTTCTAACAGAAACCAGCTGTGCTGCTCTGTAGCCAAAGCTGTGGAATATTATGTCTGAAAGTATGAGTGCATAAGTATAGTGGCTGAAATACCACTATGTAGGTCAGGTGTCAGCAACCCCTGTCATGGGTGCCAAGAGTGGCAAGCAAGCTGATTTTCATGGGCACATGAGGCAGCAGCTCAGCCCTCACCTCAACTTCCCCATACAGCCAGTAGCTTGTTCAAAGCTGTGCCACCTGTGGATTAATAAAAGACCAGCTGATGTTACCAATCACCACCTAAACAGTAAAGCTCTGCATTTTAATTTATTTATTAATTAAGCTGTTGTAAAGACTATTAGGCTACATCAACAATAGAGTGTTTTGTTGACAAACTCCCAGAACATTTACATTAAAAATGCATTCTTTATGTCGACAAAACTCAGCACCTCCGCCAACTGTGTTCTGCCTCTCCATGATGAATAACACCACCTGTGTGGACAGTTTATTGACAAAAATGCTGTGTACAATGATGCTCGGGGGAAGTGGGGGGGACTCTGACGACAGACAGGGCTTCCAGTTCACCAGGCAGCCCTGTTTGCTGAGCTACCAGTTGCCCTTTTTGCCAAGAGCGCGGGTGGGCAGTCTGGCTGCTCTCTGTCAGAGCAGATTGCTCTTTCAATCTGCTTTCATGTGTGGATGTGATCTGTTGACAGAAGTTTTGCCAGAAGATCTCTTTCAACACTACCTTCTGTCAACAGATCACTGTAGTGTAGATGTAGTCTTACTGACTTTGAAAAGTGTCACCAGCACTGGGACTGTACGCAGAGGTCAAAAGGTCAAATTTCAGTACTCTGCCTAGGAAAGGTTGCTGACCCCTGATGTAGGTTCATGGGCCTCATGTTCAAAATGTTTCACATGTTAAATATTTTCTTAAATTTTTTTCTTGAATGATCATTCTTAAACAAATAAAAATTCACTGACTAAGGAAAAATGAAAAAGAAAGTTTCCTGCAAATGGCATCTATGGCTAAATGTTTAGCCATTCTGATAATTTATATAATTTACTTAACTTCCCATCTTATGAACACACATATACCTTGTCTACATTGTAGTTTCTTTTCTTTACTGGTCCACCCAAAGGTTTTGTTCTGTAGTCAATTTGTGTAAGAACCTGAACGACAATAGTGAAAACAGACCATATATAACCAATGAGCTACAGCTGATGCTGGTTGAAAGTGTTACCCAGCTGTTTTCTCCCTGCAGCAGCTCCAATACTTTAAAAAAAGCCTAATCAACATGTTAATACTAATAGTTTTTCTTCCACATGTACTCAAAACATATTGGCTCATTTGTTTTCATAGGTAACAAGCTGTCAAGTTTTTCTTAAAAAAAAAAAAAAAAAGACAAAAAAAGCATTTTGATTAAAATTAAACACTCACATTAACAGCATAGTTATAGTTCTATGCCACTGCCAGAGGAGGTAAAGCATAATGAAACACAGAAAGAACATGGTATGGGAAGCAAAGTTCTTTAATAACGGCACATTAGTTACTGCAATTTCTAAACCACAACATAAATAACTAAATTCAATAAATTAACAAAAAATGCAAGCAATATTGTCTAATAAATTCATATCACAAAGCATTAAATAGTATTTAATAGTAACATATTTTTGTTGTTCTGTATGACAGGACAAAAAGTGGATTCCACAGGACCCATGTCTACACTGGAATTGGGGGTGTAATTTCTAGCTTGATTAAACATAGCTATGCTAGCCCTGATTAAACTTGTGTGCTAAAAACACAAACGTGGCCTTGGCAGCATGAGCTGCAAGATGGGCTAGCCACTCCGAGTACAAAACTAGGGGTTTGGATGGCATTGTAACCACAGAGGATAGCCATCCCACTGCTCTTGCACATAATACATCAATGCGGCTGTGGAATCACTCAGTTGACCAGAGCAAGCATGGGTATGTCTACTCAAGCTCAAAATTATAACTCCAGCTACCATCTAGAGAATAAAATACATTGCAGGAAGCATATTTACAAGAGTTTGGCAAAGAAAGACAGTTAGGGATAGGGCAGGAGTTGGCACAAAAAGTAATCTATTTTTAATTTGCTAAAGATTTCAGATATGAAATGTGGGGAAAATATTGAGGCACTTATCTTTCTCTTTCAATTTACACAATGATTCTGGTGTTTAAAAACTTTTTTTCTAATAAGACGGAGCACCAGGAATCAACCTAGTGTGCCCTGCAAAAGACTAAGATATCCATCTAATTCTTCATCTGGGTCTGAGTATAACTTTTTAGAGGGAAGGGACAAGCAACCAATATGGTTGAATTTATTGTAGTTAGGGTTTAACAGATATCTGAGATAGAGAGTGTTCCTGCACTGTGCTCCTTGTGTTTGGAGAAGTAAAGATTCTGAGAATGCACTGCTAGTTTTATAAGGTCTAGATACATGTCAAATGATCAAATAACAACAGAGATCGATATTACATTTTTTTTTATTGGTATGAAACTTGGCATACTTCAATTAGAGGAGGTGAGAGAGGAAAAACACTGGACTAGTTGGGACCATTGATCTAAGACACCATAAGAGTTCTTTTGTTCTCCTTGGGCTTGTCTCACTACCTCCCTACTTGAAAGGGAGCATGGTAAGTAGGGTGTTGGGAGTTCATTAATGAAGTGCTGTGCTGCATATGCAGCACTTCATTAAGCAAATTCCTTCCCACCCCCGGCAACTCCAAAGTTTTAAACTTCAAAGTGCTGGTTCGTGTGTAACTGCAGCTAACCCCCTGGTACTTCGAAGCGCCAGGGCAACTTCAAAGTCCCTTTACTCCTCAGAATTTAGCCGCGGCTACTACACATGAGCTGGCACTTCAAAGTTTAAAACTTCGGAATTGCCGAGGGGGACAATTTGCTTAATGAAGTGCTGCATATGCACCACAGCTCTTCATCAATAAACTCCCAACACCCTACTTACCATGCTCCCTTCAAAAGTAGGGAGGTAGTGTAGACAAGCCCCTTGTGTTCTAGAGGTGACAACCTGGTGAGGCCAAAATATGTAACATAGGACTTCATAGGTGAGAAAGACAAAGTAAAGTAATAAATCAGAGAAAGTTTCAAGGACCTGGGTTAAATGCCTTTTTGATCGTGTCTACACTAGCACCCCCCTTTTGAAAGGGGGATGCTAGTGAGACTTGTTGGGATACGCTAATGAGGCACTGCTATGAACGTGCAGCACCTCAGTAGCATAATGGCAGACACAGCAGTTCGAAAGTGCTGCTTTCGATTGCGTGCGGCCCATCTACGCGGGGTCCTTTTCAAAAGGACCCCACAGATGTTGAAATCCCCCTGTTCCTATTTGGTTATAGATGTAGCTTTTACATTAAAAAGAACTCTACAACTCTAGTTCAAGATAATATTTCTGGTGTCAGTAACAGACAGTAAAACAATGGTAGTACAATATGAAGTTTGCACAGAACAAAAGAACTTTGGGTCTGAAATAAGCAATGCTTTCTCATAATGGGAGATTCTTAACGTAGCTATACAGAAATACCGAAATTAAACATGTATGATATTTAACATATGTAATAGCATTCTAACTTTAAAAGTAGTATTTAAAATTGAAATTGATATTAAGAATTTATATTAAATCTGAAATCTGATTTGTTAATACTGAACATTCATGCATTTTCTATAGTGATTATTAATTATTGTTGGAAATTCCAAAAGTAACAATTAAAAAAAAATTAAGCACTTCAAAATAGGGAAAAACAATACATGTGCCATCTAAATGCTCACAGAATTTTACTGACATTATTTCTCAAAAATGTTGTGATCTCAATACTGCTAACACAATTTAGCATTAAATATTTTGTCCTTAAATTTTCCAGAAAGGGACATTTCTGGAGATACTAAGATATGCTTTCACTTAAAATAAAAGCAAGCAATACTGTACAATTATGGAGATATACATCTCATAGAACCTCAAAGGACCTCGGGAGGTCATCGAGTCCAGTCCCCTGCCCGCTTGGCAGGACCAACCACCACCCTTTTTTTTTTTTTTTTTTTAATTTTAAAACTATTTGCCCCAAATCCCTAAATGGCCCCCTCAAGGACTGAGCTCACAACCCTGGATTATCAAACTGCTTATGATGTACTGAAAATTTTTCATGTGAAACTTTTGGAAAGGTATCTTCTGCCAAAAAGCAAGTGTTTAAACCAGACTTGCTGTGAAAAATTAGAAGGAATAAAAAGACCATAGTGCTGCCTTGCCCAAAAAGCTGTTGGCAAAACATACACAGGTGTTTTATTTGTGTCCAGCATCAAAGGACACTGTAGTTAAGCAACCTTCCCCTACCATTAGATGTCACTACAGTCAAAAAGAAGCTATACAAGAAACAGCTAAGTTCAGGATCAATTAATTAGTTATAAGCAAAACTAAAAACTACTGAAATGTACATATATGGGGGGAAATTACCATACCTTACAGTGAGTATAAAGAACAACAATAATTAAGGTACAAAATATTGATATGTGTAAACTTTCTTTTTATGGTAACCATAAGTCTACTTTTATAACAAATATTTTAAAAAAGAATAATTAGCTCCACGTTTGTCTGAGTGTATCTTATCAGCAACAGCGAAGAAGATTGATTTTGCAAGATGTTTTTATCACTCCTGGGGGCCATATTCAAGGCTCTTTTTCATATGAGCAGTGTTAATTCTGGACTGTAAGACTCCACTCATCATCTTACATGATGTATGGCTATAAAAGCAGCCTATGGAGGTAGGGAAATACCAGTGCCAAAAACTGAAGTATTTAGCTCACTTGAGCAAAATGTCCATTTGGCCAGTTCACACATTTTTAACTTTTAATGCCTGTGGTACAGAGGAAGAAACTGCTTTGCTTGCTGTCACTCCTCCTCTTTACCAAGCTAAAACATAATGCCCGAGGGTTTTCTATACCACTCCCATAGCAGCAGGGGGACAGTGACTGGGAGTGGCAGGGACGACAGAGCCATATGTGCCCTTGGGAGCAGGATGCCAGGTAAACACCCCACCCCTTTATGCCCAGACCCTGCAACGCCCCCCCGACCCAGCAAAATCCTTAATGTGGCCTGCCCTCTTTCCCAGAGTTGCTATATTGAAAAGGTTTATCTCTACTGAGCTTTCACCAGTGGATGTTAAATTACACAATCCTTAGATTTACTGAAAAAAAAACTGCTAAAAGGGCCAGACCTTCTCCCATATTTAGCAGAATCAGAAAGTCGCTGGGACAAACACTGACATCACAGCTAATTGCAAGCATATTTATTGTGCATTTATCAGGCATCAGAATCAAGAGCAATATTAAAAGTGGAAAGTAAATTTGATTACAGGACCATCTTGTAACATTGCACAACAGCACTTACAGCTAATTTCTTTCAGGATCCCAATGTGACAGAACATAGCAGTGTCCACACTCTCCTGTGCTATTCTTAGTATAAAGTATATTGTATAGATTATATCATCTGAAAACTCATGATTTGCTGGTCAGTACTGTACTCATAAATACCTGTGGCAACATTCAAAAGCCAGGAACAATGTCAGTAAGATTAACAAACCTTGGATCAAGACTCAAGGTGTTCAGTACTTTGAGAAGTTAAACGGGGACGTAGGTGGTTTGTTTTTCAGTCAGTAAGGCAGGAGCAGACCCTTAATATTTGGGAACTCTTCTGAAGATCCATGATTTTTTCAGCAAAGGTTGCAGCATGTGGAGCAGATCCATAATATTTGGGAAGCCTTCTGAAGATCCATGATCTTTCCAGCAAAGCAGCAGCAGGATTCATGAAGCAGTTTGCCTTGCTGGAGAGAGCAACTTAGGATGGGATTTGGCAGCTTTAAGGGATGCACACAAGACAATTCTTCAGAGATGGGCCACCAGAAGAAGGAAACAGCAAAATAAAAGTCTTCCTATCTGGGGCAGGATCTGCTTCAATTTATAAGCTGCTATCCTTTTCTCTCGTCATAGAAGAGCCCACCATGTTGAAAAATAAAGTTGAGTGCAGAAGCCAGAATTGCCTGTGCTGAGTGGGCTGCTGCAGGGGATGGTCAAACCCTGCCAAGAACATTGGTTAGCCGACCTCACTGAGCAGAGGGAATAAGCAGTAGCCCATTAGTTCCAGACAGGAGCGAGCTCAAGCAAAAAGCAAATCATCTGCACGATAGACAGCAGAATAATTAAACAAACATGGTGTTTTAAGTCCGTATCTTCCAAGAATTATTCAAATACTATTTCAACACTTTCCAGTGGGAAAGATTAATGCATTTGTTGCATAAAGGTCAGATTTTATAGAAAATGTAGCAGTTTTGATTGTTAGCTGGACTGTAAATTTAAGCTGCAGTAAGCGAAGCTAAAACCGCAAAGATTTATGGCAGCTGGTTAATCTGTTTGTTTATGCTCCGGCCATATAACAAGCATGGATTTCAAACTTTTTGAAGACATCAAACATTCTGTTTTAAGTATAAACGTACAGTTCCTTGTAGGTCAAGATTTCCCTACCACATTCACCTGTCCAACTACCAAAATACGTGACCCTTTTATGGGCTCATATCTATTTACTACAATAAACTTCTGAACAATGGGTCAGAGTCACAAACCAGTTGTATCAAGAGAGGTATTTTTCTCTCTGCAGGGCATCCTATTTTATTTTTTCACCTTTCATTTCCCCCTGCTCTGAATGTATTGTTATTGTTTTGTAGCTGTCTCAGATAACAATGTGATTGTTTTTTATTGTGTTTATTTTTCAGTAGTAGAAAGTTACAATCACCTTGCTTATTTGCCTGTCTAGGAACAGCATAACACAATAATAAACAATGCTATCCTCCACAAAAGAAATTAAAGACTGAGTTAAAAATAACGGAGCTGAAATATGCAGCTCCTTATTCATCTAAAGGGGGAAAAATACTTAAGTTCTTCATTTCCAGTATTATATAGACCCTCTGCACTTCCAAGTTTCTTCAACTGATTCTGAAATGACATCCCGAAGATGCAAGCAGCATTGCTAACTTCTCCTGGGCCCCAAAGAGATCTCTACTGATAAGCACAATTCCATCTTTGGGAAGAGTTAAAGTATCTGTATTTTTTGTTTCTGCAGTGCAGTATGTAACCGAAAAGAGACAGTTCCTTTTTCCTCTCTTTTTTTGTACACAAATCCTAGCCTGAGGAAGGTGTCAGGTACAATTATAAATATGGGTTTAGGTTTGTCCCAACAGGAAAAAAGAAGTTAAAGATGGCATGATTTTCCCACCCATTTATCTGTAAATTTTTTTGTGTCTGTGACTTATCTCATGGCGACTCTCGTCCCACAGGGCTGGGCCCAACACACCACTCTAGACTTAGCACATGGGGTTGCAGCACCACTCAGGTTTGGCCCAGTTTTGTAAGCCATGTAACTCTGGACCCTGCACTGTGGAACACAGGAGCTGTCCAGGGAGAGTGTGGGGCTGTAGCCTGATCCCAAGATTCCCATTTATCACTCTGCAAGTTGACGGGTTCTTGTCCAAAGATCATGCCCCAGATTAAATTATTACAGTTATTTTATGGGATGAAACCCCTGACATACACAGGTGCAACACTCACATTGTAGGAATTTTACATTTACAAATAAGTTATTTATTTACAGTTAGTAAAGTATACACACTAACCCAGCAAGGTAGATAGAAATAATACAAGAACATTTGGACAGCTGTAATCCCATCCTCTCTTGTACAACAATCTGGATGTTAGACATTATCAGCCTCACTACTGTCAACTTCCTTGTCTTCACCAGTGGCCATCACTGTGGCCCCTTGCAAGGTCTACATCAGTACCCATGCTATTCTGGGATCGAACTTTCTACGATTATGCTGATATCACCATATCTAATCCATCTTCAATAAGGTTTTTGCCCTTATTCCTTATTTGTACTTCTTCCACTTATCAGTGTTAAGGTGTCCTTATTCCATAGGTAAGTAGATCTATTACTTCACCCCATTATCATATACATTAGGTCATTGCTATGAAACATTGTGTCGGATGTTCCTTCCAGAACCTTCCAGACAGTGGTGTCGCTCATTTTCTGTGATCAGTTGATGTCATATGCATCAAGTTCCCCCTTACAGTCCACTTCAATTTCCTCACAACTTATGAGTTACTAACATTTATTTCCGCCAAAGGTCATAGGCCTCAAGCCGCTGGTCTCAATCAGTGAATATAATAGAGGTAAGATGGCTCACTGGGCTACAGAACAGGCTCACTGTCTTGCAGGAACCAGCATGTAGTTGGCAGGGAGTACTGGCAGTGAACTGCCAATACATGGGGTGAATCACACTCCATCCAGTCCCTCCAGGATGAAGGGTGTTGCTGTGTGCAACTAGTATCACCTCATTTGTCAGGACTTTGTTTGTTTAAAATATAAAATCATGAAGCAACCACTACACCTGTGATTTTTACCAAATTTACCATTTCTCCTCTATGATTTTTGGTTAAAAAAAAAAAAAAGCCATGAAAATCCACAGCCCTAATGACCAACCTTCTCAGTGAATGCCTTCAATGGTTTTCCCAGTTCACTTGCTCACTGAATATCTCCGACAAAAGAGACTTCTTTATTCCTGAACAGACTGACATAAATGGAATCTGAATAGTTCAACTGTCTCCTCCCTCCCACAGAAATCACAGCAATCCCCCCCAAAATGACTCACCCAATACCAGAGTTCAGAAGCTTGGGCTGTACATGTCTGCTCACTAGTCTCTTCCATCTGTACTGATTATCCAGCAATGCATGTGCAGACTTCCCAGAAGCGCAAAAGTGCTGCAGTTTACAAAATAATTCTCCATATTCTCCATATTTAACTCTCCTGTTCGCACACGTTACTGCCATACTACATGAGACAGAAAATGAGTCTGACACTATGAAAACACAGTCCACTTTAAATGAACTTGTTAGCCATTTTGTTCAGGAGAACAGAACTACAATTCCACTTCAAAATGTTGTGATTGCCTAACATCGGCCACTCCACAAAATGTCCCCTATCACTTTCTGCATTGCCTAGAGTGACCGGTGAATGCAATAGGGTCAACAAGGCCAACTGTGAACAGCGTTATAACAGAAAACAGCGGCTCGCATGCAAGCTGCAGCAGCTTTATGGTACTGCACTTTCTGGCTGCATTTACACTACAGTGATCTTTCAAGAGATGATCGTCCAGAAGATCTGCTTTCGAAAGAGTGCATCCCCACATGAAAAAGCAGACCGAAAGATCAATACACTCTTTCGACAGACAGCGTCCACACAGACCCTGCTCTTTTGAAAAAATGGGCCAGGGAATGAAAAATCTGGAGCCATGAGGACCGCTTTTTCAATAAAAGGGAGCGTGGAGTGCCTACACATGCTCCCCCCCCCCCGCCCCGAAAGAAGCTTTTGAAAGGAGGAGCCCTTCCTGAGCTGGTAACGGAAGAAGGCTTCCAGAAGACAACCCTCATTCTTCTGATTTCAGATCGAAAGACCACATTGTGGCCATTTCTACACATGCCACTTTCTCCGAAACTGGCATGCTAATAAATGGCCTGAAATATGCTAATAAGGCAAGGATGTAAATTCTCCATGCCTCATTAGCATAAGGTCACATGATTTGGAGCCTGGAAGACGCTCTTCCGGACTCCAAAACAGAGTGTAGAAGTGCAGCCCCTGGACGGTGGGGGGGTCTTCTGAAAGGAAGTCCTCCTTCCGGAGGCCCCTTCTTCCCCAAAATTTTGAGGAAGAAGGGGGCTCTGGAAGGAGGACTTCCTTCCGGAAGATGTCCGGGGGGCCGCGCTTCTACATGCTGTTTTGGAGTCCGGAAAAGCGTCTTCCAGGCTCCAAATCATGTGACCTTATGCTAATGAGACAGGGCAATTTACATCCTTGCCTCATTGGCGTATTTCAAGCTGTTTATTAGCACGCCACTTTCAGAGAAAGCGGCATGTGTGGAAACTGCTTCAGTGTGTGGACACCCCGCATATTCTTTTGAAAAAGGACCTGATGTTCCAAAAGAACTTGCTAGTGTAGACACAGCCTCTGTATGGAGCCACTGGAAGGTAATGAGGAGCAGAGGCTCACAAGCAAACCAAAACCCCTTTGTATGAGATTTCCTGACAAAGTATATGTAAAATAGGCTCATGTAAAGTGTTGAATGATAAAGATCCAACGTAGACCTCAAAACCTGCCATAATTCAAGCCAGAAAGAAGGAGCTGTCTTTACCTATGAAGCAACTGAACAAATGTGCAACAATTGAACAGTAACAACAAATGTTGAGAATGCTGCCATCAGCATTTTACTTTGTTTTTTTGTTTTGTTTTGTTTTTTTTTTACTGTCTGCTTCAAGAAAAACTTAAACGAGTTTGTCCAGCCCAGCATAATAGAACACAGAAGAAACTCTTCTAATGGTCACACTTTGGCCTTAAACTACACTTAGAAAAAACTCAGAAACGGCCATGCTAATGGCCAAATTGAAGAATACTAATGAGGCACTGAAATGAATATTCAGCGCCTCATTAGCATGCCACAGCCATGGCATTTCAAAAGTGCTGCGTTTTGCTTGCACGTGGCTCGTCCACACGAGGGTCCTTTTTGAAACATCGAAATCCCCTCATTCCTATCATTCCTATATTCATTTCAGCACCTCATTAGTATTCTTCGATTTGGCCATTAGCATGGCCATTTCGAAGTTTCTTCTAAGTGTAGATGTAGCCTCTCTCTTTTACTGGCACTGAAAGATAACATTGTAGCACCCTTAACTTTACACACTGGATAATAGGTATACATCACTGGCTAACATAAAAAGCTTTTGCAGTAGTTGAGTAGTTAGCCAAGCTGTTGATAACTAACGTGTTGCTTAACTAGTCTCTCCTGGCTTTACATCTAGGATTGTGAATTTGCTCCAACACTATTTCTAGCTGTAATTCTGTGCATTCAAAAATAATTAGTTTAATCAAATTGCATGTCATGTGCTAATTCAATTGGATAATTACTGGATAATTATTGCAGTTATGTTTTGCAATGTGACAGCTCAAATTTGGGTTTACGTTCTGAAATAGTTCTAACCTGCATTTCCAATCCACCTAATCAAGAGTCTGGCTGTATTTCGATTAGTTCTATTACTTTGTTTGTTCTCTTGCCCAGTATGAAAAAAAGCCAAAAAATAAGCCTATGATTGCAAAATATTTTCTGACTATACAGTTCTAAAACCAAAGTTAACTGACACTAATAGGCATGTTATATGAGTTACATATTCATCAAAGGAACCAAGATTTGATGCAGAGAATGTATGTACATCACTGTCTTGTACTGCAAAACTGACTACAATCTCCTTGTTAAAGAAATAAATTCTTAGAATATTAGAAACCAGAATGATACAAGATTGCTCAAGAACCTTAGTCCACAGCAAACATCAAAGAGTATCAAAAGAATCTTAAAAAACAGGGTGACAGGGCAAAATATGGCATCTGAAATTCAGTGTTCGTAAATGCCAACTAATGCATATTGCAAAAACTAGTTATTACAACTCAAGAAAAAGATCTTGGAGTCATTAGGGATAGGATAATTATCTGAAAACATCCACTTAATGTGCAGTGGCAATCTAAAAAGGAAACACACACACATACACACACACTTACGGGCAGAATTAGAAAATGTTCAATAAAGAGTAAGAAAAATGAGTAGGGGCATGGAATGGCTGCCATATGATGAGAGGTTAAGAAGACAGACTTTTCAGCTTGGAAAAAACAGCTGAGGGGGATAGGATAGAAGTATAGAAAGTCATGACTGATGTGGAAAAAGAAATTAAGTAAAAGTTAAGTAAACCCTAAGTTACTCCTACCTTTAACACTAGAATGAGGAGTCACCAAATGAAAGTAAGAAGCAGCATGTTTAAAACAAACAAAAGGAAATATTTCTTCATATAACACACTCAACCTGTGGCTCTCCCTGCCAAAGGATGTTGTGAAGTCCAAGACTTTCATAGGGCTCAGAAAAAAAAAATGAAGTAAAGAAATTCATGCAGGATAGGTCCACCTGCTATTAGCCATGGTGGATGGGGCTGCAAATAATAGGTTTTCTTCAGCAGAAAGTAAATTAATTCAAGTATACAGAATGTGAGAAAACATTAAAAATTCTTTATGATTTGGGAAAACTTGACGATGTCTCTTTAAATGAGTCTGAGATTTGAAATCACTGATTCAATTACTCAAAATTTGCCAGAAGATACATCTGGACAACTAACTGAAAGAATTGCCAAATTTTAACATAGACCATTTAGGATTCTTTATTTCCCTGGCTACAACTGATGACAGTACTAAGACCAAGCAGGGTAAATAACACAGCTGTGCTGTGCTTTAGGTGTTATTTATGTCATCAACACTGTCAGGGGAAATACAGCATCCCAAAGACCTCTATTCAATTCATCTATCAAGGTGTGCGTTTAAGTCTAAACATATATTTTGTATGAGACAGAAAAATGAACTTTTTAGATTTAATGCTTTTTTGAAGAAACACTTCTGTTCATGGTGCTATTTGATTTATAATCCTACAACAGAAAAACCTCACTGACATGTAAACTAGTTGAGTAATGTATTGGTCAGACTCATGGTAATATAAACTACTCTTCCTTCATTTCTTCTCACAAACTGTTGTGTAGAATAACTGATAATTTTTGTGCCAGTCAGCCCTTTAGCGGTTGTATTTCACCAACAATACAAATGAAGTCCATGTTATATTGGAGCAATTGCTATAGATTTTTAACATTGTATAAACCATTCCCATGAAAACAAGGTTAGAAGTTATTGATAACTTTCTGGAAGTGACCATCATTTTTTTTTACAACTCTTTTATTATGATCCCAATTTAAGACAATTATAGGAACCTGATTTTTAAAAAGCATCAAATCATCCATTCTCTAAAAATCTGACCCTGGCGTCTCCTCAGACCCCAGGCTGCCAGCACTATTAGCTACCTCTGAGACACCACTGATTTTCTGAGCAAACTGTGGGGTACTGGTGATCTTCCTGAAAGTACCACCCTTGTCAGCATTAACGTGGAAGCTCTCTATCAATATTTCACACAAGTGTGAACTACAAGCTGTCACAAACAGTATCTCCAATGAGGCCACAGCACACCTGGTGGCTGAATTTTGGGACTTTATCCTCACCCACAAGCATTTCAGACTGGGGACAATTTATACAAAAATTACGTGCTAGTATATACATCTGTCACTGTGATTTTCACTCCAGATATCTGACAAGTGGTATTTACCCATGAAAGCTCATGCCCAAATAAATCTGTTAGGCTATGTCTATGTGGCATGCTGCTGCCGCCGCCGCCAACAGGATCATGCAAATGAGGGCAGTCTACAATGCAAATGAGGCATTAACGTACAAATTGTGTGCTTCATTTCAGACTCAAGTGACTGCTGACAAAAATGAGAGACAAGAAGGGTTTTTGGTTGACAGAACCCCATCTACATGGCTTGTTTTCTGGTGACAGAAGCCTCTACTGGGATAGAGATCATGCAAATCGTGTGCCTCATTTGCATGACCCTGCCAGCAGCAGCACACCATGTAGCCTCAGTCTACAAGGTGCCCCAGGCCTCCTTGCCATTTTTGCAGATACAGACAAACATGGCAACCCTCTGAGAATTACTCTGATCTCAATAAGATGAAATTCAATGAAGACAAGTGTGAAGGACTACATATAGGAAGGAAAAATCAAATGCACAGCAGCAGAATGGAGAATAAGTGGTTACACTAGTTATACTGCTAAAAGGAAATCAGGGTTATAGTGGATCAAAACCGAGTGTGAGTCAGTGCAATTCAGTTGCAAAAAAGACTAATAGTCTCAAGTATATTAAAAGGAGTATCATCTCTAAGTCATGGAAAATTACTCTTCCATTCTAGTTAGCACTGGTGTGGCCTTAGATGGAGTACTGTGTCCAATTCTGGGCATCACATCTTATAAAAAATGTGAACAAACTAGAAAGGTTCCAGAGGAGAGCAACAAAAACTATTCAAGGTTTGGAAAACATGACCCATGAGGAAAGGTTTAAAAAAAATGGGTGAGTTTAGTCTTAAGAAAAGATTGAGTGGGGACATGACATGCTAAAGGCTGTTAAAAAAAAAAAGGATGCTGATCAGTTGTTCTCCACATTCCCCGAAATTAGGACAAAAAGTAATGGGCTTAATCTGCAGCAAGGGAGATTTACATCAGATATTAGAAAACTTTTCCTAACTATAAAAGGAGTTCAGCTTTGAGACAGACTTCCAAGGGAGACTATGAAATCCACATCACTGGAAGTTTATATGAAGAGGTTGGACAAATTCCTGTCAAGGATGATTTAGGCTTACTTGGCCTACCTCTGAAGAAGGTTGGTCTTGAGGACCTCTCAAGCTTTTCTAGCTCCACACTTTGACTTTTATTACTAGTTTTAGAGACGCTTTTTTATTCTCCTAATAATCCTTTATGTTTAGTGACTTAGACTCTTTATAATAAGTTTTTTTTCCTCTCCAATGTGTTTAAATAATCTAGTCTGCAGCTCGTACATTCAACCTATCTTGCTTAGGTGTATTTCAAGGAAGGCAGTAGTTAACAATGAAGCTTAATACAACTGCAAACCTACATATATACCTACAGCCTGAAATTATCATCAGTATTCATCTATACTGCTAAAGAAAATCAGCAGTATGATGATTACTTACTGTTTGCTATGCATATTTTTCATGTAAATTACTTTGATAGATTCTGCCTGGCCTAAAGAGAGTCAAGCACAGTACAATAGATGCAAATTCCTGCATAAGATTGTGGAAAAATTCTACATGCAGTGGTGTTGTAGTCATGTTGAGCCCAGAATATGAGAGAGAAAATAGATAGGCTATGATTCTATGTCGACACTACAAGATAATATCAATTTTAAGTCATTTAGCCTAATTTTAGCAAGTGCCTGTCTTCACTGTAAATTCCATTAGCTCGATTTATGGTACACTAAAATCAACATGACATCGATATCATATCATAGTACCTTGATAGCTGCAGTGTTCAAATTTACAATTCCAAATAAAGGGTAGCGAGGAAGCACCATGTCTTTAAATCAAATTCATTAGCCTCCAGAGATGTCCCATATGTGCCCCACAGTTCTCCGCTCTGGCCTTTTGCATCTTCACTGCTCTCATATGCGAAGGAATTTGGCAATAGGAAGACCATTTCGATTCTGCACCTGGAAGCCCGTGGCTATAGGGTCATAAGAGGCTGAAAAAGGTTTCTTTTTTTGCTATTAGCGTGGCTGGGAGCCTGTAGTTCCATGTCTGCTTCTGCTAGCTGTCTTTTTTCTGAGCTGCCTGGTGCCAGCTGCTGCCCCCCCTCTCCCACACCATTTAACAGCTAAACTGTAGGTTGGAGTCATGCTTAGACGAGAAACTTCTTTTCAGCTGTTTACATTTTGTCCTGACCCCCATATCCCCTCTCTTCCCTCCTCCCCGGAGGCACCAGGCAGCCTGGAATCTTCCTGTGCCCAGCTGCATCACATGGCATGACCCTGAACCCATAAAAGGATGTAGTGCACAAGGTGCCAGGCAGCCTGCGCATAGTGAGTGTCTTGCGGCCGGCCAGGGGAAGTATCCCTCATCGGCTTGGATATTAGAGGTCTGTCTGGTATTTGGGGGTCTTTTATCCGCCTGGGGAAAGTCACCCTGGGTGGTCATGATTTTCAGGGCCTGGCTGTAGTCAAGGGTCTTTTGGCCATTGAGGGGAAGTCTCCCTCAGAAGACAATACCTTGTTACTAGAGTGGCTGTTCGCTCCGAGGAAATTCTTGTATGGCCTTTATCCAAAGGTCAAGGGGCTGGCTACAGTCGGTGGTCCTTTAGCCGCCTGGGGAAGTCTCCCTGGGTGGTCACAATTGTCAGGGCTGGCTATAGTCAGGGGTCTTTTAGGCACCCTGAGCCTTAACTGATTTTATGATACATTGCATTGTCAGTGTTGTGCTCATGTCTACTATGTACACATGAATTTCCAGGTTTTGCAGTGGTTGCAAGGATGAAAATTCTTGTTCTAAGGGTCTTATTTGCCAGGTGTAAACCTAGATGCAAGCCTGGGACTGCTGGTAATAGGAGCAGGTGGTGGGTCCTGCCCTGGAGTGTCAGCAAGCAACCAAAGCAGCCATAACTGATTCAATGATCCATTCCATTTTCAGTGTAGCGCCCGTGTCTATTTCAACAAATTCTTGTTATAAGGGTCTTCTTTGCCAGGAGGTCTCAATACAGATGCAGGTGGCGGGTCCTGCCCTGGAGTGTTGGCCAGCATCCTGGGCACGGATGTATCCCTGCTGGACCTCC
Source organism: Carettochelys insculpta (assembly GCF_033958435.1). Classification (NCBI taxonomy): domain Eukaryota; kingdom Metazoa; phylum Chordata; order Testudines; family Carettochelyidae; genus Carettochelys; species Carettochelys insculpta. The sequence continues at coordinate 15,895,556 of NC_134140.1, forward strand.
TTCATCTTCAGCTGGGCTTTCTCCATGCTGCAGCGTGGGTGGCCTCATGCCACCAGGGTGGTGGTCATCCCACATTGGCTTGGGCATTATGGCTCTTCACCATGGGATCTTGGAGTACATTCTTCTCGCCCCACTGGCTCAGAAGGGACACACCTCTTCGTGCCCTGGGCTGGCTCCTGGGACCCCTCTGGTAATTTCTTCAGGGCCTAGGGAGGCTTGGGCTCACTCTTGGTGTGCCATGGAGAATGCTGGCTGAAAGGAGTGGATGCAAGGGTGTTTGCACAGCAGCTTGGAGCTCTGCTGTTTGGGCACACTCAGAAATTTGTCACTACAGGGGCTGGCCTTTGAGAAAAATTATGGATCTGAGGATCTTATTTGCCAGGAGATCTAAATCCAGATCCAAGCCTCCAAAGATCCAGTGGTTTTGCATCCTGCTTTGAAAACCTGTCGATTGGAAAAATGGAAATCTTTTATCTAACCTTTCCCAAGCAAATTACTACCTCTCCCTTCAACAATAAAAAGCACATCTCTTATACAGGCAAGCCAGAATCCACCTGGAAAGAGGGACGTTTGCATAACATGGCAGGGGAATGAGGGAAATTAAATGTAGGAAATGAAAATGTGGAAAGATGTCATCAGAAACCCACAGCCACTTGCAGGCATTTTTTCCCATGCTGCATCAGTGAAAATAACCAGAATCCTACCCAGATTGGTCTTCCTCTTGCTTCTAATATGCTTGTACAATGTTTTCTTGTTTCTTATTATGTCTGGAGATAGACTGAGCTCGTTTTGTGCTTCCCCTTTTCTAATTTTTCCCCTACATTCCTGTGTAATTTGTTTATATTCCTTCTTTGTACTTTAACCTAGATTCCACTTTTTGTACAATTCCTTTTTGAGTTTTAGGTCATTCAAGATCTTAAGCCAAGCTGGTCTCTTGGCATGCTTCCTACCCTGCCTATGCACAAGAACAGTTTGCTTTTGCACCCTTGGTAATGCCTCTTTGAAAAATTGCCAACTGTCTTCAACTGTGTTTCCTCATAGCCTTGATTTCCTTTGGACCTTACTGACCAGCTCTCTCAGTTTACTAAATTCAGCCTTCCTTTATTTTGTTGTTGTTTTACTTTGTTGTTCTCCCTTCTACCACTCCATACATTTATGAACTCCTGCATTTCATGATCACTTCCAATCAAGTTGTCTGCCACTCCCAAATTCTCAACCCCTTCCTATTTGTTAAAAATAAGATCTAAAATAATTTTCCCCCATGCAGGAGCTTTCTCCACCTTCTGAAATAGAAAACTGTCTCCAATACTTTCCAAGAACTTGTTGGATAATCTGTGCCCTGCTGTGCTCTTCTCCCAACAGATGTCTGGATAGTTGAAGTCCCCCATCACCACCAACACCTGTGCTCTGGATGATTCTGTTGGTTGCTTAAAAAGCATTATCCACCTCTTCCTCCCGGTTAGGTAGTCTAACATCACCCCTGCTCTTCACTTCTTCTAACCTTACCCAGAGACTCTCAGCAATTCTGTCTCCTATGTCCATCTCAACCTCAGACCAAGTATACATATTTTTAATATATAAGGCAACACATCCTCCCTTCCTACCTTTCCGGATGAAAATTGTACCTGTCTATTCCAATAGTCCAATTGTGTATTATCCCAGCAAGTCTCTGTGATATCAACTATGTCATACCTGTGTTTATTTACTAGCATTTCAAGTTCTTCCTGCCTATTTCCCATACATAGGCAACCTGGATCACAATTTGATTTTACCACCCCCCATTCTGCCTTGTCACTCTGTTATTTCTTCTGTTACAACCCACACACCCTCCAATTTCTGACCTATCTCCCCAATCTGCATGGTTTTCACTGGTTTGTTTCAGGAAGTAAGGTTCTTTCAAAGATGGGGCTTACTTTTGAAAGAGCCCCATCTACCCTACTTTGTTTCTTTCAGAAGAATCTCTCTTGAATAGATTATGCAAATGAGGTACCAGATATGTAAATCAATGCCTCATTTGCATTTTCAATTTCCTTCATTTGCATGCCTCTTTCGACAGAGGAATGCAAGTGTACACACAGCTCCATAGTTCAACACAGATTTGATTCCCCTTTAACAAAAACTTCTTATAAAAACCTGCTCCTTTGCAAAGAAAAGAGCTAGCCAATTTGACACATTGGTAATAAAGAACAAAAGAATAAGAACAGGATAGACAATATATGTGCTAACAAATGGAGGCATATAAACCTTATATGTAATTCTGAATTATGTAAGCTAGGTCTTACTTTTCACTGCATATCCTAATGACTGAAATAGCTGTGGCATGAATTAATAAGAGTCTATAAAGGTTGAATTGATACTGACATCTGGCTATTACTAGGATAAATGACAGATTAATGGACAAAGGCATGAGATCCCCAAAGTCTTTCAGATATTTAATTACAAAGGAAGTAACTTCAATTACCAATAATCATATTAATTAGCACAGTTAAAAATCCCATAGAGCAGTAAATGATTTCACAGGAAATTTTGGCTATAACAATGACAAGTTCAGTAATAACTTACACTGCTGCTAGCACAGAATAAGTGATTTAATGATCTACATAGAAAGTTTTATTGTACTGAGATCAATATCTGATCCCTATTATAGACTAAAAGCCATGCCTAAAACCAATTATAAGAACCATTGTTCAGAGTCTCCATTACCAAGATACCTTCTCTTAAATTGGCACTCAAAAACAATTAACTAGATAATGAAAGAAAAGTTTATTCTTTCCACCTCCCAAGAGCATTCCAACTGTTGACATTTAATGTTGTTTAAATCAACAGCAATTTTTTGGTACTTGACTTTTGGGGTGAGGGAGAAGACAAAATATTCTGTTAGAACGTCTTTCCAAGTGGACTATCCCCTTAGAATAATTCAATGAGCAGGAGCATTAACTAATGGTATACTATTTTATTTATAACAAATGTGATGATTCAACAAAGAGTGCCATGAATATATAAAACTTCTTTCCCTGCCAGGTACTTCCAAAAGAACAAGGGCCAGACCTTTTCAAAATGTAAACTCCACCTAATTCCATATATATACCAGAAAAGGGAGGATGCGTCTACACTAGCAAGTACATTCGAAATTAGGATCAGAAGACCGAGTTCTTTCGAAAGAAGCCACGAAGCATCTACACTGACACAGCACCCTTTCGAAATTAACTTCGAAAGAACTCCTCCATTCTTTCCAAGCTGGTCCTCCAATCCCAGCATGGGAAAAGTGGCCTCTTTCAAGAGACAATTTCAAAAGAGAGCAAGTGTAGACACTCCGCGGCCTGCTTTTTCGAAAGAGCAAGTCCTCCATGGCCACAAGCAGCTAGCAGGCGACGGCACCACTCACAGCACAAGCAGAGCTCTATGGATCCTGCATCCAGCCGCCTCCTCGCATGCAGGCTCCCAGAAGCCCTCAGGCAGGAGGCTGAGAGCGTGCAGGGAGCAAGGAGTCCATTCTACCACCCACACAGCTCCCAGCCTCAACACCCCGGGGGAAGCCACAGCACCTCTGGCACAATGGCCAGCAGCCAGGACTCCCGCCCACGCCAGGGCTGTCCAGAGACTGGGGGAGTCCTCCCAGGAGGAGAACCAGCCCCACAAATGTTGGGCCCCCTCCTCGACAGAGGCCGAGTTGCAGGACCTCCTCGCTCTGTGGGAAGATGAGGAGGTCCTGCAGCAGATGGGGGTCCAATGCCAAAACTCACCCACCTCTGAGTGCCTGGCCAAGGGCCTCACTGTCCGGGTTCACCCCATGCAGACCCCGGACCAGGTGAGGTCCAAAGTCGAGGAGCTCCAGCAGGCGGACTGCCTGGCTCAGGACACTGCTGGGTGGTCAGAGGCAGTGCCCACCAGCTAGGCCCAAGGAAGAAGGACCCCCAGCCATGTACATGGATGCCACCGACTCCCCAACCAAGCCGGAGCAGATAGGGACAGGGACCGAGGGGGAGGACTGGCCCAGATCACCGGCCACCCGCAGACGCCCCCCAAAGATCCAGGACACCAGCGATGATGAGGGCTCGAGTGAGGGGGCCCTCATCATTGACATCCCCTCAGGCCCATGCAGCCCAGCCCCCTCTGACCACACCTCGCCTGAGCTCCTGGAGGGACCCACAGGTATACACCATATACGCTGGTGGCCACGGGGCAGGGGAAGGGGTTCTGTAGTCCCGCCCAGGGACATCAGCCCCAGGGCACGGTCAAGCCAGATGGCCCCACTGCCTTGGCCTCACAGGACTGACATGTGGCACCCAGCACCATGCAGGCCGGACAGTACTGCCAGGCTGCAGAGGGACGGAGGGAGCCAGAGGAGAGCCAGCACTCCCACAACCCAGACCAGGAACCCTGCATGCGGTCCCTACAGGACCACCCAGATGGGACAGGGGGGCGGGCGGGCAGGTTGAGGGGATCCCTCAGTGAGACTAATGGCCCATTCCTCTCCCCTTTTGTCTCCACAGCTCCAGCAGCCAGACCAGCCCTGCAACGGGCCCGGGGAGCCCCACTACCCAGGGTGAAGGGGAGTGGCCACCGCCTTGGTCTGGGACAGCTCGGGCCCACTGCCAGTCCCTCCATTGGAGCCCACCAGGCTGGGGAGGAGGAGACAGGGGACACGGCCCACATGGCTGCCCTGAGGGAGCTGATAGGTGTCGTGGGCGTGGCTTGCCATGGAGTGTAGTTGGCCACCTGGCCCCTGCCACCACGCCATCGCAGGTCACTCCTGCACCCACACCACCCTGTCACCCCCCCATCATCCCCCTCACCTGTGCATCCCCCCCAGCGGTTCCCCCCCCCCAATCCCACAGTCCCCTAGCCCCCACAACATGCCCCTCACCCCGAGGACGCCAACCTGGAGGCCCTGATCCCTCCCCACCTCCCCCCCCACCTGACTCATCTGCCTCACTCACAGCTGCCTAGCCCACAGCCTACTGGCCAGGGCTGGCCAGGTGGAGGCCAAGCCCCCAGCACTCACCTCCTCCCATGCCGAGCCCGGCACAGGTGCGGGAGCTGAGCCCGAGCCACGTTCCTACCTCCCTGTGTCACCAGCCCCAGCCTGGCCCCAGGGAGGAAGGGGCAGGTGCGGGCATGGGGCTCCCAGCTATCAAGCGCCCTGGAGGGATGAGGCCCCTGCAACCCATATACCCTCCCCACTCCCATGTAAGTAGTTCCCCCCATTCACCTTCCCCCTCCCCTGTAAATAGTTCTCCCCACACATATATATTGTCCTCCCCATTCACCCTCCCTCCACGTGTATATAGTTCTCCCGAATAATGAGGGGCACAGTTTTCCCTTATAAATGGTTTATTTTCATGGTTTATCCTGTGTCTCCCGTGCATGGGTGCTGGTGGGTGTGCGTGTGTGTGCAGGGGGGTTACCATGGCCCCTGCTCAAAGGCCTGGTGCAGGGCCTCCCTCACACGCACCCTGTCCTTCTGGGCCTGGTAGTGGGGGGCAGCAAGGGGCTGTTCATACCTGCGCCCCACCTTGGTGGTCCACCTCTGCATAAAGGGCTCATGTTTCGCCTCCACCAGGTTATGGATGGTGCAGCAGGACCCGACCACTGCTGGGATGTTGGGGAGACCCACCTCCATTGCTGGTGTAGAGGTATCTAAAATGCCCCTTGAGGCGGCCAAACACCCGCTTGACGGTGTTCCAGGCACAGTTCAGCCGCTCGTTAAAAAGGTCCTTGCTCAGCTGGGTGTGCCTGGTGTATGTCTGCATCAGCCAGGCCCGCAGGGATTAGGCTGCATCTGCCACGATGCAAGGCAGCATCATTGTGTCCCTGATGGGGAGCTCCCACCAGGGGATGAAGGTCCCCTCGGCCATACAATGTCCCAGCCCTGAGTTTCTGAAGACCCTCGCATCACGGGCGGCCTGACCAGCCCACATAAATGTCCTGGAACTGGCCGTTGGTGTCGACCAGAGCCTGCAGGACCACCAAGTGGTAGCCTTTGTGGTTCACGTAAGCCCCATGGCTGTGCTCCGCGGCTCGGATTGCAATGTGGGGAAGCCCAGCTCCCGGAATCCCCAGATGGTGTCATCCAGGTCCCCGATGCGCACCAGCTGCCTCAGGAGCACCTTGTTGATCGCCTGGATCACCTGCAGGGCATAGAGGGGTGCGCTCATGAGTGTGGACAGGGAGGCAGCTTGCCTGCCCATGCCTGTCCCCATTCCCAACCCTGTCCCTAGGGTTCCTGGCCATACCTGTCCCCATCCCCGCCCCTGGCCCTAGGGTGCCCGTCGCCAGGCTGCCCCCTGCATGCAGTCTAGGTGTGAACTGGGCACAGCTTACCTCGATGAGGATGGCCCAGATAGTGGCTTTCACCACCCTGAACTGGGGGCCAACGGATCGGTAACTGTCCGGGGTGGCCAGCTTCCATAGAGCAATAGCCACCCTTTTCTGCGGGGGGAGTGCCAGCCTCAGGCATCTGTCCTGGTGCTGGAGGACTGGGGCGAGTCAGTGGCACAGCTCCAGGAATATCCCCTTGGTCATTCTGAAGTTCTATAGCCACCAATCATCGCCCCAGTCCTCCAGCACCAGCTGGTCCCACCAGTCACTACTTTTGGGGAAGCTCCACAGGTGACAGATGACCCGGGGGACCGGCTGGGGATGTTGCGCCCTGAGGATAGCGTCCAGAAAGGTGGCTACTGTGGTGGCCACACAGAGCCGCTGCAGCACGGCAGCCAGGACCGGGGCCAGAGCGCTGGCCATGGCTGCGATGGATGGGGGGGTGCTGGCTGGGGTCCATGGGGGACCAGGATGCCACCTCTGATGCCTCTCTCTCTCTCGCTTCTGCTCTCTTGTGCTGTCTGGGGACAGGGTTGCTGACCCTCTGTGTGTGTAGACTGAGGTATGGGGGGGCCCTTTAAGGGGACGGCAGGCGGTGGCCCCAGAAGGGCTCATCTGCCATGCAACCCTGCCTATGGCATTTCCTGTCCCTGCCCCTTTGAAAGAGCACCCTGGCGTGTGCGAGCGCTCTCTTTTGAAATTGTGCGGGGGGTCTTTCGAAAGAACGGACCAAACCTTCAGTCCCCGCTGGTGTGTGTGGGCGCTCCATTTCAAAAGAGCATCTTTCGATGTTCTCTTTCAAAAGACATTCCTTTGAAACAGAACTGTAGTGTAGATGCAGCCAGACTGTATGGCAGCCTTCCCATTATTTGTAACACCTCTTGATGCAGTAGACAGTATGTAATACCTCGTGAATGTATTAACTGAAGAAAGTGTTGCTGCTCCACAGATGGCTATAACTGGGACATGTGCCACAAACGCTACTGAAGTTGAATGTGATTTGGTCATGGGTTCTCTGTAGGATGACCATATCTCCCTGTCCACCAAGACCCGGGGAGCTGGGAAGGAGACAGCAGCCCCCCAGGCTCTCCCCAGGAGCCCCAGAAAAGCGGCAGCCACTGGTCCTCCCCAGGAGCCCAGTGGAAGTGGCAGCTGCCCACACTCCCCCTGCCTCCCTGAGGCTCAGGGAAGTGACTTCCACAAGTAGCTGTGTCTGCACAGCTGCTGGCAGAAAAGGTCAGTGTGGGGGACAGCTCAAATATGGGACAATGAGTCCCTTTTAAAAAATACATTGGGACACCTTTTTGGCATCCCTAATGCAGGACTGTCCGACCTAACATGGGACGGATGATCACCTAGTTCTGTGAGTTTGTCAGGAGCTGTTACTTGGTAGCGTAACACATTGCAATACAAATTGACCAACTATGTATTGTCATCAGATGGCTTCCCATACATTCTGCATAATAAACAAAAGAGCTCAAAAGACACCAAAAAAGCTTTGTTTTATCTAGATAATCAAGAGTTACCTTTTTAATATCTCAGCTGTTCTGCCCTTGCTGGTGCAGATGCAGTTTTGGGAAGAAAACTGGTAGGTAGACAGACTGATTCAAGTTGAAACCAGAAACCACCTTTGAGAAAAATATGGAGTGTGCTCTCAACTGAAGCTAGATTCAGTAAAAGGTATAGAAACGAACACAATGTTAACACCTCAAGAGGAGGAGCCATAAAAGCAGAAAATGCCAGAACAGGCAGAAATAATGCATCAAGATTTTCTGAAGCCCAGTCATAACCTGGTGAATGAAAACAGTTTAGTCTTTTATGTGACAGTGAGATAGACTCCAATCTGGACGTACTGATTGTCCTAATCCCACCACTGATCTTTTCACAAAACACCCAAGGACCTTTTTGGGATTTTCACACAATGAACAATATTAGGGACAGACACAAAAAAAAGAAGAGCAGTGATACATTAGATGGCTGTAAACTACTGGCTACAAAAATAAAAGCTCTGTAGCATATGACATCTGAAGAAATGTGAAGGGAACTTAATATCCAAATTCAGAAAAAAGAAGGTGAGGATAAACCAATCATATTCACAGGGTTCAAATATAACACAAAAATTAAAAGGTATTGTTTACAATGATTACTACTACAGAACACTGGCCATAATTTCCAAAATTAAGATTGATTTTGGATGAAAACTTAAAGAAGCATGATAATCAGAAAATGGGTGTGCTGAGCACATTCTGAGAATTGAGTCCCTTTGACAGAGCTTAAATCGAGTACCCAAATATAAAGGATCCAATAAAATTAGTCACATCTGAAAATCTTGGTCTTCATTCTAGACAGAAGAAATTAGGTTAGTACATGAAGGGAATAATCCGATTAGTAAAGTCAAATACTGGTTGAACCTCCTCAACCCAGAATTCTCATCTGGCAAACATCATAATTTGGCATGATTTTCTTTAGCCAGATGACCACTTATCATGGGTGTGGCCAAGTTTCCTGTGGTCCCATAAAGTTTGTCTACAGCCACCAGTCCTGGCCGTCAGTGTTCTGTGCTTTTTAGCTGTCATTTATACCTCTCAGATAGACACGTTTTTCCACACTGGAAGGCCTCAACTTTGTGGATGACTTTGCATTGCTTTCCCACACCCATCAACACATGCAGAAAAAGACAACACCTATGCATGTTTGGACATCAAGCTAGATTAAGAGTCAGCCAAAAAAAAAACAAACCACACCCCCTAGAAAATATCAAAACAAAAAAGCAGTAAAGTAGCACTTTAAAGATGAACAAAACAATCTATTAGGTGAGCTTTCGTGGGACAGATCCACTTCTTCAGACCATAGCCATACCAGAACAGACTCAATACTTAAGGCATAGGGAACCAAAAATAGTAATCAAGGTTGACAAATCAGAAGAAAAAATTATCAAAGATGAGCAAATCAGAGAGTAGGGGGTGGAGGGAGGTGGGAGTCAAGAATTAGATTAAGCCAAGTATGCAAAAGAGCCCCTATAATAATCCAGAAAATTCGCATTCTGGTTCAAACCATATGTTAATGTATCACATATGAATATAAGAGAGTTCAGCAGCCTCTCTTTCCAAAGCAGTGTGAAAATTCTTCTTCAGTAAGATGCAAACTCTTAAGTCATTAACAGAATGGTCCACTCCATTAAAATGTAGGCTGACCGGTTTGTGGATCAGGAGCATTTTTATGTCTGTTTTGTGCCCATTAACTCTTTGTCTAAGAGAGTTTGAAATCTGTCCAATATAACAAAGCATCTGGGCATTGTTGGCACATGATGGCATACACGATGTTAGTTGAGGAACATGAGAATGTGCCCGTGATTCTGTGAATAACCTGGTTAGGTCCAGTGATGGTATCCCCAAAATAGATATGTGCGCAGAGATGGCAGCAGGCTTTGTTGCAAGGAAAAGTTCCAGGACTGGTGTTCCTGCGGTATAGACTGTGGCTGCTGAAGAGAATCCTCACAAGGTTGGGAAGTTGTCTGTAGGAGAGAACAGGCCTTTCACCTCGGGCCTTCTGGAGTGTGGCATCCTGACTGAGGATAGGTTGTAGGTCTTTAATAAGTCGTTGCAGTGGTTTGAGTTGGGGGCTGTGGGTAATGACCAGTGGGTTCTGTTCTTGGCTTTTTTGGGCCTATCTTGGAGTAGCTGGTCTCTGGGTATTCGTCTGGCCCTGCTGTTTTTTTTTTTTTTCTCCTGGTGGGTAATTCAGGTTTATGAATATTTGGTAAAGTTCTTGTAGTTTTTGGTCTCTGTCAGTAGGATCAGAGCAAATGCGATGGTACCTGAGGGCTTGACGGTAAACAATGGATCTAGTCATGTGTGCAGGATGGGAGCTAGAAGCGTGTAGGTAAGTATAGCGATCACTGAGTTTCTGGTAGAGTGTGGTACCCATCAGGCCATCCTTGATTTGTACTGTAGTGTCCAGGAAACGTCTCTCTCGCGTGGAGTAATCAAGGCATAAATTGATGGTGGGGTGCAGATTGCTAAAGTCTCTGTGGAACTCTTCTAGAGTCTCTACACCATGGGTCCAAATTATAAACATGTCAATGTATCATAAGTCTAGGAGTAATAGGGGACGAGAGCTGAGGAATTGTTGTTCCAGGTCAGCCATAAATATATTAGCATATTGTGGGGCCATGCAGGTGCCCAAAGCAGTTCCACTAATCTGGAGGCATAAATTGTCCCCAAATCAGAAATAATTGTGGGTGAGAACAAAGTTACAGAGGTCAGACACCAGATTGGCTGTGGTGACTTCAGGGATGGTATTCCTGATCGCTTGTGATCCGTCTTCATGTGGAATATTAGTGTACAGAGCCTCTACATCCATGGTGGCAAGGATGGCGTTGTCAGGAACTTTTCTGATGTTTTGTAATTTCCTCAGGAAGTCAGTGGTATCTTGGAGATATCTAGGAGTGTTGGTGACATAGGGTTTGAGGAGAGAGTCCACATAACTGTGGTTCAGTGGTAAGGGTGAGTCTGTTCTGGTATGGTCTGAAGAAGTGGGTCTGTCACACAAAAGCTCACCTAATAAATTATTTTATGAGTCTTTGAAGTGCTACTTTACTGCTTTTTTGTTTTGATAGTATATAGACTAGCACAGCTTTCTCTCCGTTACTAATCAACATCCTAGAGATTATGACTCTCAACATAGATTCACGATTACCAATCAAGACAGATGATGTAGATTTACCCAGAACAGACATCTTTATGTACTTAGGCAGCATCATCCACCAGGAATGACATCCAGTGCAAACTAAGTAAGGCCAGAAATGTCCTCAGAAGTATGAACAATGTGTGGATGTCTACACAGTACAGTGGTCACACCAAGCTTAAGCTGTACTAGAGCTGTGTCATACCAACACTACTGTGCATCTCAGAGCACTGGCGGATGACAGAGTGTGACCTTGCCAAGCACTCGTCCTTTCACACCATTAGCCTTCACAAGATATTTCATATCTTTTGGCCAAAGACAATCTCCAACCATGACCTGTTCCTGCGATACCACCAAGATGACCTGATCACTATCACCATGAGAAGACGCTGGAGATGGATAGGGCACATAATGAGAAGGGAGGCAGATGCCATTGTAAAGATATTACTTCACTGGATGCCTGAAGGACGACGGAAACATGGGAGGCCCGAGACAACATGGCAGCATACTTTTGAAGCAGACATGAAGAGAACAAAATACAACAGGGTCACACTGGAGAGAATGGCCAAAGACAGAAAGAGGTGGAGGACGTTCATTGCTACTCTACACGCCAGCAGGCATAATAGGCTTTAATTAACTAATTCATACCTCAATGTCTTTTAAGAGCTGAGTAAGCACTGGAAATATTGGTAAGGTGTTAGAAAATACTGCCCTCCCATTGTCCGGCAAATTCTCTTGTCCAACACCACTCAGGTCCCAAGGGTGCTGGATGAGAGAGGTTCAACCTGTACAATGTTTTGCCAAAGGGAGTAAGGCAACATCATTAGAGGTCACAAATGTAGGCTGGACAGACATATCAGGATTTAGTATAGGACATTGCTACTTCAGTGACGGAGGATGTGCCAGATGACCCAAGAGGCCATTTCCAAACCTATCACCAGTATTTTTAACATCAGAATTGGTTATTGCCCCACATGTATAAACAAAGGACATCCTCCGTACACTGCCATCCTTTGGCTGACTCAGAAAGAGATTTGGCAAGTAACAGTCTCTTAAAGTGGGCAGGACCAAACATCTATATATGGAGAGGAATCAGGGCAGAGCTGCAGGGTTGAACATCATTATCTCAGAACCTTCTAAGGAATATGTAGAAATAGTAATGGAGTCCCAAGCTGCATTTGCTTTTCTCTGGAGGCAGTCTCTGGAAAAGACCACTTTCCCACTTCCCAGATGGAAGCAGCCATCTGATTGCCAGGAGAGCAGTGGCAACAAAGTTAGCAAAACTTCACTGCCCTGAATTATAAAGAAACTGATGAGAGGAAAGTGATCATTTTTATCCCTTTAGGTCTCTTCCCACAGATTTTCAATGAATAGTACTACGAATGAATATGCCACATAACAGAGCCTGGAAAATCAAGTGCCATTTAAATAGTTTAATAGAGTATTGAACAGAAAATCAGTTACAAATACCTAGACATAACAGGGTGCATCATGGGGACTAAGTAGGAAAAAAAATGTATTAGTTAAATGATAGAGAAGTCGAAATCTTAAAAATATTAAAATCTCAATATAAATTTTCAATTCTGGGTAATCTTTTTAAAATACAAACTTTAAACCCTACATTTTCATTCTTAAAAGCTACTTAAGTACCCAAGCTTCAATCTCATAGAAAGTCAGTTAGACTTAGGCACGTTTGAAACTTATATCCTCTAATTTATATTCTGTAAATTCAGGCACATAAATTAGAATCTGACACTATTACACCATTGGTTTTACACAAGAACTTATACCACTGTTCCATCACAGTTATCTTCCTCTTAAATACTGTCCAGTAACCAAAGTGTCAGCAACCAAAAGGGAAAGTTTTAATTAGAGTGCTTCAGTATCAGTACTGACTTAGCACCATCTAGCCTCATATTTCGTTCCTGTGACCAACTGTTTCTGAACCTGTTCTCTTAATGAGTTTGCTTTTATAAAAATTAAGATTTTGGCTTAAAGAAATGCTGTCAAGAACAATTTTTTACTCTTTTTAGTACTAAAGTATGTGAACTAAAAGGAAATTTTTCTTCACACAGCGCACAGTCAACCTGTGGAACTCCTTGCCCGAGGAGGCTGTGAAGGCCAGGACTCTATTAGGGTTTAAAAAAGAGCTTGATAAATTTTTGCAGGTCAGGTCCATAAATGGCTATTAGCCAGGGATAAAGTATGGTGCCCTAGCCTTCATAACAAGGGCAGGAGATGGATGGCAGGAGATAAATCACTTGATCATTGTCTTCTGTTCTCCTTCTCTGGGGCACCTGGCATTGGCCACCGTCGGCAGATGGGATGCTGGGCTTGATGGACCTTTGGTCTGGCCCAGTATGGCCATTCTTATGTTCTTATGTTCTTAACTCAAGCTAAGACTTTAAATTATGTATACGTCTGGTCAACAGGGAAATGTGAAAACCTATTATGAAATACATTGCAACAGAACAGAGCCGAAACAATGAAAGAAGAATTAAATGGGGGAAAGTCCCTTCATTTTTACTGGATAATTTACAAAAATAAATAAAGCAAAAACAATTGTGAGTTTGAGATGAAACCTTACTTCACTGGGTTTGGAACAGGTGCCAAATGAACAAAGATTAAAAAGACTGGGACTTTTCAGCTTTGAAAAAAAGGAGATTAAGGAGGAGGGATACGATAAAAGTCTATAAAATCATGAAAAACAAGAAGAAGTCCTATGGCACCTTATAGGCTAGTAGATATTTTGGAGCACAAGCTCTCGTGGGCAAAGACCCGCTTCATCAGATGCATGAAATCATGACTGGTGTGGAAAAAGTGAATAAGCAAAGTTATTTACTTGTTCCTATAACAAAAGAAGCTGGGGTCACCATATGAAATGAGTGGGTAGCAGGTTTTAAACTAACAAAAAAGAAGTTTTTCTTCACACAATGCACTGTAGGTCTGTGGAACTCTTTGCCTTACTAGAGCTCCCACAGCTGGACATTAAGCAGCGAACAGTGGTTTGGGTTCCCACTGCACCATTTGTTGCATTCTAACCATCGTCTGAGTTGACTGCACCACTGTTTTCTTTGGCCCTCTGACAGACTTCCTTGGTACAGGCTGCTTTCCTTCATAGAAATAGAATCCAGTAGCCCAGCTGCCCTAGGCATGAAGGTTCAATGCTGATTTCCCTACTACCACACCCCCAGTAGTTTATGCATATCCCCTATGGAACTCCAACCTGTGAAATGTGAAAACCTATTGTGAAATACAACGCAACAGAACAGAGCCAAAACAATGAAAGAAGAATTAAACAGGGGGAAAGTCAGATACATGTAGGCCCTGTGGATTTACAGTTAACCTCTTCAGGGCCATGTGATTGTGCAAGCAAACAGACACACAGGCTTTGCACATGGCTCCAAAAATCAATCACACTTTACCTAGCATATGCATATACTCAAGGACAATGTCCTATAGTTGCATTTAACGAGTTTTACTAAGGAAAGGTACATAATGGATTTATTTCACCCTCTCAGTTGCATATGTGAATATGGCTTGCACACACATCTAGCAGGATAGTTGCAGAAGATTAATAATTAAAATCACTATGAGACAAGGAACAGCCAAACAGCTTCATTACTGTCAAACAATACTGCTTTTCATGTAACAGAAAATTTTAAAACCCAAATGAGGACTTAAACATTGAACATATAACTTTAAAATGTAATTTTGTAGAACTGAGAAGATTCATCCTTGTTACATTATCTTCACAGCACATTTCCCAAAAAAAGGATCATCAGACAGATATTTAATTTCATCTCTTCACACATTAAAGGATTTCATTTAAGCCAGCTAACACCACATGCACTTCTTTGTGCAGGGGAGCTTCGTAAGGGGCATAAGAAGAAGGAAATACCTCAGCACATAATCTATCAGTCCTAGCAATTCCACTTATATGAGAGTATTTTTCAAAAATAAATAAAATAATGAACTCCCATACTCCAGTCTGTCAAAAGCCATGATTGTTTGTTTGTTTTCTGTATCTAAAGCAGTGGGTTCCTTTATTTCTGTATATTATAGGGTCAATAAATGGTAAATACTATGACAGTTTTCTTAACTGGAAAACTGTTAACTGGCACCGCCCCAGTCATGTTACTGCCACATCTGCAGGCACACATGCTTGTCTCCTGACTGGTCAACTGAATGTTAAAGGGCTTCTGCTAGCCAACGCTGTCCCCAGCAGAGGGATGCAGGGGAGGGTTACCTTGGGCTGAGTGCCAGGTGTGGCAAAGGAGGGAAGGGTCACCTCTCTGTACCCCTGGGACTCACCATGCAGGTGGCAGAAGCATGAGCGTGCCCTGCTGTGCCATGCCTTGCCACCCTCCCAGCCTGCTACACCTTGTTTTCCTAGCAAGGGGTCAGGAGGGCAGCATAGTGCAGCAGAGTGGAACAGGCTGCCACTCCCACCATCTATGTGGTAAGTGAGGGGTGGGAGCTACCCTGCTGCCTTTGACATGCGTGGCCTTTGGCGCCAGGTAATCCCCGGGCACCACTGCCTGGAAGGAGGGCAAGAAGACAGGGTAGGGCCAGCTCAGGGTGGCAGAGCAATAAGCTTTGTTATCCAGCACATTCAATTTCCCAGTAACCCTCATTTCTCCATGACCGCTGGAAAACAAAGCTTTCGCTGTACATTACACTATATACTGTATTGTACATATACAAATTGTTTTGTATGGTATGTAACTCTTCTCAAACTCTCCTCTACTCTTCCTGCCACTTAGCTTGTAATTTCTGAAGTGATGGGGCTGTATCACTGCAAAAGGAGTTTTATTTGTTAACTAATACTATGATTACACAGAAATAATGCTAATGCATTTATTTCACTAGCCCTTCTGTAAAGCAACTCTTTAAAGTTTCCAGAATATGGCTACTTCTATGTCAGCACATAGGATCCCTCCATAAAATATAAAATTCAGAACTAAATAACATTGTTAAAATACATGAGAATAAATTAGTTGAAAGATTATGTTTTATCCATAAGCTCTTAGTTAAGCTGGAAAAAATTTCAAAACTAGCTGTAGAAAATTTTGGCACCAAAGAAAGAAAATGATCAAAGAGACAATGGGAAAAGAAACATAAGGGTGGAGGATAGTGTAATGGAAGGTCAGGTGCACTAAAAAGTAACTAAATGGAGCTCAGGGTAAAGCATTTTTGGTACCCACCAAAAGCAATAAAAGCACATTGCAAGGACGAAAGGAGGGATTTCGAAAAAATAGCAGTGTGGTAATTTTAAGTGGTTTAGATGAAGCAGATCAAGAACACTAAAACCGGAGAGAAGAGTAACGTGAAATGCCAAATGCATAAAAACAAGTAGTAACTGCACGAAAGAAAACACCAACATATAATACCCAAAAGTAAAAGTAAAACCGAAGTATAGCATTTATTACTACTCGCTGGTTTATATAATGTAGCACTATGAAAGATTCTTTCTGGAAAAAAAAAAAAACATGTAGATATCCCAGGGGCCCTTTTTCCGAAAGAGCAGCCAGGGTGTGGCCACTCTATCGAAAGAGCAGATCGATTTTTCAATCTGCTTTTTTGTGTGTGGTCACAATCTTTCTGAAGAAGTTTTTTCGGATGAGATCTTGAAATAACTTCTTTTGAAGAACCACCGTAGCATAGACATAGCCATAGAGTTGCCCTGTGGATAGAAAAACCTTTCTTCATGTTGGGCCATCTGATCAGGTGACCTGTTGTGGCATTCTGCCTTTGGCTGCATTCCAGATGACAAAGTTCCAAATTCCAGAGATGTGTATTTGACATCTGAGTCTTTATTTTAGTTTATGTCACCTGACTGGGGAAGTGATAATACCTTCCACTGTGAATCCCCAGCTCTAAACATTTATTATGCTAGTACATAGCCAATAACTATAACTTTACATATAAAACAAAAAAGAAGTCCTGTTGCACTATAAAGACTAACAAAATAATTTATTAGGTAGTGAGTTTTTGTGGAACAGACCCACTTCTTCAGATCTGGTACAAAGATGGTAGTGATATACAAATAGCATAAACAGATTCAGAGCATTACCAGCATTCATTAGACACCACACTTGGCCCACCTGGCAGAAGATTTGGTGCCAACTTAACATAGTGAGCACAGAAATGGTTTTATAATGATTGTAAAAATCCAGTAACACAACAATAGCACAACCCACTGGGCAGAAAAAGAAACCTTTCTTCATGCCCTGTGGGAGGAGAGGTGTAGTGTCCAGAAACGCTTCATCCTTCACCACCTCTCCATAGAGTTTACGAGACACAAACTTACTCATGCAATCATAATCTTAACTAAAAATAGAGAAAATGGAATGGCGAAAGAAACAGTTCGCTTATCTTATCTAAACTTACGTTTTCTCTTAAGCTAAACTCGATAAAGCGTTTTTCTTAACTGAGTGCAGAGACAAAAAATAAACGTGACTAGATAACAATCCTTGCAAGCAATCCCCTCTAACAACTCTTTTGTCCGCATCACTTAGCATCCACAGAGCAAGTCTCTTGCTGTTTTCTGTACCCAATTTTCAAGTCCACGGGACATCTCTCATGCATACGTGGCTACCAGGCATGCCTCGTGTGAGATAGTCCATTAATAAATCAGGATCAGGTTTGATTAAAATTTACACATAGGATATTTTTCTGTTTAGGAGAAAAGCCACAATTAGTGTATCTGAACAACCTTTGGGTATTTTCTCCCACCTTTCTGTCTCCATGGCTGGTATGTGAAAAGACCTAGCAATTTCCATTAATGCTGATTAACTATGGTGATCAATATTTTATCTGTATCATTTCTCCTTTCTATAGGTGTTAGCTCAGACATTCAAACTTAATACACTTTGTCTCCATCTCACATTCAAGTTGAATACACTCAGTCTCCATCTCTGCTGAACAGAGATAAATTAATTTAAAACAGGTCACTTCAAAGTTTATTAATTTACCTTACCAGAAAACAAAATTATTGACATATCCATAGATCTCATCACAGGAACTACTTCCAATTGGTCTTTGCTCTGTGACAATATTAAAATGCATTACTACTGTCTGAACATCAAAGGTCCCATAGCACTTTTTATTAAACAGGTTGAAGAACTACATTACACGTGGAAGATTCTTCACTGGAGGTTTTCAAAAAGAGGCTGGAAGGTCATCTGTGTTGAATGGTTTAGACACGTCAAATCCTGCATCTTGGCATACCTGGAGTCCCAACAGGTGAGGATGACAGTGAGAGCCAGGGTGGAATAGTAAATGTAGTGTCTACACTCACACTGCATCAACCTAATGACATGAACCTAATCACTATGCCTTTCATGGAGATGGAGTTAAGTCAGAGTTATGGGTGATTTATATCAGTGGGAGTAACATGGTAATTTGCTTCATTAAATGGTCCTACTAATGACAGGTAACTTCTGTTTTGTTTTGTTTGCGCTTCTAAATGTACCCTGGATTCTGTTAGTACACTCCAACCCATCTGATGAAGTGGGTTTTACCCACAAAATCTCATAATTTAATAAATTTGTCAGTTTCTAAAGGTGTTACAGGACTGCTTGTTGGTTTTGAAATACAAACTATCACAGCTACCCCTCCGAGACTTGAAGAATTAGGTCAATATAAGATGCCTTATATCAAGGTAACAGTGACCTTGATTTCTTTGATCAAAGCTTTCTACCCCTCCTCCTACATTGAATGCAGAGCCTTGTATATTGGCTAACACTGAGTCTCGAACCCTCAGCTCCAGAGGAAGCTGCAGTACTGGTGGTTTGTGCACCTGAAGCAACTATCATCATGGTATCTTAGAACCTCCCCCCGCCCCCCCCCCCAAAAAAAAATCGCAGGAACCAGGAATAGAATAGTAACAGCCTTATCAGCAGTAGCACACCTTCACAGTGCCCTGGGAATTAATGCTATTGTCAGATCCTGACTTGTTTAATTTTAAATCTGGACTCCATTTTTAGTTCACTGATTGGCTATTTGCTATTACCTCCTCTCTGTCCTGTAACTCCTAGCATTCATCTCTCTGCCTACCAATACTAATATTTTCCCCACACTGGAATATTTTTAATTGGAAGTCCAATATATGTTGCAGATTGTACAGCATTTTGGATTCTGAGAAATTAAGGCATTCCACAAACTAAAATTATTAAATAAAAATCTTTTGTCTCAAAATTTCAGGCATGACTTGCCTAAGTTAATTACTGTCCTGTAATTCCCCCCAACTCTTATGACTTTTAAATGTTCACCAGTTTTCTCCATACCACCTAACTTGGTAACAACAGAAAAACAAATCTCAGATACTTCTATAATGACCCAATTCTGCTCTGATCAACTTTAACGATGTAGCAGGGGACCCTATTTCATTTTTACATCTACCCATATACACTTAAATTTCTGTTGTCCAACTGCAGTTAATTAAAACTGAATCCTTGGGTCAGAAATTTCCACTTTTGAGTCAGATTTCCTCATGCTAGCCAAGAAAGAGACATTTCCTCCAGGAAAGCAGAAGTTAGTGGAGTTGTTTCTCTCTGAAGGCTTCCACGGGGTCCAAAGGAACAGCTGAGAGAGGCAGCTGAGGTGATATAGTGAAAAAGTGCATTTCCTGATTCGCTAGTTCACTCATAGAATCAAGGGTTGGAAGACACCTTAGGAAGTCATTGAGTCCAATCCCCTGCTGAAAGAAGGGCCATCCCAACTAAATCATCCCGGCCAGAGCTTTGCCAAGCTGGGACTTAAGAGACCTCTAGGGAAGGAGATTCTATCACCTCCTGAGGTAACCCATTCCAGAGCTACACCACACATTCCTAGAACTGCACTCCCACAGCAGCCATAATCTCACTGAGGGTACTGAAGAAGTTCTTCTACGCATGCACAAAACCTGGCCCTTCTTAAAAGGACTAGCAGTATGTTAGGCAAATCAAAGACAATCAAATGCAAATACACGGAATGAACTTCCAGTGGGATATGCTGGTTTCCTTGTGCATATACCAAAAATAACTTAGGCCAAACAATCACCTCCACATTTTTCTGCACCCCTGTAAACTAAAGAAAAGAAATTTATATATATGTTTAAAACAGGTGTTTTCAATGAATTTAAATTTCACCACAAGGTATTTTGAAAACAAAGCATGCTTCTCTGCAGCTGGCAAGTACAAAAAAAATCCTTAACCAAAAAAAGAAATAATCAGATCTTGTCGCCTTTAGTCTTGCATTGATGATAAGAAAAGTTTTGAGTACAAATCTCATGATCACACTTCATTGGACCATTGGGGGCTCAAATTTGCCACACTTTGGTAAATACCTTATTCCATGTGTAGACACACTTATTTCAATTGGACTTTGAAAGCAGAAAGGTAGTTGACATACGAATGGCAGATGCAGGCCAGTGTTCTTTCTCTAATGATTGTTCAAGATTCTACTGGTTTCTAGAGATACAGTATACAGTATTAACAGATACTTTGGAGCATAAGGTTTCGTGGGCAAAGACCCATTTCATCTCATGAACCGGGTCTCTGCCCATGAAAGCTTATGCTCCAAAGTACCTGTTAGTCTATAAATTGCCGCACGACTTCTTGTTATTCTTGAAGATACAGACTAACATGGCAACCTCTCTGATACAATATACAGTATTGTCTCATGGACAACTCCCTTCCTACTGGTAATCATTCAAACCATCTCGTCTTCCAGTGGTAATCATGTAATCTCCTTGTGTCAGAAATACTAGTTTCTGACATGGAAAAGTAATAGGAGCAAAGTATTTTTTTATCTTTTGTGGTACATGTTCACTCATTTTTCGGTAAGTTAACCACACCGTTGCTTTAGCTTTTCATTCTCTCTTTCCTAGTCTGTTTTTAGAAGGTATAAACAAAGTAGAATTCCAGCCTCACGTGATCACGCAGCTCTCTGCAGAACAGCTGGGAACAGCTGATATCATTTCTTCTCGGCATAAAATATTGTATAGTATTGCTGGGCACTGTTAAACAATTAGTGCATTTCATGTCAGAAATGCTTATACTTCAATAATTTGACAAAGCGATTCTTTATCTGGGTGGATGGACAGATGGATATATTTAGCTCAACCGTGCAAAATAGTCATGAAAATTTATTACCTCCAACATAAAAACCTTTTGCCCTCCCCAACCATGACAAAAAATAAAATTATAATATTCTCCTTCATGAAAATATATTCACCCCAAAAAAGCAGACTTTTGAAAAGCCAGTTTAGAAGTGCTTAATATATGCAGCACTTCCAACAGTGAGGTTTACCCACTATGGCTACGTCTAAACTGGAGCGATCTGTCGACGGAA
Source organism: Carettochelys insculpta (assembly GCF_033958435.1). Taxonomy (NCBI): domain Eukaryota; kingdom Metazoa; phylum Chordata; order Testudines; family Carettochelyidae; genus Carettochelys; species Carettochelys insculpta. The sequence continues at coordinate 15,916,901 of NC_134140.1, forward strand.
GATAGTGTTGAAAGAGTTACTGTCGACAGCGTGAATCAACACAGAAAAGTGGACTACTCTGTCGATGGAGAGCGACCAGACTGCCTGATTCTCTTGAAAGAATGGCCAATCAGAAGCACTGCAGATGGGGCTGCTCAGTGACCTGGAAGCCCTCTCTGTTGACAGAGAGCCACCTGGAGCATCCACACAGCTTTTTTGTCAATAGATTATGTCAAGAAAGGCCTTCCGCCTTCTGGGGGAAAGGCAGAAAGCTGTTAACAAGAATGTTGTGTTCCGTCGACAGTACGTCGACAGAAAGCATTTTTAGTGTGGACACGCCATGGGTTTTGTCAACAAAACCCTCTAGTGTAGACATAGCCTGTGGATAGTCCTATAAACATCAACAAAACTATTTACATAATAATGTTCACACATCTGAGTAACTGTTGCAGAATCTGTGTGTGTGTGTGTGCGTGTGTGCGCGCGCGTCATGAGATCAAATTCTTTCACAGTCAATGATTAGCAATATCCCCTGGGTCCACAAATCTAATCTCTTACAGACAGTAAACAGAATAAATACAAGTTACATTTTATCCTGCTTTATCATCACCAAATTCATTTGATGTAAAATGGCAAAACTGCACATTTGAAACACACACATTAAGAAGCTATTGGATTGTTATATCATTTTCTGTTTTTTATTTCCTCATGGTATACTGTTGGGAACATTAGATTATGTCATCACAAAAAGTTGTAATTTAAAGTGGAACATAATATAGCAGGCAAAAATGAACACAAGAAGGGACGACTCTGCTTCCATGAACATATTACTAGTAATGAACAAAAATGGGAAGAGAAATGCAGACAATACATAAGCAGAACTAGCTCCATATATTTAGTAAGTTGTCTGTGAGGCATCATTAGATGTTTAAATAATAAGCTATAAAAGATTAGATAAAAGGTTAGAAATAATAGCTAAACATTAGTTTTAGTTCACACTGATGGCCCTATTTACTTTGTGCACACATTTTGTTTCTCTATAGTGGTTCTCAGCCATAATTATATTATCCCCCAGTCATGCTGAGACATTACATTTCTGGGCATTGCACAAAAATGTAAGAGATGAATTGTCCTAATGTACTGTTTAACTATTTTTGCTACTGGAGTTATTTCTTCTAGATTAGCATAGTGGATGGAGCGTTCATCAGGAAATCACTTAACAGTGCTAGCATTAGGAGCATGACTTCAATGTGCTTAGAATCATGTTGTATGGTAATTTTTGCCCTTGTATTTTTGTTAGCGTGTTTGCAAGCTCTACAAGACAACAATAAAGTACACTACAATGACAAAAACCAATTTCCTACGAGCAATAGTTGGCATTCAAAAGTAGTTACTTACCAGTGATTACCACACAGTAGTATCTGATTAGAAATTTTTCCCCTATACTTAAATAAGAAAGGTATATGTAGTAACTGTGGAGCAGTTTTTAGTAAACTTAGATTTCTCAAATTGATTCTGTATAAACATATTAAAGAGAGACAAGGTGGGTGAAGTAAGAATTGCATTCTATGTCAGAAAAGACATTAACCATTTCTGAGTCATGGATAACTAGGAAGAAAATGGCTGTGAATGTTTGTGGATCAGTGTCCTAACAAATAAAGCATAATATTGGTATTTGTAGATGTTTGCCACAGACCACCAAATCACACTTGGGAATAGGATGACTGGTACCTTAAGCACCTATTGGCAATGTGTAGAAATAAATGCTGCGTGATTATGTCATACTTCAATCCGAGTGACGCATTCTGGAGGTCTCATGCAACCAGTAGTCAAACGCCCTTGAAATTTCTAAATATTATATGTGACAGTTTCCCATCTTAAAAAGTGTTGTCTCCAACAAATGGGAATTTTGAATTAGACTTTGTCTGGAGAGCTAAAGGAACTGATCACAGAAATCACAGCTTAGGGGCAAGAGATTATGACCGATCCCATTTATGGATGTGCAAACAGAATAAAGACCACACTCGTGATATATATCTGGTGCTTTAAAAGGTCCAATTTCACAAAAGTGAAAACAATCATCAGCCAACTTAAAAGGGGAAAAAAGAATTTAATATAAAAATGTGAATGATAATTGGGAATTATTTAAGAGCATTTTTCTACATGCCCAAAAAGCACAATTCTGCAACTGGGGGGAAAGGCTGCACTTATTTAGAAAGTGAAGATAGCTATAAATATATCTGCACACAACCAATAGAAGAAAGTGGAGGTTGACAGTAATGACTATAAATTAGGAACTAGAAATTGTAGAAAATTGATAAGGAAAGCAAAGGGAAACTGAGTGAACTCTCTGGCAAGCAGAGTTAAAGACAATAATGAGATTTTGCAGGACAGTAGGGCTGAAACAAAACAAAATCCTGACAATGACATTGGTCCCTTCCTAAATAAAAAGGATAGCGGTATTAGTAATAATGCAGAAAAGGCAGACATGTTAAATAAATATTTCTGTCTTTGAGAAAAAAAAAAGTAGATGGCAGTCATGTAATATGATTACACTCTTTCCATTCTCTTAGCAATCTCCAGAGTACGTTAAAACAGAAACTATTATACTTGTAATTTTTTTTTAAATTTTTAGGCCCAGCTAAATTGCATTCAACAATTTTAAAAGAGCTGGCTGAGGAGCAGGCAGCACCACTGAAGCTGATTTTCATTAAGTCTGGGAACACCAGGGAAGTTCTAGAAGTTAACAAGAAAGATAATTTGTTTCAATATTTTAAAGAGCGATGACCTGAGAAATTATAAGCCTATCAGCCAAACACAGTCTGGGCAATATAATAGAATCTCTCATATTTAGAACTCTTATTAATAAAGAAATAAAGGAGTTCCTGACAGGGTGCTGGGCAGGAACTGCTGATCTAGGCCTCTGCCATGCCAGCTACACTTAAGGAAGGTCAACTACAGCTACCTAGAGGAACCTACACCTGAGTAGCATACGGGAAACAGCTAATTAGCCTAATAAACTGGGGCCTATATACAGGATCAGAAGACAGAAACCAATGGTGGAAAGCCAGAGAGTGGAAGTTCTATCTTCCTGGCTGTAAAGACTGAGCAGTCCCTAAGGCTGAAAACCCCAAGCTGTAGGTGATGAAACGGAGGTGGGATTGTGCACTATAAACGAACTGCACTGGTGATGACTGCTGAACCTGAAGGTCTCGAAGTGGTTTTGGGAGTAGAGCAAACAATGGGGAGCCCTGTTACGTAGGGGCTCGATCTACAACTGCCCCCAACTTCGAAGACAGCATGGTAATCAGGGCCATGGGAGATTACTAAAGAACTGCTGCGGTGAATACACAGCATTTCTTTAGGCTAATTTTTCCCCACAGCAACTTCAGAGCATCAAAATTTGAAGTACCAGCGTGCGATTGACGCTTCAAAGTTGCCATGTGGGAAAATCAGCCTAATGAAGTGCTGCGTATTCACTGTAGCCTTCATTAGTAATCTCCCATGGTCCTGATTACCATTCCCCCTTCAAAGTTGGGGACAAACGTAGACAAGCCCAGGCTAATTTAGTTTATGCCAACAAACAGAAGTTTATCAAAAACAGAGGCTATGTCTACAATAGCCCCCATCTTTTGAAGGGGGGATGCTAATGAGACACTTTGGGATATGCTAATGAGGCGCTGCAATGAATATGCAGCATCTCATTAGCACAATGGCAACTGTGGCCCTTCGAAAGTGCCACTTTCAATCGCACGTAGCTCATCTACACAGAGTCCTTTTCAAAAGGACCCCCGCACACTTTGAAATCCGTTTATTACTATTTGGTTGTAAGAATAAGGGGACTTCAAAGTACACCAGATCCTTTTGAAAAGGACCCCGTGTAGAGGAGAGGTGCGTGATTGAAAGCGGCACTTGTGGAGGGCCATGACCGCCATTTTTCTAATGAGGTGCTGTATATTCATTGCAGCACCTCATCAGCATATCCTAAAGTTTTTCATTAGCATCCCCTTCTCAAAAGGGGGCAGGGCTCGTGTAGGCATAGCCAGAAACAGTCAAACTACTTTGATATTTTTTTTTTGATGCTATTACAATTTTCTCTTCAAACTCAGAAAAAGGAGCAAGGGATAGCTCAGTGGTTTGAGCATTGGCCTATTAAAGCCAGAGCTCTGAGCTCAGTCCTTGAGGTGGGGCCATTTAGGGAACTGGGGCAAATAGATTTATCAAAATCTGTCAGGGATGGTGATAGGTTCCGCTGGGAATGCAGGGGACTGAACATGATGACCTCTCAAGGTCCCTTCCGGTTCTATGAGATCAGTATATCACCTTCTTTTGTATATTTTACAATGTTTGTACATTAAAGGTAATAGTGTGGATGCAATAAATTTACACTTCTGAAAGGCATCTGATTTGGTCCCATGTGATACTCTGACTGAAAAACAGAATACGAAATTAGCATGTCAGACATTACATGGATTTTGATACACTAGAGAGGGTAAAGACACAACCCATAAAAACTTTGAAGGATTAGAAAACATGTCTTATATTAAGAAACTCAAAGGCTGGTTCAAGTGTGTGGACGCTTCCTGAGCTAGGCCAACAGAATGTTCCTTCTGTCAACAAAACTCTCTTGTGTAGACCCAGCCCGTATGCTTAAAGCATTCTGTTGACAGATTCTTGACAGAACTCTGCATTTGCCTCAACTGTATTATCCCTCAAAAATTCAAGCCATAATCTCTTGACACAGTATTGTCGACAAGTGTGCAGTGTAGCCACTTCTGTTGACAGAGAGGACTTCCGGTTCCCGGGCAGCCCTCTTTGCAGAGCTGCCATTCTGCTTTCTGGTACCAGAGGGCAGTGCAGTCTGGCAGCTCTCTGTCAACAGAGCAAGTTGTTTGGAATGCAATCTGCTGACAGAGGTTCCGTTGAGATTTCCCTGTCAACAGTAACTTCCGTCGACAGATGTGTCTAGTGTAGACATAGCCAAAGAGTTCAATCAACTTAACAAAGAGAAGGTTAAGGAGGTGGCTTGATCACAGTCTGTAAGTATCTACAGAGGCAACAAATACTTGATAATGGGTTCTTCAGTCCATCAGAGAGAGGTGCAGAATGATCCAATGGCTAGAAGTTGAAGCTAGACGAATTCAGAGTAGAAATCAGATATACATTTTAACAGTGAAAGTAACTCACTACTGAAACAATTTACAAAGGGTCATGGTGGATTGTATTTCACAAAAGAGAAGCTCTAGGAATTACTTCTGGAAGTTCTTTAGGCTATATTATGTTAAAGGTCATATTAGATGCTCACACTGGTTCCTTCTGGCTTTAGAATCTATGTATGTTACATTACATATATCTGTTAAGCTCATTATAACTCTTGATTAAGCACAGTTAGCTCGTGATTAACTTCAAAAAGTTAATCTCAATCACAGTTTTAATTATACTCAAATAGAATACCAATTGAAATTTATTATAGGTGATGTTCTGCATTTTCGAAAGAGAAGTTACTCACCGTAGTAACGGTGGTTATTCGAGATGTGTCCCCGTGGGTGCTCCACAATAGGTGACGGGCTTGCCCGGCGCCACAGATCGGATCTTCCAAGCAGTTTCTGCCAGACCGCGCATGCGCCGGCGTGCGCCACTCCCTTGCGCACTCCTGGCCACGTGCGCGATCCGGTCCCCGCCAGTTCCTCGACCAACCGCCTCGGGTGCCCCTGCAAAACACTAACAGAGATCCGAAGCGGGGAGGATGGGCGGGTAGTGGAGCACCCACGGGGACACATCTCGAAGAACCACCGTTACTACAGTGAGTAACTTCTCTTTCTTCTTCGAGTGTCCCCGTGGGTGCTCCACAATAGGTGACTACCCAGCAGTAACCCAAGATAGGAGGTGGGTAATCGGATTATGTGCAGCTTGTCCACGAGAGGACCGCTGCAGAGAGACGGGTATCCTCTTGGAATACCCTGTGAAGGGCGTAATGTTTGGCGAAGGTGTCGTAGGATGACCAGGTTGCTGCTCTGCAAATGCCTTTTAACGCAACGCCCTTGAAAAAGGCTGTTGATGCCGCCACCGCCCTGGTGGAATGAGCCCTGGGAGTGGCCGATAAAGGAGTCTTTTTGAGCTCGTAGCACATTTTTATGCAGGATACAATGTGCTTCGAGATTCTCTGCGAGGAGAGACCCTCTCCTTTCGATTTGAGAGCGAGGGAGACTAGGAGTCTATCCGTTTTCCGGAAGGACTTGGTCCTGTCTACGTAGAAGGCTAGCGCCCTCCTCACGTCCAGGAGGTGTAGGCGCGCCTCTTCGTTGGAGTTATGAGACTTTGGATAAAACGAGGGTAGAACAATAGGTTTGTTGATGTGAAACTCGGAAGAAACTTTGGGAACAAAGGCTGGATGCAGCCGTATGGTTACCGCCTCCTTGGAAAAAACAGTGCAGGGTGGCGTTGCCATGACTGCCGCGAGCTCGCTCACCCTACGAGCTGACGTAATTGCAAGAAGAAAGGTCGTCTTTATTGTAAGGAGGCCGAGGGGAACCATGGCCAAGGGCTCGAACGGTGGTCCCATCAGTGTGGTAAGCACCAGGTCCAAGTTCCACGAAGGTGGAATCGGTTTCCGACGGTGGTAGAGGTTTACCAACCCTTTGAGGAACCTGGTAACCATAGGGTGGGCGAACACCGTGTGCCCTTCCTCCTCATGTCTAAACGCCGAGATGGCGGCAAGGTGGACCTTTAACGAGGATAGCGAGAGTCCTCCTCTCTTGAGGTCCAGTAAGTACTCTAGAATTGTAGGTATAGGCACCGAAAGGGGGGCCAGCTGTTTGGTAGAACACCAAGCCGTGAAGCGAGTCCATTTTCGTTTGTAGGTCTTCCTAGTGGAAGTCCTCCTGCTACTTTCTAGGACTTGCTGTACTCCCACTGTGCATGTGCTCTCTAGGGAGCTGAGCCATGGATTAACCACGCTTGCAGTTGCAGGCTTTGGGGGTGCGGATGCACTATGGACCCCTGGGCTTGCGTGAGCAGATCCAGCGCCACCGGAAGAGGCATCGGTGGACGGTCCGACATGCGCAGGAGTAGGGGGAACCATTGTTGGCGATCCCACGTTGGGACTATCAGGATCATCCGGGCCCTTTCCCTCCTGGCTTTTTGCAAAACTTTGTGGATCAGCACTGTGGGAGGAAACGCATAAAGCAGGGGGCCCCCTCACGGGATCGCGAATGCGTCCCCCAGGGACCCCCATCCCAGTCCTGCCCTGGAGCAGAATCGTGGGCACTGCTTGTTGTGCTGAGTGGCAAACAGATCTATTTGGGGAAAACCCCATGCGTGGAAAATCGGCCGTAGCAGATCGGGACGGATCTGACACTCGTGTGTGAGCGCAAAACGCCTGCTCAGCTGGTCTGCCTTCACGTTGTGCGCACCCGGCAAGTATGAGGCTTTCAAGATTATATCGTGGGCGATGCACCAGTCCCATAAGCGGATTGCTTCCACGCATAAGGCACGGGATCGAGCTCCTCCTTGCCTGTTTATATAAAACATGGTGGAGGTATTGTCTGTACTGATCCCGACGACTTTGCCTTGTATGTGGTCTCGAAAGTGTTTGCAGGCGTTGAACACTGCTCTGAGCTCCAGTACATTGATGTGTAGTGACTGTTCCGTGGGTGACCACAGTCCTTGAGTCACCTCTTCGCCCATGTGCGCTCCCCACCCTATGAGGGAGGCATCTGTAGTGAGAAAAACCGATATTTGCGGCTGGTGGAAGGGAACCCCTGTTAGCAAGTTCCTGGGGTTTACCCACCATTGCAGGGATTGGCGCACCCCGGCTGTGGGCGACACCACCCTGTGAACGGTGCGTACTGCCGGTTTGTATACACTCGCCAGCCAGTGCTGCATGCTGCGCATGTGTAACCTGGCGTTCTGCACTACAAACGTCGCCGCTGCCATGTGGCCCAGCAGCTGCAAGCACGTCAAGACCGGCACCGTAGGGCTGAAGGTGATGACTTGCACGAGGGAACCGATGGCTCGAAAGCGAGCCTCTGGTAGGTATACTCTCGCTGTAACCGAGTTTATGCGAGCCCCTATGAACTCTATGTCCTGTGTGGGGTCTATTTGTGATTTTGCCAGATTGATAACCAGGCCAAGTGAGGAGAACGTGTTTGCTGTGACGCATATCATGCGCAGAACCTCCCCTTTCAAGGACCCTTTGAGCAGGCAGTCGTCCAGATACGGGAAAATAAATACCCCCTGTCTGTGCAGGTAGGCTGACACCACTGCCAAGGTCTTGGTGAAGACTCTGGGGGCCGAGGAGAGGCCAAACGGTAGGACCTTGTATTGGAAGTGTTCGTTGCCTACCATGAACCGGAGGAATCGCCGGTGAGCCGGATGGATGGTTATGTGGAAGTACATGTCTTGTAAATCGAGGGCTGCGAACCAGTCTCCATCGTCCAGTGCTGTAAGGATGGAGGCGATCGTGGTCATCCGAAAACGTTGCTTGCGCAGGTACCTGTTGAGGCCGCGAAGGTCTAAGATGGGCCTCCAGCCTCCTGTCTTTTTCTCCGTGAGGAAATACCGGGAGTAGAACCCTTTTCCTTGCAGTTGCTCCAGCACCCTTTCCACTGCCCCTATGAGCACGAGATGGGCCACCTCCTGCCTGAGCCTGGCTACATGGGAGGCCTCCTGGAGGTGGGGCTTGGGTGGAGGTCGCGACGGTGGGAGTGACTGGAAGGGGATGGCGTACCCCGTGGCTATGATCTCCAGCACCCATTTGTCTGTGGTGATCCTTTGCCACTGGTCGTAGAATGGTCGGAGGCGATGGTGGAATAGCCGCTTCGGATGACCTTGTGTGATGGTAGTGATGGCGCAGCCCTGGATCTGTATGTCAAACTTGTGGCCTTTGGCCCCGCCCCGAGGACGCACGGCTCTGTTGTGAGCGTCGCCTGGGAGTTCTGTACTGCTGGTGCTGTTGATGTCGCCCTTGCTCGTAACCCCTGTGATACTGGGGGCGCTGTTGCTGGTACTGGTACCGCCTTTGCTGAAGGTAGTACCTTTTCTTTGTGTATGGAGGGGTGTAAATCCCCAGGGTCCTGAGTGTGGCTCTTGAATCTTTACTGGAATGACGGACCGAGTCAGTTGATTCAGCAAACAGCTTCTGCGAGCCGAAGGGAAGGTCAACTATCTTCGCCTGCAGATCCCTCGGTATACCCGAGGTCTGGAGCCAGGACTCCCTTCGCATCACCACTGCGGTTGCTGTGGAACGTGCTGCTGTGTCCACAACGTCCAAAGCAACCTGAACTCCCGTCCTCGCAGCCGCGTAGCCTTCTTGCACTATGGCCTTGAGGACCGGCTTTTTGTCCTCTGGAAGCGAGTCCATGAGGGAGGTTAACCTGGAATAGTTGTCAAAATTATGGTTCGCTAAGTGCGCTGCGTAATTTGCCATTCGCAACGTTAAAGTGGAGGAGGAGTAGACCTTTCTGCCGAACAGCTCTAGCTTCTTGGTATCTTTGTCTGTTCCCCCTGTTTTAAATTGAGATGTTTTTGATCTTTGTTGCGAGGACTCCACCACCAAGGAGTTTGGCTGTGGGTGGCTAAACAGGAACTCCATGCCCTTCGCCGGCACGAAGTATTTCTTATCCGCTCTCTTTTGGACAGGCGGAATAGTTGCAGGGGTCTGCCATATCGTAGTGGCGGACTCTAAGATCGCTTCATCAAGCGGTATTGCTACTCTGGAGGAGGCCGGAGGTCTCAAATTTTTGAGGAGCTTATGGTGTTTCTCTTGCACCTCTGCTGTCTGGATGCCTTGCATGAAGGCCACCCTCTTAAACAGCTCCTGAAACTGTTTGAGATTGTCCGTAGGATGGACGTCCCCCAGGGCCATAGCCTCGTCCGGGGAGGAGAGCGAGGAACCACTGGGGTACGTCTCTCTGGACCCTTCCGGTTCCTGCTGGTGATGGTACACCCTCTCGCTGGAGGTTTGCGAGGGAAAATCTCGGGGTTCCATGACCAGTCCCCCCTGAGATGCTTGAGTCTCTGTCCCCGGTCGCAATTGCCCTCGGGGGTACGAGATAGTCTGTGGGGATCTTTCCCTAGTAGATTGCCGATGGTGTGTATGCCCCGCGTGGTAGGGGCAACCATGGCAGTATAGGCACTGTTCTTGGGAAGGTGACCTAGACCACTCCCTTGGTGCGTACCCTCTGCGTCTGGGGGAGGGAGATCGTCGAGACACTGGAGAGAGCGATTTCGCCTAATAGTCCAGCGGTTCAAACCCCAGGAAGGGTGAAGGTGGTGCCAGCCATGGTGAGGCTGGTTGTAAAAATGGAGAAGGGGGCTCCGGGTAGGCTAGGGGGGACCCCTGCCTTCTTGTTGGAGTCTGCAACATGAGGGGAGGGCTGTGAGAAAGCAGCTCCACAGCCCTGTCCGGAGAGGAGCTGCAATGCCTCCTCTTGTGTGCAGCCTTCCCCCTCCCTGGAGGAGGTAACTCCGCCCCCTGACGCACGGGGGATCCTGGCCCCGTCGGCACCGTGCTAGGCACGCTCGAAGACGGTGCCGCACGTGCGGTGTCCTTCTGCGCCTGCAGGCTACGTGCCTGCGCGCTCTGCACCGCCGGTTCCCTGGGGGTCGGTGCCGCTGCCTGCGGTGCCGCCGGTACCGGCGCTTGTTTAGCCGCCGCCCTGCCTGCGGTGCGGGGCGGCTGGCTGATTATTGGAGGCTGAGCCGCTTCCACGTGGCTCTCCGTGCCGCCGCCGATCAGCTGTTGCTGCGGCTGGGGGCTGCTTGCTCCTCCCGTCCCGCTCACTGTTGCTGCTGGCAGGGATCGGGCTGGAGAGACTTTCCTCCGTTTTTGCGCTGATGGAGTGAGGGAGGCAGCTTTCCTTTTAAGGGCCCCGGAGGGTCCCTCCTGCTGCGGCCGCTCCAGCACGTCTGGCTGGAGGGCCTTATCAAGAAGCAGCATTTTAATCCGCATCTCCCTGTCTCTCCGCAGGACTCACATTTTTTAAAGCCTGAAGAGGACATTGTTGGTGAGTCTTTGAGTTTTTAAGCGGGTACTTAGCACCTTCTTTGTGCTGTTTTCCCCGTCCGATGGCCTGCCTGAGCAGGAGGGCTGATGGCCGTAGCTACTGGCCTCCAGCGCTTGTTACTGGGACTGGACTGAAGCTGTCCCGCTCGTAGTTTGTTTGTTTTTTTTTTTTTTTTTTTTTGCAAAATAACAACCGGCTAACTTGTAGTAGCCTAAGTACCTGAAAAACTTCAAAGAAAAACAGATAAAGTCATTGAATACGCTATTTGGCCTTACTCTAGTCGGATTCCGTCTGCAGCCGACGGCGGTTAAGAGGAACTGGCGGGGACCGGATCACGCACGTGGCCAGGAGCGCGCAAGGGAGCGGCGCACGCCGGCGCATGCGCGGTCCGGCAGAAACTGCTTGGAAGATCCGATCTGCGGCGCCGGGCAAGCCCGTCACCTATTGTGGAGCACCCACGGGGACACTCGAAGAAGAACTTGGATTTCTTAGTCACTTTATATTAGTTTTGATTACAAATATTTGCACTGTAAAAATGATTGAACTACTATACTTGTATGTGATGAATTAAAAATACTATTTATTTTGTCTATTTTTACACTGTAAATATTTGTAATCCAAACTAAAAGTGTAAAAGTGCAACTTACAAATGTACATTTGCAAATTTGTAAAAGTGCAGCTTACAAACTGTACATTTTGTGTTACACAACTGCACTCAAACAAGGTAAATCTTGAGAGACTACAAGTTCATGGAGTCCTACTCCTTTTTCATCCAGTCCCTAATACGAACAAATTAGTTCACATTTACGAGAGCTAACGCTGCCTGCTTATTCACGCGGCTTTTGAGCAGGCAGCACTGCGAAGTATTTACTTGTCAAATGTGCTAAACATTTGTATGCTCCTTCATGTTTTGGTCACTGTTCCAGAGGACAGGCTTCCATGCTGCTGATGCCCATTAAAAACATGCATTAATTAAATTTGTGATTGAATTCTTGGGGGAGAACTGTCTGTCTCCTGGTCTGTTTTACCCACATTCTGCCATCTATTTCATGCTACAGTAGTCTTCGGTGATGACTCAGACATTATTCATTGTAAGAACACTTTCACTTCAGATTTCACAAAACTCAACATACCAATGTAAAATTTCTAAAGATACCTACATTGTTTGACCCAAGGTTTAAGGATCTAAAGTGCTAAAATTTGAGACGGAGAAGGTGTGGCATATGCTTTCCCAAGTCTTCAAAGAGCAACACTGATGCAGAAACTACAGAATCCAAACTATCGAAAAAGAAAACTGAACAATCAGAAAAGAAAATCAATCTTCTGCTGATGGCATCTGACTTAGATGATGAAAATGAACAGGTGTTGGTCCTCACTTCTTTAGATCATTATTGGGCAGAATCCATCATCAGCATGGATGCATGTCCATTAAAATGGTGATTGTAGCACGGAGGATCATATGAATCTTTAACACAACTGGCATGTAAATATGTTGCAACACTAGCTATGCAGATGAATGCCTTTTTTTCCCCACTTTCAGGTGATATTGTACACATTAAGTGGGCACCATTATCTCCTGCATGTGTAAACAAACTATTGGCTGAGCAAGATATAGGATCCCCAAAAATCCTTTTTTGCAATGTTAGAAGGCCTTTCCCATACAGAGTCTTCTGCTTGGATAATTGGTTTCACCTGGGTATATAGCAGTACCCTTCAGAGGCTACTCTTCCATGTCTTCACCAGGGGATCTCTAAAAGCATTGCAAATACGAATTAAGCCTTTACAACCACATGAGCTAATTAATACACTGGAGAGATTAACTGAACAACAGCTGAAATGCAATCACTTGTGTGGTAAATTGAGACAGCACAGCACACTGTACTGCAGTAGGCAAATAGATTAATTAGGCTAGACAGACAGGATAACTTTATAGTCAATTGGTTAGGCCACTTATGTGGGGGGAGACACCCAGATTCCAGTCCTCAGTTCAATGAATATTTACACAAAGTAAAACACTATCAGGAAAAACAGAGAGATCCACCTCAACATACTCTGCAGACCAGTGGTTAGGGCACTCACCTGCAATAGGAGAAATCCAATGTCAGGGCCATCACTAGGGGGGTGCAGGGCCCAGGACAACCCCCTTCTGCCCTAATCCCCACCTCTGACCCCTTCCTGCCTTCACTCCACCACTTTTTCCAAGTCCTGCCCTGTTCCACCCCAACCTCTGCTCTGCCCCCTTCTATCCCCATTGCACGCCTTTCCCCGAGCCCTGCCCCACTCCACCCCATCCTGCTTCTTCCCACCCCACTGCACCCCCATTCTACCTCTTTGCCCAAGACCCCGCCCCCAAGAGACATGGCCTGGGAGATTATCATCAGGGGGCCTGGCAACAGCAGCAGGACTCAGTCCCCCTACACACACAGTGCAGTGGCAGGAAGCAGAGTGACCCAGACCCAGCCTGCTTCATTCCATGCTGCTTCACTATGCTCAACTCCCCACCATAACACTTGGGGGAGCAGAGCAGCCTGGGGGCTGGGACACTCCACTTCCTGCCCCAACAGTGAACCGGAACAACCCAGCTGGGAGATGACAGAAGCTGGTGCTGGATAAGTAGCTCCACTTTCTGCAGCTCCCACCACCACTGGTGAGTGCCTGGGCATGTCCAAGCCCTGCTACCCACAAATAATCCTTCAGGCTGCCCTGAGCTTCCCCTCACACCACAGTGTGGGACCAGAGTAGCTGCTCTGAATCATCCACTGGATGCAGTGGGTCTGTCCAAGCTTAAAACCCTGCTCCAAATCAGGTACCGTGAGGACTTGAACCTAGGTCTCTCATATCTTGGCTAAAAGCTCGAACCACAGGGCTGTAGAGTACAACCAGGGGCAGCTGCACCACCAGCAGCTCTAATATTCCAATTTTTTTTAATTAAAAAAAGGTTAAATGCCTCATACTGAAATTGTTTAATTTTAGATCAAATGACATTTTGTTTGACCCATGATGATTTTTTCCCTTAAACCACAAAAAAAAGAAAAGAAAGAAAATATGTTCAGCCTGAACTTAAATCATTCCTCCATCACTGCCCTCCTCACTCCCCTCCCACACTTCAGTAAATGGACCACATAGCTGTTTATTCACACAGCCCTAGCCAGGACCATATTTTTTAGTATACTCCAAAAGACACCACTTTAAATGCAGCCCAGTGCCCAGAGGTGGGCACAAGCAGTGACTCAAACCAAAAATGCTGCCCACTTCCCAGAATGCCTGCAGGTTCTTTGAAGATCTGACAGGCTCAGAGCACAAGATGACAAGTTCCATACACAGCACAGACTGTGAAAAACAATCCTCAAATGATTATAAAGGGTTTTGAAAAGCCATCAGTTAAGAAGTGTGATCAGTGCTGATCCTTGCAAAACCTCTTCCTATTTCATCCCTTAACTGATAATTTCCTAGCGTGCTTTCTCTCCAAAAAATAATCCTGTTTTAGTTTCCATTCCACTCCTGAAGCTCCTCCATCTGTTTTGACTGAATTGCCATATCAATCTTTCTCTGTGTTACAATACAAAAAGCTTTCTTGGATAATTTATCACAGTCTCTTGGATGTGAACTTTGGCCTTTCTAGTGACTATTAAGACAAAAGATTTCTTTTAGGCTCACAGCAGGAACATCCACATTTCCAGAGTTAAGATTTAGTGAATGCAAAAAAAAAAAAAAAAAAAAAGATTTGCTCTGTCCTCAGATGTTTCATGAAAATAAACGCAAAGAAGCGTTCTAGAGCCTAAATAATTCACTTAACTGATTACAATAATTTATCTTTATCACAACATGTCTGAACACAAAAAAGCCTGAAAATTTTTCTCTGCATTTTATGTCACCTGCTGTAGAAGACATCTTCAGATGGATACTAACCATGAAGGACAGAAGCAGAGTCACTCTAAATTCAAACAAGGGATTTTATTCTTCAAAAGCAATTGTGATTTTATCTTTAAATAAAGATCGCCCCCCAAAAAATCTTATTTTACCTAAATTCTGATTACTTGTATGTGTGTGTATAAGATAACATCTTAGCAAACCAACGCTTTATACCCACATTTCCCACCGCTTCATTTAAACTGGATGGTCTTCTGTTTTTTGTGTTTTGGTTTCAGTTTTGACTCAGACCCAGCCCGCTTCATGCCATCCTGCTTCACTAAGCTCAACTCCCTTCCACAACACTTGGGAGAGCAGAGCAGCCTGAAGGCTGGGACACTCCACTTCCTGCCCCCACAGTGAACTGGAGAAACCCAGAGGGGAAATGACAGGGGCCGGTGCTGGATAAATAACTCCACTTTCTGCAGCTCCCACCACCACTGTTGAGTGCCTGGGCATGTCCGAGACCTGCTACCCATCCACAATCCACAGGATGCCCTGAGCTTCCTCCCCACTACCAAAGTGTGGGGCCCAGAGCCACTGCCCTGAATCATCCAATGGATGTGATGGCTCTTTCCAAGCTTAAAACCCTGCTCCAAATCCGGTACAGGCAAGGGTGGGGAGATCCCCCTGTCGAAAGGGAACAGAGCTGACTGTGCCAGGTCTTCCCCAGAGTGCCATCACTGGGGAGGGATGGGGTTGAGCTCCCCTGACACACACGCCCACCCTCAGCAATGTCACTTGGGGAAGACAGTTTTGTTCCCTTCTGACAGGGGAATCCCCTGCCCTCTTGCCTGTGCGGCAGCAGCTGCCTCTGCCATTTGACATGCGCGTAGCTAGAGGTTTTACTGTACTGCACACCAGAGAACTTTTATTGTGTGACAGCGGAGTCTAATGGGCGACTACAGCACAGCATGATAGAGCACTATAGATTTTATACCCTGGCTTTCTGCACACTAAGGCTATGTCTACACAACAGCCTAAAATGGAAATATGCTACACACTTTGTGCTATGCAAATTGCACATCTTATTTCGAGTGTTGTTCGAAATAGGCTATTTCTGCATTGGGCACTGTCTAAGCAACACCAAATGTTGAAATAAAGAATTATTTCAACCCAACCCTTACTCTTCCTGCAACAAGGTGAACAGGAATGCCGACTTAATGTGCTTGTTAATTTGGGAAAATATTAGAAAATAACTAGCACGTTTCAAAGACATGGAGTAGCCATTTCAGGATACCAAGGTATCCTGAAACAGCTCTGGTGTGTAGAACTGGCCTAAACTGACAATGTAAACAAGCCCTAAAAAGGAGCTGTGCGCCTTATCCTTGCGGAGCAAGCAGTAAAAGAACTGCCAACTAGGAATCAGTCTGCCTGGCTGAGTCTACACGTACCCCCTCCTTTTGAAGGGGGCATGTTAATGAGGGAGTTCAGAATATGCTAATGAGGCACCGAAATTAATATGCGGCACCTCATCAGCATAATAGTGGTTGCACGTGATTTGACAGTGCTGCTTTCAGAATGCCGCTGCTCATGTAGACGGGGCCTTTCGAAAGGACTCACTGGACACTGAAAGCCCCCTTCTTCCTATTTGTTTTAGATAGAAGGGGCTTTCAAAGTCAGGTAGGTCCTTTTGAAAGGTCCCTGTCTACATGGGTGGCAGCGTTCCAAAAGCAGCACTTTCAAAGCACGCCCAGCCACCATTATCCTAATCAGGCACTGCATATTCATGTCAACACCTCATTAGCATTTTCTGAACTCCTTCATTAACATACCCCCTCCAAAAGGAGGGGGCATGTGTAGACACAGCCCTTACATTTACATTCTGAAACTGACATCAAATATAAAATAAGCACACAAAAAGAAATAGGAAAAATACATTTCTAAATGACAACTATGACAAATTATTTTCCCTAGGCATTACAAATATATTTTCCATTGATCTTTAAATGTACCATTTGTCTACATATTTCCATTTGATTCCACATTTGTTATCAAACCTGCAACAATATTTTAAACCTTTTTAAGAAGTCAAAGAATTTCAGGTTAATAAAGCAAATTATTTATATCAACTTGCCAGCATTCATGATATACATTTTACACAACAAACAAAACCCTTATTTTACATTGGTTAGCTCTTTCACAAAGAGCAGCCATACTAGGTCCAACTAATGGTCCATCAGGTTTCATATGCTATTTTTCAAGAGTGTTCAATGTCAGGTGCTTTAGTGGGAACAAACAGAACAGGCAATCACCAAGTGATCCATTCCATCACTCCTTAGCCCTTCACAGGCATTCACTTATGACAATCCCTATTAGGCCTTCTAAATCCATCCCCGGGAACTTCAATCTACCAGTAAGTGTAGACAAGCCCTAAAGTCTAGTTCTTGCCAGCATTTTCAACCAAACACAGGTGAAATACTTTTCTCAATCAAGCAAAAGCACTTCCCTTTTACTTTCTCAGTTAAGGGTGCCAAGATGTCTTCGCTATCTCACAAACATAGTAAAACAAACCTGCTAAGTGCACTTCAAAATAAGGCTTTCTTGCTATGTGTGTTTCTGTTCCAACTGGTTTCTTACTGAAGTTCTTAGAATCCTTCATTTACTTTCATTTCAGAATGGTGAGAGGAGACCAATAGTGAAAAAAGACTGTACAAAATTTACATGTAAACAGATATCTGAACATTTTCTGGTCTGACAGAAAGCTGGCTGTCACTGTTGCAGGTTACCAGTCCCTATATGTAGGCTTTAAAAACATATTTTCTGGATACATACATAAATCTTCACATAGTATCTGTACATACAATTCTAATGATAATCTATATGACCCTGGCTTTCCTCTGAAGACTCACAACATTTTTTGGTGAAACAGAATGCACACACTAGGAAATTCCTGAACCTGTCTGCAACTCTATGCCAATTGGCATCTAGAGGTTCAGGAGTGATACCCAAATACTTCAAGAGAGATTTTTACCCAACAGGAGATTGCAGAATCAGCCTATAGGAAAAAAATTAAAGTCCGATACTGAAACAAATACTTTACCAAAGATTATTCTAAGACAGACAGAATGTTCTAACTAAAATAGAAAAGAGGGACAAGTAATGCAGGCAGTGGTTATAAATGATAGTAAGGGTAGCCTAACAGGACAGACTGTTTTATCAAACAGTTAATTCTCTTTGCTTCTATTTGAGAGAACTGAGAATTTAAGGCAACTTCTATTAGTAGGAACGAAAGTTAAACAGGTGTTCAATATGAGAAATAATAAGGTTCTGGTAGAAAATACGAACTATGGAATACATTTCTGAAACACAATTGTACCACAGCTATATAAAATTAGATACTATTCATCCAGAAAATCTGCATGTTTTAAGATAGAAAAGGCATCAGGGTTCTAGAACCCTGTGGCTCTTGAATATATCTGGGCAACCCATGCAGCATTACTAGAGGCAGAGTATATTACAGCTGCAGATGTCAGAAATTAGCTCTCTGTGAATCTGGTTTTGAAGAGCAATGCTACAAAGCAAGTTCCTAAAAAAGCAGAGGAAATCCAGGCTTACACGGTTTGCTCATGAGAAAAAAGGATCGGAAGAGTGTTTAGCAAATATGGTGTTAAATGAAGAAGTGGAGGGTAAGAGAAGCATTGGACAAACCAAAACTAGACTGATAGATGGAAGTCATACTAAAATGTGATTAGCTGCAGTTTCTGAGGAACTGCTTCAAGACAGATTTGAATGCTGGAGAACTCAGAGAGCTGACCCCATATAGATGGGGCTAAAGCAAGAAGATGAAGAGGAGTAGATTATTGAAAATAACTGGGATACAAGATCAAGGCTATGATATTCCCCAGCCTGAAAAGATTTTTTTTTTCCAAATGAGGAGATACAATCAAAAAGTAATATCCTGGATCAACACTGAGCAAGCTGTAGGGGTCTTTCTAAAATTGAAAAATATACATATATAGCCTTTGTTCTGGGTATTATGATTTTGTAATTTTGATGCTACTAACTGTCACAAAAACATTTCTATGAAAAGGGATTGGGGTAGAAATAAAGATCTTCAATTTTAAACGCTATAAAAGAAAAGGAATTCAGGAGTATGTTTCATAAAACCGTATCTCAGACTTTTTCCTGTTGTGGGCTCAAGATATGAATTATGTATTTTGAATTAGTGCAGTTGGATAAGTAAAGGAAGTTCCCACATTTTCAATTTGTCCCTGTGTGGTTCCAAACCTTTGTTGTTAATTAGAACAATACAGATTTCCAGTGCCACTTCTACAGCAGCAATACCAATTTGTCATCTGTCAAGATACTCAAACATCCTTGATTTTTTTTTCTGTTTTTCTTTTTATGTTTTTGATTAAGGTATTCTTGGTGAACAGAAAAAAAGATATCAATACATTTGTAGCTAGATGTTCACTAGAATGAGAGACAGGGAAAGTCGTCTTGTAAGCTTCTCCAAGTGCAATCAACCATGAGGCTAATGGCAGGTACAGAGACATTTCTGAACTTTCACAGTAGGTTTCAGGACTGTGTTTAGTATTCTCTCTCAGTGAAGATTTACTAGCACACTCAACACATCCATACTTGACTTCACCCAAGAATCTTGGTCAGACTGTTCTCTGGATTCTTACTGAACATCTTCAGTAATTTTACATAATATTCTGAACTTTTCTTTTTCAGTGTAGAATCACTAGTATTAAGTACGGGCACCTTACCCACCTTATGAATGCTAGCAGATATTCTCTAGTCATTCTTCACATTTCAGCAACAATTTTGCTCTAATGTCAATTTTTGGTTCGTCCTTTAATGTTCTTCTATTTCCTCATATGCAGCTCCTAATAGTCGACCTGTGAGTTTAAATCCATCTCCAGGAGCATGCACAGGACAAAGTGCTGCAGTCATTTCTTTAAATTGCTCATGTTGTGCAAAAGAAACCAATTTTCTGTACTTACTGAGATGAGCATGTGTCTCTTCAATCTTGTTACTTAACAACTGACAAGGTTTACATTTTCCTTTAGATGAATTATTTATTTTCATTATTTCAGTACATGCCGTCACTTCTTCCCTACCACTTCAACTTTTGGCATATTGATTCAGATGAGTTCATACCTCACAGTTTAGCAATCAGTAAACACTATTCATAAGTTTGCAGTATCAATAGGCAATTTTCACATTTACTAGTTTGAATGAGAACAAGCTATCACCTAAGGAGCGAAACACCATAAACACGGACATAAGATGAACTATTAATTGTCTGGCCGTATCGAAAGGAGGACAGGAAACGCTGACATCAGTTTAATTAGGCTGCCACAGTGTACAGCGCAGGTAATCCTGTCCATAATTACTCAGGGGTCTTTTACCAGTTCTTCTCTTCCATCCCTGTCCCTCCAGGAAATCCATTGTCAGAAGCCATACCATCCACCCTCTGCCTTGTAGAAGGGTTAAGGTGGGCTATAAGCATTGGGGGGTGGGAGGAAGTGGCTGGCTCCCTACCATATCTATCATTGGAATCCACAACTATCCTCCATCTCTTCCTTTAACAAACTCCTCTTTTTAAGTCATTTTCCAATCAAGTTATACAGTCACCAAATACCTTTCTCGTGGAATACCTCCAGTCAACATATGTCACAAGGAGGAACCAGCAATTAGTTTGGCTCCCTGTTCTAAACACCCAGTTGGGTTCCCAGACATCTACTGTCATCTTTTGTACCTGTTAAAAACATGACAGCACCTAGCATAGATAGGTGAACCCCCTGCTCCCAAAACTTCGCTGCCTTATATATTATGCCCAGATGTGAAATTAGTGCACCTGCTATACTCAAGGAACTCAGCCACCTCCCTGTTTATATTCCATCTTGACCTGTCCACCTGGTGTGTGTGTGGGGGCGGGAGGAACGACTCATGGGTCTCTACCATACCCTGCACTGAAGCATATCCACTAAAGAATGTGAACTCCTTGAAAAAGTTCAAGGACCAACCCCAAATTCCTCCTTTCCCTGAGCATAAGATACACCCCTTTAAGCATTCCTAAATCATCATTTACCCCAAGATGAACCACAATCATATGTGGAGGGCACTGATGGGCTGGCACAGCATACAGCATTGATATTGTTTGATCCCATAACATGACCCTTCTTGCATGCCAACCGTGTAACACTTGATGAGCAAAGCCCAGCTGCAAACCTTTAGACAACCTGGATAAGTGTTTATACACCCCAAAAAACAATATTGTGCCTACAGATCCACACTAATGTCTGGAAACATCTGTAATAAAATTACCACAAATTAACATTGGCTTGCTGCCTCAGGTCTTACATATATTTGGAACACATCTGAAGCCATTGCTGGATGGCTTCTGTCTCTGTACTTAGCTCTGCTGCTGCTGCAGTCCTGATTCTGAGTGAGCAGGAAACAAATCCATTAAGGTAGCAGCCCCAACATCATCAGCCCCTGTCTCAACACAGCAATAAACAGATATGCTGCGAGGGGGTCTCCCATCACCATGCACAAACAAAGAAGAAATTTAACACCATGAAGACAAACAAAAGATGAACTAATAGGTTTATATACAACCATATTACTGGATGTCCTTAAACACTTTCAACAAGTATCTAGATTCAAGCAAACCAATCCTTGAAAAAAAAAAAACAACTTCAGGTACTCCACTCTTCAGCATGAAACACTGGAATCTGCTTAACAGACAAACCCCATCCTCCAACACTGGCTTTACCTATTCTTTTCCTCTGTAGACAGTGGTATAATTGTAGGGTCTTCTAAAAGGCATAATTCTTTACTTTCATAGTAATATTTTAAAATTATTGTAACTGTTTTTTCAGAAACTAAAATTAGAGTCTAATGTTTCTAATATGACCACTTTTCAAGTATACCATGATCATGTAAATATTTCAAAGTAACAAAAGTTCAGCGTAAACTCCCATTTGTTTTCCCCATATCCAAAATAAGTATTAAACAATCAAAAAAAATCCACTGTAAACCACAAGACACCACACCACAAGACCATTACCCTTGGTCTTTTACAATCCTGTAGGAAGCGTTTAGTGCAATCGTAATTTTTCACAAGTTCAAACTTATTAAGTTTATAATTCTTGAAATAGAGTACTAAAATAGAATATCAAGCCCAGGACATGTTATATTTTACTTTATAAGAAAAACGCTTTGTTAAAGTAAGCGCTTTCAGCTCTTAACACTGAATTCAAAATTATTAAGGAGGGAGACAGATATTAAAACAAGTAATACATACGAAATTTAAAATATTTGGTTTTGTAGTTTACCTGCAACTCTTTCCAGACTTTGAGTAAAACCCTCTTTAGGACTCAAATTCATGAGTAATTCCAATACTACAATGAAACAAACAAGCAGTCATGTAGTACCTTAAAGACTAACAAAATAAAATAAGTACTACAGTGAGGTTTACCACAGCTCCAATTACAACATGTAGAAACATTTTGGGCCAAGAAGAGTCTCTTTTCCAGGGCACTGGCAAGACAATACAACCTGTAATGTAAGACAGATTAAGTAACTATGCTTGTGTTTTTGTACACTGTACCAAGTTTCAATTAAAACACAAGAATAGTAACAAAAACGCTAGGGAAGGGAAAACAATGAGACTTTCCTACCTGTAATTTTATTTTGTTGAAGTCACTTGCTGTCAGTGTGGACCAAATGTTCTGTCTGGCATTCTCAACACTCCTGTAGCTACCTGGTCACAATACTTAAAGTTCTTCCTGCAAAGTAGCACTTAGTGGTTGCAGTGTAAGACTGTCTCTAGTCAACATCTTCAGACATTACTCAATGTATTAATTGTTAATGAACACTGAAATCTCTGTGTATGCTAAACTGAACTATTTTCTGGGCCAAGCCAGAGTACAATTCAGATCAGTGTATGATATTAGAGCCTAGTCCTAGAAAGCACCAATGTGAATGACACTCTCACCTCCTAGAAAACACAGGGCACTGAAATTCCCCAAGAGAATTCTGACAGCCTATCTTTCAGAAAAATAGTCAATCTTGATTTAAAAATTGCCAGTGATGGAGAATTCACTACAACCCTTGGTAAATGGCTCCAGCTGTCAATTACTCTCACTGTTAAAAAAAATATGCCTTAGTTATAGTATGAGTTTGGCTGCCTTCAATTTCCATCCAGGGAATCTAGTCTCTGCTAGACGAAAGAGCATATTATCAAATATTTGTTCGCCATGTAGGTACTGTGATGCAACAGCCAACGTGGATATGGTGCGCTCTGTGCTCTTCTCTGCAGAGGAGCTAGGATGTCACCCACTGCCCCCTCTTCTGCAGAACCAAAAGCCTCATCAGTGGCCTGGAAAGACAGAAGAGAAGTGGGGAAGGGTTCTGGATCTGAGCCCCACCTCCTTCTAACCCCTGCAAGTTTCTTACTCTTGTTCTTACGATAGCATTCCCCGTTCTGGAAGCATGGCCTACTTTCTTTGTTCCTGGATGCATATGTTTAGCCACAATTAAAAATGCATATTGTTTTCTGGGTCTAGTTTTCTAACCTATCCAGATTGCTCTATGTTCACGATTGACTTCTTCATTATTTACCCCTCCCCCCATCTCTGTCATCTGCAAACTTTGTCAGGGATGATGTTATCCTCTCTTTCAGGTCACAGATCAAAATACTAAACAGCACAGGGCCGACAACCTATCTTTGCAGGACTCCACTACAAGCACATCCTCTCCATGATAGTACCCCATTTACAAGTACATTTTGAGACCTACAAACCACTACTGTTTTTAATCCACTTATTATGGAATATGTCAATTTTCTACTGCTGTAGTTTTAAATTAAAATGTCACGTGGTACCAACCCAAATAGCTTATCAAAATCTACATATCATAATCAACAATATTACCTTTATTAACAAAAACCTGTACTCTTACCTAAAAAGGTGTCAGGTTACTCTGGCATGGCCTACTGTCCATACATCCTTGTTGACTGGCATTAATAATATTATTTTTTTTTATTTTTATCAATCAAATCCCCTATCAGTCATAGCCACAAACTCTTGCCTTGCATCCTCTAGCAGTCTGTCCTTAAACTTTAAGATATTATCCCAGGGATTAAAATCACAGCATCTCAAAAATGCCTGCAAATTCAGACTGAGCTACTGCCCAGCTGTTGAACAAAGTTTCTGTCAGAGAGAGGATCAAGTTTCTTTGCATTTTTTTTGTTTGTTTTCAGGTAGATGTTTACTGACCCATGCACACTCTGTCACTGTCAGTTCATAACACCAGCAACACGAGAGGGTGGGTGTAAAAATGTTCTCTCTCTCTAGGATTGAGCATAGTATCTGCATTCAGCCCTTTTTGCTATGGGAAAAGGAAGTTCACCACAGCACCTTAGTGGGCTCCTGGAGAGCATCATTAATTGGGTGCATCACTCAAGAAGGTCCTACAGAAGTTAAAGAACCTAAACTGACAGTCTCTTGAACCTCTTCCACTCACTTATCCAAGGTGAAAGCCACCTTCTTTAAAGGGTCCCAAAGGCTTTGTAATGATCAGGCAGAAGTGAGGATCCTCTGACAGGTGATGCAGAGGAAACCAAAGCTCGATGAAAAGGAGAACCCTTCAATTCCTCTATGGAAAAAAATCCCCAGAGCACTTTCTTCTTGCTTGATATCAAGCCCAGTATCAGCATTTGCCTGCTTCACTTAGTAGAGTGAGTCTTGATGCCCATTAGATCAAATAGAGTGACAAGGGTGCAGGGATGACTTAGAAATGAGGAATAATCCTTGATGGTTCCAAAACAACCATAAGTCAGTCCTTGGTGCTCAGGTTGTCATTTGTTTGTTTTTTTTAACTCCAAGCCTTGGATCTGTACTGACTTACCAAGATAGAGCCTCCAAGAAGTACTAAGGGTGACATGTTCTTAGAAGGAATATTGAGGTAAATGATGTGACTGACAATGTGAGAAGATTAATCAGTTTCCACCAAGGAGGATATTCTTGTTTGATGCCAGAAATCAGTGCTGAAAACCCAGGGAAGACAGTATTGGAGAGTCGCTAATTTCCTTCTGGAAGGCACTATATACTGCTGAGACAAGGCAAGCATCATTGTACAATAATACTCTTAAGCATCTGGAGGTGTCCACAATGCTTGAAGTTGACCACATTGTTGTATTCTGGGATGAACTGGTCAACAATGTTTTTAATAACAGATGACAGTACCAGACAAGAGGACTCTTGGACTGTCAACAAAACAGAACAGGAATTCACCGCTGCAGCATACCTTTGAGGAATTGATGGCACTGGGACAGCCTTTTGCTGCTGAGACAAGGAAAAATGGGACTGCAGAACTAAGGTAGTGCTACTTTGGCTCCACAGAGACCAGCTCTGGTGCCAGACCCAGATTTAATGATGCTGTCAGAGTAGATGACCACCTTGGAGAGTGCCTCTGCCATAAGTACATTCCTCACTTTCTCAGCCTTCACGGTGAAATTCAGTGCCAGGAATCTCCACCTCCCAGATACTGAGTCCTTCAAAGCCACCTACGGGCGCCTCTTCTTTTTGAAGCGCAATGTGTGAGGTGGCGTTGCCTGGTGGAAAAGTGAGTTGGGACGGACACAGATAGGGATATTTTAGAAAGACAAATGAAGTACTGAGAGGGTTTTTTGAGGGTGGGGGGAGGGCGGGTAAATATGGCAATGTAAAAGACAAAAATAAAGCATCTTATTACACAGTGCTTTTTTTGTGCCGGCACCAAGCACTAGGCACCTTGGCAGCCCCAGCAGCGGGACTTGCTGGTGGAGGGAGGGAAGGGCAGGGAAGGGAGTCAAATAAGCACTGGCTCCTCTTTTAAAAAATAATAATTAAAAAAAAGGTAAGAAAAGCACTATTATTATATAGGAGGAAACATAAGGAGGTAAAAGTAGGAAGGAGAGTGGCATCTCTTGATTAGCTTGTAGGTACCTACATGGGATCAAATACTTGACTATAGGCTGTTCATTAGCAGTAAAAGGTAAAACATAATTCAATGGCTGGAAGTTGAAGCTAGAAAAATTCTTACAGGAAATAAGACATTTTTAACAGTGAGGTTAATTAACCATGAAAACAGTTTAAGCACTGGAGCAATTTACCAAGGGTTATGGTGGATTACATACCACTGGCAATTTTAGAATCATGATTGGATTTTTTTTTTCTGAAAGATATGCTGTAGGAATTATTTTAGAAGAGTTGCATGGCCTCTGCTGCCCAGGAAGTGTGATGAGATAGTGATTTTTCAATCTCTGGTCTGAAGACTACTTGGGGTCCACAGACTATATCTAAGATTTCCAAAGGGGTAAGCACTGCCTTTCAAAATTTTTTAGGGCTCTGCAAATGAAAAAAAAAAAAAAAAAAGGTTGAAAACCACCATGACAGTCACACATGTTCTTTCTAGCCTTGGACTCTAAGCAATTTCTTAACTTCATAGTTATAGTAAACTCGGATTTCAAAGGTTGTCATAGCCGGGGGTGGTAGTGGGGATAAGTTCTCACTATCTATAAAATGCTCCCATGGTGTGCGTCTCTAATAGCCTCTGACAACCGAAGTCCAGCTCCTGGCCTTCTCGTGTGGCTTAGTTTCTAAGCCCGGTGAAACTGTTTGCACTGACAGGAGAAGGGGCGAAGGTGGGTGACTGGTGCCTTAAAACAATTGCTTCGGGCAGATGGGGTTTGTCAGCCTGGGAAGGCCGCCCACCTAGGAGAAGGAAACTCTGATTTAAAACCTCCGCTGCTTTGCAGCGATACCTAGTCATGGGAAAGGCTTCGGGAGTAAATCCTGAGGAAAAATCTGGAGATGGAGACCCTAAGGCAGTTTGAGGTTGTGCTCAATCTCACTCTGGCAGCTCCTGTAACGACACTGGTGCCAAGCTGTACTGTCTTTTGCCTTTCCCTTGGGGATTACATCAGTGGCGTGGAGAGGGGGAACCTGCCGTTGGGCATCAGCTGGTTCTTCAAACTTACTTACCCAGGCCTGCGCCCAGGAGAGGACACTCCGGCATCACTTTCTGAGCTGTGACACAACATGGGAAGCAGCAGTTATCGGTATTAAGCCACTGCACTTGATTGGTGTAGAGTGAGGTGCCAGGGGTTGCTTCCGACGGTGGGAGAGGTCTTCGGATCTCATTGGGCAGCTGCTGCCCACCTCAAGCTGGGCAGCCCCCAGCCAAGTAGGTGCTGCCTCGCCATGGTCCACTTGCCCCACTGGGTGGCTGGGGCTTAGGGAATCACCGACAGGTGCATCGTTAACCTTACACCAGGCAAAACAAACAAGCAACAAAATAATCCAGCCTTCAGGCTGGGCACACGGAATGTAAGGACCATGACTCCGGGCCTTACAGAAGACCTACAGAGCATTAGTAACCCCTGGAAGACAGCAATCATTAACAACAAGCTGAGAAGACTGCGGATGGACATCGTGGCCCACCAGGAAACAAGGCTATCGTCCTCTGGATGTCTCAGGGAGAAGGACTTTTCCTTTTTCTGGCATGGGAAGCCTCCAGAAGAGGCCAGGGAACACGGTGTTGGCTTTGCAATCAGAAACAGCCTAGTTGGCTCAGTCATACCACCAAATGTGGGAACTGAGAGAATGCTGAAAATCCAGCTTCAAACACCAGTGGGCATGGTCAACATCTTCAGCATCTATGCGCCTACTTTAACTTCTGCCCAGGAAGTTAAGGACAAGTTCTATGATGAACTTAGCATTGCCATCAGTGAGGTACCTTCCCATGAGCCACTATTCATCCTTGCCGACTTCAACGCCAGAGTTGGCAGCGACCACCACAGCTGGCCATCCTGTCTGAAACAGTTTGGAACAGGGAAGATGAATGAAAATGGACAGCGCCTCCTTGGACTCTGCTCCCAACATGACCTCTACGTAACCAATACCTTCTTCAACGTCAAACCCCAGCACAAAGTTTCGTGGCGACACCCAAGATGGAAACATTGGCACCAGCTTGACCTCGTCCTCACCAAATGCAGCCATTTAGGTAATGTCAGGGTGACACATAGCTACCACAGCGCAGACTGCAACACTGACGACTTGCTCGTGTGTAGTAAGGTGCAAATCCAGCCGCGAAGATTCTTTTGCTCCAAAAAGGAAGGGAGGCCACACATTGACACTGGCAAGACTCGTGACCCTTCAAAAGTACACGAGTTTGTCCAAGCACTTGAAGAGGCCTTGCCCCGCCCGGACGACACCGATATCAGCAAGAGATGGGAACAACTACGGGACGCTATCTACAATACTGCGATATCTACCTTTGGGAAGAACACAGTCAAGTCTGCTGATTGGTTTGAAGCCCACACTGAAGTGCTGATGCCCCTGATTGAGAAGAGGAGACAGGCACTGGCTGCTTACAGGTCCTCTCCCTGTGAGGTGAACCTGCAGGCGCTCCGGTCTGCTCGGAGTCAAGTGCAGCAGGTTGCTCGGCAGTGTGCCAACAATTACTAGCTCCAACTCTGCTCCAAGATTCAGCAGGCCGTGGACACTGGTAACATGCGAGGAATGTACGATGGGATCAAGCAGGCCATCGGGCCATCACAAAGAAAGACTGCCCCACTTAAGTCGGCCACAGGCAAGGTCTTGAAGGACAGAACCAAGCAGATGGAATGCTGGGCGGAACACTACTCACAGTTGTATGCCAGAGAGACCATAGTGACAGAGAGAGCCCTGAATGCCATCGAGCCTCTGCCCACCATGACTGAACTCGATGCTGAGCTCACCTTGGA
Organism: Carettochelys insculpta; assembly: GCF_033958435.1. Classification (NCBI taxonomy): domain Eukaryota; kingdom Metazoa; phylum Chordata; order Testudines; family Carettochelyidae; genus Carettochelys; species Carettochelys insculpta. Next base: position 15,945,542 of record NC_134140.1, read on the forward strand.
GGAACTCAGCGATGCACTAAAAGCCCTCTCTTCTGGAAAAGCCCCAGGGAAAGACGGTATTCCCTCAGAAATCCTCAAATGAGCCAATGGTACCCTAGTTTCAGAGCTGCATGGAATACTTTGCCAATGCTAGAGAGAAGGCAGCGTACTGCAAGATATGAGGGATGCTAACACTGTTACTGTCTACAAGAACAAGGGTGACAAAAGCAATTGTAACAACTATCGCGGCATCTCCCTTCTCAGTACTGTGGGGAAGCTATTTGCACATGTTGCTCTGAAGAGGCTCAATGTTCTTGCAGAGAGAGTCTACCCTGAGCCTCAGTGTGGGTTCAGAGCTGAACGGTCCACCACAGACATGGTTTTCTTCTAGGCAACTACAAGAAAAGTGCAGGGAGCAGAACAAACCTCTGTATATTGCCTTCATCGACTTGACCAAGGCATTTGACCTCATCAGCAGAAAAGGTCTGTTCGCGATTCTGGCTAAGATCAGCTATCCCCCAACTCTGCTCAGCATTATTAGGGCCTTCCATGAAGGGGACTGTCGTATATGACGGATCCACATCCGAACACTGAGATTCTCAGCAGAGTGAAGCAGGAGTGTGTGCTGGCTCCAACAGTTTGGCATCTACTTTGCACTTTTGCTCAACCATGCCTTTAGAACTGCTACAGAGGGCATCTCTCTCCGCACGAGAATGGATGGCAACCTCTTCAAACTGTTGAGGCTTAGCGTGAAGACCAGGGTGCTTACGAAGTGTCTAAGGGAGTTCCCTTTTGCTGACGATGCAGCTATTGCTGCTCACACTCAGCAGGAATTGCAGTCACTCATAACTCGCTTTGCAGATGCATGCATGGAATTTGGCCTCACAATCACCTTAAAGAAGACCCAGGTGATGGGCCAAAACGTGGGTAACAAGCCATCTATCAGCGTGATAGACTACGAACTGGAAGTCATCCATGAGTTCGTGTACCTAGGCTTGACGATCTCAGACAACTTGTCACTTGATAGCGAGATCAACAAGCGCATTGGAAAAAGCCGCCACAATGTTCTCCAGGCTGACCAAGAGAGTATGGGCTAACAATAAGCTCGCTGTACACACCAAGGTGCAGGTCTACACAGCCTGTGTTTTGAGCACACTGCTGTACGCCAGTGAACCATGGGCTTTGCACTCAAAACAAGAGCAGCGGCTCAACACATTCCACATGCGCTGCCTTGGGTGCATACTCGGCATCTCATGGCAGGACAAAGTCCCCAATAGCGCAGTGCTTGAGAGGGCAGGCACCACCTCCATGTTCACCCTTCTCAAACAAAGGCGTACGCTCTGGCTGGGCCATGTCTCACGCATGACGGACAGCCAAATACCGAAGGACCTCCTCTTCAGTGAACCGGCATCTGGAAAGAGGCTGAAAGGGCGACCTAAATTGCGCTACAAGAACACGTGCAAGCGTGACCTCAGCGCTCTCTCTCTCAGTGTGAACACCTGGCATTCGCTTGCCTCAGACAGACATGCCTGGAAACAGGGAGTGAAGGAAGCTCTTGCTATGTATGAAACTACCTTGGTGAAGGAAGCGGAAGACAGGAGAGCCCTCAGGAAGATCCGTGCTCGTGATACCAGAGTGTCATCTGCCTACTGCTGCTCACAGTGCAAAAAGGACTGCCACTCCCAGATTAGATTGCACAGCCACAGAAGACGCTGCTTGAATCAGTCCAACTGGGGCACAAACCCATGATCCCTCAGGATCGAAGGATGCCTACTACTATAGTAAACTCACAGGACCAAAGAAACATATATACAACTCTAGAGATAAGACAACAGGCCAATCAAATTAAGAAGCAAATTCACTTCTGTAGATTTTAGTATGCCAAAAGGTGCGTATTTTGGTTCTTAAAACCAGCATTCTTTCTGGAACTATCAACAGTTTACTTTAAAGGGCTAGAGTGTTCTAGAGATTTTGTATGGCATACACATAAGGGATTTAAGAACACAAATCATAGTGACCTACAGACTGAAGCTCCTATATCACTTAGGTGCTTTTGAAACTCTCCCCTACATAACCACATATAAATATCCATGTGCAGATTTAGAAAGCAGAGGACAAGCTGAAGGAAATACAAAATCTATTTGATCCTTAGCAAATAGCCTGAGAACTCAATTTGACAATTTACAACTTCGTGACTATATAATAGAGGACACTGCAAATTACTGCTAGCACAGTCACTGCCCCAAAATATCTTAAGTACCAAGAAAGAACAACTTTGGCTAAAAGCTGTATTTCTGTCATTACAGATTACAATGCAGATCGCCAAGAGATTGTATTTTTTTAACCTTGCCTACGCTACTCATTACAACTTGGGATGTCTTATACCATAATAGTTGCAATAAAAATGAAAAATCCAGGGGAAAATGACCAAAACCCAAAAGAATGGAACACTAATACCTATAAAGAAAAAAATAACAAATGGTTGAATAAACCTGTTTTTAATTTGGTGGACTGACTGAATCATTGTTATTTAGGCAAGAAGCTTCAATCTCAAATTAAAATGTATGGATGAAAATATTATCCCCAAGTACTGAAAAGTATGCAGAAATGATTTACTTGAATGAGACAAGCAATCTAGGAGAGCTATAGATAAACTAGACGCTTTCTTCTCCAAATAGTTATTCCAGTAATCCAGGCAAACTCCATCATAAATTATTTTTGTGCACCATACCTAATCCTAAAATAGTCGTAACAACAGACAAACTTTAAATAGAGAGACCAGGTGGGTGAGCTAGATTCTTATCAGGCCAACTTCTGTTGGTGAGAACTCTTAGAGCTATTGCATTTGGGACTACAGAAACTCTGACTTACCTCTTAATGACAGGAATGAAAACATCTACAGGTTGAACTTCTCTAGTCCGGCACTCTCTCGTCCAACAATATCTATAATCTGGCATGATTTAATTTAGCCAGACAACCACTTATCATGAGTGTGACCAAGTTTCCCCTGGTCCCATGAAGTTTGTTTACAGCTGCCAGTTGTGGCTCTCAGTTTTTTGTGCTGTTATTTAGCTGTAATTTCCCCCCTAAATATCTTTAAGAGCCCAGTAAGCAGTGTAAGTGCTGGTAATGCTGCTAGACAATATTGACCTGAAGTGGTCCAGCAAATTCTCTCTTTCGGCACTGGTAAATTCCCAAGGATGCCAGACTAGAGAGGTTCAATCTGCATTGAAAACATTTACATCTGATGTAACAACAGGAAAAAGACAATGTCTTACGTAGGTTATTAAAAATGTTGTCCCCAGGGCAGAAGTGTTTTATCTTCTCCATTTTGAGGGCATAGGTGATTGAGCAGGAACCAAAGTGCCGTTAGACTTGTGTCCAGGAACTTGTACAGAAGACCAAACAGTGCAGGTGCACACACAACAATGCTTCTCCCACCAATTTAACTCTCCTGCTATGCTAACATCATAAAAGCGCCTTGAAGACTGGTGGTGCTAGTGTAATCACCCTAAGTGGCCTCCAGCGAGCTGTCCCAAAAGGTTCATTAGGACTGTTCTGGTAAGCACTTCCATGATTCAAGGCTGAGTACACACACAATACTGATTTTGTGTATTTTTTTTCTTTTGCAGACTGTGCCTTTCAGGGCTGGCTCCTAGACACTAGTGGAGCACCTCAGTCTGAAAAGGAGGCAAATGGAGAGGAATAAAGAGGTCATGCTTTGGGAATTGCTGCAATCATCAGATCTGGACGATAGTGAGCACAGACTGTGGAGAGACACAATAAATGAGAAACTGCAAATGGACAGCCAATACAGGAAACAGGGTCAGGAGCAGATAATAAAGTTCATGGAAGACAAAACAGAAGTCTCTGATTATGCTGCAAGCAGAACACATGCAAGCCCGACTCTTCCTGCAACCTAACATAACTGCACTGCCCTCCCCAAATGCCCACTCTCATTCCTCACATTCTCCGCCATTGCAGTGCTACTTGCACTCCACCAATAGATATTTTCCATTAGAAGAACTTGCCTTGCAGCTGAGAGAGCCTCACTTTAGCATGTGCTGCTCCCTGACACATCCCGTGTAAGAAATTGTAATTTGTATATTGCTATTTTATCAAAACTGAGTCTTAAAGGCTGCGTCCACACTAAGAGATAAATTCGATATATAATAAAACTGAATATTTAATCTCAATACCATAACTTTGAATAAGCATCCATAACGCTTCTTGAAATGTGACCCACATTTACTCCGTGTCAAATCTCTGCGTCCCTCTTGCCCTGCGCAAGTTCAACAGCATGAGCACTTCATTGTGGGTACCTATCCCACAGTGCCTTAGCCCCAGATGTTTGTGCGTGTTTCATGTTGGAATCCCAGAATTCCAATTACTACCCCATAATTCACTGCAGCAGTGACCGCCCGAAAAAAGAACTGGAGATCACACCGTTTCCTGCTGCAGCCTTCCAGTGCAAGCATGGGTCCACAAACATGCCAACTCATAGCATGGATCATTTCGGCAATCACAGCAGCTGTCACGAAACTTGTCCTTCAATTTCAATGCTTCGTGGCACTTGTCAAGCCTACTGGTGCTGCTGCCGACGACGGTAATTTGGAACAGTAATTGTGCCAACTGTGGATAAAGAATGCAGAGCTGGTGGCAGCCATGAATGCATTCATGACAGTGAAGCAGCATTTTTGGACTCAAGAAACCAACTCGTGGGATCATATTGTTTTGGAGTCCTGGGACGACCAGCAGTGGGCACAGAACTTTTGCCCATGCAAGTCCACCTTTATGGAACTTTGTGATGCACTGATGCCCACCCTGAAGCGCAGCAACACCAAAATGAGGCAGGCTTTAATGGTACAGAAGCAAATGTCAATTGCACTGTGAAAGTCTGCCATGCCCAACAGTTACTGATCAGTGGCAAATCAGTTCAGGGTGGACAAATCTACAGTGGGGTCCGTAGGGATGGAGATGGCCCACACAATCTGTCAGCATCTCCTCAGGAGGACTGTGACCCTGGGAAATGCATAGGCCATAGTGGAGGGCTTTCCTAACTGCAGTGGGGCAATAGATGGCATGCACATCACCATCATGGCCCCGGCACACCGGGCATCAGACTATACTAATCAAAAGGGGTACTTCTCCATGGTCATGCAGCGGTTGGTAGATCACAAAGGTTGTTTTACCGACACCAACACTGGCTGGTCAGGGAGGGTTCACAACGCACGCATATTCTGAAATTTGGGACTATTTCGAAAGCTCCTGGATGGGACTTTTTTCCCCCCGGTTGAAAAAAATCAAGAGTGGAGATGTGAAGATGCCCACTGTTACATTGGGTGACCCTGCTTACCCTCTGTTTTCCTGCCTGATAAAACCCTACACAGGAGCCCTGGACCCCAGCAAGGAAAGCTTTAATTAGACACTAAGCAGGTGCAGAATGATGGTGGAATGCACCTTTGGATGTCCGAAAGCAAGGTTCAGATGTTTATTGACCCGTTTGGATGTTTCTGAAGCTAATGTCCCCACTGTTATTACAGCACGTGCTATTTTGCGCAACATGTGTGAATAAATATGTTCCCATCTGTATGGCATTCTGAAGCGGAGGCAACAGGCAGGGCTTACTCACAGCCATCTATAGTACCATCCATCAGTAGCCATGCTCAGGCAGCAGCAATAAGGGGTGCTTTTAAGAATACTTTTATGACTGATCTGTAATGCACATCGTACCTATGTATATCTCTGCCATAATGCCAATAAATCAACCGTGCGGTAATATGAATGAATGCTCTTTTTTTGGTGCAACAAGAGAGTTTCACTGCCCCTCCTACCCTACCTCCTGCCTGGTTCCCTCAGCTGCGCATCTGCTGTGGACCAGGGAGTTTCACTGCCCAGCTGTGCCTTCATCTGAACTCCCCCTCCCTCCATCCACCCAGTTCCCTCAGCTGCGTGTCTGCTGAGGCCCAGAGAGTTTCACTGCCCAGCTGTGCCTTCAGCTGCACTCCCCCTCCTTCTATCCACCCAGTTCTTTCAGACACATGTCTGCTGCAGACAAGGGAGTATCACTGCCCAGCTGTGCCTTCAGCAGCACCCACTCTCCCCCCACCACCTGTTTTGTATTGTGTTCCCCCCCATCCCACTCCTGCAGGGCAAGAAATCACACTGAGCTCAAAGGGATGATTTTATTTTGGGGTTAGGAGATGTGTAAGCAGCTGGGCAAAGAAGCCTTCTCAAGGGTGCTTGAATAACCTTTTACAACAGCCCTTGGGAGAGGGAAAGCAAAGCAGAGGAATCCCCCTCATGGCACAGGGGAATTCCTGAAAACTGAAAACAAATCGTGCTTGATTAGGGGCTTGGGAAGGGAAATGCCCAGCAGAGCACAGCAGCAGCATGGTGCGGGGTGGGGGAGGCATGCTGGTTGGAAAGGGACATGCGGGGGTGAACCCTGCCCCCAGCGCCTGCAAACTGCGTTGTGGGGTGGGAAGGCCAATGCAAAGGGCCAGGATGCATGTTAAAGAAAGAGATGTGAATCCCCATACTTCTGTGGGTTGCCAAAGAAGCCAACACACTCCTAACAGTAACAGATACGGACAAAGATCAGCTACTCCTGCTGTGTAACCAAAAACCTGGAAAATTTGTTAAAATGCTGCGTGGTGCCATGACACCAGATTGCTAGCTGATTACCTGGCATGGCAAGGTGTGCTACCTTGGAAGCTGCAAAAGTCAGACCTGCCAAAGAATCTCATGAAAAAAATACAAGAGCACCTAGATGAAGCCTTCGACGAGATCTCTAAAAAAGGAGAAACGCTCCATCCCAAGAAACATCAACACATTGTTCTGAGGGGCACAGAAGCACAGCTAGCAAACATAGACCTACACAAAACCCTATAGCTATACCCACTCCCAACCCGCTTCTAGCATGCATGCAGAATAAAGACTCACCCAAACTGCTTGCTCCAGAGGGCTCTGGGACCTGTGTGGAAGTGTCCGCCGTGGAGGGGCCTGGTTCCAGGTCTACGGCAAAGAGCTCAGGGCTGTCCAGAACAACTTCCTCTGTCCCCTGCTCATTGCTCCTTTCTTCCTCTCCATTGCCCTCTTCCTCCGGGCCACACTGCTCCTCCATGCTCAACCTGGAATCCATACCAGAGCCTCCAAAAGTATTGTAATTCAGTTCGGGCTCTGCGGTGCAGTCGTTCCCCATAAGCACGTGGAGCTGTTGATAACAGTGGCAGGTCTGTGGAGCCACCCTGACTGCTGGTTGGCTTCCCAGACTTTTTGATAGGCCTGCCAGAGTTCTTTCACCTTCACCTGGCACTGCATAGAGCCCCGGGACTAACTTCAGGCTGCCATCTTGCATGCCATCTAGTCACAGATGGCCACGTTTCTCTTGGCCACCCTAAGTCTCTTTGCCACCAATTGGTCTCCCCACATGGCAATGAAATCCGGAATCTCCTGGTGGATCCAAGCTGGAGCTCTTTTGAGAGCCTGAGAAGGGCTAGTCAGCTCACTACCCCGAGTGCTCATGACTGTGGTACAGGGTTCCCGATAATTGCTACCAATGCGGTGTGATGGCTACCAATGCAGTGCAACGTGATGGACAAAGGGATTTTTTCATAATAGACACCCTTTTTATTTGCAGGGCTGGGCTGCTAAATTCCAATTCCAATTCAATCCAAACTTTGTGGGCTTACTTTGACCTTCTTCCTGCACACCTAACAGCAGTGCAAAATGAAGCGGCCATACTTGGAGGGTCACCATGTAGCTTTGTGGGAAACATACGAGACACTTCTGGAGACTTACAAATTTGAATTAAGGACATGGTGCTTCCACACTCGCCTTGATCTGAGATTTTAAATTCAAGATAGATGTTATATCCATCCCATAATATTGATATTGTGTAATTGGCATTATTTCTCAATAAATTGAGTTAACAGTAATACATGTGAAGATAGTCACATTTTAATATTGAGCTAAAGCCTTCAAATTCAAATTTATCTCGTAGTATAGATGCAGCCAAAGACAGTGATTATTTGTGATCTACACAGGTTGATTACAACAGAAATTCAAACATAGTGGCAATCTCCACAGATGCAGAGTATGATGAATGTGGAGGAATGCGTCAGTACAGTAGACTCCCCCCGCCCCCCAATTTACGTGAAGGTTGCATTCTCGCAATCCCCACGTAAGTCAAATTTCCAGCGCAACCCAGGGGAGCCAGAGAACTGATGAGGTCATCAGCCCTGGTCAGTTTCGTGGCTCCAAGAAGTGGAGGGGAGTTGGGCACCAGGTAGCAGCCTGGCTCCCAGCTTCCCTCTGCTTGCCAAGCCAGGAAACTGACCAGGACTAGTGTCCCCTTCAGTTTCCACTCTCTTGTCAGTGGCAGCAGCTGACAGTCTGACTCTCAGCTGCTGCTCCTGAAGAAGAAGTGGGGAAACCTCTCCTAACAGGTATGTCATCCTAGTCGCTACCACCCCTGACAGGAGTGGTTTCCCTGCTCCTGTCAGGGATGGCAGTCATGTTAACCCAAGACATGTGCAACTTGTTTGTGTGTATCTCGGGATTTACTGTACAGGAGAAAAGTGGGAAGTAAACAATATCTTGCCCACTTCACTACAGAAAGACATTATTGAGGTTCATTGTCAAAATGTTACCTCAAAGCCTCCCTGATTCAAATCGCCTCCCCATTCTGTTAAGCCCCTTTAGTAGCTCTGGTGTCCAACTACGCAAAATCAGCTGCCACGCAATCCACCTCAATGCTCCACACTTGGCAAAAAACTTTTTCCCCATGAATTCACAAATATTATGCGGAGCACAGCAGACTGCTATGAGCATGGGAATATTTTCCTCATTGAGGTCTAACCTGCATATTCTGTGGCAGTGATGGGCAACGTAATTTAGTGAGCAGGCCTCAAGAGTGGCCCTCCATCTGAGTGAGCCACAAGACTGTTGTATTAAAGATGGTCTCCTAAAATAGGCTGGTTTTGCTAACTGTGTTTGTGCACCTATAATTGAGGGGTGTGTCGATCAAACCGTAGCAGAGTACTGGTTGTATACAGAGAGAGCACTTGGCTCTCACGGTCTATGTTGTGTACAACCAGCATACATCTCACTTCTTGTGCCCCTGCTTCATTTGCATGTCATTGTAATAATAATAATAATAATAATAATAATAATCACGAAAAAATATTACTCAGAGTGAAACCAGCAGAATCTGAGTGGTAACCCTGTGCATTTGCAAGAGTAAAGGAAATGTTTTGAAGGATATACACAGAACCCCAATGGCTTGCATGCAGACCAGGAGCCACAAGTTGCCCATCATTGTTCTACTACCATTCATATCTGCTCAGTCTATAACTGAAATGTTCTTTGTCACTGTCAAGGTTTCTGGTGTATGCCTTCATGAGCCACAAGAATAATGAGCAGGCTAGTCTCCCAAAATCATTATGGGCCTTTCCACATCCCACTATTTGGCACTTCTTCTTAGACCTGCAGAAGAATTCCATATAGTTCTAAAGCTTGTCTAACATAAACAAGTTGGTCCAGTAAAAGATATTATCTCACTTAAAGTTCTTCTAACATCCTGGGACCAACACAGCCACAAACACCATTGCACATGCCAATTTATATAATTTTAGGTGCATTTTATATGGCTATCATTATATATGAAAAATAATTTCATCCAGAACTGCACGAAGTTAATTATTGCCATAGATGGTGCCATATAACAGCTATTTTTATACATCAATTATCAATACAGAACAGAACACTGAAGCGATATATTGAAATTACAGCTATAAACAGGCAATATGTTATTATCCATACTGGGTGCTATACAAAAGGGTGCTCATACAAAAAAGTGCTATAGATCCTCAAGGACTCCAATTACATTGATAATAAATGTTTGCATATGGATGCAATTAGAGACTCAGTGAAGAGATAAAAGTAAGGTAAAAAATCTATATGGACCCAACATGACTCTGATTTGATGATTAAACAAATGTACTAAAGAGAAAAAGGCTATATGAAAGTTACAAAGCCACAGAGGGCTGCATACTATGATCTAGGAGGTGAACCCTTCTGAAGTATGCTATAGTTCCAATGCAATAATAACAAGAAATCAATACTGTGTACTCACAAATCTGAACTACTGTCCCATCTCCCAAATGGCAAGGTTTAGACTTCAATGGCACCTAATTTCCCCACAGTATCTTGGCACCTCACCACCATTATTTAAACCAAGTAAGAGCACGGAGATGGCTTTAACATCATAGGATGCAGAGGAATTCAAAATTGCAGAACAAACCGTGAAACAAAATTACTATAAGCCCCAATCTAACACTTTCCAAAGCCTAGAAAAAAAAAACTGACATAAGACTACTGGGCATTAACAGATAGTGAAAAATGAAGATGGGGGGCAGAGAGAAAACAGAAAAGTTAAAAAAGACGTAATCAAATACAGAAATAAAAAAATATCCCAAAACAATTTTAAGCAGCCTAATCTCAGGAAGCTATAAACAGACCATTTTAAATGTTAAGTTTTACTTAATTTTTACGTCCAGCAGCTGAATGCTATAATGGTTAAAGGCCTCAATTATTTAAGACAGACACAAATGCATGCAAAAAAAATCTATAGGTACTATAGAAAAAGATTTTTCTGCACAATTGTTGATTTGGTTCCATAAGTGAGGAATTCCCTTTTCTAGCACAGAGCTAGCATACAACATTTTCCACACCACATAATGTTAGCATGTCCTCAGTTTATCTTCTCCCATGTCTGAAAAAAACCCCACCAAAATATGAAGAACGCCCCAAAACCTGCACACATACTTTTAAAAGTTACAAGACACCCAAGATGTTTTGAAGAAACCAAAAATTAAGTTTTCTCCATGAAATATTCCTGGACAGACAACTGTATTCAAGACACAGAAAAACAGCAGGTAAGAGAAAATATGCTTTTTAAACTATTCCCCAATAGTACAACAGTGTAGCTCGTCAAACATCACTAATGGGAAATGGACAAAAAATGTGAAAAACAGAGCACAATGAACAAGGAGGTGAATATGTAGCCTAAAAAGGTCATAAGCACATTATACCATATACTGTACCAATCAATGCAACATTAACCTGATACTGTATAACAAATGTTCAAAAAGTATTTTTCCCCTATATTTACAAAAGTTCTATTGCTTAGTCAATAATTTATTCATTCAACAATCTATTCAGGAATTCATACATACATTCAGAAGGAATATAACTCCTTTTGCTGACTCAGTGCTCTGCAGTCATAACTAACTTCTAAATCAGGGGTCAACAACCAATACGCGGAGGAATGCCAAAATTTGACCTTTTGACTTCTATGTACCATCCGAGTACCAGTGATACTTTTTAAAGTCACTAATAGTCCTACTTACAACAGCTTCATTAATTAATGCATTCAGATGGAGAGCTTTACCGTTTAGGTGGCAGTTGGCAGCATCACCTGGTCTTTTGTTATTCCAGAGGCAGCATGGCTTTGAGCAAGCTCCCAGCTGCATGGGAGAGGAGGGGCAGGGCTGAGCTTCCGCCTCACATGCTGATGAAAATCAGCTTGTGTGCCACTCTTGGCACCTGTGTCGGGGTTGCTGATCTCTGTTCTAGATGCTTGTACTCTTAATAGTCCATTGAGTGGAATCTTAGGCCATAATCTCAGTAAATAGGTGTCTGACAATAGGGGTGAAGCCATCTTATTTACACACAAAGTTCCACAAGGTTTACAACATTTCTTTTGACAGCCCCACATGCCAGGAAGAAGGGATGCAGAAAGGGGACTTAGTGCTGTTTATTGTAAGTAACACATTATTATCTGATATACATTAAGGATCTCTTGTGACTATTTAGGTATCTTCTTGGGCATAAGACTTCCCAAAGGGGCTTCTTTAATCAGGAAGAGTATCGGAGGGGTAGCCATGTTAGTCTGGATCTGTAACAGCAACGAAGGGTCCTGTGGCACCTTATAGACTAACAGAAAAGTTTTGAGCATGAGCTTTTCTGAGCACAGACTCACTTCATCAGACCAGCATCTGATGAAGTGAGTCTGTGCTCACGAAAGCTCATGCTCGAAACTTTTCTGTTAGTCTATAAGGTGCCACAGGACCCTTCGTTGCTGTTTAATCAGGAAGGGACAGCTCAAACTGATGGCATTCCTTTCTGACGTCTCCAAAAACTGCTATTTGTGCTTTTAATTCTATACTGTAAAATTGAGGAGTTCAGGAAATTTATAGAAAAATTAGGCTTGTAAATATTATTGTAGGAGCACATCTATTATGCAAATATGAGCACTTCACCTGTATATCTGGTGTAGAGATAAATAGCTTTGCATTCTTGAGGGCATAGTCCAACATAACATCTAAATGTCTGGATACTATAAAGAAAAGAACCTTATTCTTAATTTAAATGAAAAATACTACCATCATCACCCTACTGCAAATCCAGTAAACTCTTTCATATTGGGCAGCCCTGAGACTGGGAGTTTGCCAGGTATGAAAATATTACAGTTAACAGAGAGGAATCCCTTGTCACCAGTTCTGACAGTGGGGATGCATTACAGCAGTGCTCCCCTCCCCAAAGCCCTTAGCAGCCTCCTCCATAGTCCCTACTGGGGCTCAGCAGATCATGCCCCAGCCGTGCTGCTGCATGCACTGGGGTGAGGGCAGTGCTGGCTCTGGCCACTCGTCCTGCCGTGGTCCCCACTGGGAAGCGGAAACCCCCAGAGGCTCAGGACCCAGCTGCACTGCCATGCTGTGAGGGGGGTAGGGCAGCATGTCCTGCTGCAGCTCAGCAGCCCCCACAGGTCAGGCCCAGGCTGCCTTACCACATGGAGATGGGGCAGGGGGGGAGAGGGGGGCAGGGACTGCTGCAAATCAGCAGCCCCCTGCAGCTCAGGACCTGGCTGTGCTGCCGTGTGCAGTTGGGGAGGGGGGTGTTCCTGCCACAGCTTAGCAGAACCCAGCCATGCACCCATACACGTGGAGACGTGGTAGGAGAGGCTGGCTCTCCATGCTCCAGATACCTGTCCCATCACACTCCCCACTGGTGCTTAGCATTCCCCAGCCTAGGCACAAGGAGAGCACCTTGTAGCAGTGCCGGTTGAGTGTACCGACTGATTGAACACTGGTTGAAGAAGAAAAAGCAGTCAAGTAGCACTTTAAACACTAGCAAAATAGTTTATTAGGTGAGCTTTCGTGGGACAGACCCACTTCTTCAGACCATATCCAGACCAGAACAGACTCAATATCTAAGACACAGAGAACCAAAAACAGTAAGCAAGGAGGACAAATCAGAAAAAGATAATCAAGGTGAGCAAATCAGAGAGAGTGGAGGGGTGGGGGGGAAGGTCAAGAATTAGATTGAGCCAAGTATGCAGACGAGCCCCTATAGTGACTCAAAGTTCACATCACGATTTAAACCATGTGTTAATGTTCCGAATTTGAATATAAATGTCAATTCGTCCACTTCCCTTTCTACAAAGGAGCGATAATTTCTTTTCGGTAACACACATACCTTGAGGTCATTGACAGAATGGCCCATTCCATTAAAATGTTGACTAACTGGTTTGTGAATCTGGAGTGTTTTGATGTCTGTTTTGTGCCCGTTGACCCTTTGTCTAAGGGAGTTAGAAGTCTGTCCAATATACAAAGTATCTGGGCATTGTTGGCACATGATGGCATATATGATGTTAGTAGAGGAGCATGAGAAAGTGCCCATGATTCTGTGAGTAACCTGGTTAGGTCCAGTGATGGTATTTCCAGAGAAGATGTGGACAAAGCTGGCAGCGGGCTTTGTTACAGGGAAAGGTCCCAGGGCTGGTGTTCCTGGGGTATAGACTGTGGCTGTTAGTGAGGATCCTCATGAGGTTGGGAGGTTGTCTGTAGGAGAGAACAGGCATGTCACCCAGGGCCTTCTGGAGTGTAGCATCCTGATTAAGAATAGGTTGTAGGTCTTTAATAATTCGTTGCAGTGGTTTGAGTTGGGGGCTGTAAGTGATGACCAGTGGTGTTCTGTTCTTGGCTTTTTTGGGCTGATCTTGGAGTAGCTGGTTTCTGGGTATGCGTCTGGCCCTGTCGATTTGTTTTTTTACTTCTCCTGGTGGATAATTCAGGTTTATGAATATTTGGTAAAGGTCTTGTAGTTTTTGGTCTCTGTCAGTTGGATCAGAGCAAATACGATTATACCTAAGAGCTTGACTGTAAACAATGGATCTAGTCACATGTGCAGGATGGAAACTAGAAGGGTGTAGATAAGTATAGCAATAGAAAGGTTACTCACCGTAGTAACAGTGGTTCTTCGAGATGTGTCCCCGTGGGTGCTCCACATTAGGTGTCGGGCTCGCCCGGCGCCGCAGATTGGATTGTCCAAGCAGTTTCTGCCGGACCGCGCATGCGCCGGTGCGTGCCGCTCCCTTGCGCGCTCCTGGCCACGTGCGCGATCCGGTCCCTGCCAGTTCCTTGGCCAACCGCCTCGGATGCTCCTGCAAAACACTAAACAGAGATCCGAAGCGGGGAGGATGGGCAGGTAGTGGAGCACCCACGGGGGCACATCTCGAAGAACCACCGTTACTACGGTGAGTAACCTTTCTTTCTTCTTCGAGTGTCCCCGTGGGTGCTCCACATTAGGTGACTACCCAGCAGTAACCCAAGATAAGAGGTGGGTAATCGGATTATGTGCAGCTTGTCCCCGAGAGGACCGCTGTCGAGAGACGGGTATCCTCTTGGAATACCCTGTGAAGGGCGTAATGTTTGGCGAACGTGTCATAGGATGACCAGGTCGCCGCTCTGCAAATGTCTTTTAGCACAACGCCCTTGAAAAAGGCTGTTGATGCCACCACTGCCCTACTGGAATGAACCCTGGGCATGGCCAGTAAAGGAGTCTTTTTGAGTTCGTAGCACATTTTTATGCAGGATACGATGTGCTTCGAGATTCTCTGCGAAGAGAGACCTTCTCCTTTCGATTTGGGAGCGAGAGAGACTAGGAGTCTATCCGTTTTCCGGAAGGACTTGGTCCTGTCTATATAGAAGGCTAGCGCCCTCCTCACATCCAGGAGGTGTAGGTGTGCCTCTTTGTTAGAGTTATGAGGCTTTGGATAAAATGAGGGTAAAACGATAGGTTCGTTAATGTGAAACTCAGAAGAAACTTTAGGAACAAAGGCTGGATGCAGCCGTATGGTTACCGCCTCCTTGGAAAAAACAGTGCAGGGTGGCGTTGCCATAACTGCCGCACGCTCGCTCACCCTGCGAGCTGACGTGATTGCGAGAAGAAAGGTCGTCTTTATCGTAAGGAGGAGGAGGGAAACTGTGGCCAAAGGCTCGAACGGTGGTCCCGTCAGCGCATTAAGCACCAGGTCCAAGTCCCACGAAGGTGGAAGCGGTTTCCGAGGGGGGTATAAGTTTACCAACCCTTTGAGGAACCTGGTAACCATGGGATGGGTGAACACCGTGTGCCCTTCCTCTTTGTGTCTGAATGCCGAAATGGCGGCAAGGTGGACCTTTAAAGAGGATAGTGAGAGTCCTCCTCTCTTGAGGTCCAGTAGATACTCTAATATTACAGGTATAGGCACTGAAAGGGGGGCTAGCTGTTTGGTAGAACACCATGCCGTGAAGCGAATCCATTTCTGCTTGTAGGTCTTCCTGGTGGAAGTCCTCCTACTACTTTCTAGGACTTGTTGCACTTCCTCCGTACATGTGCTCTCTAGGGAGCTGAGCCATGGATTAACCATGCTTGTAGTCGCAGGCCTTGGGGGTGCGGATGCACTATGGACCCTTGGGCTTGCGTGAGCAGATCTGGCGCCACCGGAAGGGGCATCGGTGGACGGTCCGACATGCGCAGGAGTAGGGGGAACCATTGCTGTCGATCCCACGTTGGGACTATCAGGATCATTCGGGCTCCTTCCCTCCTGGCTTTCTGCAAGACTTTGTGGATCAGCACTGTGGGAGGAAAAGCGTAAAGCAGGGGGCCCCTCTACGAGATCGCGAATGCATCCCCCAGGGACCCCCGTCCCAGTCCTGCCCTGGAGCAGAATCGTGGGCACTTCTTGTTGTGTTGAGTGGCAAACAGGTCTATCTGGGGAAAACCCCATGAGTGAAAAATCGGTCGTAGCAGATCGGGACGGATCTGCCACTCGTGCGTGAGTGCGAAATGCCTGCTCAGCTGGTCTACCTTCACATTGTGAGTGCCTGGTAAGTACGAGGCTTTCAAGATTATATTGTTGGCGACGCACCAGTTCCATAACCGGACTGCTTCCGCACATAAGGCACGGGACCGAGCTCCTCCTTGCCGATTTATATGAAACACGGTGGAGGTATTGTCTGTACTGATCCCGACTACTTTGCCTTGTATATGGTCTCGAAAGTGTCTGCAGGCGTCGAACACTGCTCTGAGCTCCAGTATATTTATGTGCAGTGACTGCTCCGTGGAGGACCACAGCCCTTGCGTCACCTCTTCGCCCATGTGTGCTCCCCACCCTATGAGGGAGGCATCTGTAGTAAGAAAAACCGATATTTGTGGTTGGTGGAAGGGTACCCCTGTTAGCAAGTTCTTGGGGTTTACCCACCATTGCAGGGATTTGTGCACCTCTGTCGTGGGCGACACCACCCTGTGAACGGTGTGTGCTGCCGGTTTCTATACGCTCGCCAGCCAGTGCTGCATGCTGCGCATGTGTAACCTGGCGTTCTGTACTACGAACGTCGCTGCTGCCATGTGGCCCAGCAGCTGTAAGCACGTCAGAACCGGAACCGTAGGGCTGAAGGTGATGACTTGCACGAGGGAGCTGATGGCCTGAAAGCGTGTCTCTGGTAGATACACTCTCGCTGTAATAGAATTTATGCGTGCCCCTATGAACTCTATGTCCTGTGGGGGGTCTATCTTTGATTTTGCCAGATTGATCACCAGGTCGAGCGAAGAGAACGTGCCTGTTGTGACGCGTATCATGCGTAGTACCTCCTCCTTCGAGGCCCCTTTGAGTAGGCAGTCGTCCAGATACGGGAATATAAATACCCCGTCTGTGCAGGTAGGCTGACACCACTGCCAAGGTCTTGGTGAAAACTCTGGGGGCTGAGGAGGGGCCAAACGGTAGGACCTTGTATTGAAAATGTTCTTTGCCTACCATGAACCGGAGGAATTGTCGGTGAGCCGGATGGATAGTTATGTGAAAATACGCGTCTTGTAAGTCGAGGGCTGCGAACCACTCTCCATCGTCTAGTGCCGTAAGGATGGAGGCGATTGTGATCATCCGAAAGCGTTGCTTGCGCAGGTACCGGTTGAGGCCTCGAAGGTCTGAGATGGGCCTCCAGCCTCCTGCCTTTTTCTCCGTGAGGAAGTACCTCGAGTAGAACCTTTTCCCTTGCAGTTGCTCCGGCACTCTTTCCACTGCCCCTATGAGCATGAGATGGTCTACCTCCTGCTTGAGCCTCGCTACGTGGGAGGCCTCCTGGAGATGGGGCCTGGGTGGAGGTCATGGCGGTGGGAGTGACTGGAAGGGGATGGCGTACCCCGTGGCTATGATCTCCAGCACCCATTTGTCTGTGGTGATCCTTTGCCACTGGTCATAGAATGGTTGGAGGCGATGGTGGAATAACCGCTTCGGATGACCTTGTGCGATGGTAGTGATGGCGCAGCCCTGGATCTGTGTGTCAAACTTGTGGCCTTTGGCCCTGCCCCGAGGACACACGGCTCTGTTGGGAACGTCACCTGGGAGTTCTGTACTGCTGGTGCTGCTGATGTCGCCCTTGCTCGTAACCCCTGTGGTACTGGGGACGCTGTGGCTGGTACTGGTACCGTCTTTGTTGAGGGTAGTACTTTTTCTTTCTGTATGGAGGGGTGTAAATCCCCAGGGTCCTACGCGTGGCTCTTGAATCTTTACTGGAATGAAGGACCGAGTCAGTTGATTCAGCAAACAGCTTCTGCGAGTTGAAGGGAAGATCGACTATCTTTGCCTGCAGGTCCCTCGGTATACCCGAAGTCTGGAGCCAGGACTCCCTTCGCATCACCACTGCCGTAGCTGTGGAGCATGCTGCTGTGTCCGCAACATCCAGGGCGATCTGAACTCCCGTCCTCGAGGCCGCGTAGCCTTCTTGCACGATGGCCTTGAGCACCGGTTTCTTGTCCTCTGGAAGCGAGTTCATGAGGGAGGTTAACCTAGTGTAGTTGTCGAAATTGTGGTTCGCTAGATGCGCTGCGTAATTTGCCATTCGCAACAGTAGTGTGGAGGAGGAGTAGACCTTTCTGCCGAACAGCTCTAGCTTCTTGACATCTTTGTCCGTTCCCCGTCTTGAATTGAGATGTCTTTGATCTTTGTTGCGACGACTCTACCACCAAGGAATTTGGTTGTGGGTGGCTGAACAGGAACTCCATGCCCTTCACCGGCACGAAGTATTTCTTGTCCACTCTCTTGTGGACAGGCGGAATAGTCGCAGGGGTCTGCCGTATCATAGTGGCGGACTCCAAGATTGCTTCGTCAAGCGGTATTGCTATTTTGGAGGAGGACGGAGGTCTCAGATTTTTGAGGAGCTTATGGTGTTTCTCTTGCACCTCTGCTGTCTGGATGCCTTGCGTGAAGGCCACCCTTTTAAACAGCTCTTGAAACTGTTTGAGATTGTCCGGAAGATGGACGTCCCCCGGGGCCGTAGCCTCGTCCGGGAAGGAGAGCGAGGAACCACTGGGATACGCCTCTCTGGACCCTTCCGGTTCCTGTTGGTGATGGTACATCCGCTCACTGGAAGCTGGCAAGGGAAAATCTCAGGGTTCCATAACCAGTTCCCCCTGAGATACTTGAGTTTCTGTCCCCGTTCGCGATTGCCCTCAGGGATACGGGACCGTCTGTGGGGATCTTTCCCTGGTAGACTGCCGGTGGTGTCTATGCCCCGCATGATAGGGACGACCATGGCAGCATGGGCACTGTTCTTGGGAAGGTGACCTGGACCACTCCCTTGGTGCGCACCCCCTGCGTCTGGTGGAGCGAGATCGTTGAGAGACCTGGGACACTGGAGAGAGCGATTTGTGATAGTACTCCAGCGGCTCAAACCCCAAGAAGGGTGAAGGTGGTCCCAGCCAGGGCGAGGCTGGTTGTAAAAATGGAGACGGGGGCTCCGGGTAGGCTGGGGGGACCCCTGCTTCTAGTTGGAGTCTGCAGCTTGAGCAGAGGGCTGAGAGAAAGCAACTCTGCAGCCCTGTCTGGAGAGGGGCTGCGGTGCCTTGTTTTCTGTGCAGCCTTCCCCCTCCCTTGAGGGGGTGGCTCTGCCCCCTGACGTGCAGGGGATCTCGGCCCCGTCCGCGCCACGCTCGGCACGCTCATGGGCGGTGCTGCACGGGCGGTGTCCTCCGGTGCCTGCAGGCTGCGTGCCTGCGCGCTCTGCACCGCCGGTTCCCCGGGGGTCGGTGCCGCTGCCTGCGGTGCCGCCGCTACCGGCGCTTGTTTAGCTGCCGCCCTGCCTGCGGTGCGGGGCGGCTGTTTGATTATCGGAGGCTGAGCCGCCTCCACGCGGCTCTCCATGCCGCCGCCAATCAGCTGTTGCTGCGGCTGGGGGCTGTGCGCTCCTCCCGTCCCGCTCGCTGTTGCTGCCGGCAGGGATCGGGTTGGGGAGACTTTCCTCCGTTTTTGCGCTGATGGGGTGAGGGAGGCGGCTTTCCTTTTATGGGCCCCGGAGGGTCCCTTCTGCTGCGGCCGCTCAGGCACGTCTGGCTGGAGGGCCTTGTCGAATAGCAGCATTTTAAGCCGCATTTCCCTGTCCTTCCTTGCTCTGGCGGTTAGTTTTGCACAGAAGGAGCATTTCTGCATCACATGGGACTCCCCCAGGCTCCTTATACAGTGACTGTGCCCATCAGACGCTGGCATTTCCTCTCGGCAAGACTCACATTTCTCGAATCCTGAAGAGGACATTGTCGGTGAGTCTTTTAGTTGTTAATGGGGTACTTAGCACCTTCTCTGTGCTGTTTTCGCCCTCTCCGATAGCCTGCCGCGGCAGGCTGGCTAATGGCCCTAGGCTCCTGGCCTCCGGTGCTCCGCTTGTTACTAGGACCGGACTGAATTCCGTCCCGCTTGTTGTTTCTCTTTTTTTTTTTTTTTTTGAAAATAACAACTGGCTAACTTAACAATAGACTAAGAACTTGAAAACTTTAAAGAAAAACAGCTAAAACCACTGAATACGCTAACTTGGCCGTAGCCTAGTCGGATTCCGTCTGCAGCCGACGGCGGTTAAGAGGAACTGGTGGGGACCGGATCGCGCACGTGGCCAGGAGCGCGCAAGGGAGCGGCGCGCACCGGCTCATGCGCGGTCCGGCAGAAACTGCTTGGAAGATCTGATCTGCGGCGCTGGGCGAGCCCGACACCTAATGTGGAGCACCCACGGGGACACTCTAAGAAGAACAGTAGGTTTTCGGTACACTGTAGTACTAATCAGGCCATCCTTGATTAGTACTGTAGTGTCCAGGAAATGTCGCTCTTGCATGTTGTTATCGAGGCATAAGTTGATGGTGGGGTGTAGATTGTTAAAGTCTCTGTGGAATTCTTCTAGAGCCTCTGTACCATGGGTCCAAATCATAAAGATGTCATCAATGTATCTTAAGTAGAGGAGTGGTAATAGGGGACGAGAGCTGAGGAATCGTTGTTCCAGGTCAGCCATAAATATATTTGCATATTGTGGGGCCATGCGGGTGCCCATAGCAGACTATGGACTAAGTCAGACTATGAACAGGAGGCAGCCAGACAACTCTCCAACACCACATTTTACAGACCTCTCTCCGCTGATCCCACTTCGGAATTCCAAAGGAAATTACAGCTACTGAAGGAACTCCCTGCTACTTCTCGGGACCTCATTAACTCAGACACACCATCTGAGCCACAGCCTGGATTATTCTATTTACTTCCCAAAATCCACAAACCTGGAAACCCTGGACGCCCTATCATTTCAGGTATTGGCACCCTTACCACCGGACTATCCAGTTACATGGACTCCCTCCTCAAACCCTATGCCACCAATGCTCCCAGCTAAATCCGAGATACCACTGACTTCCTGAGGAAATTACAAAACATCGGAAAAGTTCCTGATAGCGCCATCCTTGCCACAATGGATGTAGAGGCTCTGTACACTAATATTCCACTTAACGACGGATTACAAGCAATCAGGAACACCATCCCTGATGCCACCACAGCCAATCTGGTGTCTGACCTCTGTTACTCTGTTCTCACACACAATCATTTCCATTTTGGGGACAATTTATACCTCCAGATTCGTGGAACTGCTATGTACACTGCTTTGTACACTACAGCACTAATCAAGGATGGCCTGATCAGTACCACACTGTACCGAAAACCTACTGATCGCTATACTTATCTACACCCTTCTAGTTTCCATCCTGCACATGTGACTAGATCCATTGTTTACAGTCAAGCTCTTAGGTATAATTGCATTTGCTCTGATCCAACTGACAGAGACCAAAAACTACAAGACCTTTACCAAATATTCATAAACCTGAATTATCCACCAGGAGAAGTAAAATAACAAATCGACAGGGCCAGACGCATACCCAGAAACCAGCTACTCCAAGATCAGCCCAAAAAAGCCAAGAACAGAACACCACTGGTCATCACTTACAGCCTCCAACTCAAACCACTGCAACGAATTATTAAAGACCTACAACCTATTCTTAATCAGGATGCTACACTCCAGAAGGCCCTGGGTGACATGCCTGTTCTCTCCTACAGACAACCTCCCAACCTCATGAGGATCCTCACTAACAGCCACAGTCTATACCCCAGGAACACCAGTCCTGGAACCTTTCCCTGCAACAAAGCCCGCTGCCAGCTTTGTCCACATCTTCTCTGGAAATACCATCACTGGACCTAACCAGGTTACTCACAGAATCATGGGCACTTTCTCATGCTCCTCTACTAACATCATATATGCCATCATGTGCCAACAATGCCCAGATGCTTTGTATATTGGACAGACTTCTAACTCCCTTAGACAAAGGGTCAACGGGCACAAAACAGACATCAAAACACTCCAGATCCACAAACCAGTTAGTCAACATTTTAATGGAATGGGCCATTCTGTCAATGACCTCAAGGTATGTGTGTTACTGAAAAGAAATTATCGCTCCCTTGTAGAAAGGGAAGTGGACGAATTGACATTTATATTCAAATTCGGAACATTAATACATGGTTTAAATCGTGATGTGAAGTTTTTGAGTCACTATAGGGGCTCGTCTGCATACTTGGCTCAATCTAATTCTTGACCTTCCCCCCCCCCCCTCCACTCTCTCTGATTTGCTCACCTTGATTATCTTTTTCTGATTTGTCCTCCTTGCTTACTGTTTTTGGTTCTCTGTGTCTTAGATATTGAGTCTGTTCTGGTCTGGATATGGTCTGAAGAAGTGGGTCTGTTCCATGAAAGCTCACCTAATAAACTGTTTTGCTAGTCTTTAAAGTGCTACTTGACTGCTTTTTGTTTTGATAGTGTATAGACTAGCACGGCTTACTCTCTGTTACTATTCAATATGGTTGAAGAAGAGTAACAGAGAGAAAGCCATACTAGTCTGTGTTGTATCAAAACACAAGAGTGGTCAAGTAGCCCTTTAAAGACTAACAAAATAATTTATTAGGTGCTCAGCTTTCATGGGACACATCCACTTCCTAAGGTCTGTCCCACAAAAGCTCATCAGCTAATAAATTATTTTGTTAGTCTTTAAAAGGGCTATTTTGACTGCTTTCTTGTTTTGGTTGAAGAGTTTACTGTATAACAGTAGTTAGAGCCACAAAGCCAAGCAGAGTGGGCCAGAACTTCTCCAAAATAGTTACTAATATATTTCAGATTCCTATTAATAAAGAGGAAACAGTTCTTTAGGTATAGGTAGTTTCTTCACAAGCTTCTACCTCTTTGTGTGTCATCCATAAGACAGCAAAAGATGCACATGAGCAAGAGTTAGTACAGAGGTGTTGTATGTGGTTGTTCGGGATCTTCTTCACGCTCCTCCTGAAGCATGCCTTTGGATCTTCAACAGAGAGCATCTTTTTCCACACAAGATCTGATGGGAAACAGTTTAATCTTGCAAGGCTGAAAGCTAAATCTAAGGTGCGGAAAGTCCTCATCAGAGATATGCTGTTCGCAGATAACGCTGCTGTACTGTCACACACAGAAGACCAGCTTCAGAACTGCTGGATCAGTTCTCCAAAGCATGCAAGGACTTCAGGCTTTCCATCAGCCTAAAGACGACAAACGTACTTGGTCAGGACTTTGCTGAACCTCCATCAATCAGCACTGACAACTATATGTTAGAGGTCATCCACCAGTTTGTTTACCTCGGGTCCATCATCACTGACACCCTGTCATTGGAGACTGAGCTAAATAGGAGGACTGGAAAAGCAGCCACAACTCTGTTCAGACTCAGCAAGAGTGTGTGGAATATCATCAAGTTGTACACCCACACCAAAATGCAAGTCTACAGAGCCTGCACCCTCAGCACCCTCCTTTACAGCAGCGAGTCTTGGACCCTATATGTCCTCCAGGAAAAGAGGCTGAATGTCTTCCACTTGCGCTGCCTCAGGCACATACTTGGAATATCATTGAAGGACAGAGTGTCCAACACCACCATCCTTGAGCAAACTGGAATCCCAATCATGCACACCCTTCTCAGGCAGCGGCAGCTCCGCTGGCTTGGCCACACCCACAGGATGAATGATGGAAGGATCCCAAAAGACATCCTGTATGGCGAGCTAGCCTCTGGCAAAAGACCTCCTGGACGCCCCCAATTGCACTACAAAGATGTTTGCAAGAGGGACCTCAGGGAGGTAGATACCGAGCCGGACAGCTGGGAGGAGCTGGCACACAATCACAGCAGATGGAGGCAGGAACTACACAAGGGCCTTCAGAAGGGTGAGATGAGGATCAGACAGCTAGCAGAGGAGAAGCAAGCCCACAGAAAGCACAGTAAGGACCTGCCAGACACCCATTACACATGCATCAGATGCAGCAAGGACTGTCACTCTCATGTGGGCCTTCACAGTCACAGTCAACGCTACAAATGATGATCCCAAATGGAACTACGAAGGGCGCGATCCATAGTCTACGTCGACTGAAGGAGGCCTACTACTACTACGATTCTATTAGTTCATAATAACTCAAAACAAAAAGCCTAATGAAATCTGAACTTTAAGTATATTACTAATATTGGATCCATGTAAGCACAGATCAGAGCTCTTTAAATTGATTAGAGTGAAAGAAAAGAAGTCCCAGTGTACTTTTCTACTAAACAACTGTTTCAAGTGTGAAAACTTGCACACCAATTCCATTACACTTTGTACAGCTGAAAGCGGGAGGCCACTTTTGGTTATATTTCCTAAAGGAAAAGGGGAATCATCCTTCCTTTACTCCTCATTGGGGCTGGACTGGAGAAATTATGGTAATTTGGGGACACGGAAAGGTGATAGAGAAACTCACATAATTAACTTTCAATATTCTGATTTTAAAACAATCTTTACTTTCTGTAATATAACTTCCTAAGAAATGAAATAGTCTGTCAAATCAAACTTTTACCCTCCATTATTAAGGGTAGCGGTAAGGGTACAAAAATCATCTGTGGAGACTATTTTCAACAGATAGTCTGGCATTTGAGGAAGGGATATGTTTTTTTTTTCCAGAAGTGGAAACAGTATCCCAAAAGGTACATGAGTAAAAGTTCAGCTGCTTTCACTTCTGGATACTTGTGTACAAAAAGGATGTACATATGTGTCTGTGTGTGCACATGTGTGTACTTTTACTCAAGCAGCTTTCCAGAGTGACACCGACTTGTATTTAAGTATATTCCCCCACCTCCGAATAAGCTGTATTTTTACTCAAATAACTTTTTAGATACTTTTTCCACCTCTGTTTTTTTTCTTACAAACTTTTCTGAAAATTATTTTTGGGAGGAATGCACTCAATGACTAATGCACTCAAGCCCACGTGATCACTTTTCACTGATCATAGATTCCCCTGTCCTATTTCCTTTGTTACTTCACACTGAAATACATCTTTTTTCCTCTCCATTTCCATTTCTTGCAGAGGCTTGATGAATGTGAAACTAACTGCAGAAGATTAAACCCATCTCACATAGGTTCAAGATATGGATAACCAAAACTGTCTCTATGACTGATATTACTGATGATTCTTCTCTCACTCCAGCAGTGGAAAACGCAGATAAAGTGGTTATTCAGAAAAGGATCAGGCTTTGAAAAGGATTAGAACACTATATTATTGTACTGTCAGCTTCCTTCTCTTTTTTTCTGCCACACTTTAGCATTAGTAGAAAGCAGCAACAGGTATATACCATGGAATAAAAAATATAAATGTCACAAACAAGAAATTTTCATGGCATGTGGTCTCTTGAATGGAAGCAGTAAATAAACTAGTGAAGTGATGAAAGAAGGTAATGTTCTAATGAAAGAGAACCCAAAAAGTCATCAGTATTTTTTTTTAAAAATTATGTATTTTGCCATCTTTTGACAATAGCAGAATGGAAAAACACACTTAAGTCTGCAATAGCAATAGTCAAAACACAACATGGTCATTTATCATGATGGTGTTACATCAGTGAAGAAAAAAATGGAGAAGTGTTTCTTGTCTGACAAGAGAGCACTAGAAAGGGCCATCTTAGAAAGGCATACAAGTGCATTAAGAATGCACAGAAGTTACAAGGATACTCTGCTTCCTGGAAAGTTAAGATAAATGTTATTGTCAAGTAATTTAGACTGCAAATTTTACCCATCTAACAAATGTTATAATTTACTGAGTACAAAGTGTGATCTGGATTCTAATTTTTAAAGCTAGAAGAACTCATCACTTTCTCACTGAGAAATCTAAACAGCAGCTGCTATTTAAATAGAACAAGTAATGTTTTTCATATTGCTGCTAACCTCAGATTCCAGGAATTGTGCAGGCATACCTAATATTGTTCAAACATATTTACAAAATTCAGCCATGTTTGCTTGCTCACTTTAAGGGCAGGGAAAAAGCCACTCAAATCATAGAAGAGTAGGACTGGAAGGGACCTCGAGAGGCCATCGAGTCCAGCCCCCTGCCCTCATGGCAGGACTAAGCACTTTCTAGACCATCCCTGAAAGCCATCTATTTAACCTCTTCTTAAATATCTCCAGTGATGGAGATTCTAGCACCTCCCTTGGCAATTTGTTCCAGTGTTTGATCACCCTGACAGTTAGGAACTTTTTCCTAATGTCCAACCTGAACCTCCCCTGCTGCAATTTCAGTCCATTGCCTCTTGTTCTATCCTCAGAGGCAAGGAAGAACAAGTTCCCTCCCTCTGCCTTATGACATCCCTTTAGATACCTGAAAACTGCTATCATGTCCCCCCTCAACCCTCTCTTTTCTAAACTAAACAAGCCCAATTCTTTCAGCCTTTCTTCATAGGTCATGCTGGCTGTTCCCTATCACCTTACCACCTTCCAATTGCTTGCAGATGATTTCTTTAATTACCTGCTCCATTATCTTTCCTGGCACAGAAGTTAAGCTGACTGGCCTGTAGTTTCCCGGGTTATTCTTGTTCCCCTTTTTATAAACGGGTACTATATTTGCCCTTTTCCAGTCTTCTGGAATCTCTCCCGTCTTCCACGATTTTCCAAAAATGATTGCTAAAGGCTCAGATACCTCTACTATCAGCTCCTTGAGGATTCTAGGATGCATTTCATCAGGCCCTGGTGATTTGCAGACATCTAATTTCTCTAAGTAAATTTTAATTTGCTAGTGAAAAAGGGGTAGGTTTAGAAGTTGAAATAAGAAAAGAACATTTTCTATGTCAAGCATTCCTTCAGATTTCTCAGTGAAGATCGAAACAAAGAAATCATTAAACAAATGATTAAATCATTAAACAAATGGATAATTTGTGAGAGAATTTTTTTTCAAACTTCTAAAAGGGTTTTTTAAATTACACACACACACAGAGACAGAGGGAGCACAGATGTACCTGGCACTGCTCAGCTCTTTAACTGAAGCAATTTTTTGAAAATAAATGAAAAAATGTACTTTTTTTCAGTGACAGTATTTTTCAAAAATGAAGGCTGGAGTGAGGGGGTGAGGAGAGATGGGTGTTGGTGACAGCTCAAGGTAGGGGATGGGGTGCAGAAATCATGGCATGTGTGAGGTGCAGAAGTTAGTGCAGAGGACCTCAGGGCTGGGATGGCGGGGTGGGAATCTGGGGCCCCTATAGCAATAAGGATGACACTGGTACAGGGCAGCTCCTCTCAGAGGCTCAGGGCTGCACTCCCCATCCAGCAATTACTCCTAGGAGTGAGGGATATGGACCTGGGAGCTTCTTGGGTGACAGCTGGGGCTCTGAAGGCTGGTCCTGGCCTCCAGCTGTTCCCCCAACTTGCAGCATGGGGGTGGGGGCAGCCCGGGGGTGGGGGCAGCCCCAGCCTGCTGCTGCCCCCAAGCTGCAGCATATCTCTAGGTCATCTTTGCTTGGGGTAGTGGCCGCTCTGTTCCTCAGCCTGTTGGAAGCAGGGCAGTGCTCTGTGGACTGTCCCTGGCCTCCAGCTGCCCTCAGTGTGTTCTTGCACTGATCTGAGAGAGGACACTTTTGGGGCTATCCCAAGCATCCAGCAGCCCCCTCCATCCTGCAGCCCATTTGGTGGGATGCTCCAGGGGCTCTCCAGGTGCCAGGGGCTGCCCCCCCACACCTCCAGAGTCCCTTGAGGCCAACAGGCTGCCTGGGGGACCAGACTCTGGGAACTGCGCCTCCCTCCTGCAGACTCTACCCCCCATGGCCTGTAGGCTGTTGAAATGGTGGCAAGGCTCCGGCTGCCCCAGCGGCTCCAATTTGGCCTGCAGGCTCTTTGAGCTGCCCTCAGCAGGCTCCTCTCCTGAAACCTTCAGGCTGCCTGTGGGGGGCAGACTCCAGGGGTTACCCTGCCCTTTATCAGCTCCTCTGCAGCCTGCAGGCTACCTAGAGTGGGGCCAGGCTCCAGGGACTGCCCCAGTCCAGCTAACTCTACAGCCTGCAGGCTGTCAGAGGGATGGGGGAGCCAAGCTCCATAGGGCTGCACCCCTCTAGCAGCCTCCTGCAGTGCTCAGGCTGAGGAGGTTCAGCTCCCCCTCCGGCTGGCCCCATGGTCTGCAAGCTGTCTGTGGGCCAGACTTTGGGGGCAGTCAGCCTTCCAACACTTCCTGTTGCCTGCAGGCTGTCTGAAAGGTGGGAGGCTGCAGGGAGCTGCCCTTCTCCAGTTACTCCCCCAGGGCCTGTGGGCTGTCTGGGGAAGGCCAGGCTTTGGGGGCTGTCCTCTGCCTCCATCTCTCCTCCCGTGGCTACAGGCTGTTTGGGGACTGCTTCTCCTTCCAGCACCCTCTTCTGTGGCCTGTAGGCTCTCCATGGGGCTGAGGGGCAGGCAAGCTACTTACCCAGTCTTTGTGGCGGGCAAGATGGGGTAGCCCAAGCTCTGCTCGCCTCTCTCTTGGTGCAGCAGCAGCTGCCCCAAGGGGCCACTCTCAGTATCGTATCTCTCCTGTCTGTCTCCCTCCCTTTCACCTCCCTGCTCCTTCTGCCCCCATTTTCCTTGAGATTTCAGGCATTTCTCACTTTCCAGGCACAACCAAACCCTGACTTCGGTCTGAGGAAGACGCATACCACATTTTGTGATTGTAGCACTTACGGTTTAAGAGGAGCTCTTCGAACAAACATAGCGCACGCACACACACAAAATAGTCTCCATTCAAATCATCTTCAGTTGTTGCAAACTAACAGCATTGCAATGATAGCAGTTTCCACCAAGGACCTAAGATTGAGTCTACCAAAAAAGATCAAGATAGTTTTGACAGATATTTGAAGAAGAGTGATGCAAAAAGAGGGAAACTATGGAATTTTCTTAAAATATAACAAGTCTTTGAAACAGTGATTTGCTAGTTTTACCATTTAGTTCTTACGTTTAACTGCTTCAACTTGTTAAGGGGCATAGATTAAATAGATCAGTTCCAGGCACTTTATAAACAACGAGTACTGTTGTAAACTATGATACATGACCATGTATTATGTTAAAACCATACAGGTTGAGAAATCACTAATTGTTTTTAAATTGTATCTTGTATACCTTTATATCCAGCCTAACATCAATTTTCACAGGCTCTGTGCAAATTGTAGATGTATATGTACATGTGGATGAGCATTATCACTCTTTGTCCTGGATCATACATTTAGAAGTGCACCCAATCTAAAGAACAGATTGCTACACTTCAGAACATCAGTTCAGTTTGACTGCCATATCCATTCTGTATGACCTAGTTATAGAAGAAGACACTATAGACTTGCAAAGTAAGCACATTTACTATAAACACTTAAGCAGACACAGTGACTTCAAAGTGTTGACTATCAAGTACACACGTAACTATTTGCAAAATCAAGACTAAAAAGAATCAGTAATCCAGTGGAGTCAGTGAGCAAAAATTGAGAAGGCCAGAAGTTGTGATACACATTAAGTTCAGGTGTAATAACAAAACCTATTTGGGATTGGAGGAAATATCCCATTTGTGCATGTCACTTCATTTTAAAAGTAGGCAGATTTCCAACTAGGAGGTATTTAGGGATTTTTGGAATTAACCCCCTCCAATTTCAAAACCCACTCTCATAATTTCGTCCTCAAATCTCTTGTCTCCTGAATCCAGTGTATTGCTCTGTTTACTGGCGCATACTGCATCCCATATAACATATGTCAAACATATACACAGTGTTGTTAAAAAAAGATAGAATATACACTAAACGAAAACAACATAATGAAACATGAATCAAAGGTAAACTGATTATGTATGTCAATTAAATTGAGTACAAAATCATTTGAAATTTATCTATCTCCTGGAACAAACAATAAACTTCTACATAAAATGAGCAACTTTTATGTCTAAAATAAATGAACAGGATAAAAACTAAACTCACTATTATTGCATGGCATCACCTGGGTTTGGTTTTGCCTGTTATTTTAACTCCTACTCAAAAATAATCACAACCACGCCACCAACCCCACCGCAAAAATACGCAAACCTACATTCTCCAAGCTGAAAAGTACTATTCTTTAAAAATTAAGCATACATAACACAACTAATGGTGCTCCTCAAATGCAGTTCCAGACTTGCAATAACTGTCATAAATATACTTTTATATTGTAATGCAGCATGACAGCAATATAATTCACACTAGTTGGTAAATATATTTTAATAACTAGAGGACCTGTTGCACATCCGCTTGCAAGCAGAAGTTGGACTAAAAGCAAGTTGCAGACAGAATGTTGTTATAATGCACACCTAAACAATAGGGGCCGGACCCTGGGCTGGCTGGGGCTGGCATGGTGCAGGGGAGGGGACTCTGTTGGTGGGGCTGGGTCTTGTGCTGGCCAGGGGAGGAGCTGCCACAGTGGGGTGGGGGTTTTTGGTGTGGGGGGGGGCTGACCTGGGCTCCATGCTGGCCAGGAGAGGGGCTGGGGCTCTGTTGGGGTGGATGGGCCGAGTCAGGCCAAAGGCTGGGTGGGGAAGGAGCTGGAATGGTGGGGGGGGCACTGTTAAGAGGCAGGACCAGGCCCCACGCGGGCCAGGGGAGGGGCTGTGCAAGACCCCACAGTGGCTGTGGGGAGGGCCTAGGGCTGGGACAGTGCAGAGGGTGGGGGTGAACATTCTACAATCTTGCCTGGACAGACAAAGATGGACACAGCATAAATAATATATATGGACGATTCTGAGCACTAATCTAAACAACCTTCCAACCTAAGGAGTTCAGTTTCATGCATTTTCGCTGAGTACTGTTTCATCAAGACAATGCAAGGTTTCTAATTAAAAATTTTGTAATGGACACCCAATTCTGGGTGGGAAAAGTGTGGAATGATGTCCTAACACAAGAGGTGGGAGAAAGAGCCAATAAAATATTTAAGATATTTGTATAGTTTGTTATTGAAAAAGTCCAGGATGCACTATGATGAACTACTAGTTCTGCTGTCTCAGAAGGGAAGCCATATTAGTTTGTAACTTCAAAAACAAGCAGTCTGTGCCACCTTAAAGACTTGAAAATTAATTAGATCAAATGAAGAGGGTCTTATACATGAACACTCATGACCTAATGAATTAGGTAGTCTCTAAAGTGCCACAAGACTGCTTGTAGCTCTTCTGTGTACTTTTAAAAAGTCATATCGTCCATCCATACATGAAGTGTATATAAATGTTATAAAGATATTACTTGTAATACTAGTAAAGTTTTCCACAAACTTTATCACAATACATTAACCAGTAAAAGAAAATTATTAATATAATTTATAATTTCTTTCCCTTAACAACTCCAGTATTATGATTCTTACAGTCACATCGGGTCTGTGACACCATTTATTCACAATGGAAATTCATCATGGCTTGCTCCTTTCTCTTCTCTCTTTCCATATTCCACACAGCTAATCTGTAACCAGGGTCTCCACTTAGTCTCTCTTTGACCCATTCCTTCAACAGTTAGTATGATCAACAACTTTTCTCCAAACATATAAGCACTACATTCCAGTTCATATCACCCTATAAAATGATCTGCCTCATTGGCTTAAATACTTTTGCAAAACGTATAACATGGCACCTTAACTTCTTCTCAGCTAAAATAGAAGTAGGAATATGGTCAAAGTTGATTAGGCTCCATCCTTCTCACAATAAAGACTGGGCATTAAATGAGTTAATATATTTCTTGTTTTATTTCTCCACAGAAGCTATTCCATGTGATATGGTCAACATTTTAGAAAACAATTAAAATATTTATACAAGCATCATCTGCATGTTTTGAACTCAGGAGGCTGCTTAAAGCTTTTTTCAGACTATAAAGAAAAAGGCTTTATTTCAGAAAAACTAAAAGTGAATAGAATACATGGAATGATAGATTTTACCCGTGTTGTTACTTGGTGATGTAAAAATCTATACAAAGGTGTTTATTTTCCATTTTGTTTGGGCAGACACATTGTTTATTATTGTTGAACATAAACAAAAATTATGTGGACATTTACAAAAACTGCTTGGTGATCATTCAGAACCAACAAGAAAGGTCCACTTCTAAAATTGTTATGACTGCACACTACAACAGTATGTTTACCTCAATCCCTCCTCTCCTTAAAAGCCCCTTCAATGTTAATTCCCATAGTAAGGCTACACGTCTTCTATTAAAAATTCTGTAGATTCTGTAATCCTTTTCTCTTTAATCACCAGTCTATGAAGAGAGATGATGAGATCCACATATGCATAGTGAGTGAGGATTTAAGTTACTTTAAATCTCACCACAGTTATCAGATTTGATTTAAACAGTAGCTCTGAACATTGAATCATTTTGTCCCTTTAAGACTTACAGTTTTATATGTGTATGTCTTGACATGGTCAACAAGCATGCAATTTTATAAGCAAATTGTTTTTATGTGGTTAATAGACAAACTACATTTCAATATATCAATATATGTGACATTAACATACGTCATTCATCTCTGAAGATATTTCTGGCAGGGAGGGGGAAGATAGTGTTTTACAGTTTCATCAGTGGCTAAAAGGTTAAAATAGTACTAATTTTAAAAGATTTTTGCCACTACCACCATTCTATGGATATTTCTAGAGCAATTCCTTGTTAACATTTTAATTGGCCTGTTTAAGCTGTTCCACTAGACTTTTTTTGTTTCTCATGGTAACCAGTTTTATTTGACTTAACAGAAGCTGTTCAAATATTTACAGGCACTCCGAGATGGCAGGAGTTTATCTAGGAGCATACGTGTCGTGTCATATATATTCCTTTCCTCGCTTATTTTTATGTTTTCCTCCCAGAAACAGTAACAACCAAAAAGAATATTAACTGGACGTATTGTATCAGGAACCTGTTCACTTCGTCTGCTTATGCTGAAATTCAAGTTACAATAGACACATTCAAAAATTACAAGCTCGGTAGTTAAAACAGATGCTTCTGACGTTCCTTCATATCTACTGTATCCCTCTGCCAAACACCGTCAAGCGCAACGCAAGAACTAAAGTATAAACATCTGCAACACCTCTCTGTTTTGTTAACATTCTTTCACACATATTCCTGCTAACTCCAAAAAAGGGAGGGTCGACGGTGTAAAAACAGTGAAATTGGAAACAGCCGTGAAATCGCCACGGCAAACGGAATGAAACATGAATAAACAAAAACATGGCGAAAGTGGCCTGGGGTTGTTACACTGTCAGATCATTTTTCCAAGCCCAACATCAAGGCTTTTGTTACAACCAAAGCGGTCATTTGCATGGAGAACCAACAGGGTTTCTTCTTCAGCGGTTCCTAGATCGTAACACACACTCGCTCTCTTCCATACACACACAGGCAAATCTCCACCGTTGCAAACAAACAAGACAGCTATATACACACATTTTCGCAACTGCAGAATCTACGGATTACAAAGAACACTCCGCATACTTCATAGTTTGGTGCTGAGACGTAATTTAGCGATAAAAAACAAGACAAACCTTTGGAGCGCTGCCCCAGCCGGAGTTCCTCTCCCTCTCCCTCTGCTCTGCTGTTACTGACAAGATCAGGCTGTGATTAACAAGTCCATGCTACTGAACAATCTTACTCCTCAGGTTATTCTACACGCTTCGTGTGCTTTAAATAATAGCAAACTTCTCAGAAAGTTTAAAAAATAGTGAATTAGAGAGAAAGAGCACACTAGAAGGAAAGCAGAAAACACGGCCCGGGCAATTATTACAGCACCAGGAAGGGCACACTGCTGTATAGCTTAGGCTGTATCAGCACTTCCATTATAAACTTCTATTTTCGGGGGGGGGGGGGGGGGGGTTTATAATTCAAGTCAGCAAAAAAATTGCTCCAAGCTAAAACAAATTATATTTTATTTGTTATGTTTTTAAAACATCCATTTAGACTGTTAAAAAAGTTTTAGGGGCACAAAAATACACCCATTTTATCAGCTTTGGAAGCTTTATTTGCACTTTTCCCAATATAAATATTTATTTTTTTAAATAAAATTTCACAGATCTTTGATCTGCAATGTGAATCTGGTCCTTTACTTTTTATTAAAAAAACTACATTTGTAAAGACATTAATATTTGAAAACTGTGTAGTCTGAATACACAGTAACTTTTAAATAACTCCTCAGTGAATTTATTGGTTAATCCTGGAGATCATGAAGTTGTCTATTGAAAGTGTTCATCAGCACAGACAAATGTCATTGCTAATGTGTGTCAAATCTAATCCTCTAAGGCAGGTTTGTAAAATTCTACTCACACTGCTTGCTAGCAGCAAATATTTTTTCTGACAAGTAAAATGTCCTCATCATCTTGGTAAGGTGGTGGGGCATAATTTTTGCTTTTTCTGCAATGGCTACTTCATAATGCCACTGTAAGAGCTCACAAAATAAGCCAGTCTGCACTCTTACTCAACCTTTGACTAATCAGAGTCAACTACTGAACTGATGGGGGGTTCCTGGCATAGATAACTGAACCATGGAAACTGAACAACAGTGGCCAACTGATTTCATATAGATCACTACATAGCCAAGACGTTATTGAAACTTTATAATTTTGGCTTTTAATAAACATCTTTAGAGTTTTTTTCCCCAACCTATGTACAAACCACAAAACAACAATCATTTCAAAATTACAAGCCAACAGTCACAATTTCAAAGCAAGCACTGAATACACACTGAAGTACTAGTGCATTTTTGTAAAATATAAACTTATATGGATCAGCAGATCAAAGTAAAAAAACACAGACAATGAAACCAAAGTGTGCAATTACCCCTCAGTTCAACGGAAAGCATGTAAGCCAACACAGCCCTCACCTCACAAATTAAAAGCTCAGAATATCACTATAATGTCATTCAGATTCTATCATTTTGGTAGCTATCAGTCCCTTTTTCTGAAGCCTTACTTTTCATTTTAAAATCCTCCTCACATCACAGATATATTACAGAAACAAAGATGAGGCCAAAAACTATGAAAGTTCATTCTTTGGGGCTGTATTCTCCTATCAATATAAAGAATTAGTGAATTTAAATCTATATATACAGTCACTGTTAGCAGTCCAAGAAGGAGAGAATATCATTATTTCTTCAAAATATTATTCCTCCCTACTTCCAAAACATGATTGCTTGAACGTCCTTCAAAAAGTATTTAGATCCGTATAGTCCATGATGCCTCTTCTGTGCCACATACCAACACATTCTCATTACCATACTGATGTATATGGCAAGTCACTCTAGCGTGGTCCATGTCTCCATGTTACCTGTAACACTGTGCATACTGTTAAACATTATTGGGTTAACAATATCCACACTTAGAAAAAGTTGTTTCAGCTAAATTTAAGCCAAATGAATGGTCATAAACAAACATTTTAGATATACTGTTACTTGTCAACAGAGTAAAAAGCAAGGCTACTTAATCTAGTAGGAACTATATAGACTAATATTTTAAATGTATACTATTCAAAATGATTAAATACTTTGATGGCCATCATTAAATTATAACAAACTGTTCATTCCTATTAATAAAGTATTTGAAAAAGGTGATCATGAAAACCTGGACATACAAATTCAACATAAAAAACAAAAAAAAGTCATCTAGCTAGAGGACTGGGAGAAAAAGAGAATTTATGGCCATACGCGTCCTTAACATACCTCAAATGTACACTTTCTGGCATTTTGTAAGAATTACACAATGACATGACTTAAGAGCGACTGTTGTATAAACATACTTGTTTTGCATTCATCACAACTCCCCTAAAATTAAACTTGGGCTCCATAATTTTGGAATGAGGGTTAAATAGAAGAAAAAAAATAGCTGTTTTCAGATTGTCATTAAAACCAAAGGCCCATTTCTATATATGGATGTTTATACCAATAACTCCATTTTTTAGGATAAGGCTAAATATTTGAGCAATTAAGTGATTAGTTTAGTTCTATTCCAAACAAACACACTTCATGCTGCCATTTTCATGATGAACTAATAGTCGCAACAATCTTATGTTGAAAACACCAAAATGCACATACAAGCTGCATAAATATTTAACCATGCCACCTAAAAAGTAAATTAATTGACATTCAACAATTAAAGCTGTCTCTCTGAAGTCGCAATATTTAAAGGTTAAAGATTAGACATGCTCCCTCTTGTGTTAAACTAAGGCGGCATGCTGTTTTCTGTGACATGATGGTAGCTCAGCCATTTGTTTCAACTGAGCAAACCTCAAACTTTCATTACTGACTTCTGACACCAATAGTTTTAAAGTACAATGATTGGCTCACTTTGCACACATATCCATATGATCACTTTATATTTGTGATATACTGTCATTTTGCATATTGGTGAATATCAGCATTAAGTGTAAAAATCAGATATGAAAAATAAGGTACAACTAAGATTAGTGGACAAGGTAGATTGATTTAAGTCACGACATTTAAATCAATGGTTTAAGTCACCAAAAAATCATTGATTTAAATCAAGTTACCAAAAAAAAAAAAACAACCCACAAACCAAACCAAACCAAAACGAAAAAAAAAGGTAAGACTGACTGTGCTTAAACTTCACTTAACTTTGGAGTAAGCCACATTTAATTCACTGGCACTTCTGGTTTTTGAGAAAACAAATACAGAAATTGACACTCAATGACAAATGGCAACTATAGACCTCTCTTATTTGCAGCTTTCTGTATTGTATACTTAAATTATAGATTCTAAAACTAGACAAATTAAATGAACCATAAAGGATTAGCTCAGCTAAACTCCCCCCACCCCCTACCACAACATCCAAACGCAGCTGACGGTATGGGGATTTACTTGTCATATCACACTTTTACTAAAAAGCAGAGTCTCAAAGAGCAATGCATTGCAAAATGAATTAAAGTTACTAACCAGTTGATCCGCTCAGCCATATCCACATTATTTTCTCCCAATAAACAGTTTTCCTTATGTTTCACTCTTGCAGTTAGGCCCTGCAACTTCATCTTTCACTGCTTTCACTTGACACGTTTTTCTTTTTACCCAGGTAATGAATTTCTTCAAAATATTCTAGGTATTCTCTCTTATACCCAGAAGCTATGACTGTTTTTCTGTGGCAAAAATGTAGGAAGCTGTGTGCATATTGAAAAATGTCTGCTGTTTTTCTTCCTGGTTCACTCCACTGTTCCTTCCTATGCTGCCTCTGTCCTTTTCTATATATTGCAGGGATGGGCAAGAATTGCTGATGGCGAGGAGGGGAACACTCCAAGATTCTGGAAAGGAGTCAAGATCCGCACTTTTTATAGATGGAGTACAATGTCTGGGTCAGAGGTTGGGTGCAGAAGAGAGCTTGAGATGGGAGACTGAGATGGAGGACAGAGTGGGAAGTCTGGTAAGGAGTCTGAATGAATGAGGGGGTTGTGACCTGGAGAAGGTGCTTGGTAGGTAGGGTCTGAGAGTGGGTAATGGCACAGACAAAGTTGTGACCTGGGGCAGAGTGGGTATTGAGGGTTTAGGTACTAAACTGAGGCAGGGAGTTGGGAGTAGAGAGGGGCTGGGGGGCCAGAGGCAGGCTCTGACCAGAAGCTTACCTAGGTAGCTTCTGGTCAGCAGCCCTCTGAGGTAGGCTCCCTTCCTGCTGCAGCCCCAGATCAGTCAAGCCTGCTCCATATGATGCTCAGCTTCAGATACTGAGGCACAGGGAAGCTTCAATTGCTTCTTTCACCCTACTGCAAAACCTGAGCTCCTGTTGGCCAGAAACCAGCCAATGGGCATTGAGATTTTTGCTGGTGTGTGGGCACAGCACACAAAGCCTCCCCCCTCCCTGGGTTCCAAAGCAGAAGCTACATGGTGCAGGAAGCTGTTGAAAAGCAGCATGAGACAATACAGTAGACCCCCAACTTACCTGGCCATTGCTTTCTTGACAACCTCCAAGTACATTAAATGTTCAATTAAGTTGGGAGCCAGAAAACTGATCAAGTGCAGAAGCACTGGTCAGTTTCCTGTCTCATGTGAGCTTGGGGAGCTGGAGCCTGGCTTACAGCTCTCTGCTGCTCACAGAAGACAGGATTGAAAGTGTCTCCTGTGAGCAGCAGGAGAGCTGCAAGCCAGGCTCCAGCTCCCACCACTCACAGGAAACAGACCTGGCTCCTGACTCCCCTTTGATGGCAGAAGCCAGGAAACTGACCAGTGTAACTGGTGGTTCCAGGCTCCCTGCCACTCTGGCAGCAGTGGCGTGGCTGTCTGTTCGCCCAGCTTCCCTCAGCTGGGGGTGCCAGGGGGCAGACAGCCACAGAGTGGCTTCAAGTTGTGCTTAACTCACATTAACGCAAGTTAAGCACAACTCAAAATTGTGCATTGCTGGGGTTTACTGTATTATGTAACATAAAAGAAACTGACACTCAGTGAAAGCTGGCAACTCTAGATTTCTCTTACTACAGTGTTGAGTGGCTTCCCACTGTGTGTTTCAGGGTCCCAGCTCAGGGTGGACTGGCCGTATCTTATATCTGATCCATTGTTTCTCTGTCTCCAGACAATGTCTTAAACTCTGCTGCAGGCTTGGCCCAAGTCCACCACTACATAAGCACAGAACAGAAAAAATCCTACCTAACTTGTGTTTTTCTTTGCAATATTACCTCTCAATCTGTTGAGAATTCTGGGCTGTCAATTTCTCTTTGTCAAGAAGCAAAAGCTAGTAGTTAGGCTGGACAGATTAGAACCATTAATTCTTTTTTATGACACTGTAAGCATACATGTAGTATATCTGTGAGGAGATTGAACTGTAACTTACTTTTAAATGATACATTTTTATTGATTTTTTTAAAAAATATCTAATTTAAAATAAAAATCCATTTTACATTTTTTAAAATCATTGGTTTTTAGCCACTCTGTTAGTGAACGTAAGTATACACAGGACACAAATTACATGCAAAATATATATTTATTGAGAAGTAGATACATATTTCCTACATGGGCCTAATATTTTACAACAAAATACCCTCCTTTGATAATTTTTCTTTCTATGCCATTAATGCTATTCAAGTAATTACTGGATTCATAGCCTAGCGTAAAAGTTTTTGTTTAAAGGAATCTTTTGAAAATGCGTATTTATTTCATACCTACATGAAGATAACACTACCATGTTCTCCCTATGCAAGTATCTGTGTGCGCATACTATCTACTTCCTTAAGGCTCCAAATGTCCAGCTTCACCCATCTGAAATCCCTTTACTTCCATGGAGCCGCAGTACGGTCAATCTAGGCCCACCCATGCAGATTCAGTTGCAGTATTTGCTGTGTTTCTCAAATGTGGCTGGCCACTAAAGGGGTTTCCTTTTGGCTACAATAGATTTTTGGACAAATATAAGGGAGAAGGTAAAGCAGCAGCCTCTCTCAGCAGTGCTCAGTAGCTCCACAAGTGGGCTTCCCCACATCTCCCCCTTGCAATTCAGCTGTGGGGCCCTGCTTCATGCTTCAATCCAGAGTGGCAGGTTTTCAGCAGGGCCATTCTTACCACACACCATAGTCAAGAAGTAAAAAGAGAGTTAGCCTGAGGTGCAAGCCTGTGGAAAGGAGTTCAGGACAATGGGGGTAGGAAGGATCAGAGGTCAACAGGGAGCTTAGGGAAGCACTAAGGGGCCAGGGCACCAAAATACAAGTGTACATTATTTTCATTATTGAGTATAGAAAACAGTGCCTCTGCATCAACAAATTACAATGATTTGGACATATATATGTACATATTTGTTCTTCCTAATATTAATTAGTTTAGAAAAATTTGTCAGAATGGCCACCTATGAGAACCTCTGCCTTAGGACATGTCTCAATTAGGAGAGAAAATAATGTACATTTCAAGTGTAACCAGGTAACACATTTTAATTAACATGATTTTAAACAGGACTTGACTTGGCACCTAGTCGAAACAACGCACATCACATTTAAAATCTGTTGGCTGGTTAGGGTCAGTCCTAGGTTCCATGGGAAGTTAAACTATAGCCATTTGCCTACATTTAATCATCACTTACCTTGACTGCAAGAGGTAGAATATCCTGTTTAAAATCACATTTGTTATTTGCTTTGAAACATGCTGTATTTTCTCATCTTTGTTGAAGAATATTTTGAAACTTTAACACTGAAAGCTACCCTCTTTTTCTTGGTAATATTTGTGTTTTTTGCTAAAGTCAATCCTCTAAAGCTTAGCAGAAAAAATTCTGCCAAACATTAACCACAAAGAACAGCAAAGCGACTGACATTAGTCACTGAGGCTTTATACACATACACACTTGGAGCATCTCTCCACAGAAGTTACTGTCAGATGTTCCAACAAAACTTGTCAACAAATTGCATCTACACATAAAAGAGGTTGAATCTTTTGACCCACTGTTACCAAAAGGGCCCCCAGAACACCTACAAGGCTTTTTGTCGACATTTTCTGTAGGTAAAACACATTGGCTACATCTACACTTGGAAAAAACTTCGAAATGGCCATGCTAATGGCCAAATCAAATACTAATGAGGCAAGGAAACGAATATTCAGTGCCTCATTAGCATGTGGCCAGTCACAGCACTTTGA
The DNA here is from genome assembly GCF_033958435.1 of Carettochelys insculpta. NCBI lineage: Eukaryota > Metazoa > Chordata > Testudines > Carettochelyidae > Carettochelys > Carettochelys insculpta. The sequence continues at coordinate 15,986,076 of NC_134140.1, forward strand.
AAGTGCCACGTTTTGCTTGTGCACACCTTGTCTACAGGGTGACCCTTTTTGAAAACAATCATACAGGACCTCTTTCTGCACTACTAAAGAGGAGTTGTCCTGGACTTCAATGGAGTGAGAAACAGCTTAAAACATTTCCCTTCAAGTCCAACTTTTGGATTAGTTGTTCTCCATATTCCACCCTCAGAGATAAGATTTTCTCAGGGTTTTATGGGGAATCTCCCATTCTACAGCACTAAAGTGGGATCTGCAACCTGTGGCTCCAGAGCCACAGCTCTTTAAGGACTTTGTTGTGGCTCCCAACAAAGCTGTAATTGCAAAGTTTAAAAAAAAACAAAAACAAAAACCCTCCTGTTTACTTTTGATAAACAGTGAATGTCTAAAAGCCCAAAAATGAACTACTACCTAAATAGCAAATGATACCTCATCTCCAAATGTTGGTTAACTGCCACTAGCATCCTCCAGGGAGAGAGGAGATTTGTAAGTGAATGCCAGGAAGACAGCAGTACAGACACACCCTTGAAGTGGGAGGCAATAGAATATGTCAAAAGTTTGGTAACATCCTGCAGTACACATGTATCACATTACAAATCATTGTGTGTATTGTTCTTAAAATAAGTGTTACAAAAAGTATTTGTGTGACCTTATTTACTAAGGACCATCTTGTGTTTACGTGCATTGAGGCTCTTGAATTATTGAGTCTTTTACCCACTTGGAAAAAATGGTTCTTCTTGCTATTTTGGTTGCCAACCCCTGCAGTAAAGTGCTCACGAACTAGTGGAGAGCGTTATGTAGGATCATAAGAATAACTTCAAAAGGTTTCATTCTGCAGCCCATAGAGGATGATTCTCTGCTAGCCCCAGATCACTCCGGGAAAGTGCCTGGTTCAGGTTTTGATCTCGCAAAAACTGCCCTGTGCCTGTCTACTCCCACAGGAAATCAATCTGAGCAAGCACAAGGAAAGCTCCAGGTTCCATCCCCGCTGACACGAAAACTCAACCCTTCAGGATTGCCCCGGAGGCCGAAACAAAGATGGCAACCCCCAGTAACAAGCAGGTGGCCGGCGGGGACAGGGAACTATTTACCCGATAAGCCCACGTCCACTCACAACTGGGGCCACGGGAGATGAGGGCGGCGGACTCTTCTCGGGGGCAGCTCGGAAGGAGGCGCCCGTCCCCACTAGGCGGCCAAGCAAGTCGGCGGGCTGGGCGCACGACTCCGCGAGGCTGTGAACGGAAGGCTCCGGGGGAAGGGAGCTGGCTAGTGCTCGGCTATACCCGGGTCAGGGAAGGGCCCGGGACACCTCTCACAACCCCCGCCTGCGTACAGCAGACGGACGCGAGCGGTTCCCCGGCACTGACCCAGCCCGCCAGGGAGCTTCTCAGGAAATGAGCCCCTCAGGCGTAGACTCGGGACCACCCGGCTAAACCCGCTGAGAGACAGCACAGAGCCTCCCTCCCACCCAGCGCTTGGGCAGGCGCCTCAGGCCAACGGCCGTGACTGCCCCGCCCAGGGTGGCGGGAAGGAGACTCCACACCGGCGCGAACTGAGGAGAAGAGAAATCCTCTGTCTCCGCTATTTAAAACTCTTCCCGCCGCCTCACTCCCGCTCCTCCTACAGAAACTAACAGATCACACTCACACATGCACACAAACTCCGGCAACCCTATGCTAAACTGCTCTCAACTACCCGCCCACCACCACTCCGCTAGCCTCCTATTCGTTCTTCGCTGTGTCCGTCGACGTATCCGCTGCACTCATTAGTTCCTTTGCCTGCCAATCAAAGGGCTCATTGCTTTCTCCGGTTCCTAGCTACGCTTGGCTTGGCTTGGCGTGGCTTGCCGTGCCGTGCCGTGCCTCCCCCTCCGTCCCGCACACCTTGGGCGTAATTAAAACCTCTTTTAACTCGCCACAAAAATGTGCTTTTACGTCCTACCTAAATAGAAAGGAGATTCTGATTGGACCGAATAATAATCTGGCTCTTCTGACTGGAAAGTAAAACTGTCAATCGTGGATGTAATCCCGCCCACGGGAATTCGTAGTGCTTCCTGATTAGTCTGTGCCTAACTACGCTCGCTCACATATTATCCAATCAAACGCGCCCTCACAAGCTACAGGGCGGGGCAAAACCTACGACGGGATAGATGCGAAAGGGAGGCAACGATTGGATGAATACACTCTTCCTTTATCTTCCACTGCCACTGTGCTGTGGCTCATACCACTCGGTTTTGATAAGGGGAGAGGTAATCTGTTGGTTCAGCCCGTCTCCATGAGGGACGACAGGGCGGAGGAAAGGAGGGAGGAGGAAGTCCTTCTTTGCCCACCATGCAACGCGCGCTGTAGGTAGCTCTTTTGGGCTCTGCGCTGGGAGGGGGTGGGAGGACGTTGGTGCCCAATCCAAGATGGCGGTGCAGGAATCAGCTGCTCAGCTCTCAATGACTTTGAAGGTGCAGGAGTATCCCACTCTCAAGGTGGGTGCTAGGCGTCTTGGGGGCCTGCGGGGAGGGGAGAGCCAGGCAGGGATTGGGCGAGGTTGTTAATGTGCTATCTGAGCAGGGCTAAAGGGAGCTGGAAGCTTAGCAAACTGGGGTCCCCACCCCTTGAATTATAAGCCCCTCGGAGCCCAAGGGTGTGTGACGTGGGGAGAGCCCAGTTCCCCGGACCCCTTTCTGCCTCTCCCCTTCTGCCCTGACTGAGGCTGACAAGGGTTATTTTCTTTCTTCCTTTCTGTGTTGAGGAACGTGCCTGGAATGTGATCTCCTCCCTGTTGGGCACTTCCATACCCTGAAGATGTAAGTGGGGTGGGGTCCCTGAGCAACGACAAAAATGACAGTGATTGACGGAGTGGAGGGGCTGACTTAGGGAAGATAGAGCTGAATATGTTACGGCTGAAAGGTGACCAAAGGGTGCTGTGTGGGGATGGGGGCAGAGCAATAAAAATGATTTGCTGTGCTGAGAGCATTGGTTGTTGAGAAGGGATGTTTAAAGGGGTTAAAGCTATGTATCATTGTGAAGAGGTGAATGGGGGGCAGTGTTTAATATGGTTCCTTGGCATGTTGGTTTCTCCAAAGATGGGGATGAACTACAGGATGTCAGGAGATAAAAATTATTAAGGGGACTGGAGAACTTATAAGAGAGAAAAGAGTTAAATGTCTACAGCTTGACTGAATTTTGCAAAAGAGCTGGGGTGGCTGATGTAGTAACTGAGTGTATCTGAAGGGTGTTAACTCCCCAGGTGGAAGGTGAATTGCATAGGTTGGTTCATGGAGGTATAGTCAGGCATCATAAAATGAGCAAAGGAAAATCTCAACATGAAGCTTCAATATTGCTGACAATAAGATCTATTGAACTGGGGAATAGTTTCCCAAAGGAAGTGGCGAAAGATTGATTGTTTTAAAATATTTTTTTATGTGCATTAGAGCAACCAATTCAAGTGTAGTTGAATTTGCTGCAGGGAAATAACCCTGGGCTGGCTAAGAGAGGGAGCAAGGTGAGATGAGTTGGTGGTACCTTTGCTGTCCCTTGTGTTGTCTTAAACTAATTTAACCAATTTTATTTGGCCATTAACCCATTTAAACTCAAAAAAAAACAAAACAAAAAAACAAAAAAAAACAAACCATTCCCAAGCTCTGTCTCCTCTTGGTCCACAACACCCCTGCCCCCCCTTTGTTTTCAGGCTTTACCCGCCTCAGCTCTTGACCCCCATCCCCTCCAGGTTTTACTCGCTTCAGTCGTCAGCCCCAAGTCCACCTCCCTATCCCCAAGCTTTATCCCCCATCTCCAGGCTTAACCTGCCTCAGCCCCAAACCCACCACCTGATCCCCAGGTTTAACTCACCTCAGGCCTAAACCAGCCACTGGGACCAGTTAATCCATGACACTGTCTGGGAAGCCTGCACTGGGTGGCCACAAGTGCCCAGTGGAAGGAAGGCTGGTGTGGAGGTGTTCTGCTGGTGGGGGTGAGTGAGCCACGCCCACCAGAGAGGCATGGCAGTTGGGGTAGTGGGGTGAGTGAGGGGCAGTTGGCAGCTCTCGGCACTGTTGCTGCTGAAATAATGGAACTAAATTTAGTTGGCTTAACAGGTGGATTCCTGCCGCCATCATGCTGGCTGTTAAACCAATTAAATTTAGTTTTACTGTTTCAGCCATGGCAGGGCAGGGAGATGCAGAGGAATCAGCTATTGTAATGGAATTTTCTTGTGGAACCCTTATTTTCACTTTGCAGAAGCTGGGGTTCCGCAAAATACCATTTTGGAAATACTGAACTGCAGTGTTTTTTTTCCATATAGCGTGTATCAAAAATGGTATACAAGGTAATCTTTTGTGCTTCAGTCATATTTCACTTTCATATAGAGTGTTGTGTGGTTGGTGGTTGTAGGTTTCTGCCTGTGTTCTTCCTGCCTGTATCTTGCTCTTTCCTTCCTCTTCCTAGTCTCATTTCCCCATCACCCTTGGGACTGCCATAACTCCCATTTTATATATCTGAAGATTTTTTTTCCTCTGTCTTTGTTGGGGTACTTAAAGCTTGACAGTATGTGGGTTAAATGTGAAGTTCCCTTACAAAGGTACTGTTGGTACCTTTCACAGTCAGCATCAATATTAAGAAATTCATAGACAAGCCTGTATTTGACACATCTATATTGTATTTGTACTGTATTCACATAAACTGTCTCATTCTTCAGTATTTGTACAAAAGCAGTGGCTTGCTTTTTTTCTCTTTATAACATTTAAGGCTGTCTACCAGTTGTCACCCTCTTGAAGAAAGCAGTAAGTTTGAACTCGTTTTAAGCCATTTTTCAAGTGTACAATTTACCCTTGATGAGGGATTTTTGCAGCATTTTAATGAGGCAGAAATATTGCAAGTGATCATGAAACATTCAAAATAGTCTTGTGTTTGAAGTGTTAAATATCATAAGGGCGATGTTTAGATTCACTTAAAATTATTTTTGTCTCCCCTGCTGCAGTATTCCAGAAGCTTCCTTACTGTTTAATATTATTTCTTATTACAAAAATCTCTCAAAATGGTCACTGTTTAGTTATTTCTTGCATTTATCCCTTTGTTTCCTTGACTATCAAGATTTCAAACTGTTTTCGTAGATGTGAAAAGGACAGAGTGAATGTTCATGTTTAGTTGCTTCTTAAGAACTTAAAACAGTGTATACAACACATGAATTTATTATGGTCACTGGTGGCGGCTCTAGTATTTTGTTACAGAGCTATGGACACTGGCAATTTTCTCTAATTGATGCATTTAAACTATAAGGAAGGTCAGAACTACATTTATATCCTTCCTGTTTCCTCCCTTTAACTTGCTCATGCCCAAGTCACTACATAATGATAGTTGTGTAAGAGCTCTACATTATAGTATGTTTCATAAGAGTGCCTTTCATAGAATGGAGTGCTTAAGGCTCGGTAGAAGGAAAATCCGTATTCTTGCTGAACTGTGGTAATTTCTGGAGTGGAAGTGGATCACCATTCTGCTTCGGCAATACTGCATTGTTTTCTTTTTCAAGAATAATTTTCTGAATGTGCAGGAGTCATTTAACTGTATAGAACATGACTGCTTATCCTGTTTTCCTCCTCAGGACATGAGGGTTACTTGCCGTCTTTCCCAAAAAAAGTTCTATTGATGTCTAATAACCCCTACTGATAAAGCAAAATTTCTTGCAGCTCACCAGCAAGTACAATATATGAAGCCTCCAATATTCATTGACAAAGGAAATTGAAGGGTGTTAACACTTGGTGTATGGTTCAGAGCTGATGTACAAATAAACAAGTGACATCAGAAAATAATGTTCATTTATATCTTTTTGGAAAGGTAAATAACTCTTTTTTAAAAAACAAACCCTGAATTATCAAGCTTAGGAAAAAAAGATGAGAACCAGAAACTGGTTATGAAGAGACCTGAAATTAGGGTAACTAGAAGTCAAAATACTTTTGCCGGGGCTGCTTAATGATGGCAGATTGGGATCTGGGCTGCAGCTTGCTCAAAAATATCAATGAAAATATGTTAGTTTTAATCAGGGTTGTGGGAACAGTGTTGGAGAGTTGTTAGCCCATTTTGATGTTCATAGGTCATCTTCTGGCATAAGCAGCTATCAGAGGGTCATCAAGCATGTGGACGTATGTGGTCTGGTGGATTTAGATTTTCAGAAATTCCTCACTAAAATATGCTGTCACAGGATAAGAGTAGTGGTTCTCAGACTTGTGTCCCCTTTCACGTAGCCTCTGAGTGCAACTTCTCTCCCCATTATAATTTAAAAACTTTTTAACACCATTTTATAAATGCTGGAGGCAAAATTGTGTTTGGGATAGATGCTGATGGCTTTCAAGCCCTCATATAATAATCTCATAGGATCCCATCCCCCAGTTTAAGAACCCCTGGATAAGAGGAATCGTACTTGTATGGACCAGTAACTGGTTAAAAGATAGGAATAAATGGTCAGTTTTAAAAATGGAGTGCCATTCAAAATACCCATACATGGTCTGGAAACAGGGATAAACAATGACATGGCAAAATGTGTAGGATCATATGAAACTCAGGATAGTCAAGTTCAAATCAGACTGTGAAGTGTAACAAAGGAGTCTCTCAAAATTGGGTAATTGGGCAATATAATAGCAGATGAAATAGAATGTTGATAAATGCAAAGTAATACAAATTTGAAAGCAAATTCCCAACTGTACATATAAAATGATGAGGTCTAAACTAGATACTACCACTAACAAAAGGGATCTTGAGCAGGTCTATACTAAACAGGAAGGTCAAATTAAGATACACAACTCCAGCTACGTCAATTACTTAGCTAGAGTTGATGCACCTTAACTGGGGCTTTTGCACCATCTCCACTGCAGGAGGTCAACAGGAGCAAAAGCTCCTGTTGACTTCCCTTATGTCTAACGAGGGGCGGGAGTACCGGCACCAGCATGCACGCTCAGAGTTTGTTTTAGCACATTGCTACCAGGCATGTTAAATCGAACTCTGGAAGATCAACCATAGCAGCATCAGTCTTCCTGGAAGTGAAGATGTAGCCTTTGTCATTGTTATGGATAGTTTTCTGAAGTCGTTCACTCAACATACAGCAGCAGTCAAAGTGAACAAAATGTTTGGAACCATAAGGATATTTTTCTGTTTTATTGTCTGTACCTTTCTAATTGCCTGCATATAAATCCATGATATGCTCACATTTTGAATACGCCATGCTGATCTGGTCATGCCATCTCAAAAAGATATATTGGAATTGGAAAAGGTACAGAAAAGGGCAACAAAATTATATAGGGTATGGAACAGTGTCCTTTTGAGGAGAGACTAATACAACTGGGACTTTCATCAGCAATGTAAAATCATGCTCTGAAGTGTCTGTTTGCTGGAAGAGGGAATGGGTGATGGATTACTTGATTACCTCTTCTGTTCATTCCCTCTGAAGCATCTGGCATCATCCACTGTTGAAAAACAGAGTACTAGGTTAGCTGTACCCTTGGTCTGACCCCATATGGTCATTCTTCTGTTCTTAAAGTTGTGGAGCAAGACTCAGTGTAGCCTTCTCTGAGGGAGGGTACTGAGTTCCTCTGAGCTGTACAGAGCAATTTACTAGTTTACATCAAGTAAGACAGTGGGAGAGAATGCATAGATCTGTTATCCCTATCTTGTACTTGGGTCAACTTTAACTTTCAAACAAAAGCTTGTAAATAAAGTAAGGTTATAATCATGATCTTGGATTTAGTTCATAAACTTTTGATGGAACTGCAGCAACACTTCTTCTAAACTTTTCTATCCATGTGAAGCGTTTTTTTCCATCCGTGTGAGGGATAAGTTTTATGCTCACTGAAGCATGTGCAAATGGGTACTGCCAGGAGAAACACAGACCTAGTTGTGGGCTCTCTGCTGATCAGCTGGGTGCCATTTGAGTCTCTTCTGAGTCACCATGCAAGCACCCAGCTTACAGGGAACACTGACCAACAGCATCATTATTTCAGTCAGTGGGATTTAGGGAGGACAGGAGGAGAGAAGAGACAAGACTTTGTAAACTTGAGCGAGTTTTTGATACAGGGTAGGTGATACAAAAAACAGAGGAAATTGATGAGTAGCATCTTGAGATTACCTGGAAGCAACCCCATCCATTTTACTAAATAAAATATGTGGAGACAAGTGGGTAGTCAGATATACTACTGTTTCTCTAAGATTGGCCTCTGTGCATGCATTCTTTAAATTCTCCCATAGCAGATCTTCAAAGTAACTTGTTCAAAAAGCACTTGGCTTTGGATCCAGTGAGACCCTATCCTTTGCCTTGCCAGTAAAGAATATTTGTTGAATACAATGAAATTTAGAAAATATGATAAGACGTGCCTAATTTTACAATCAAAACAAGTATTAAAGTAGCTGTGGACTGTAGATTTCTTTTCTGACTTCCAGAAAACTGTTGCCCCTGCAGAAAATCATTTTGAGAATGGAGTTTCCATGATACTTTGCGGAGGAGGGATTTTATTAGAGTTAAAGACAAGACACTAATAATGCAGTTACTAAGTGCAACTTGTATATTTTCTTGTAGCCTCTTTCCTTCTCACCAATGTTTTGTATCACTTTTTTTTTTTCTTTCAGATTAACTCTGTGGCATTGTTATCTTATGTCTGTACAGTACCTAACATATTTGGGTCTCTGGGCACTGCTGCAATACTATATAACTAAAAACTTTGATTCTCAGAATTAGTGAAATCTGCTAGAAAACAGCACTAACTGAAACATCAGTTTCCCTTCATTTGTGCTAAATCATGAACAAAGTACATTTCAGAGCTTGTGTGTCCTGAGGCACAGTGTGCGTGTGTGTGCATTTTTAAAAAATAGCCTCATGCAAGCTTTCTTTTTCATGAATTCTCTAATCAGTTGTTTCCTCTGTGCATCTCACTTTTGCTGTGTCTATGCTATGAGATAAAATTGAATTTGAAGGAGTTAGCATGACGTTAAAACATCACTGTCTTCACAGTTAATACTATTAGCTCAATTTATTGAGCCATAATGCTGATAACAAAAGATTGATATTTCGGGGTGGCTTCAGCATCAATTTTGAATTTAAAATCTCAAATAAAGGCTAGTGTGGAAGCGTCCTGTCCTTAATTTGAATTTATTAGCCTCCGGAAGTGTCCTGTATGTATCCCACAAAGTTACACTGTGACCCTCCATGTATGGCCACCTTGTACGCTGCTCTCCATCCAGATGCACAGGAAGCCTGCAAAGTTTTGAGTGAATTGGATTTTGAATTTGGAATGCACTCAGCCCTGCAAATATAAAGGGTGCCCATTATGAAAAAATTCCTTTGTCCATTGCACCGCATCAGTAACCAACTACTGCAATCGTGAACACTAGGGTAGTGAGCTGCCTAGTACTTCTCAGGGTCACAAGGGAGCCCCAGCGTGGACCCACCAGGAGATTCTGCATCTTCTTGCAATTTGGGGAGACCATTTGGTGGCGAATAGATTTCAGGTGACCAAAAGAAATGCAGCAATCTATGATCATATGTTGTGTGAGATAACCACCCGAGGTTACTCCTGGGACTCTGTGCAATGTCGGATGAAGGTGGAAGAACTCTGGCAGACCTATCAAAAGGTTCAGGAAGCCAACTAGCAGTCAGGTACAGCTCCATGTATGTGCCGCTATTATGAAATGCTGCACGTTCTTATGGGGAGCGACCCCACCATGGGTCCCAGTCTGAATTACAACACTTCTGGAGGCCCTGGTATGGAGTTGGAGGTGAGCTCAAAGGAGCTGGGTGTCCCAGAAGAAGAGAGCAATGGAGAGGAGGAAGGGCACCATGTGCGAGGGATCAGGAAAGTTCTTCCAGATGGTCTGGAGCTCTTCACCATAGCCCTGGAACCGGTCCCCTCTGCGGTGGTCCCCTCCACTTCAGTCACCTCTACGCCAGTCCCTGAGCCCCCTGGACCAAGCTGTTTGGGTGAGTATTTATTCTGCATGCTAGAAACAGGTTGGGGGTGGGTATAGGTATAGGGCTGTGGATGGGTACAGGTTTGCTATGGTTCTGTGCCCCTCAGAACAGTGTGTTAAAGTTGCTTCAGATAGAGAGCTTCTCCTTTTCGTAGATCTCCTTGAAGGCCTCGTCCAGGCACTCTTGTGTATTTTTCACAAGGTTCTTGGGCAGGCCTGACTTGTGCTACTGTGGAAACTGCAACACTTGCCACACCAGGCAACCAGAGAGTGACCTGGTGTCATGGTGCCACATAGCATTTTAGCAAACTTTCCAGGCTTTTGGAGGCACAGTATGAGTTGGTGTTCCTCCTCCATATCTGTTAGTTTTAGGAAGGTGATGTCATCTTTCGCAACCTGCAAAAGTCCAGGAATTTACATCTTCATGCTTCCTTCCCCTTTACGTTTGTCTGCAGCAGTTGGCGAACACTCCGTTCCCTGCCCCGCAGCACAGTTTGCGGGCTCTGCTGGGCATCTCCCCTGCCATGTCCCTTTCCATCCAGCATTTCTTTGGATTTTTTTTTCTTTTATTGTACATTGAACACCCCCAGGCAGCTGTCCACGTGGCTGTAATTGAACCCTTCCCCAGCATCCCCTCTATGTGGCTTGATCACTGGGGAGGCTTGCGCCAAGAATGGCCAGAAAAAAAAAAAATTCTGCCCCAGGAAACCTGGACAGGATACCGGGTGGCTTCACCTGCTTTGCAACCCTCCCCTTCCCCCAAAAAGTGGACAATGACTTATAGCTTACCATGTCAACAAAAAATGTGCTGGATAAGGGATGGCAAATGATGTGTTGTGAAATGCATGCTTACTATCGCATACTTAATAAGCCTTCAGTGGCTTTCAAAAAGGTAACTTTCCCTGATAGCAAACACAGAGACCCATTCATTCAATTTCAAACCACATTATGTGAATTGTCTTAATTTTCACCTTCATTTTCCAGAGGCGATGCCCAGCCTAGGAGAGAGGAACAGAAGGAGAAAAAAGTGCAAACAGGATGTTGTCCTGTAGCACATGGAGAGGAATGAAGCTGAGCACACCAAGGTGACAAAGGCCACTCTCAGTGGCATCATAGTACAGCTTGGTGGTGTCAGATAATGCTTGACTTCCAGCAGCGGCAAGTGGCAAAGCAGAGTGAGGCTGCAGCAAAGCTTGTAATGGCAGTGACCAAGCAAATAGAGGTCCTGTGCTCCCAGCTACAGAGGGACAGCCAACACACACTGCAGGAGCCAATACCTGGTGCCCAGAGTCCTCTGAAGAGAGGTCACCCTCTCCCATCATCGCGGTCCCTGAACATGGGGAGGGACAGCAAGGATAGCCACTACAGCCCCAAGGGCCACTGCAAAAGGCTGTTCAAGCACCCTTGAGAAGGCATCTTTTTCCCTGCTACAGAAACCTTTCCTCCCCCCAAATATAAAATCATTCCTTTCAGCTTGGTGTGATTTTTTTTTTTTTTCTTTGTGGCCTGCAAGAGTAGTGGGGGAACACAAGTCTTAGCGGGGGTTGAGGGAGGGCTGAAGGTACAGCTGCCCACTGATACGCCCAGGTCTGCAGCAGATGTGCTGCAGAGGGAATTGGGTGGGTTGAGGGAGGGCTGAAGGCACAGCTGCCTGCCACATGCTTTCTTCTTACTGCAACTTAACCCCCTCCCACCAAGTAAAAGCGTTCATTCATTAAGGCACCATATGATTTATTGGCTTTATTTCAGGGAAATACATCGGTAGCATGTATGTTATAGATCATTCATGAAGCTATTTCTAAAGCATCCCTTATTGCTGCTGCCCCAGTGTGGCTACTGGTGGATGTTTGTGTATATGGCTGCAAGTAAGCCTTGCCTATGGCCTTAGTTTCAGAATTCCGGATGTATGGGACAGTCTCCCACCTGGATCACATGTTGCGCAAAATAGCGTGCTCTGTAATCACGGTGGGGGCATTAGTTTCAGAAAGGTCCAAATGGGTCAATAAGCATCTGAGCCTTGCTTTTAAATGGCCAAAGGTGTATTGCACCACCATTCTGCACCTGCTGAGTCTGTGACTGAAGTTTTCCTTGCTGGGGTCTAGGACTCCAGTGTAGGACTTCATAAGGCAAGGGAGCAGAGGATAAGCAGGGTCATCCAATACTACAGAAGGCATTTCCACGTTGCCAATCATGAGGGATCAGGGAAAAAAAAGTTGCATCCAGGATCTTTCTGTGTAGTCCAGAATTTGGGAAGACATGCACGTTGTGAGCGCTCCCTGAACAGCTGACATTGATGTCGGTGAAGTGACCTTGGTGTTGCAGGGGTTGGTAGATCACAATTGTGAAGTACCCCTTTTGGTTTATATACTCAAAGGACAGGTTGGCTGGAGCCAGGATGGGGATGTGCATGCCATCTGTTGGCCTACTGCAGTTAGGAAACCCCTGGGCAGCAAAGCCATCTGCTATAGCCTGTGCATTTTCCAGGGTCACAGCCTTCCTGAGGAGACACCAGCAGATTCCATGGGTCACCTGCATCACTACAGACCCCAATGTAGATCTGCCCAGCTTCAACTGATTTGCCATTGACCGGTAACTGTCAGTTGTTGCACATTTCCACAGCGCAATTTGCCACTGGATTCTGAACTGTTTAAGTCTGCCATATTCTTTTCTTTAGGGCGGGGCCCAGCACATCACAAAGTTCCATAGAAGTGGACTTACGCATGCGAAAGTTCTGCCCCCACTGCTGGTCATCCCAGGACTCCAAAATGATGTGGTCCCACCACTGTGTACTGGTCTCATGAGTCCAAAACTGCTGCACCACTGTCACCAATGCATCTAGGGCAGCCAGCAGCTCTGGGTTCTTGGACTGCAGTTGGCAGATTTGCTCCTCCTTATCACCATTATTATACTGAACTGCCATTGAGCTTTGTAATTGAAGGAAGAATCACACCACAGCCAGCGTGGTTGCTGAAACAATGTATGCTATGAGTTGAAGCATTTGAGGATCCATGTTTGTGCTGGAATGCCACAGCAGGAAGTGGCGCAATCTCCAACTTCTTTTTGTGCCGTTTCTGGTGCTCTGAATTCTGGGACAGTGCTTTGCATTAGGGGATTCAAACATGAAACCCCCATTAAAAAATGATACTAAGGCACTGTGGGAAAGGTAACCATAATGCACAGCTCACACTGTCGAACTTGCACAGGGCAATGGGGACGCGGAAACTCTACATGGAAAAACAGTGGGTCAAATTTCAAGAAGCTTTGTGGTCGCTTAATTTGAATTCATACTATCGAGGTTAAATAATTTATCTTGTAGTGTAGACGCAGCCTTTCTTTTAAACCCTCCCCACAATTCTTTGCTATAATAATCCATGTATTAATCAGTATGATACCTTATCTCTTTAAGCCTATAATTTGGCAAGCAACTATTTTTGTAGCCATATACAGGTTGGACTTCTCTGATCTGCCATCCTCTGGACCTGGCCACTCCCAAACAAAGGAGTTCGCTGCACCAGGGGACGTCAGGCCACTGGGGTGTGGAAGTAGTGGGCACCAGCCTCCCTGCTGGGCTCCCTTCCCCGGCCACTAGTCATGAGGACTCTGCCAGTACTGAGGGATCTGGTGCCCGTCGCCCTGTAGAATGCCAGCCTTCCAAATTGGCTCTACTCCCAGTTGCCAGCAACCTCAACTGCTGGGTCTTTTTGGTCCATCAGCATCTGTGTTCCTGCCAGATCATGGATGTTTCTGGATCAGAAAGTTCCAGACTAGAGGTACAGCTGGTATTTGCTGGCAGGATAGGTCTAAAATCATTCAGTGCATGTAAACATAAGATTTCACCTTTGTGATACTCTTGGCCTTTCTTAGCTTAGGGCCTGAAAATACAGCATTTCTCCACAGTTGTCTTTTCAAATGCAAATATGTCATGCCTTCTTGCTTAAACAAAGGAGGCATATTCTAGAAATACTAAGTGCTGCGCTGAGGCCTGATGGTTTAACTAGCCCAAGCACCATTAGAAAACTGCTGCATAATTAAAGTAGTGAGATTGGTGTCTGAACTTGTATAAACATAGCTCATTTATAGAGTGTAACTTTGTTTTGTTTTGTTTTTTTTCCACATATTCCAATATAGATTTCCTTCTTAAACAAATTCCTTATTTTGTATGAAGTGCTGTCACTTAACCTAAAGGATTTTGGAGGATCTAATAGGATCTGTGGCATTTATTTGTATTATGGTAGTACCAAAGAGACCCTAACCAAAACCGTGACTTTGTTATGCTAGGCACTGTCAAAACACACACTGAAGACTTTCTCTTTCCATGAGGAGTTTATAATCAAGCCATACAAGAGATGAAAGATAGGTTAAATGTCTCTGGCTTTCTTAACCATGGCATGATGTTCCAAGAAGGAAGACAGCTGGGAATAGGTGGGGGTTCACATGACCGGGAAGATGAAGAGCGTCTTTGGACACACAGGCCAACCAAAGAAAAAGGGCTTTAAATGAGGTAAAAAGAGGGCAAATGACAAAATCTCAGAGGTAGTTTTTTTGGTTACAGCCATTTTAACAGAAGGCTGTATGTCAGGAGAGGGTGGGAAATGGAAAATTACAATAGGGTCATGGGAATAAGGAGGGAGAACAGTGAGTCCTTTCTCTTTTAATACATCTTGTTAGACATCTGTACACAAACATAAGGTGTATAGCAAGTGAAGAAGAAGAACTGGAAAGTATTAATACATGAACTAAATTATGACTTGATGTGACAAACCGAAAGCTATTCTGTAATATGTTTATAAATTATGTGCATAGCAGTGACTTTCTTGATTTGGGGTCATTAACTAGTGAGTGCAGAAGCATTTTAATGCCCTTCTGTCATTGAAGATGTTCATATTAATTGAGTGTTGGGGGGTGCTATGAATGAGTCATTAAGGATTAGCTGAAACTGGCCAATATTAATGGTGGATCCAGAAAGACAACTGAAACCACAAGGACTGAGCAGTGATACCTGTCTGTGAAACTCAGGCAAGCAGAACATGTGAATTAATCTTGGGTGTGTGTGAGGAGCATAATGGACCACAAAGCGATCAGAAACTAGGACAACAGCTAGTCTTTGAGAGAGATAGTAGCTGTCTCCTGGAACTGACAGACAAAAATACACTAAATGGATTCTGCAACAGTATGACTGAATAGACTGCTGATATTGGCCAGCCTGAACTCTTGTCTTTACCTTTTTTTCTCTTGCCAACCTAAGGCCTTACAAGTTCTGTGTTCTAGTTGATTGATAAACCCTACTGTGTTAAAAAGCTTTGTGGTGTCAGTGTAAATAGATTTGGACCTCTGAGTCCTCAAGCAGGTAAAAAGTCTGATTTGGGAGTCTCTCGGTTGGATTCTCTGGGCATAGCTGACTTTGTGAAACTGAAGTGCTGTAGGCTAGATATTCCATCTAGGAAACTTTGAGGATGTGGGACCAGTGTTTCCTCTAATTTTTTTTCCATAAATAAATTTATTCCAATGAATAAATTTTGTGTAGTGCACCAAGGCATGTGCAGATATGCACCGCTTGTAGAAACACATGCTGCTAGCTGCGAACAGCTGTAGGCACTCTGCTAATCAGCTGGGTGGCACCTGAATCTCTCCTGGATGGCCACCCAGGTACTCAGCTTACAGAGAACAGAGTGGGACTTTTGCCCCCCAGCCGCAGAATATTGAAGGGGTTCCTGCAAGGAATTGCTTAGCTGGGGAATAGTACAAATCCTGTGGAATTAGCATCACTGGTCTGAACTGATTGGATACATGTCATGACTGGAATATTGGTATAGAGGGTTAAACATTGTTCAGGAGAAAGTGAAGGGGTTGCATTATACATCAAGAATATATGCAATTGTTTTTAAGGGAGAAACTCTGGGTGAAGGAAAATGTGGGCGGGTGGGCAGGTTATCTGGTGGTCTAGAGGAGGCATTTTCGAAATCAGGGTGAGGTTGATGAGGCATTTCTGGAACAATTAACAGAAATCTCCATTACACAAGGTGTAGTAATAATGGGTTTTGGGAGATACTTAATGTGATTTGTTATACTTCAAAACACAATCTCCAGTTTGGTCTAGGAATGTACTGGTGTAACTTTTTTTGCTTCAGAAAGTGGAGGAAGTAACAGAGATGGCCATTTTAGATTTAATTCTGACCAGCAGAGGCATTTGTTGCAAATATGAAAACTGAATATAATTTGGATGAAGGCAGTCATGAAATGACAGATTTCATGATTCTAAGGAAAAGAAATAAAAATACAGGAATAAGAAGAATAGACCTCAAAAAAGCAGACTTTAAGAAACCCAGATACTGGTAGGTAGATTTTTTCATCCCAAGGGACCTTAAGGAAAAAAGGGTCCTGTAGAGTTAGCAGTTTTCACACACAGCATTGAAAGCCTAACAGCAAACTACTCAGGTTGAAGGAAAAATAAGAGTAGTAAGAGGCCAATATGGCTGCATCACGAGCTGTTTAAGGACCTCTCCCCCCAAATCAAGAAGGAAGCCTACAGGAAGTAGAAGCATGTACAGATCGCTAAAGTCAAGTATTAATACTTGGTGCAGATATATAGGGACAAAATCAGAAAGGATAATGGCCCAAATGACTTATATCTGAGGGGATAAGAGGCTATAAGAAGATTCAGATAATGTGTCTTTCAAATGGTATAAGGCTTGTCGACGTTCACCCTAGAGTATTTAAGGAAGCAGTCTCTAAACAGTTAGCAGTTATGTTGGAGCACTGCTAGGTAATTGGTGATCCCACGAGGATTTGAGAAGGGCAAAAATAGTATCTATTTTCAAAACAGGGGACAAAGAAGACCCTGTGAATTACAGACCAATTGATCCTTGGATATTAGGATAAGTTGTACCCAGCATGGGTTTGTTAAGAACAAGTCATGCTAAACCAAACACAGCTAAGTCATAAACATAGAAACCTGGGAGATGGGTTGGAAATTGGGGGTTGTAATAGCATGCATAAGGAAGTGATAAAGAAGAGGCAAAACAGAATGGAAGCTTGGGGATTGCGGGGAGGGTGGAAATCCATTCAGTTTGTGTGTATACTAATATGAGAGGTATGGGGAATAAGCGGGAAGAATGGGAAGTGCTAATAAACAAACACAGCTATGACATAGTTATCCCAGAGACTAGGTGGGGTAATACGCATGACTGGAATATTGGTATAGAGGGGTATAGTTTGCTCAGGAAAGACAGGCAGCAGAAAAAAAGTGTTGCTGCTTTATATTAAAAATGTGTACATTTGGATTGAGGTTAAAATGGATGTAGGAGCAAGACTTCTTGAGAGTATCTGGGTAAAGATGAAATGGGTTATAAAAGGGCAGTGTCATGATAGGTGTCTACTACAGGCAACCTAACCAGATAGAAGAGGTGGATGAGGCTTTTTTTAAATAGCTAACAAAGTCCTACAAAGCAAAGGTCTTGGGGAGTGGGGGAGGGAATTCATCTATCCATATACATGTAGGGAAAGTAACACAGCAGGGCATTAGACTATCCAGCAAGTTCTTGGAATGTACTGGAAACCATTTTTTTTCAGAAAGTGGAGAAAACCACGGGGGTGGGAGGAGGAGGCTGTTTTACATTTGATTTTCAACGAATAGGGAGGAACTGGTTGAAAATTTGAAAGCGGCTTGGGTGAAAACGATCATTCAAATAGTAGAGTCCATGATCCTAAGGAATGGTGGTAGGAAGAACGGTAAAAGAAAAACAATGGATTTCAAGAAGGCAGACTTCAACCAACTTATGGAACTAGTAGGCAAAGTCCCATGGGAAACAAGTATAAGGAAAAAAATATTGAGGACAGTTGGCAGTTTTTTAAAGAGACTTTAAGGGCACAAGAGCAAACTATTCCACTGAGTAGAAAAGAGGATGTCTGACTTAACCAGCAGATATTGAATTATATAAAAACTAAAAAGAGGTCCTACAAATCACAAAGGATGAATATAAACAAATAGCAGAAGGCACAAAACAGCACAAACTAGCTAGAGGCATAAAAGGTAACAAGAAACTGTTCTATAAATATGAGAAGCAAGAGGAAGACCCAGGACAGGTTAGGCCCATTACTCAAGGAAGATGGAGAAACAATAGAAAATGTCGAAGTGGCAGATGTGCTTAATGACTTTGTTTCAGTTTTCACAAAGGAGGTTGGTGGTGAATGGGCACCTAGCATAGTGAATGCTGGAGAATATGAGGTAGGTTCAGAAGTTTAGGATAGGAAAAGAATAAATTAAAAACTACTTAGAAAAGTTATGTCTTCATTTTACCAGGGCCTGATGAAATATATCCTAGAATACTCAAGGAGCTGATAGCGAATGGTTCCTGTATCTCCTCTATCAACTTTGAAAAGTCATGGAATATGAGAGAGAATCCAGATAACTGGAAAAGGGCTAATATAGTGCCCATCTAAATAGGGGAAAATAAGGAACAATCTAAGAAACAGACTGATCATCTTAACTTCTGCACCAGGAAAGAAAGTGGAACAATAAATAAAGGAATCCATTTGCCAACATCTGGAAGATAATATGGTGATAGGTAACAATATGTATTCATAAAGAACAAATCCTGTGAAAGTAATCTGATGGCTTTCTTTGGTAGGCTAACGAGCCTTGGGCATAAAGGGGAAGCGGTCGATGTGGTATACTTAACTTTTGTAAAGTATTTGATATAGTCTCACAACCTTCTCATCAATAAAATAGGGAAATAAAACAACATAGATGAGGCTTCTGTAAAGAGATGCATAACTGTTTGGATAATTGTTCTCAGAATGGTTATCAGTGGTTCATAATTGTGCTGGAAGGGCATAACAAGTCGGACTAGTTCTGTTCAGTACCTTCAGAGAGCTACGTAATGACATAAGGTACCATTGTAAAGTTTGTGGATGATATCAAGCTGTGAGGTTGCAAGTGCTTTGGAGGATAGGATTATAATTTAATATGATCTATGTAGCCTGTAGAAATGGTCTGAGGTAAATAGGATGAAATTCAATAAGGACAAATGCAAAGGATTCCACTTGGGAAGGAACAATGAATTTCCTACACGTTTTGTGTGTATGAAAGTGTGCTACACAAAGGGATCTAGGGTTAGAGTGGACCACAAGCTAAATATGAGTCAGCAGTGTGACACTGTTGGAAAAAAAGTCAAGCATCATTCAAGGCTGTGTTAACATAAGTGTAATGAAGTAATTTTCTGCTCTACCCTGCACTGATTAGGCCTTAGCTGGAGTGTTGTGCCCAGTTCTAGGTGCCCTATTTCAGAAAAGATGTGGTCAAATTGGAGAAGGTCCAGCAAAAAGCAATAAAATGATTAAAGGTCTAGAAAACATGTCATATGAGGAAAAATTCAAATTGGATGTGTTTCATTTAGAAAACAGAAGAATGAGAAGGGACATAAAAAACTTTTCACAAGTAGGAGAGAGGAAAATGATTTTACTCTCCTTTGAGGATAGGAGAAGCAGCAATGGACTTAAATTGCAGCCAGGGAAGCTCAGGTTGGAAATTTAAGAAAAACTTCCTAAATACCAGGGTGGTTAAAAACTGGAATAAATTGCCTAGGGAGGTTGTGGAATCTCCATGATAGGAGATTTTTAAGAGCAGGTTAGACAAACACCTGTCAGAGTCTACATGGTGCTTGGTCCTGACTTGAGTTCAGGGCTCGGACTTGATTACCTCTCAAGGTTCCTTTCATTTCCAGTATTCTATGAACATATTATCCTTCTTTGTGGCATTTATCTGTGGGTAAGCAGAAGATGTATCTTATTTAAAAAAAAAAAAGATTTTTGTCTGTCCCATGTGATCTTCTTCTCAAAAACAAACTAGAGGAATGTGGCTTAGGTGAAACTACTATAAGGTGGTTGTACAGAATTGGATGAACGAACCTGTGCAGAACAGATATCAGTAACTTGCTATCAGATCAGGAGGGTATAAATAATAAGGCCTGCAAAGGTTAGTCCTGGGCCAAATGCTATTCAGTTTCATGAATTATGTTGTTAATGGTGTTGAGAGAGGTACTTATAAATAACCTCAAGGTAGGAGTGGTTGTGAGCACTCTGAAAGACAAGATTAGAATTTTAAATACATTTGGCAAATCAGAATTGGTCTAAAGTCAACAAGATGAAATTTGATAAAAAGTGAGTGCAAAATGACACGCTTATGTAGAAGAAATTAAACACCAGGTTACAAAATGGGGAGAGCTGGCTTGGCAAGTAGTACTGCAGAAAAGGATCTGGAGGTTGCTATAGTGGTTCACAAATTAACTCCTACATTATTCAATGTGAAGCAGTTGTTAAGAAGACTTGTTATTCCAGGGAGCAAGACATGAGAAGGAATTGTCTTCTGTTTCGCACTAGTGAAGCCTAACATGGAATACAGTGTCCAGTTCTGGGCACCACACTTTAGGATAGAGGTGGAAAAATCAGAGAGTCCAGAAGAGAGCAGTAACAGATTTAAAAGTTTAGAAAACTTTATCCATCAGGTTTTGTTTCTGTTTTAAAGCAGGCATGTTAAGTGAGGGGGAAAAGAAGGCTTATTAGGTCTCCCATCAGCCTTCAAATGTGTTAAGGGCTGACCAATTGTTTTCCATATCTGCTGAAGACAAGCTGATCGCTTCTTTTCCTAATTTACAGCAAGGCAGATTTTAAATTAGATATTACGAAAATTATTCTATAGGGATAGTTGAGGACTGGAAAAGGGTTTTGGGGGATTCCACAACCTCCTCTTCATTAAGAAAGGTTAAGAGAAGTATGTGTCACCCATAGTGTAGGTATACTTGGTCTTGCCTCAGTGTGGGGATTTGATGATGGCTTGAGGTCCCTTCCAGCCCTACAAGTCCATGATTCCATGATTTGCTGAAGGTCAGACAGGAAGTCTACTTAAGCCAGGCATTCTAACTGACTCTTGACAGTAAGTGACCTTTGATGTTACTTTTGTGTTCAAATACATAGAAGGGAAAAAGCTGTCTAGTGGAATCTTGCTTTTGAAAGAGAGAGTCAAAGATAGCAGATACAAAAGAGTGAGGTGGAAGTGACAGTTCCTACTATGTTTCTAATATATGTCCCTGCACAAATCCCAAATGATTCAGTTAGCTTACATAAGGATGCAAAAGAACATTATACAACAGCAAAACGAGACGGATGTTGGCTGAATTTTGTAAATGAGAAATTTGCATGGCTATACATAGGGGCTATACATTTTCATTAATTCTCTTTAACTTTTTCTGTGGGAAAGCTAAATCCCTAAAAATCTATATTTAACTTGGTTCTTTTGAACAAGTTGTAAGTTAAGTGAACTGTGTCAAAATGTTCTACAGTCTGTGGAAGTGTTGAAATAGTGTATAGTATTCTGAGCAGTAATGAATGTAAGAATCAACTGGTGAACTTTTTATTTTTATATATCTTTCCATGTCAAGTTCAGAGCAACTAAAATGAATAAAAATTGTATTAAAGTGAAGTAGTGTCATGACATTAGAAAGATAATGCTGACATATCTGTAATTGAGAGAAGTTCATGTTTTGTACAACATTTTTTTTCCACTGACAAATACAAGTCAAATGTTCCTGAATATTGCATAATTTTAGGAAGAATCTCACACCTACTACACAGACTTAGAAACCTAACTTTACTGCTCAGTCCAATTTTGAACTTTGGCTGTTAATTCTTGATAGGAACACGTGAGAAATAAAAATTTAAACCCAACCATTGGTCGTAGGCCTCTCATTTATTTGTTAGCCTTTTATTAAGGGCAGGCCAGCAACACCAGGAAAACTTATTAATGCTGCAGAGGAAAATAGCGCATCAAGGTTTAGTGGGCTAATAGCAGGGCTTAGAATCGGAAGAACTGGGGTCTGCCAATCAGTGGAAATGCAAATTATTCAGACAACCCATATGTGAGTTACAGGTAATGCCAGCTCAACTCTGTGAAGTACTCTGAGATGGACCGATAAAGAGCTCTAGCATACAATCAGGTTTTTTTGCTTTAATCCTACACAAAAATGCTTCACTTATTGCTAGTCCACAAAGGAATCTAGTCTTGTACAGAATGTTACTCTATTTGAAGAATAAAACAGAGTTCAGAACTGTTTTACATATCCTGTCCAAGTGTGTGGACATTATCTATTATTTAAAAAAAGAGATCTTGGTGCTCAGAGGTGTGTCCTGGGGGATTGACTTTGATTTAAGGACACTTTTTCTTGTAAGTTTTCCTAAATATTTTAATTGTAAACAAACATGTTCCCTGCTGCTGCTCCTTTCCTCTTACGTACAACAGTCCTAGTTTACTTACCCTTCCATGTTTCTGGTTTGGGGACTGTCTCATGACTGGCATATTTTACTTTGTTTTTCTCTTCTTAGTTGCCCAGGATAATTTAACTCTGCCATATCGTAATAGACAAAAGGGTGTGGTGGTATGTACATGCCTTTTTCTTTTTCTTTTGATTTGATTTTGATTGAATTTAGCTTACTTTGAATGAAAAGCTCGTAATGATGCCTAATACAGAAGCATAGGTCAAAACATGGCCAGCTAACAGCTCAGGCACAGTAGCCTGTGTGCTTGTAGTGCTTTGAATCTGTAATGCAAACAGATGGGGAAAAAAATTGTCATGTCAAAACAGGGCCTTAGATGCAATTTATATTTTAATCCCCTTTGTGCTCACTGCATAACTGGTTTGTGATAATGACTGTAGTAGTCACAATTTGCAGATTTTATTAGCTTTAATACTACTACTACTAAAACTAGTGTTTGTATAGCACTAGCACCCAAAGGCCCAAATTAGGATCAAGGACTCCTTTTGTCAAGAAGCACAAGAAGGCATGATGCTTAGCTCAAAGAAACCAAAATTTATCCCTTATCATTTTTATACAATTCTTTAATCACTGCATAAGATGGCTGGGCTAATCTGCTGTGACCCAAATTTAGTGAGAGGACACGTGCAACTGCAATCTGCTAGTCCAATTTTTGTTTCTCTCTACAATTTATCTAACTGTAATAAAATCCTAGATGTGCAGGACTGGAAGGGACTCTAAGAGTTCATCTTATCCATCCCTGCCTATAGAGAATCAGGAATAAGTATACATAGAGTCCTAGCTGAGGGTTTCTCAAGCTTTTTCGTTGAGCTCCTATTAAAAATGCTCCAGAAACTCTAAGGCCATCATGGGCTGTGACACTTTTTCTGCCTATCTTGAAAAAAAAAAATTGTATTAAATAGATTGGGACTGACATACCCTTTCCCCCCAACCCCCCCCCCAACAGGTTTTAGTTTATTCTCTGAATTTTGTTGTCAGTGCTGATCAATGATTTTGTCAAGATACATGGGTATCTCTGACAAGCACACATACATTTCATTGTCCGTGTTCAACCTGGTTTGATACTTTTTTTATTGATGTCATGCTGAAAATCCATCTTTGCGTAAGTAGTTGGTACTACTTAGGCTTAAAACTTTCCGCACTGCAAAAGAAGCAGTGATGTATTCATGGCAACGTTCACACACCAGAATGTCTCCAGTGGCATTTCTTTGAACCTGGTTCTGAGGAAACTGTCTGACAAAATGTCAATAATCTCTTCTCACAATTTTGATAGAATATCGGTTGGAAGTTTAGCTTCAGTATTCTCAATAAAAGGTTTTGTAGGCCGTCTACATGCATGTAGCAGCTTGCTGCTGTTATGCTGGTTTTTCTGAACCCAGGAAGTTTAAGCAGACTGGTCAGATCCTTTGCCAGCTCAGGTTTAATTATGTCAAAGTTGCTGATTCATTCCTGAATGAAAGATTTCAAAAATATCTAGGCAGCTTGTGCACCGCAGGATGAATTAGAGAGCTGGTCTAAATGTACTTTGATATGTTTTCTGTTTTTGTAAGAGGGTGGAGGCAAGTCTCTACTGCAGCTCCTGGCTTTATCTAAGGATTGTTTTGAGATAAGTGGACACAGTTTTGTGATGTTGTCACTTTTGTTATAGGCTGTACAGGAAGGCTACAGGTAATAGCAACAACAGAGACCCTGAATTGTTTCAACAGCAGTTTCAGGCAGATAACTGTGCATCAAGTTGTATTTGAAATACTCTCTTCCGCAATAAAGGGCTCAAAACATAGCCTTCGTTACAAATGAAAAGCAAGTTTAAATGCTTCAAACACAGCTCTCCCCTCCGCATGCAGCCTACCAACAGCAGAGAACTTTCTCTTTTCTACGGTGGTTAAATTCTCTTTAAGTGAAACTGTCCTGGAACACAACCGTGGAGAGGTGGGGCAGAATAGTTGGGAAGGGCAGTTTTTCATTTCTGTGCTTAAGAGATGTCTAGGTCATCGATCTACAACAGGAGTGGCCAACCCACGGCTCCCAAGCCGCATTCGGCTTCTCCTTGGAGCTGGAGCCACATGCCAGGAGTGCTGTCCACCTCTCTGCGTATTTGCCCCAGCACTTGGTGGGTGAAGCACATGGTGTTGGTGGCTCCGATGAGTTTCAGGCATTGAGTTAGTGGGGAGAATGGGGGTGTCTGGCTCTCAGGGAGGGGGAGGACATTGAATTAGAGTGTGGAGGGGGCTAGAGGTGCCGGGCTCTGGGGAAAGGGGAGGGTACTGAGGTAGAACGTGGAGGTGGACTGGGGGTGCCTGGCTCTGGAAGAGGGAGGACATTGAATTAGAGTGTGGAGCAGGCTGGGGGCACGTGGCTCTGGGGGAGGAGGGCACTGAGTTAGAGCAGGGGGGCTGGGGATGTCTGGCTCTGGAGGAGGGATGAGGGTTTGGGTTAGAGTGGTGAGCTGAGGGTGCCTGGCTGTGTGGGGGAGAGGCATTGAGCCACATATTATTTATATAGATAAAAACAAATATATAATATGTGGCTCTTTGCACACTGTGTCTCTTAGCCCCTAACTCGTTGGCCACCCCAATCTACAGTGTGTTTCATTTCCCAGATGGATTGGGTAGAGAAATGCTACACCCAGTGTCTAGATGAAATTGTAGCTTGGATGACAGCTTTCTGGTTCTGATTCAGGCCAGATATGAAGACTGGGGGAAGAAGCTTGATGATGTGGCTGAACTCTGCATATGTCCATGCTCGCCAGAGTGCACAATGTATGAAATGGTCACATTGGTTGAGGGTGGGGGTAGGTCCTAAGGTGCTCAAGTAGAAGCTGAGGCCAACCACTTTTTTCCATTTAGATCTGGCAAGATGATCGTGACCTTGCGCTCTGTGGCAGGGTTCACCTTGATTTTTTTTTTCCAGGCCTTTCTTATCTCCAGAATGGGGTGTCATAATTTTCTGTGTGGTTACACTTTGAGGTCATCCAGAAGCTGAAACCAGTGAAGAATGAAACAACTTAAATGTTGAGTGGAGCTGCAGGTTAGTCTAGTGCAGGGTTCCCAAACTTTATATAGTTGGAACCCAGTTTTTTTCAGTACCCTTTTTGTGGCCCAAAAATATAAACACATTATTTTTATATATATATATATGTTCACCGTTTATTATGTATTAATAATAATAGTACATAATAATATACATCTTGATATAAAATACTTAAGTGCCTAACTTGTTACCTTAACTGTGGGAAAATATGAAATGTACCAAATTAATATGCTCGTGTGTGATAATCTGTATATTTTCTAAGGACTGGCATTCCCCCACCTCCCCCAAGATCAGTACTGGGCCACAGACCACACTTGGGGAAGCGGTGGTCTAGTGCACTGCACAGGCATCTAGTAACATCCCCTGTGGGATTCAAGTTGTTGGTTTTAGACCTGATTACTTGACAGCATATGCATACTGCCAGAGTTCAGGTCAGTGGAAGCATCTGAGCTAGCTCCTACACCAGCTCGTTTGTAAACAAGGAAGCTGCTGGCATAGTATTCCCTTTGAGGGCATATTGTATCATGGAACTCTGTTTCCTCGCTAGGTGTGGCAGGTGGACATCCACACCTTTCCTCTGCTCTCTCTATGCACTCTTGGGGACATTCAGTTGTCAAACACCAAAGTGTAGTTCATTTGCATTTGTTCTTTCCACCACCTTATAGGTGTGTACATCATAAATATTTACGCTTTCCATTTCCCCAAGCTCTCTGGTTGTGCTGGGGAAGAAAGCTCTATCTAGAGATCCTTCCTAGTTCTTGCTCTTCTGGACTGTCTCTCTTCCCTTTCCTTTATTCCTGTGCCACCTTATTTCTTCTGTGTTAATGAGCCAGTTTACTAATTATTATTCCCCTGGCCCATTCTAATCTAGCGGTCTCAGGTCCACTCTGGGTGGAATTATTTTGATGTTTAAGTAACCAGATTGCTGACTCAGCTGTTGGTTTCCAGCACCTTGTCATACTGAACTAGAGCTCAAGTTTTTTTAAACCTTCCAAGACATGCTGTAAAGCCCATCTCTTTTCATCCTTCAAGACTTCAGGGAAATGGATAGTTCAGTAGTTTGAGCATTGGCTTGCTGAACCCAAGGCTGTGAGCTCAGTCCTTGAGGAGGCCATTCTAGGGGTCTGGGGCAAATAGATTTAAAAAAACAATCTGTCAGGGGTGGTCCTTGGCCCTGCCAAGAGGGCAGGGGACTGGACTCAGTGACCGTCCCGTTCTATGAGATGTGTGTCTCCATATATTATTTATGGGGAGAGAAGAAGGGGCATTGTTGGCTTTATTTATTAACCATTTTTTGCGTATGTTAATTTTGTTTGTGTTTTAACTTATGGGATAGATGATAGAGCAAGGCTGGGCAATAATTTTAGGAGACAGCCACTCCATGAATTTTGGTACAGATTATGGGCTGTCTCTGAGCTCCCTGGAAGGGTGGGACCTTGGGCAGAAGGCTTGTGTGGCTACAGAGACTGTGTATGTGAGTATGAAAGAGGACAATTTGTGTATGTATGTGTAAGAGAGAGGCTTTGTGATGCAGATTGGGTGTGAGCTGCAGTTTATATGTCACAGTGATTGTGTATGTGGCACAGACTGGGTAGATCTGACAGAGGCATAGTGTGTGTGTCTGTATTCTGGCTGCTGCTGAGTAAGCTTCCGAGAGGAGCCACCCTTTGTCACTGTAAGGGAAATTTGTCCAGCTCTTTTGTCTTTCCTGTCCGCCCACTGCCACCCCACCCCATATCTGAACTCCTGAGTGAGTTACTTACCATGCTTCAGACTGGAACAGTTCCACTGTTTCCCCCCACCCCTCTCTTTGATCCCTGCTCTACAGAGATGGGAATTGGGGCAGGAGAACATCCTGACTTCAGCACTCCCCTTTCCACTTTGCATACCCTATTAAGAGCTTCTGAAACATTTTTCCCCTGAATTTCATACCCTTCCATATATTCTTGAAATGCCAAAAAAAAACCTTGTAAAATCAACCAGGAGAGCAAATCATTGCTAAAGAAGTTCTGGGTTGTTTGTTTCGTTTAAATTCAGATTCACTATTTTATCTCAAGATTCGTATCTGATGTCTTCTTAAATTACTCCTGAAGATAAGTGAGATTCTCATCTTTTTAATGAAAGTTCGTAGCCTTCATATTTGCAGAGGACAGTTTGAAAATGTGACTGGTATGTTTTCCATAGCTCAGAAACAAGAAGGAAACTAAAGAACTTAAAATTTGGTTTTTTTAGAAAGTTTTTTGGCTTTTTCTTTTGGGGTCACTCATGATTTTTGAATAGTTAGGTTTTGGCAATAGTACTTGCTTCGAAAAGATTGTGCTGCAAAAAAAGCTCCCAAACTGTATTTTGTATAGTTAAGAGTGCAAGTAAATCAAAAATAGTTCAGCAGAATTGTTTTGGATCTTTAAAAATAACCTAACTTTTTGATGTGGTATGTACAGACCAGCTGCAGCTGAATGCACAGCATGACTTAGGGTAGAGCAGGATAGGAGGGATCCTTGCAAAGGATGCGTAATGCACTCTCCCAATCCAGATCCAGCCCTGCATCCTGAGTACTGCTTCAGTCTGCACAAGCTGCCAGAATCCTTAAGGGCTCAAAACCATAATCTGCGTGCTAGGAAGCCCGGGGAACTGTCCACAATTTCCCTGCCCCCAGCATAGAATGTGTGCCTGCCTTTGCAACTGTAATCCACGTGTCTTGTGAGTGTGGTATGCTGTCCCATCTAGTACCACTGAGACCGCTAATGGAGAAAATGTCTGCTTTTTAGCCTTTGCTGGTAGTCAGCTGGCTTTTAGCTCACGCAGTAGAGGCTCGTGCACAAAGCTCCAGAGGTCCCAGGTTTGAATTGGCCTGTTGGCAATGCACAACACCTCCACTGCCCCCTAAGTTGGCAATTCTCATTTGGGAGTCTGCTAGCCCTTTGCCTGAGACCTGGCATTACACCTCCCCATTGTGTCTGAAGCCGGGAGCAGATGCAGGGGCTCAAGCTAGTGCCCCCACCCAACATACCGCCTGAAAGCAGGGAGTAGTGTGCGACTGAAGCTAATGCCTTGGCCTCTACCTGAAGTCAAGTGCAGCATGGTGCTGAAGGTGGGCCCCCCCAGCACCTCTCCCATCAAAGCTAGAATCCACGTAGTACTGAAGCCCTGAGCCTCTTGGTTGGGGGGGGAGCGGAGGACTGGGAGTTGTGTGCCCCCACCACCCAACTGCAGTATCTTAACCAGAGTTGGGTGATCCAGCAGTAGCTCCTCCTCTCCTCCAGCCTCCCTCAGTCCCAACCTGCTGGCCATGTTGTAGTGGTAAGCCAGAGCCAGACAGTGCAAGGCAGCTGCTCCTCTGGTCAGTTGTGCCATGAAGTGGGCAGCTGTGGCATTCTCCTGTCTGCTGCTGGTGCCCAATGGTGCAGCTGCTCTTCAGCTTCTAGCTCCCTTTGACTGACTGTTCACACAGCCAGTAAGGGTTCCCTGGGTGAGAGTGAGATGAAGCCGGCTCTGGGACCAGCAAAGCTCTTGGGGCGCAGCCACTTCATAGGGAGCCCACCTGGCACATAGCCACAGGCTACTGCTCTCCTCCCTTGTGCTCTGATCTACCCTCAGGCCACCCTTTCCTGCACCATGGGGACACTTTTAGAGTTGAGTGTTCCCCACCTCCAAGTTACTTTTTTTTGTTTCATATCTCCATAACATGCAACCTCCCCCTCACCTTAGCATTGCCTCCATGGACCCTACTGTGTGGAGCTGGCGTGAGCCTCACCAGCCTTTGTCTGCTCCCTGTCCACATCCCCTCAGTAGAAATCAAACTATGCTTATGCCCCTGTCCCTCCTCAACAGCCTGGAGCACTGAGTTCCCCCAACCCACCCACCAGACCCTGCAGTTTTTATAACATGTTGCAGGGGACCACAGCAAGAAAAAGGTTAAAAACCCCTGTGCTAGGCTCTGCTTAGGTACAGCTGAACTATACAGAATCAAAACACATTAATATTAAAGCATATTTTCTCAACCACAAAATATTCTACCAAATTCAGTGATTTGTGTTAGATTTACTTGTGCCATTTATGCTGGGGTAATATAAGGAAGATATTTCACTGGGCTTTCCTCTACTGTAAATTTTAGAGACTTTGTTTGAACAAGAACTCTTCCAAAATGTTAAGAGGTAGGTCGTCAAATTCAGTATACAGCTTCCTCTTAAGTTAAAGCAAGATAAGGGTTGGGTTGTGCCGTGAAAACGGGATGTGCCTGTAATGGGATTGGCACATAAAACCATACAGAAAAGAGACAGAATCAACAAATCGAGTACGGTCCTAAAACTGACATGACTGAGGGAACGTTGAAAGAGGTTGAACCTAGATGAGCCAAAAAAGTAGGATAAAACTGGAATAGGATTGCTACTAGAAAACCTTACAGAAAAGTGATAAGACAGAAATTTGGAATAGTGCTCTGTTTTGGCACAGTTCAATCAATGGTTAAGCTTTGAAATCTAGATGAAAATATTTTTGGAAATAAAATTGACTATGGCCCTCTTTTGTTAAAACAAAGCAGAAGATAAGACTTCATAGGGATGAAGAAAAGGCATTTGGTGAAATTGCCATTTAAAAATTTTACTACAAAAATTAAATGGGCCATTTTTACTTTTTTTTTTAAGAAATATGACAAAAATTAACTTGGTAAAAATAACACTGGATTTTTGAAAAAATACAATCAGTTAAATAAAGCATGTATATTTTCCTTTTCTTCCCCCCGAGAAAGCCCCTCAGAACCTCAAGTACCTGAGTAATGCCAAGTACATGTGCTGGTTGCATAGAGACAAACAATTCCCTCATTGTATTGGCTTGAAGACTGCTTTGTGGTGTAGAATATGTGCACTTACTTATATAGTAACAATTCTTTTGTCCACAAACTGCATCTTTATTATGTAACAAAAAGTCAGTCTTGTTGCATTTTAAAGACTAACAAAATGATTTATTAGGTGAAGAACTTTTATGGGGCAGACCCACTTCTTCAGATCTGGAAATTCTGTTAAAAGTAAACGGACATTACGAGAATTTAACAGAAAAATTAAAACCATTTTGGGTTTTTTCTGACAAATCAGCTACATAGGACAGTAGGAGCAGGGGGGCAAGGAGGGGAGAAGAGAGGGAAGAAAAGTACTTACTGCAAGTGTTTTAAGTTAAGTGAGTTGCCTGAGGTCACTACAAATATCAAAGATGGGGAAGCAGTCCTTGTAATGTGTAAGGTAACTGCTGGCTTTCTTCGCTGTGCCTGTTTTAAGCTCTGTGTGAATATTTTGTTTGGCTTTTCAACATAAAAACTTATTCTGTCCTGGTCCATTGACATTTTATTTCTTAACTCCTTTCCTCCGCTAAGGATCTAAATAACCCCTCTATTCGCTTATGTGATTCACTTTAATAGGAATTACTTGAGTGTAATTATTTCATCTGTTAAGTTCTTCACAGCCCAGTGTTACAGGTTCTTAGACTGCAGTGATTCTTTAATTTTGACTGGGTTTCAAGGCCCTTGACAAATCCTGTAAATAGTGGTTGCTGTATCTGCCTGCTTTGTAGTCCAAGATGATGCTTTTGCTTTTGCTTGTTCCAGCCATCTCTCAGTGATTTTGCTGTGATATTGAGTCAAATTTACCAACATAGCTGTAGCTAGCTTCTTCAGTGCTTAATTTTTATTTAAAATGTGAGCTTCTATGTAATTATAAAAGTGTTCTTTGTAAAGTAAAACTAGTGCCAAGAATGTGGTTTCTTTTGGTTTATACCTGAAGAATGCCAGACACGATATGTGGCATGCTTTCCGCCACCCTTGAATCAAAACTAGAATGTGAAAGTTCCATTAGTGGACGTGTGCATGTAGGCATTTACAGGGTCATATCACTTCTTATTTTCAAAGTCCATAAAAGGCTCTGCATGGATGAAGTTTATAAATATGCATTAAAACTGTCATTTGTTATAAAACTGATTCAGATTTGTGACTTAAGGACCTCTTGATGCCTACTTTCAGGGGGAACACCCTTGGGTTCACTCAAAGGGATTATGTAAAGTCTCTTAGGAAGGCTTGTATCACACTGGTTATCATAATAATTGTAAAATGCATGTATGGAAAATATGTACACATGCTGAGAATCATGCTCTCTAGGCCTTATAGTTTAAAGGGAGCTTACTCAGAGGTAACATGCCTTGAGATAAATTTCTCCAGACCAGAGGTGAGACACTTATCTCCTTGGTGAACCTTTTTGTCTTGTGCGTGTCACAATAGAAGTCTGTTACATATTCCATCAAATGCTAGTGAAGAGTATGTGGAGACTGCAGAAGAAAATTAATAGGAAAGGTGAACAGAGTGGAAGGGAAATTCCGTTTTCAGGTAACGATCAAAAGTCTGGTCTGATATACATGAAAGTGCAAAGACATCCATTGGTAGCCCTTAGTGGAGAGTTGGGCAGTAATTTTTGATGCAAGGGAGGGCAGACAGTTCAAGAATTGGGAAAAGGGGTCAGAGGCTGCCCTTTTCTGTGATATTGATGGAGGGGTGCCAGGTCTGGGGTAGAATTTGAGTACAAGAGGGAGTTCTGAGCCCGAGACTGGAGTGTAGGGGGGAAATGGGTTCTGGGAGGGAGTTTAGGTACAGGAGGTGTTCTGACTTGGAGCAGGGGTGCAGGAGGGGAACACTGTGAAGGAGAGTTTGGCTGCAGGCAGGGT
The DNA here is from genome assembly GCF_033958435.1 of Carettochelys insculpta. Taxonomy (NCBI): domain Eukaryota; kingdom Metazoa; phylum Chordata; order Testudines; family Carettochelyidae; genus Carettochelys; species Carettochelys insculpta. The sequence continues at coordinate 16,018,067 of NC_134140.1, forward strand.
TTCTGACACGCAGGGATGCAGGAGGGCAAGGCGGAGAATTTGGGTTCAAGAGGGGTTTGTGGCCTAGAGAAGGAAGTTGGAATGTGGGAGCAAGTGCCAGGTGTAGGCTTTGGCTGGGAGGCACTAACCATAGGCAGTTTGCAACCAGCAGCCCAGTGGGATCCCTAGGCAGGCTCCTTGCTGCTACAGACCCACATGCTGCTCAAAACGGTGGACTATTGGGGCGGCATGTGTCTGTTCTTGGTATGCCTCTTGGGAGGGGGGCAGTGAGTCTCTGTTTGTTGCATTCGCTTATGAGAAGTGCCCCTGCAGCTCCCATGGACCAGAAACCAGATACCCCTGTTCCCTGAAGGGGCACATTCCATGAAGAGACACGCTGGCCCCAGTAGCTGGCTGCTTTGAGCAATATGTGGGGACATGGCAGCAAGGGAACCTGCTTGAAGGTACTGCTGGGCCACAGCAGGCATGATCCAAATGTTTGGCAGTGCCAATGAACTTGATCTATGAAAGGATCTTGGTCATCTCAGCTGCAAATGCTGGTGGAAAGAGATGTGGAGTAAGCTGCCATGTAGGAAAATGAGAATGTTTTATAAGTTAAATTTTGGCTTTACAAAGAATGTTTTGTTTTTATATGTATTTGTCTCTTGAATCTCTGCTTTTTGATAAACATTTTTGTTTTTGATATAAATGCATCTGAATGCTATGTGTTAATCAGAGGGGTAATCCTTAGCTGAGTCTTGTAAGTGTAACCCACACACACGTGTGGTTACATGTCCCATGTAGTGGTACCTAGACCACTTCACAGAGAATAAGTGCCCTCTACAGCCTAAGCTGAGAGCCATCTGGCCTTTAGCTTAAGCTCCAGAGGTCCCTGGTTTGAGTCTGCCTGAAGGCAGTTACATGAGCCCCTATGCACTGTTTCTTAGGGAATAAAGCCATGGTACCCAACACACTAGCCACATGGGCTATTTGGTGGGTTGAGTGTGGCCAGTTGGCTTGAACAATAAATATATTTTCAGACTAGTGTGTCTAGTTTGCTATAGCAATAGTAGCCACCACAGTGGTTACTGCTTCAGAACTGGTTGGTTGCCATGGGAATGAATAGAGGATCTGAGAGTTCTATGAATATTCTGTGGCAGGATCCCTCCATATTGATGCTCAGGGGACTTTGAGTGATGTGTGCCAGCTACTACCCTGTATGGAGAAAGGGAGGTCTGTAACTGTTGCCAGAAGCTGCTGGAGTCAGGAAGCTGATTGACAGCAGGCACAGAAAAGACTCCCTCATGCTAAGGGCAGGTAGCAGTTAAGTGCCTCACAGCTCCAAGTATCCCCCAGTATATGCTATGTTACCAACCCTATAACAGGAACTTGGCATGCACAGAAAATAGAAGAGAAACTTTTGGGAAGGAAACCAGCTCATGTTAAATTAACATTAAAAGGAGAGAGGGAATGTAACCTATTGCATTTTACTCTTCACAAGTGCTAATTTCTTTACTGAGTGAAATAACGTTGATATGACATTTAGCTTCTTTTATGCTTAGATAGTTCATAAACAGATCTTTTCTCACTTTAATCCATTATCTGAAAAATATCCAATAGACTTTGATTATCATTCATGTAGTAATTACACCAGTTGAAACTGGTAAGAGTGGCATTTTGCTATGTGCTCTACTCTCACAGTGCTTGCTCTAAAAAGGTTACAGCCCACATCAAAAACGAAACAAAGGATGGGGAAAGGAGCTGTAAATGCCATTGTTTGGATGGGAACTACACACAGACTAAGACCAGAATTTTCAAATTCACTAGTCAGTTTGGATGTGCAAGTTGAGAGAGCAGTAAGGAATCTTGTTTTCAGAGGGTGGTTGCTCAGCACTTCCTGAAACCTAGGCCCTTTGAGTTGTACCATGCTGTGCTGTCACATCAGCTGATTTATTTTTAACAAATTTGACTCAAATAACTTGTCCACTATTGCACAGAAACTCTTTAACAAAGGTATGTATTTAAGTACCTAAATTCTAACAACTTACCTAACAATTTGTATTTTAGGTACCTTACGAAACACTGAACAAACGGTTTCGAGCTGCACAGAAAAATATTGATCGAGAGACAAGCCACGTTACTATGGTTGTTGCAGAATTGGAGAAGACATTGAGCAGCTGTCCGGCTGTTGATTCAGTTGTTAGTCTCCTTGATGGAGTAGTTGAAAAGCTCAGTGTTCTGAAAAGAAAGGTAACTGGTATTTTTTACTCTTTGCTTTATCTTCTTTTCTCATTTCAAAAAATTATCTGACACTGTGTTAAGTTACCCCACACTTTCATTCATGTGTTCCAAAAATAAATTCTAATGGCACAAGAAAGCCTTGACGGTATATTGTGAAGTGAATAGCAGAAAATAATTGTATCTTGCTTCACTGTGCCTATGAAATTTGACCTTATGTTCCATGATTTAGTGTCACAGAAAATCTCTTGAAGCCATTAAGTGAGTTGGTTATATCACTCCACTTCCCAGCAGAAAGAAATCTGCATCAAATCACCACTAAAACTGTATTAATTCGCACATTTGTTGACTTACTTGTCGGAGAGGCCATGGATGGGAAGCTCATGGAAATGGAACCACACTCAGTTCTAGATTGGGTTCTTGCAGATCGCAACTTAAGCTTTTTGGCAGGATAGTGTTGAGTTTCCACAACTGTCAGTTGCACACTTCTGATGAATATTAAATTCACACATTGGAGTGGTGCCAGTAGAAATGACCAAATGAAGTTTTTTTTTAAAAAATAAAAAATAAAAAATACTTCATTGGGTATAGCTGTTGTTTTAAAAGCTCTTAGAGTACAGTGCAGCACTGTTTCAGCCTCTTCCTTTTTTGGGTTGTTGGCCCCTTTTAAGAAGAAAAAATTGTAAGTTCAAGATGTACAAAATGTACTGTATATTAAATTCCTGTTTTCCATGGGAAAGCTGCCTCTTCAGTCTGAGACCAATCAAAACTCTTGTGTTTCTATGTCAGAAATGCAGCAGAACAGTGAGAATGGGTTCCCCTTCACAGGCTTTGAGCCACACTTTAGAAGATCACATGAGCATTACAGCAACAGACATGTTTAGAAATTTGAATAAGGTTACAGAAGACATTGTAGAGTTACCCGTGACCCTACACAATATTTAGCAGGTTCTTAATAAAGTAACATTGTAAAACGTGCTTGATCTGTCATCTGTGGCTTTTTTAATTTTTGGTGCAACTGTATGTTTAAAATGTAACCTGCAAGTAATTGGGTTGTATAACTTGTCCTGACTTATGCTATGTAAAGATGGACATGCGGATGGTGGCTGTTTTAACTATTCATGCTTAAGAGCTTTATTTTGAGATGTAGCTGGAATGTCAAATGTTACTTTCCCTGGTTTTGCAGGAAGATTTCTGTTAGAGACAGAAGGAGTTTGGTAGATGTATCATGTAATCTTGAGCTGGAATAGACTAGATAGTGGAGTGAATCTTTGAGGCTTACTTTCTTCTAAGAGGTTAAACATTGATGTTATATTGGTATAACTAGGCAAACCAAAGAAATTCCTTGCTTTATTGGTTAGCTTCGTTGATTAGTTTCTTGTGATTTCACAAACTTATTAATTCTCCAGTCACCAGAGTGTTCCAAATTTGAAATGTATGTGGATATTTAACACAGAAATTTGCCCAGCCTTTTTTAAATAAGGGTAGACTGATACATAGCTGCCTTCATCTATCCTGGTCTTCATTACGTATATTGTGCTCTCCTTTTACGCCTCCTGTGCAAGTCATATTCAAAATAAGTTCTCTAAGTGTGCAGAAGGTGAGTAGACTTGTTGACTTCACCAAAGCAGTCATATAAGTAAATGATGAGAAACAATACTGATCATACCTATTATATGAGGGACAGGGCAGAAATCTTCCCTGGAAACATTCCTTGTTTCCTTTTGGAGATCAGTATTTCCAGTTTCTTTCATTTAAAAAGGTTAAAGTCGAAGATGGGGAATGTTTGTCTAATCCAAAAAGATAGTGTTCCAAACCAAGTGTGGAATGGTGGGGGAGGGGGGCTGGTTTTGTCTTACAGCTGCAGCCAGAGGCCTCAATTTAGGTTTGTATTAAATTTGGTATAAACCTAAAGAAAGCTCCTTCCCCAGCAGTTTTCTTATTTTGGTTAGTTTTAAATTTTCCAGATGTCACCTCACTGCTGCTGAATGGAGGGGAATAATCACTTCCCTTTATCTGCTGGCAGTGTTCCTACTAATGCAACCTGGTGTGCTGTTAGCCTTCTTAACAGTGTGCGCTTGTTGCTGACTCATAAGATTTCTTTTGACCAATCCTCCAGTCTTTCTAAGTCACTCCTGATCCTATTCCTACCCTCCAGCATATTTACCTTTCCCCTCAGATTAATGTCATCCATAAACTTGGTGAGGGTGCAATCCATCCCATCCTGATTATTAATACAGATGTTGAACAGAATCACACCCTGGACTGACCTCTGGGGCACTCTTCTTGATAATTGCTGTCAATTAGACATCAAGATGTTGATTGCCACCCACTGAACCCAATAACATAGCAAGTTTTCTGTCTACCTTACCCCAAACAAGAGTGTAGAATCAGTCGCTTTATCCAAGCTATATCTCTTTAAATGCTGACCAAAATACTGTGCTAGAACGTATCAAAAGCTTTGCTAAAGTCCATGTATATTGTGCTCAATCTTTCCCCATGTTCACAGAGCCAGTTATTTCATCATCAAAGGCAATTAAATTGCTCAGGCACGACTTGCCTGTGTTGAATCCATGCTGACTGTTAAATATATAAATGTATGTATGCATCTGGAGGAAGAAAATGTAGGTCATATTTCTGGGATGGGGACTCCACACTGTGAAGCAGTGACTGAAAAAAAAGTTTGGGGCAGTGGTTACTAATCGGCTGAATATGAAATCCCAGTATAATGCTCTAGCCAAAAGGTTAAAGAAGGCCTTTGATGCACAAACAGGAGAATCTTGATTAGGAGGCTTTGTTTCTCTGTATTTGGCACTCGTGCAGTCACTGCTGGAATACTGTGTCAAATTCTGGTGGCCATAGTTCAAGAAGGGTGGTGATAAATTGGAGAGAGTTGAGAGAAGAGCCATGAGAATGGTTAAAAGTTTAGAAAACATGCCATAGATGGAGTTCCTTCAGTCTATCACTATATTTCACTTAACACAGAATTTGGAGGGATAACTTGATTAGTCTGTAACTATGTACATGGGGAACAAATATTTGTTAATGGGTTAGCAGACAAGGGGTACAACACCCAATGGCTAGAAGTTAAAACTAGACAGGTGCATCCTGGAAATAAAAAAAAAAATTTTTTTTGCTGTGAGAGTGATTTCATCTTTGGAAAAATTTACCAAATGGTGAATTCTCTATCACTTTTTTTCCCCTCCTCCTCTTCCTTGTCTTCTTAGCTACACAGTCAGCTATAGTGATTGTTCCCATTTTGGTCTGTATCTGTGTACTAGCAAGGGCGTGATAGGCCAAAAGGCCAACATTGGAACAGATTTGATGCACCCATGTAATGCCTGTTGGTGAAATTTTTACTTTATTACAAGCCATCCAGATAATAACATTCACTGGAATGTCTTGTGGCATTTTGGTGACATGTCTGAAAAACTTAAGACAATGGTGGATAATGTCCCCAGTAGTCTGTAGACTAGAGGAAGCATAAAAGTCTGTGTGAGGAATGAAGTTGTTCCATTTTATGCCCAATATACAACATTGGCATTCTAGTACGGAGCTCATCAGTATAGTCAAAGTCTGAGAGCAAGAGATCACTGAAATTGATCCTTGTAGATCTGACAAAATGTTGCATTATGAAATCCGTTGCCCAATAGACGAGTACAGAGATAAAGGCTCAGCCCTACCTGGCCCCGAATACTGATTTAAAATGTGTTGACATCTGATTCCCCTGACATACATGGGCAGTAGTTCCTTAATGCAGCTCACTCATTAAGTCCAGCAGGGTGGTTGGGATACCTGCACGTTTTAAGGCCTTCAAAAGCATGATCCACAGTTGAGTCAAATGCAACGGTAAGGTCAATATGTGCTACATACATTGAGATCAAGAAGCCCCTTCATCTCTGACAACAAGCAGAGGGCTAAAATGGCATCTAATTTGAATATCATAAAGCCTGATAGTTGGGGGTTACTCTTCCAATGTAGCATTGGCTCCAAAAGTGCACAAATAACTTCCCTGTTATGGACAACAAAACAATCATCCTGTATCTCTGATATTCACTGCATGATCCAGTGCTTGTATGATGTGAGATCACAGTACCATCCTATCAGGTGGTTGGAAGGATTCCAATTTTCCATGTTAGGTGGAAGATGGCCAGAAGTGATTTTGCTACAGGGTCAAAAGTTCATTTTAGCAGCTCCAGGAGGATGTCGCGTGTGCCAGTTGCACATCCATTTTTCAGTTTGCAGTGTAATGACAACTTTTAAATCAAGGCTGTATATTATTTATAAATTATATGCTCTAGGAATTAGTTTGGAGAAGGCCTATGGCCACTGTTATGCGGGTCATACTAAATGAATGCAGGTCAGACTAAATGGTCCTTTCTGGCTTTGAAATCAATGTGTGTATTGATGGAGCTGTAGTAGAAACCACAAAAAGAAGACACATTATCTAAGAGTAAAGCACTAGGAAAAGATGTGTGCTATATCCTTTTCACAGAATCATAGGGCTGGAAGGGACCTCAGGAGGTCATCTAGTCCAGCCCCTGCTTCAAGCAGGATTAACCCCCACTAAGTCATCCCAGCCAGGACCTTGTCCATCTGGGACTTAAAAACCTCGAGAGATGGAGAATCCACCACCTCTCTAGGCAATGCATTCCAATGCTTTACCACCTTCCTGGTGAAGTAGTTTTTCCTAATATCTAGCCTACACCTCTCCCTCTTCAACTTCAGACCATTACTCCTTGTTCCGTCATCTGCCACCACTGAGAACAGTTTCTCACCCTCCTCTTTAGAGCTCCCCTTCAGCAAGTTGAAGGCTGCTATTAAATCACCCCTCAGTCTTCTCTTCTGTAAACTAAACAAGCCCAAATCTCTGTCTATCCTCATAGGTCTTGTGCGCCAACCCCTTAATCACTTTTGTTGCCCTCCGCTGAACCTGCTCCAACAAATCCACATCCTTGTTTTAATTGGGGGGTGCAAACTGGACACACTATTCCAGATGTGACCTCACCAGTGCCGAATAGAGGGGAACAACTACTTCTCTAGATCTGCTTGAAATGGTCTTCCTAATGCACCCTAGTATGCTGTTAGCTTTCTTGTCTACAAGGGCGCACTGTTTCCTCATATCCAGTCTTTCATCCACCATAACCCCTAGTTCCCTTTCCATCATACTGCTGCTGAGCCAGTTGGTCCCCAGCCTGTAACAATGCTTGGGATTCTTTTGCCCCAGGTGCAGGACTCTACACTTCTTGTTGAACCGCATCAGATTTCTTTTGGCCCAGTCCTCCAATTTATTCAGGTCACTCTGGATTCTCTCTCAATCCTCCAATTTATCTACCTCTCCTCCTAGTTTTGTGTCATCCGCAAACTTGCTGAGGGTGCAATCCAGTCCCTCATCCAGGTCATTAATAAAGATGTTGAATAACACTGGCCCCAGAACCGAGCTTTGCGGCACTCAAGCCAGCTTTCTATCCATCTTATAGTCCAAGGATCCAATCCATATTTCCTTAACTTATGGATAAGAATGTTGTGGGAGACCATACCAAAAGCCTTGCTGAAGTCAAGGTATGTCACATCCACTGACTTCACCATGTCCACAGAGCCTGTTACCTCGTCATAGAAGCTAATCAGATTGGTCAGGCAGGACTTGCCCCTGGTGAATCCATGTTGGCTACTTTTGATCGCATTTCCCTCTTCCAAGTGCTCCAAAATGGATTCCTTAAGGATTCCCTCCATTATTTTCCCAGGGATTGAGGTAAGGCTGACTGGTCTATAGTTCCCTGGATTGTTCTTCTTTCCTTTTTTAAAGATGGGCACTACGTTTGCCTTCTTCCAGTCATCCAGTACCTCCCCCGATCTCCAAGAGTCTTCAAGGATAACGGCCAAAGGTTCAGCAATGACCTCTGCCAATTCCCTCAGTACCCTCGGGTGCATTAAATTCAGACCTATGGACTTGTGCACATCTGTTTCTTCTGGATAGCTCAGAACTTGTTCCTTCCCCACAGGTAGGTGCCCTCCACCTTCCCATACTACATTGTCTAGGACCGTCAAGTGGAAGTTGACTTTGTCCGCGAAGACTGAGGCAAAAAAAAGCATTGAGTACTCCAGCTTTTCCTACATCATCTATCACTAGGTTACCTCCCTCATCCAGTAATGGCCCCACACCTTCTCTGATAACCCGTTTATTGTTAACATGCTTGTAGGAACCCTTCTTGTTACTCTTCACATCCCTCGCCAGCTGCAGTTCCAATTGTGTTTTCGCTTTCCTGATTACTGCCCGGCATTCTCCAGCCATATATTTGTACTCCTCCTTAGTCAACTGTCCATGTTTCCATTTCTTGTATGCATCCTTTTTGAATTTAAGCTAACTAAGGATATCCCCGTTAAGCCAAGCTGGTTGCCTACCATGTTTGCACTTCTCGCTATGCAGCAGGATGATTTGTTCCTGTGCCTTCAGTAAGACTTCTTTAAAATATTGCCAGTTCTCTTGAACTCTTTTCCCCTTCATGTTCATTTCCCAAGGGATCCTGCTCATCAGTTCTCTCAGGGAGTCATAGTCTGCTCTCCTGAAATCAAGGGTCTGTATGTTACTGCTCACCTTTCTTCCTTTTGTCCAGATCCTGAAATCTACGATCTTATGCTCACTGCAGCCCAGGTTTCCTTCCACTTCTATTTTATCTACTATTTCTTCCCTGTTTGTGAGCAGCAGGTCAAGTTGTGCACGGCCCCTGCTCGGTTCCTTCAGCACTTGTACCAAGAAGTTATCCCCAACATTCTCCAGAAACTTCCTGGATTGTCTGTGTGCTGCTGTATTGAACAATTATTCTGATCAATTTAGAGCACATTCATTCCAAAAATCTAGTTACAAAATATACACAAGAGATCTGGGATGTAATTTGAGTAAATAATAAGGCTTGACAAGAGCCTAGTATCTTGTGCTATGAAGAACCCATAGCATGGTGACTATTCTCTTCTGTAAGATAGACAGTTTCCAGGCTGAGGTTTCACTTCGAGGAATAGCCAAGTGTATAGTTGGGACATGCTCTTGTCGGATGGCTTTGTCAGCCTGCCATTCTGTCACCAAGAGAGATGCTGCCATTTACTCATAAAAGTGAAGGAAGGGCTGCCAGAATATTATCCGCAGCAGACCATTAACTGAAGAATTTGTAGGAACTAGTTGAGATTTGATCTTCATTCAGAGGTAGATTAATTATGCTGACAGAAGAAGCTCCACCATTGGTGTGGTAGGGTCTTTGCTGAAGTGCTCCAGTGGTGCAGTTGTACCAGTGTAGACTTGCCCTGAAACCCGAGGCTGATATTGAAGATCTCCTTTGCCGGCCTTGCTTATTTCAGTAGTGGGAACTATTAAACTGAAGAGGGTCACTTTGTGCTGATAATCAGATGAAAACTTCAGACTTTGACTCAAGGTCTGACCAGATTTAGTTCATTACTTTACTCGAAGATCACCATCCAACAAACTGTGGTGTAACTTAGGTGCAAAGTGCCAGATTGTCAACTGGTGGAAACCAGTGTAACTCCATTAGCTCTAACAGAGTTATATAAATTTACGGCAGCTGAGGTGTAATCCAAAGACTGTGTAAGAACTGAAGATCTTCAGTAACAGTAATGCTGCTGGCTCCAACTCTTCTTCATAGGTCTGAAACCTCTTACTGAGCTGGATTGAATGTTGCTATAAATAAGTTGGCAGGGCAGTCGGACTAACACCAAAAGGCTCTGATCAGTCCACATGCTCAGGTCGTGTTTATTAATCAAGATAACTACACAAAAGTTTCAGAATTATACAGAACATTTAACAGGGCCTTTTTTCCCTTTCCACATCTAGGAAGGGAGAGCACACAGCACGTTTTGACTACTGCCAAGAGCCCCTTCCTGGGTCCTTCTCTGCTGGTCTCACTGCTAACTGTCTGCAGCTGCTATTTGTGTCAAATACTCCTGTCAACCTGCAGTCATTTGAACTATGTCATGTGCTCCCTGAACTCACTCTCCTCAGTCTTAAGGGCTGTGCCTTGGAACAGGGTGGAAGGATGTTTACCTGTCATGCATGCTCTTCTTTCTTCATTGAAGAAAGGGTCTCAGATCATAAAACTGATCTTCAGATAGTTTTCAGCTTTCATTTTACCACCTCCCTCTGACTCTGGTTATAAAATGCAGGTAATGATGCTTAACTTCTTCATGAAGTGCTTTGCCATGTATGGATGAGAGCTTGGTATTCATTTTGCAGGCAATACTCAGTCATCAGCTCAAGGTTGCATTCTGTTTGCTTGAGAATCTGCCAGTTTAGCTCTGCCTCATCAGCTAACATAGAGATGCAGATCTTTGGATATAGAACTCCTCAGAACTGAAGTCATGAAAGTTAACTTTATGGTGCAGCTGGACATTAAACTGGATAAGTCTCCAACTTTTGAGCAGGTGTTTTTTCTAACCCGCTTAATTCCTAGCTACCCACATTTGAGCCACATACATCCTCATGCATCTGTCACTTGATCCCGGTGTGACTGGGGAAACCTGCACTTCTTCTTGAATAGTATGTTCTGCTATATACTCTGTGGTAGTGGAAGCCATCTCTCATGCTTCACCCATCTTGGAGAAGGACTGGCTAGACTTGCTTTGCTCTGGGGTAGTAGAAACTCATGTAGAATTAGAAGGCAGTAGCTGAGGATTGACAAATGATACCTTCTAGCTTTTCCTCTCCCTTACTCATGGTGAAACGCAGGTAAGCAGTAGCCTGAAGGCGGTACATAAAAGATTAACAGTCAGCTTTGCCACTTGATGCAAATAGCAACTCCAACAATGGTCTGTTTGGTCTTGTCACTGCAAGGCAGTGAAAAAAGAATATATTTGGGCAAGGACCCAGTGAACTACTTAGGTAGCGGTAAGAGGCTCTCTATCTAGATTTTCTGAGCACCCAACAATCCACGTTTTCAATGTCCCTGTTGGGATATCTCTAGTGTTCATGTCACTGGTTCTGCTAGGGAAACCCCCCTCCAGCATTTCTCCCCAAACAATCCCTTTAACCACACTTCCTGTCAGTGACTCTCTGAAGTTAACAAAATTACCTTAGAGAGGACAATGAGAGTATATGTAGCTTCTGCTAACAGCCCTGACAAGGGGATCAAAATGACAGCAGCTCTGGTGCCAAGGTAAATTCAGCCAAAGAGGTGCATAGGTGAGATGCAAAGAGTTTGGCCTTTCTTTTAACTCAGAATAATTTTTTTTTCCAGATTCACTTGCTCTTCAGATATTTAATGTCCAGGCAAAAGTCTCTTTTATGATACACATCTTCTTTTGCTAAATAGGAAGTACTAACATATTATTGACCAAGAGTCTGTTTGTTTGGGTTTTTGTTGTTGGTTTTTGGCTTTTGAAATTCTCAGACCCTACACTGAAAAAAAATTGTATGGCAAAAGTGAAACCCCTAGTGCAGTGGTTCCCAAACTTTTCAGCATCATGCTCCCTTTTTGATTTTTGAGAAACGCTCACGCCCTCCCCCTACCTCTTCTTTACAATCATCCAACCCCCCCTTTTAAAAAAGAATTCAATTCATAATTTAAAATGTAATATGAACACAATAACTTGGCGTAAAATTTTATTTAAAATTTAAAAATAAGCACAAATATTTTTCTTGGTCCCAAAATTTAATAAAAATGTAATTTAATGTCAGAAATCGCAGAAACAAAACCAATTTAATGTGAAGGATGATGCTGCATTTTCTTCACAAGTTGGGAAATCCTAGCTATGTAAGATGACAGTATGCAGCGCAAATCGTTTGACATCTCGTCAATTTCTTTGTTTCATTTTTAATGTGTCTAAACTTGAAAAGCTTTTTTCACAGAGGTGTATTGAGGAAAATGGAAGAATAACACACAATGCTGCTTCTCCAACCTTCGAGTACATTGGGAAATAATTCATCCAAAATTCCTCCAAGCTTGAGTTTTCGAAATTCTTTCACACTTGAATCGTATTTTATTTCAGGTGCTTGTTCTTTCAATACTTCTGGCAATTAATTTACATCAATGTTGAATGGATTGCATACTAATTTATAAAAGGAGTTGCAAGAAAAGTTGTCTGGAAAATAGCAGATGAATTTATCGGCAAGGCAGTCCAGATGAAACACAATTTTGTTCTTCACACCATCTTTACAGAGTTCTTGGAAACCTTCATTTTGAGTGCGTGATGAAAATATTGGAAAACACAAAAACTTAGGCATCTGAGCTTGTGTTTGACGTTTCCAAAACTGGATTTTTTTCTGTAAATGTTTTGATGGCATCACGTGTGCTATAATGTTTGCAGTCTTGTTTTCTTGCAGCTTCACACTGAGATTCTTGAAAGATTCAAAAATGTCCATGAGATATGCCAGTGAAAGATGAAACATTTGGTCTGGAAACACACACTATAACTTCTTTCTTCTGTTACTTGAGAAGAATTTCCACTTCATCTTTCAGTTTGAATAATCTTGAAAGCATGTTCCCTTTGGAAAGCTCTCATACCGCCATATGAAACAAAAGTTTTACAATCCGCTCCCAAATCTTCATGAAGAACTGCAAAAAAATCCTGTATTTAACATCCCTTTTTTCACAAAATTGACAACTTTGATGACCAAATTCATTGAGTCACATAAGTCGTCTGGAAGGGTTTCAGCAGCCAATGCTTGTCTGTGTATGATGCAGTGAGTTTTGGTTATGGCTGGATTTTTTTCTTTCACCAATGTCACAAATCCAGAGTGAGAGCCACGCATCGTTGGAGCACCATCTGTGCACACACCAAACAGTTTTTCCCATGAAAGTCTATTTTCTTCAAAAAAGCCAGAAGTTGTTTTCAGGACATCAGAAGCTCCTCGTTCCCCATGGCAGCCATGTTCTGCTTGAGCAGTTGGGGCTGGTATGGACCTGGCACTCACACTTCTTCCTCCTTGCCCCCTGCTCCCCCCCACCCACACAGGAAGGCAGCAGGTTGAAAGAAGTCGCTGGTGGGAAAAGCTGGTCCCAGTTTTTTGGGAAATGCGCCAGCTGTTTGGGGAGGGGAAGCAGTACATGTACTTTAAGAGATATCAGCTCCAGCATGCAGCTGCGGGACTTCCCCCCACCCCCCATGCTGCAGGAAGCTGGCACTACCTCCATTTTTGCAGGAGGTAACACCAACACGGGCTCTTTCTTGGGGTGAGGAGAGTTGATGGGTGGGGGATGGATTGTGCCCCCCTGGAAATTTCTTCATGCTCCCTGTTTGGGAACCTGTGCCCTAGTGAGTTGGCGTTAGCACAACTACAGCAAACCATTTTCTCTGAAAAAGTAATGTGGATTTTTAATGCTTCAATTAATATAAGAGGGTAAACTAGAGCCACGCTTAGTTTGGTCAGTAACTGGGGACGTTTTCTTAACCGTTCTCTTAACCGTTCTCTTAATGCACTGCAATCGGTGCTGAAGACCAGGTATTTCGGAACTGACTTTCCCATGAATATTCTGTGAATTTTAGTGGATTTCCACTTCATCATCATCATCATCATCATCATCATCATCATCAACCATGGGCTCAGTGCCTGTTTTAGTGAGGGAGTCATCGGACACCATTTCCTTCCATCTATCTCTGTCCAATGTGGAGTGGCTTAGTTTCTGTAGACTAGCTCCACACCAAACTACTATATCATCTACCCATTTTATCTGGGATCTGCCTCTCCTATTCGAACTGTCCATTATGCCAAATACCAGGGTCTCAGTTATTCGTTTGTCATTCATTCTGCAGATATGCCCGAATATCTGTAACTTTCCTTGCATAACCTTCTACAGTAGGTTCTCTTTCAGCTGTATCTTCCTATATGATTCCTCATTGGTGACCTTATCCTTTCAAGATGTTTCTATAACAACTCCTCTTGAATGCCAATATCTTCTTAGAATCTTTCGTTATCACCCATGTCTCACATCTGTACTACGTGCTGCTGAATATACATGTTTTCAAGGCGCTCTGCTTCATTCCTAAGCTAATTGCTTTACTTTTTCAGATCTTATCCATCGCCTTCAAACTCACCATTGCTTTCGCTCTTCTAGTTGCTATTTTCTTCTTACAGTGTAGATCAAATGTTATGTTGCTCCCCAGATACGTGAACTTCATTACATTTGCTAGTTCGATCCCATCTGCACTAATTTTCTTTTCTATTTCCTTATCTCCGAATACCATTGTTTTTGTTTTATCGATGTTGATAATCAGTTCGTACGGCTTCCCTTCCTCATTTAGCACCTGTGCGTTCTCACTAGCTTCTCTTCATCTTCTTCAAGTTGTTGATTCTCATCCCATGCTCAGATATCCTTTCTACCTCTTCCTTGATCTTGTCCATTGAGCTCTCTAGGTGTGTGATGAAGATACTCCATGATATCGGATCTCCTTTTCTCCTACCTCTCCTTGTTCTAAACTAACTTCCGAAGTCACTGCACATTCTCACCGCTGCTTCTGCATGGTCATTGATGTCCTTCAACAACTCTATCAGTCTATCCATTCCATATGACTCCAACACTGCCCAAGTTAGCTTCTGATTTATACTATCAAATGCCTTCTGAAAATCGACGAAGCAAGTGTAGATGTTCTTGTTCTTTCGTGGAGCTTTCTCCGCTATAAGTCTTAGTGCCAATAACTGTTTTATGGTAATTCTGTCTTTCATGAATCCTGCTTGCTCGTCCACTAGATGTTCTATCTGTAGTCTGTCTCTCCGTCAGTATCCTCATCAGCACCTTGCCAAGATGACTTGTTAAGGCAATTGTTCTGTAGTTATTGCACTCCAATGCAGTTCATTTCTTACGTATTGTCAGTAGCGTGGGTCTTGTCCACTCCTTAGGTGCCTTCCCTTTTTTCCATGCTATATTACATAGTCAGTGTATTTCCTGAATCATACTTTCTGTGCTGCATTTTATCATCTCTCTCGTGATCTTATTTCCAGTGCTTGGTTGGGAGAGAGTCATGGGAAGGATTGGTTATGGAGAAAGAAACGAATGAGGTGAGAAACTACTGGAGTTGGCTGTGGAGCACGAGATTCTGATCTGCAATATGAGACCCCAACAAAAGGAATGTAGGAAGCGGACATGGCGATCAAATGATAGGAAGTCGAAGAACACGATAGATATGATCTTGATAAGAAGATGGGTAACAACTGTACAGCAATGCCGAAGTTCCCAAGGAGTGGATATAGACTTGGACCACAGTCTAGTGATCACAAACATCAAGATGAAACTCAAGAGAAAGTGTAAGACACAGTTTAAGAAGAGAAGAGAAGTGGCAAGGCTAGGTGAGGAAGAAATAGGGAATGCATGCAGAACAGCACTCAGAAGATTGGGAATGCAGGCACAGAGAAATACCGAGATAAGAGAGTCAAAGGGATATCCATGGAGATAGAAAAGGCAATTGAGCAGACTGTTCCGGAAGTAGAGAAGATCAGTAAGAAGTGGATTACACAGGAGACACTGAAGTTAGTCCAAGAGAAGAGAGAATTGAAGATCAGAAAGGATGTTTCCGAGAGGTCAGAACAGCAATATAGAGTGAAATGCAATGACATAAGGAAAGCAGCCAGATAGGATGAGGCAAAATGGTTAGCGGAGCAGTGTGGAGTTAGAGGTATTACAGTCACTATAAAACTAGGGAGATGTATGAGGTGATCAGGAATATTAACAGTAATGGCAGCCAAAGTAGGTGGCCATCAAAGATGAGAACGACGAGGTGCTCATGAACAAGAAGGTTGTACAGTGATGGACAAGATATTGCACCAATCTGTACAAAGCACAGTCGGACCTCAGAGTCTCAGAGCGACTGATTGAAGAACTGAAAGGGATATCTCTGCCAAGCATCGAGAGCGAGACCAATACTTCGAAGGAGGAAGTAGAAAGAGCAGTGGAAGGACAACCGGTCTCCGCTTGAGTGTGAAACTCCTTTCTTGAACTGGGACTGTTAGGAGGGAAAAAACTGAAGCGTTTAAATCAATGCCTCTTCCTCCTGCTGCTTTCCCATTCTTAGTAGTTAGATATTTATAATAGTAAATAAAAGTGTCATTGACTGCTTTCAGTAAGTTGTGCATGTTGACTTATTTTGTAGGATCTGAACTGGCTACTGTTGTAATGTGTAGCATACTGCAGTCATAAGTACCTAGGCTCAAGCTGCAGATGGGGTTGTAATTAATTGCAAAGTGAAACGCGCCGCATGATTAATCGGACATCTCATTGAGATAGAATGAGGGGAGAGAAGTGTGTGATTATGTGGTAAAAATAGTATTGTTATGGAAAAATGCTTTCATTGTGCTGACTCTGAGCTAAGCATACTGTAAGAATGGCTGGGAAAAGCTTGCTTAAGGTAAAACGGTAGGTAAAGGTTTTCATTAGATCATTAGAAATATAGATAGTTGGGTTTGTGATGACCGGGAGAACCGTATGGTGACTTGCCTGCCTGGTGCGAAGGTTGCGGATCTCTCGAGGCATCTAGACAGACTTATGGGCAGTGCTGGGGAGGAGCCGGTGGTCGTAGTACATGTCGGTACCAATGACATAGGGAAGGGTAGAAGAGATGTTCTGGAGGCCAAATTTAGGTTACTAGGAAAGAGACTGAAATCCAGAACATCTATGGTGGCATTCTCTGAAATGCTTCCAGTTCCACGCGCAGGGCCAGATAGACAGGCAGAACTTCAGAGTCTCAATGCGTGGATGAGACGATGGTGTAGGGAAGAGTGGTTTAGATTTATTAGGAACTGGGGACACTTTTGGGGTAGGGGGAGCCTATACAGGAATGATGGGCTCCACCTAAATCAAGGTGGATCCAGAACGCTGGCATTAAACATTAAAAAGGTCATAGAGCAGTTTTTAAACTAAGAGGTGGGGGAAAGCCGATTGGTGCAGGGGAGCATGTGGATCGGACGGAGACTTCTCTTACACGAGGCTCCATAGATAGGGATGCCCTAGAATTTAGTCAGATAGGGAACGTGGGAAATAATATATGGGCAAGATCAGATGTGAAACAATCGCATATAAAAAAATCCAAGGCATCTGTGAAAGGCGGACATATTAATAGTGGTGGTTTTTTAAAGTGTTTTTACACAAATGCTAGGAGTCTGTCTAATAAGATGGGTGAACTGGACTACCTCATATCAAAGGAGGAAGTTGACATAATAGGCATCACAGAAACATGGTGGAATGAGTACAATCAGTGGGACACTATCATACCGGCATATAAATTATATCGGAAAGACAGAACAGGTCGTGCGGGTGGCGGAGTGGTACTATACGTGAAGGATAATATAGAATCAAATGAAACAAAAATCCTAAAGGAATCAAAATGTTCGGTAGAATCATTATGGATAACAATTCATTCCTCTAATATGAATATGGCATTAGGAATATATTAACGACAACCTAACCAGGACAGTGATAGTGATGCTGAAATGTTAAGGGAGATTAAAGAGGCTATCACAATAAAAAACACAGTAATAGGAGATTTCAATTATCCCCATATTGATTGGGTACATGTCACCTCAGGACGGGATTCAGAGATTAAATTTCTTGATGCCTTAAATGACTGCTTCTTGGAGCAGCTAGTACAGGAACCCACAAGGGGAGAGTCAATTCTCGATCTAGTCCTGACTGGAACGCAGGATCTGGTCCAAGAGGTAATTGTTACTGGACCGCTTGGAAATAGTGGCCACAATATAATAACTTTTAATATTTCTGTGTTGGGAAGAACACCGCAACGGTCAAACACTCTGGCATTTAATTTCAAAAAGGGGAACTACACTAAAATGAGGAAGCTAGTTAAACAGAAACTAAAAGGTAGAGTAACTAAACTAAAATCCCTGGAAGCTGCATGGAAACTGTTTAAAGACACCATACTAGAGGCCCAACTTTTAAATGTATACCCCAAATAAAAAAACACAGTAAGAGACCTAACAAAGAACCACTATGGCTTAACAGCCATGTTAAAAAGGCAGTGAGAGAGAAGAGGGCAGCTTTTAAAAAGTGGAAGTCAAGTCCTAGTGAGGAAAATAGGAAGGAACAAAAACACTTCCAAATGAAGTGTCATAACGTAGTAAGAAAAGCCAAAAAAGATTTTGAGGAACAGCTAGCCAAAAATTCAAAAAAGATAGTAAAATGTTTTTTAAATACATTAGAAGCAGGAAGCCCGCTAAAGAAGCAGTGGGGCCCTTGGACGATAAAGATATAAAAGGAGCGATCAAGAAGGACAGTGCCATTGCGGAGAGATTAGATGATTTCTTTGCTTCAGTCTTCACGGCTGAGGATGTTACAGAGGTTCCTAAATCTGAGCCAGCCTTTTTAGGTGACAAATCTGAGGAACTCTCCCACATTGAAGTGACATTAGAGGAGGTTTTGGAGTTAATTGATAAGCTGAATAGTAACAAGTCTCCAGGACCAGATGGTATTCACCCAAGGGTTCTGAAAGAACTCAAATGTGAAATGGCAGTATTATTAACAGTGGTTTGTAACCCATCCTTTAAATCCGCTTTGGTACCCAGTGACTGGAAGATGGCCAATATAACACCAATATTTAAAAAAGGCTCCAGAGGAGACCCTGGCAATTATAGACCGATAAGTCCAACATCAGTACCAGGCAAATTAGTAGAAACAATAGTAAAGAATAAAATTGCAAGGCACGTAGAAGAGCACGAATTTTTGGGCAAAAGTCAGCATGGTTTCAGCAAAGGGAAGTCGTGTCTAACTAATCTATCAGAATTCTCTGAAGGGGTTAATAAACATGTAGACAAGGGGCACCCAGTGGACATAATATACCTAGATTTCCAGAAAGCCTTTGACACGGTCCCACACCAAAGGCTTTTATGTAAATTAGGCGGTCATGGGATAGGAGGAAAGATCCTTTCGTGGATCGGGAATTGGTTGAAAGACAGAAAACAAAGGGTGGGAATAAATGGTAAATTTTCACAATGGAGGGGGGTAACTCGTGGTATTCCCCAGGGGTCAGTCCTGGGACCGATCCTGTTCAACTTGTTCATCAATGATCTAGAAAATGAGGTAAGCAGTGAGGTGGCAAAGTTTGCAGATGACACCAAGTTGTTCAGGACAGTCAAAACCAAAACAGATTGTGAAGAACTACAAAAAGATCTCAGCAAACTGAGTGATTGGGCAGCAAAATGGCAAATGAAATTTAATGTGGGTAAGTGTAAAGTAATGCACGTTGGAAAAAATAACCCAAATTACACGTACTACATGATGGGGTCAAATTTAGCTACAACAGATCAGGAAAGGGATCTTGGAGTTATAGTGGATAGTTCTCTGAAGACATCCACGCAGTGTGCAGTGGCAGTTAGTAAAGAAACTAGGATGTTAGGAATTATTAAAAAAGGGATCGATAATAAGACAAAAGATATTATACTTCCCCTATATAAAACTATGGTACACCCACATCTTGAGTACTGCATGCAGATGTGGTCTCCTCACCTCAAAAAAGATATATTGGCATTAGAAAAGGTTCAGAAAAGGGCGACTAAGATGATTAGGGGCTTGGAACGGGTCCTATATGGGGAGAGGCTAGAGAGACTGGGACTTTTCAGTCTGGAAAAGAGGCGATTGAGGGGCGATATGATAGAGGTATATAAAATCATGAATGGTGTGGAGAAAGCGAATATAGAAAAATTATTTACCTTTTCCCATAATACAAGAACTAGGGGACACCAAATGAAATTGATGGGTAGTAGGTTCAAAACTAATAAAAAGAAATTTTTCTTCACACAGCGCACAGTCAACCTATGGAACTCCTTGCCGGAGGAGGCTGTGAAGGCCAGGACTCTATTAGGGTTGAAAAAAGAACTCGATAAATTTTTGCAGGTTAGATCCATAAATGGCTGTTAGCCAGGGGGTAAAGTATGGTGCCTTAGCCTTCAGTACAAGGGCAGGAGATGGATGGCAGGAGATAAATCACTTGATCATTGTCTTCTGTTCTCCTTCTCTGGGGCACCTGGCATTGGCCACTGTCGGCAGACGGGATACTGGGCTGGATGGACCTTTGGTCTGACCCAGTATGGCCATTCTTATGTTCTTAAGGTTTCAGCAGTACACCTGTTTTTCCAGGAACACTGGAGGCAGGACACAGGCAGCAGAAGTCTTACTGAAGTGTGGAATAAAATAATTCCTACCATTTTAACAAGGATGCTGAGACTTTATGATAAAATGATTTGAGGGTCCTTGACTGAAGGCCACATTCTCTAAGTCCATTAGTGCAAGTGCTAATATATAGGTCTGCTGTTGTAAAGAGGATGAAAGAAACCAAAAAAGGAGAAGCCGTACATGTTGCTCTGTAGTAGGCCCTTGGAGAGCGGAGTAGCTGCATGGGGAGGGGGAAATGATTGCAGACTATGGCTACGTCTACACGTGCACGCTACATCGAAAATTTCGATGAATAACATCTACACATCCTCCAGGACTGGTGCCGTCGACGTTGAACGTCGATGCTGGGCAGCAACACATCGAAATAGGCACTGCGAGGGAACGTCTACATGCCAAAGTAGCACACACAGAAATAAGGGTGCCAGGAACAGCTGCAGACAGGGTCACAGGGCGGACTAGCGCTTCTGGGGCAACAGCTAGCTGCTCCCTTAAAGGGCCCCTCCCAGACACACGCAGCCTGCACAGCACGCGGTCTGCAGAGCCATAGGCACGCACACCTCGAGCGACGCAGTCATGGACCCCCAGCAGCAGCAGCAGCCAGAGGTCCACCCAGCTGCCCCTGTAGGAGCAGTGCTTGCCCTGCTTGATGCCATGCAGGAGGCAGCCGAGCACCTCCTTGCTACAGAGGAGGAGCTGCCCGCAGGGAAGGAGGACGCAACCCCCAACCCTGCAGCACCACGCCCCCCCCCCCCCCCCGCCCGCCACATACGCCGCCGGCTGTGGAGCTACCCCACCAGCACCGACTGGTGGGAGCGGCTGGTGCTCGGAGAGTGGGACGACGACCGCTGGCTCCAAAACTTTCGGATGAGCCGGCAGACATTTCTGGAGCTGTGCCAGTGGCTCACCCCCACACTGAGGCACCAGGACACCTTCATGCGACGTGCCCTCATTGTGGAGAAACGGGTCGGCATCGCTGTCTGGAAACTGGCCACTCCAGACAGTTACCGATCCGTGGGCCAGCAGTTTGGCGTCGGCAAGGCCACCGTCGGGGCTGTCCTCATGGAGGTAAGAGGACCCACAGGGGGAGGGGGAGGGGGCCCTGGCAGGGGAGGGCCATGCACACCCTGCACGTCCCTCATTGGTGCTCTCCCATGTGCTTCCCCTGCAGGTCATCCGCACCATCAACGCCCTGCTCCTCCACAGGCTCGTGAGGCTTGGGGACTCGGATGCCACCATCGCGGGGTTTGCCACCCTGGGCTTCCCCAGTTGCTTCAGGGCTCTGGATGGGACCCACATCCCCATCTGCACCCCAGAGCATAGTGGAGGACGCTACTTAAACAGGAAGGGCTACCACTCAGTGGTCCTCCAGGCCCTGGTGGACAGCCGGGGCCGTTTCCTGGACATTTATGTGGGCTGGCCTGGCAGCACCCACGACACCCGGGTATTCCGGAACTCGGGCCTGGGGGACCTACATCCCCCAGCGGGAGATCCCTGTGGGGGACACCACCCTGCCTCTCTGCGTCATCGCAGATGCGGCATACCCCCTCTGGCCCTGGCTCATGCACCCTTACATGGGCCACCTGTCAGCCAGCCAGGAGCGCTTCAACATGCACCTGAACCACGCACGCCAGGTGGTGGAGCACACATTTGGGCACCTCAAAGGGCGCTGGAGGTGTCTCCTCACCCGCCTCGATGCGGGCCCCACCAACATCCCCCAGATTGTGGGCGCATGCAGCGCCCTCCACAACCTCGTCGAGAGCGAGGGGGAGGCCTTCTTTCAGGGCTGGGCTCTGGAGGCCAGCAGGGCCGATGTGCAGCTACCCGCTGCCCCCAGTCGGCAGGTGGACCCCGAAGGGACCGGGGTCCGGGAGGCCCTGCGGGCCCAGTTCGATGAGGCCGCAGGGTAAACGCTGGCAGGCCCCCCACTTCCTCCCCCATCCTCCACAACACTCCCTGCCCCTACGCACACACCACAGAGCACCCAAGCGCACACCCCCCACCTTTCTTGAAAATAAAAACAGACATTTGTTTGTAAAACCAGATATATATTGAACTCTCCTTATTAATATCTTAACTATTTACAGGCCGAATAAGTATTACATATATATTAGAAGTCCGATAAGATGAAAGAAAAAAAGGGGAAGACAAGGAAGGGGAGAACTATGTACATGGCGGGGGGCAAGTTATCAGTATCATAACAACAACATAACAACAGGGGTCTAATAGAAAGTATTTACAAATGAACATAAAACTGAGGGAAATAGATGCAAAGGGCGGGGGGGGGCCCACGTCCTGGGCCCCACACCCCCTAATGTCCAGTGCTGGGGGTGAGCGGCCGCGATCCATGCCTCCGCCTCAGCCCTGGCCGCGGCTGGCTGGGGGCCGGGCGGACCGGGAGATAAGGCTGGCGGGTGTCAGCTGGCCCCAGGTCCCCCTCGGTGGCAGGTGGCGGTGCGACGGTGGGTGGAGCAGCGGGTGGAGGAGCGGGTGGAGCAGGCAGGGCGGTGGGCGGCGCAGCATGGGGGGCCAGGTAGTCCGCAATACACTCGAACGTACGCATGAAGGCCCCCCCATGCCTCCTAGCGCCAGGCCAGTGCCTGCTCCTACAGCTGAAGGCGCTGCTCCTCCACCCGCAGACGCTGCTCAGCGATCTCCAGCTGCCGATGGTGGATCTCCAGCAGCTCGGGGTCCGTCGCCATCCGGTGGTGGTGCTGGCTCCGCCGTCGTCCCCGCTGTGGGGCTGGTCGGTCCTCCACCAAGGGGCTGGCCTGGAGTGATGGCCCCGGTGGGCTCTCCGGGACCACTGACACCTCACCAGTGCTCTTCGGTCCTTCCGATGGTGCAGCTGCGGAACACGGGGGGAAGAAGAGTGGAGACGGCTGTTAGTGTGGGCCCCGAGCCGTGGCCCTTGTCCCCCCACCCCTCTGCTGCAGGTTCCCCATTCCCGTTCCCGGGAGATGCTGCTGATGCTGATGATGGGTGTCCTACCCCCTCCCGCCGGGGGACCCTAGGTTCTGCTCCCCCCAGCCCCAGGGCTGGGGCGTGGCACTGTCATGCTGGGGGGTAGGGGCTGATGCACTCTTCTGAGGGACATGCCACTGCTGTCCTTGGGGCCATGGTCATATCTGTTACCCCCGCCCCTCAACCCCGGGCGTGCGCACCGGGGGGGTACATACCTGATGGTCCGCTCCCACGGTCGGGGGACACCCGGTGGGCGGACGCCTGGCTGGAGCTCCTCGAGGGCAACATAATCCGCAGCCCCCCATCACCACAGGAGAACGTCCCCTCCTCCTTCTCTTCTGGTGCCCCAGGGGTGGGCTCCGGGGGGGGCCCCCGGGGTGCGGGGCTTACCTCCAGGGTGGACTCCGCCTCAGAGGCCTGCTGGGCCTCGTTGGCCGATGTATCAAGTGTGGCCGGAGGGGAGGAGGTGTGCTGGGGGCCCAGGATGTCCCTGAGCTCCCTGTAAAAGGGGCAAGTGACGGGGGCGGCCCCAGATCGGCTGGCCGCATCCCGGGCCCGGGCATAACCCTGCCGTAGCTCCTTCACTTTACTGCGGACATGATCCGGAGTGCGGGCAGGGTGACCCCGGACGGCCAGGTCCTCGGCCAGCCGAGCAAACGCATCCGCGTTCCGCCTCTTGCTCCCCATTACCTGGAGCACCACCTCCTCACTCCAGAGCCCCAGCAGGTCCCGAAGCTCGGCCTCCGTCCAGGAGGGGCCCCGCTGCCACTTCCCAGCCTGGCTGCTGATCTGGGAGCCCTGTCTCCCCTTGGGGAGTGTCCCCTGGGGGCGCTTTGGAGGCTGGGGGGCAGCCATCGCAGTGGTGAGTGGCTGGTCTGGCTGCAGAAGAGCGTGCAGGCTGGCCGCGTGGCTGGGCTACCGCCTGCACGCGCACTCAGCTTCCTGCACAGGAAGGCAGGGGGCGGGGAGCTTTAAGGGGCCGCTGCACGCGGCGACCATTGAGCTCAGGGGCTGGGCAGAGCGTCTCTCAGCCCCTCAGCTGATGGCTGCCATGGCGGACCCCGCTATTTCAATGTTGCGGGATGCGCAACAACTACGCGTTCTCTACTTCGACGTTGAACATCGAAGTAGGGCGCTATTCCCATCTCAGCCGCGTCTACAGATGCCGGCTACTTCGAAGTAGCCACGCCAACTTCGAAAGAGCGCCCGCCACATCTACACGTGGCGAGTGCTGTTTCAAAGTTGAAATCGACATAAGGCGGAGAGACTTCGAAGTTGCTATCCTCATGAGGAGATGGGAATAGCGCCCTACTTCGATGTTGAACGTCGAAGTAGGGCACGTGTAGCCGATCTGCGTCCCGCAACATCGAAATAGCGGGGTCTGCCATGGCAGCCATCAGCTGAGGGGTTGAGAGACACGCTCTCCAGCCCCTGCGGGGTTCTACGGTCACCATGTGCAGCAGCCCTTAGCCCAGGGCTTCTGGCTGCTGCTGCTGCAGCTGGGGATCCATGCTGCATGCACAGGGTCTGCAACCAGTTGTCGGCTCTGTGGATCTTGTGCTGTTTAGTGCAAGTGTATCTGGGAGGGGCCCTTTAAGGGAGCGGCTTGCTGTTGAGTCTGCCCTGTGACCCTGTCTGCAGCTGTTCCTGGCACCCTTATTTCGATGTGGGCCGCTTTGGTGTGTAGACGCTCCCCTGCAGCGCCTATTTCGATGTAGTACTGCCCAACATCGACGTTGAACGTCGACAGCACCAGCCCTGGAGGATGTGTAGATGTTATTCTTTGAAATAGCTTATTTCGATGTCGCTACATCGAAATAAGCTATTTCGATGTAGCATTCACGTGTAGACGTAGCTCTCCTGATGGGGGTAGCGACTTCGACATCTCGCCGCCTTACGTCAATGTCAACTTCGAAATAGCGCCCTCCACGTGTAGCCGTGACGGGCGCTATTTTGAAGTTGGCACTGCTACTTCGAAGTAGCCGGCACGTGTAGACGCGGCCTATAGGTGCAAGGTTTCAGCTGTTTAGCTCCATTGAAAACAAACTTGTATTGAACTTGAAAGTAGGGGGAGGTTGTATAGTAAGACATAGGTTCAATTGCTACTACAGTGGTCATATGTATAGATGTATATGTATAGATCATCCCTGATTGATGTTTATCTAACTTATTTTTAAGTATCTTCAGAGATGGAGTTTCCACAGCCTCCCTAGGCAGTTTATTCCAGTGTTTAGCCACCCTGACAGGAAGTTTTTTCTAATGTCCAAGCTAAACTTCCCTTGCTGCAATTTAAACCCATTGCTTTTTTTCCAATCATCGGAGGTCAAAGAGAAAAATTTTTCTCCTTCTTCCTTGTAACACCCTTTTAGGTACTTGAAAACTGTTTTGTCCCCTCTGTCTTCCAAACTAAACACACCCAATTCTTTCAGCCTTTCCTCATAGTCATGTTTTCTATACCTTTAATCATTCTTGTTGCTCTTTTCTGGACCCTCCAGTTTCTCCACATTTTTTCTGGAATGTGGTGCCCAGAACTGGATGCGATAGGCCAATTGAGACCTAATCAGTGCAGAGCAGAAGAATTACTTCTCTTGTCTTGCTCACAACACTTCTGCTAGTGCATCCCAGAATTACTTTTCCTTTTTTGTTTTTTTTTTGTTTGTTTGTTTTTTTTAAAAAGTGGCACACTTCTGACTCCTATTTAGCTTGTCCACTTGGAACCCCTAGATCCCTTTCTGTAGTACTCTGTCTTAGACAGTAATTTTCCATGTCGTATACACAAAACAGATTATTCCTTCCTAAATGAAGTACTTCGCATTTGTCCTTATTGAACTTCATCCTACATAGACCATTTCTCTGTTTTGTCCAGATCTTTTTGAACTCTGACCTTA
The DNA here is from genome assembly GCF_033958435.1 of Carettochelys insculpta. NCBI lineage: Eukaryota > Metazoa > Chordata > Testudines > Carettochelyidae > Carettochelys > Carettochelys insculpta. Next base: position 16,044,246 of record NC_134140.1, read on the forward strand.
TCCTCCAAAGCACTTGTAACCCCTCCCACCTTGGTATCATCTGCCAATTTTAATTTTGCTTTCTATACCATTATCTAAATTGTTGATGACTAAATCACAAGCTATAAAAGGATGATTTGTTTTGTCGTGGAATTATTTAGTTCAGTTTACTTCATTATACTTAACTGTAATACAAGGAACCTTCAGACCTATATGATTAACTAGAAAGGGTAGCATAAATGTTTCTCACTTGTGGCATAAATAATGGCCTGCCAGTTACCCTTTTTGACTTTGAGGAAACAAATGGAGAACTTAATAGAGAGACCTGAATGTGTTTACCAAAATTCTGGAACATCCAGGTAACCGCAAGGTATGTGACAGAACATGGAAGTAATGAGCTAGGCTATAGATAATGGTTTTGAGGTCAGGACAACAGCATATTCATACATGTTAATATTGGTTAACATGTCAGTATATTAGCCTATACAATAAGTGTACAGAAAGAGATTTCCTTTTGCAGAAATACGATTTGGGTATGGGAGGCTGGGCAATGATGCAGATATTTAGAACAGTGCCAGGACACTGAGAGGGAAAACCACCATGTGAAGTGATCAGTCCTTCTATTAAGCTGTCAGCTCAGCCTCTGCAACATAGTTAGCTACTCCACACTTAAACTTCTCTCTACCAGTTTGAGTTTGAGGAATCTGGATCCTTGAACTCATTGAGCATGCCGGAGATTAGGCCGGTCTTCTGTCTCCCCCATGAGGTCTCCAAGGAAGGGTGTGAGTTTGCTAGTTAAGTAGCATTGGGTAAGGTTGAGACTCTCATTTATTTAATAAAAATCTTGAAAATCAGTGGGAGGGTCATTGCTACACATCCCAAGGGTCCGTACAAAACATAAAACACCTTGTGTTTTCTGATTCTGTAGCTCAAATTTGGAGGCAGAACCTAAGTATTTTCTAATCAAATGGTTGGCAAGCCATATATATTAGCCTTATGAATTCAGGTCAACAATTCAGGAAGATGTATACTGCAGTAGCACCTAGAAGCATTACGGTGGTTGTGACTGACTTTGAGATTTCCTCTATGTAAGTTGAAAAATACAAATGAACTGGTAAATTATCTTCTGAAAATAACCTTTTGTAATTCACAGGCTCCTATATCTAGGTTGGTTGGTTTGTTTTTTAATTTCTGCCAATGTGTAATCTTGTTTGTTGGATTTGTATACATTCTAAAGTACACATTATATATTGCTTTAAAAATACTGTTCACTATAGCTGAAATTGCTTTAATTTTAATTGGATAATTCCTTCTAAATTTAGGCAGTTGAATCAATCCAGGCTGAAGATGAGAGTGCAAAGCTTTGTAAACGCAGGATCGAGCACCTTAAAGAACATAGCAGTGACCAGCCAGCAGCTGCAAACATATGGAAGAAAAAACGTATGGATCGCATGATGGTGGAGCATCTCTTGCGCTGTGGCTACTACAATACAGCTGTAAAATTAGCCAGGCAAAGTGGTATTGAGGTCAGTATCAACTTCTTTTCTGTACACATTCTTTTACTGTGCTAATCATTATTGTGTCCTAGGCTACGTCTACACTCGCCCCAAACTTCGAAATGGCCATTTCGAAGTTTACTAATGAAGCGCTGAAATGCATATTCAGCACTTCATTAGCATGCGGGCTGCCGCGGCACTTCGAAATTGACGCGCCTCGCCGCCGCGCGGGTTGTCCTGACGGGGCTCCTTTTTGAAAGGACCCCGACTACTTCGAAGACACATGGGGGAATAAGAGGACTTCGAAGTAGGTGGGGTCCTTTCGAAAAGGAGCCCCGTCGGGGCGAGGCGCGTCAATTTCGAAGTGCCACGGCAGCCCGCATGCTAATGAAGCGCTGAATATGCATTTCAGCGCTTCATTAGTAAACTTCGAAATGGCCATTTGCATGGCCATTTCGAAGTTTGGGGCTAGTGTAGACATGGCCTGAGTGTCCATTGTTTTACAGAGAGATTAGTGGAAACAAAGCAGCTAATATTCTAGCTAATGTATGTGCCAGAGTATGCCTATATTTTTAATAGAGACTAATTTTTCTGCGGTCTGTTCTCTCAATATAGGCTTTCATGTTTGTGTGTTAAATGGAAATTAGAATTGGAATCATAATGTTGAATTTATAAAATTTAAATTAATTCTTAGACGGGCAATTTTTGATGGGTGGCTACTACAAGAATTTGTGGGCTGCTGGATCTGGGATGGAGGTTGGGTGCAGAAGTGAGCTCAGGTTAGCGGATGCAGGAGAGGGTCTGGAGTCTGAGAGGGAGTTTGGATGAAGGAGGGTTTTGTGACCTGGGGCAGAGGACAGGGGACAGGGTCGGAGAGTGTGTGTGGGTGCAGGATAGGATTCTGGCCTGGGGAAGGGGTGCAGAAGAGGGTTGTGCTGGGGGGTAGGAGGAATGCAGGGAGTTTGTTTGGTGACCTGGAGCAGGGAGTTGGGGTGCCAGAGACAGGCTGTGGTTGGGAAGCCCTTAGCTCGGCGGTTCCCAGCCTGCAGCCCAGGAGGACCCTGAGGCAGGCAGGCTTCCTGCCTACTGCAGCTCAAAGCTGCTCAACAGCTGGAGGCTCCCTCTACACGCCTCTCGGTGCTGTGTGCCTTTTGCAGAAGGGTTGGGCTGACTTTGCTCATTGTCCCAGCCCAGTCATCACAGCTCCCATTGACGAGTTCGCTCTAGTCATTTGTAGATGTGATGATTGGGCTGGGGGTGGGGGCAGCGTGTAACGTCTTCCCCCATTCTCACAAGGGGCATGTGGCACCTAGTGCCACCAGCTGTTTTGACCAGCCTTGGGCTGCAGCAGGCAGGGAACCTGCCTAGCAGCCTCAGCAGGGTGGCTGCGGACCAGATCTAAAGGCTTGCAGCCCAAGGGCCATATATTGCCCACCACGTCCTAGACCAAACCCCCCACTCTCCCAATCGCTTCTGAAAATTAACTGACCTCAAAGGTACTGTTGTGTTTGTTTTTTTTGTTTGTTTTTGTTTTTTTTATTAAAGAATTTGGATTAAGCAGTTATTGGAGCTTTCCATCTAGCCAACCGTACTTTCATGATCTGTGGAGTGATCAGGCTGATTTCATATATTATCATCTAGAATTCTGCTGTACTTTTATTACTGTTAAACATCTTTAGTGGCACTTGGGGTTATAAAATACTTTGAAATGAATCTTTCTAATAGTTGTCTAGCCAGAGTTTCTTCCTCATGCCATTTATGGTTTTACCCCAAAGCAGCAGTTTTGCACATTTTTTTTACATTTCGTCCTCTTTCACTTTATTGTATCTGTTGCCTTTCTCCTACTTACAAGTTTCTGTGAAGGTGTTGTATCATGTTGTCAGCACTTCAGGGCTTGTATGCTTTGTGTTCCTTTGCATGGCTTAGGTACACAACGTACTGAGCCATACTAAACCCTCGAAGGCTTTTGCATGCCACCAGCAGCTGCATCTCAGAGGAAAATGAAAGTAATGTTTAAGGAAGAAGCTGGTTGATCTGAGAATTTGGAGTCTTTCTTCCTAGAAACTGGCTTATTTTTGTCTTGCTGAGCTGTGTGAGTGAATGCCACCAGGACTAAGAAGTGTCCCAAGCTCAGTTCTGTAAGCTGTATTAACACTTCCAGAGAAGGACGCTGTTTAGTACTTAAAAAAAAATATTGCCGAGGAGGAAGAAGGTGGTGGTATTTTAGCAACATGTACAGTTTTCCAGTTTTGTATAATTTTTGGGGGGAGGGAATATTTTTCAACTGAACAGAGTTCAGAAGGGTGATTTATAGCCCTACCAAAAACTACAACATTGTTTGCTTCTAACTCTAAGCTGTTTCTTAATTCCATGGCTGTTTCAACCTGTCTGATCTTGTTTGGCCAGCAGGGTCACATACTGTCCCAACCTAGTCATCGCAGTTCCTATTAGCTAGTCCTCGCTGGCCTGTGGAAGTGCAATGATTGGGCTGTGAGTAAGAGGCAGATGGGAGCAGCAGGCAGCACTCCAAAGTCTCCTCCACTCCCGCAAGAGGTATGCAGCACCTAGAGTAGGGAGAAAATAAATGAGTAAAAAACTCTTATCTAATAGGTGAACATAAAAACATGCTTATGCCTCTCTTCGCTTATGAGGTCATCCTCCTTGGCTAGGAAGGGCCATATAATAAAAAAGATTCTTCAGAAATATAATAGTATTGTTCTTACATCGTATAGCAGCAACTGCATGACCTGCAATTCTGTTGGTCCTCGGCTGACAGAAAGGCTGTTTCCCTCTGTTGGTGGAAAAGGAGCTGTCAGTGTTCTGCCCAATTGTCATGCTTCTGTATATGCCAGATATATCTACTCAGCAATAAAGAAGTTGAAGAGATTACTTTCCCTCTGTACTGGTTCCTGTTGAGCATTAAATTGAGAAGACAATGTTGGTTTGAAGTGAGCATGGATAGAATAGGAAGGATTGTTTTAATGCATTGCAGGAGTGAACAGTACACTTTTTAGTGATGCTGCATGACTTTTCACTTCCATCTGCTGCAGAGATAACTATTAGCAAATGTGAAAACTATTTTTAGATTAAAATATTTGAGTCCATCAACCTGACTGCTGCCTTCAGTTCTCAACTAATTATCTTTTCTAAATTAATTGCATAATGTCTAAATAATTTAACTACTGAAGTAAAACTTTGCAGTTTGAGTAATGTGAACTATGAAAGTCTGTGACTCTTAAGACCTGCTCAGTGATGTTCATTACACCTCACATATTGCTGTTACAGTATTTGTAAACAAGGTTGTGTTAGGTGTTGAATGAAAGCTTTTATTTCACTGGGTCTTTGTCTACACTACAGCATAATGTCCATTTTAAGGCATTTACCTCAGTTTTATAGTGTGATTGTCTATACTGCAAATGCCATTGGGTTGATTTTTAAGGGGGAGGGGGTTAAGGTTGACTTTCTCACCCTATCCCTCTCAGGCAGTGTAACACCAAGATCAAATTTAAAAGGCTGAATTAATGCTAGTGTGGAAGCATCATTAGTTTATATCAAATTTATTGGCCTCCAGAATATCCCACAATGCCCCAGATTCATCCGTTCTGGTTGCTTTAATTGCTGCTGCCCTTCAGGTGTGCAGGAAGTAGGTAACAGGAAGCCCAGCAATTCAAATTCGTGCTTTCTAGCCACTGTGGCTAGCAGATGAGCTATCTCATCTAGCTATGATTTCTCAGGGTTGCAAAAGAGCCCCAGCATGGAGCCATCAGGAGATCCAGAATCTCAGTTCTCTGTGAGTAGATGAATCTGTGCTCAGTAAACATCAGGGATGCTCAGCAGTGTTGGGTGAAAATCAACCCTCCCACATCCCTTCCCAACACCATAGGCTCTGCAGACCATGCCCCCAGACAGTGGCATGTCCTGTCCTGTGTGGGGTTTCAGTGCTTGAGAAGGCTTCTTCCCTGCACAGGATTTAGCAGGAGAGACCAAGAAACTTATTTTACTGCACTTCATATTTAATGGGGCTGTCTCCTTCCCAAGCCGCTATGTGCTGGTTACATTTTCAAGCAGTCACTTCTGGAACTGGGCTTCATTCTGTCCCTTTTTATAGAAGAACGGTGACTTTTTTAAAAATAATTTTGTTACCAAATGTGTTTCATCTCCTTTGGGCAGTTCTGGGAGCACCCAACTGACTGAACCATTTCAACAGGTTGTTCAACTTCGTTTTCTGCGCTTCATGTTTTTTACAGGGCTGCCCCCCTGCCCCCGGGCTGCCAGGTTGTGCGGACCATGACTTTAAAACCAAACTTTTAAAAATAACCTTGTTACCAGTTATCTTTCACCTCCTTTGAGCAGTTCTGGGAGCACCCAACTGATGCCATGCAGACACTCATACAGCCCGGTTCAGGAATCATTGGGACAGCAGTAGAATGTGACTGGAGGGCCCTCCCTTCCTTAAAGCATGTGACTTGGGGGGAGGATTTCCTATGAAGGAACGGGAGCTAGGGCTTACTTACCAGAGGAGGTGGGGGAATCCCTTAAATCTTTCCTCAACTTTTCTGTCTAAATGCTTCCTTAACTTTTCCTTCTTTTCTCGAACCACTACTACTTCTGATGGGGTAATGGCTCCTTCCAGCAACCACTAGATACCAACAGCCTCTGGGATTCCATACTGAGTTTTTACTTCTCATGTCATTGTATTTACTTTCCTTCCTTCAAACCTAGCTCCTTCAGCCAAATACACTACCACTTTTTCATTGTATCTTCTTTCTTTGCAAATAATATGAAGTCTTTTGCTAGTCACATAGACCCACTTTGAACAATTCCTGTTTGATGTATTTTCACCCGGGGAAGAGGTGTCTGAAAAATGGCCCTTCTTCACTTCTGTGTGGTGACGGCTTACAAATTTCTCTCTCTCTTGTTCAAACCTGACTCCTTCAGCCTCCCCCTCTCTTCACTTGTATTTAATATCAATTTAAAGTCTTTTGTGAAAGCTGCCTCTTTCTGTTATGTGGACAACTCAAATTTGTCTCATCGGGGAGGAGACTTCTGAAAAATGGTCATTTGTTTTCAAGAGCGGGGGGAAATGAGGGAGATGTACTCTGGGAAGATGACATCACACACCTATAACCACTTGTAGAGCACTTTTTCCCCCATAATGCTCTGGTTAAAAAAAAAAAAAAAAAAAATGCGACGGGGCTGAAGGAACATGGGATAGGTGCCCACAATGCACTGTTGCAACAATTGAACTTTGGCAGTTTAGTGGGGAAACACAAAGTCGCCTTTGTGTGCAGGTGTGGACATTCAACTTGATAAAATGTAGTGATAAAAAGTTGACTTGAATAAATTTGACCTTATTCTTTAGTGTAAACAAAGCCTTGCTATTATAAATGTTCTGTAATGTATGTCGTTGTCTTAGACTGAGCCATTGATCAACAGATCTCATCTTCTGTGATACCATTGGTCATCAACTAAACCAAATCTTGATCAGCAGAGCCGATCACAGATATCAGAACAATTTGCCAACTGCAGGCATTGTACATTCTTCTCAGATCATACACTTTTCCTGCAGTGCCAGGATATGCTGATTTTCAAAGCAATTAAGAGCCTGTACAGTGGTTTGCCCACAGGATGTGTGTGTGAGTGATAACTAAGAATCAGTATCCATGTACTAAAATATGTTTAAATCATGTAACAGGCAGGCTTGATAAACAAGTTTGTCCTAGACAAAGGAACGTTGATTGCCCGTCTGTCTAGGTCTCTGATTTAAATTGAGGTTTGAAAAATCCAAAACACAATGGGAGTTTCATTTTTATGTAAGTCAACCTGTCTTTTTCTGTTGGCAGTAGAATGTGAATTTAGTGTGGGAAAACACTGGAGATTAAAATCACTGGGCAGGTTGTCTTGTGTCAAGGATCAAAACAATGAGTGTAGCAGACATAAAAGTAATAGAAAAATGACTTTTTATTATCTCTTTCACTGAGGTTGGGGATCATTCATGGAAATATCTGGATCACGCTTTGGCTGAAAATGGGTAAGCCTTGCAGAAAGTCTCTAGCAGTGTACACTCCTTTGTCTAAAATGGTTTCTTACCCTTAAAGCCCTTCCTCAAGTAGATGCAACTGTGTATTCTGTTTATGGGAATGCAGACAAGAGCCAGATAAATTTACCTAGCAGTTCCACAAAGGGGCAGCGCTTGCGTGTCATGTCTATAGCCTCTTCCATGACCTCATGAGACTGGTCATGGTTGGCCCACCCTTAGTTCCTTCTTACCACCAAGTACTGGAGCGAGAGCTTGGCTTTGAGAGTGGAGGTGGAGATTCTGTCAGAACGCAATAGTCAAGTCTTTTTCTCCAAATACTTCTTGGTACCCCTATCCAAAGGAGGAGGAAGACCCGTCATCAACCTCAGTAGATTCTACCACTATATCAGGTCCATGAGGTTCTAAATGGTTATTTTATTTACCATCTCCCCACATTGTCTCAAACCAACTGGTCTGTTTCTTTGGTTCATCATGGCAGAAGGCCACTTTCAAAACACAGTGCTTCTGTTTAGCCTCTCCTCTGCCCTCTAGGTTTTTATAACATACGTAGTCATCATTATGGTGTATCTCAGAGAGGAGGGGATTCATATTTTTCCATGTCTGCTTGACTGGTTACTGAGGGACAGATCTAGATAAGAAGTTCTTGTTCATATTGGCACCACACTGCACTTGCACGCCCTACTGGGTCTCATCCTAAACACTATAAAGTTAACCTTGGCTCTCACTGCAAAAAATGGAGTTCATTGGGACCCTGTTAGATTTCACAATGTTGAGCACTTCTGCCAATGACTGGTTTTTAAACAATTCACTACTTGTCTCTCTCGGCATTCCACAACAGTTTAGGCATATGAGGCTGTTGGACCACATGTCCACTTGTATGCAGGTGCTTCAGTTTGCAAGGTTTCAGCTTTGCTCCCTTCAGGTGTGGCTCAGGGTGATCTGTTGTCATCTTGGTCATTCTTTAGACCCAGGGTTGTCAAGCTTCATTGCATGCACCCCTCTTCTGATAACAAGAAATGCCACAGGACTCGCTGTAGGAAGGATGGAAGCCTGAACCTGACCAAGTCTTGCCACTCCAAGGGTGCAGAGCCAAAACCCTTCTTTTCAGGCAGGGTGGCCAAGGGCATAAGCCCCAGACAGGGGTCCTGTAAACAGAGTCCTACCACCCATGGCTGAAGCTCTTGGGCTTGGGATTTGGCCCTGGTTCTAGCAAGGCCTGGAGTCTCATTTTGAGAACGTCTGGGCTGACAAACTTATTCATCTCCCTCCACTTCAGACTCCTGGTAGTGGTGGATGCATCCAGAGAGCATTTTCCAATGTTTTCCTTTGTCCAGCCCTCGTTGGCTAAGGCATTCATGAACAATGTCTCATTGATGAGTTGGAGGTCATACCTGGTGTTGCTGAAAGTAGTGGAACTGTGCTTGGAATGGAAGTCCTTACACCGTATCGATTTGCTAGAGCTTCAGACCACCTATGATGTGTCTCACTTTTCCGGACTTTGTCAGAAACTCAGTGAGTCACATACCTACAGTACCTCTGTAGTGCATTATGTTATCAAGCGCACGTACCAGGTTGCTCTATTGAGAAGCAATCAGCGTGTGGTAGTTCTTCCATTTACTTACCCAGAGTTCATAATCATCTATCCAGCCATCTCAGCAGTCCCTAAATTACAAATGGTCCCTGAAGACAAGCGTCCTTTGGGTGATCTTCACTTCTTGGAGCATTCCTAGTACAAGGTACAACTGGAAATACTGTCTGTTCTGCTCTCCAGAGGGCCTCAGTGCAGGCTCCTTATCTGACACTTTCTACCTCAGCAGTTCTGCTTTCCTGTATGCCTTTTTCATCCAGTGGCAGTCATTGCTCAGATCATCCTGGAGATCAAGGTAGATAAGGCCAAGTTCATTCTCATGGCTGAGACAGTGTCTGTTCTCTGATCTTCTTGTGCTGTCTGTCAGCTTGTCATACTACTTCCTTGCCATCCCTAGCTACTCAGTCGGAATCAAGGATGCACCTTGTATCCCAGGTTCAGCTCCCTGCATCATACGGTATGGTCACTGTATGGCTGAATGAGGAGGAAGAGCAGTGGTCAGTGGCTGTCCAGCAAGTCGTGCTCAATGTTAGAAAGTCCTGTACCAGAATAACCGGATCAGTGAAGTGTAAGTGTTTTTTGTCTAGAGAACATGACCTATGAAGGAAGGCTGAAAGAATTGGGCTTGTTTAGTTTGGAAAAAAGAAGATTAAGCAGGGACATGATAGTGGTTTTCAAGTATCTAAAGGGGTGTCACAAGGAGGAGGGAGAAAACTTGTTCTTCTTGGCCTCTGAGGATAGAACAAGAAGCAATGTGCTTAAATTGCAGCAAGGGAGGTTTAGGTTGGACATGAGGAAAAAGTTCCTAACTGTCAGGGTGGTCAAACACTGAAATAAATTGCCTAGGGAGGTTGTGCAATCTCAATCTCTGGAGATATTTAAGAACAGGTTAGATAAATGTCTGTCAGGGATGGTCTAGACAGTACTTGGTCCTGCCATGAGGGCAGGGGGCTGGACTCAGCCTCTCGAGATCCCTTCTAGTCCTAGTATTCTATGATTCTATGAAAGTGCGGCAACAATGGCATTTCATTCCCTTTGTTCAGAAAAGATCAGTTTCATCATATACCATAATAACAGGATTCTTTCATCTACATCTTTTGGTTTGAGAGCTGGTTCTCCTGTGGGACTTAAATACGGCTCCGCTGGCTCTGATGCAGCCTCTGTTTGAGCCCCTAACCTGTTGTCCTCTTCTTCTCTTGACGGAAAATTGCTTTCTTGGTAACAATTACAACATCTGCCAGGAGAATGTGAGAGCTGAAGATTCTGATGGGAAAGTCCTCTTGTATACAGTACTCCAAAGACACTATGACCCACCCAAAATAATCTGAAGGCAAAAGAAGAGTAAATTAATTTGAACCAAATAGCAATAAAATTCTCCAGAACTGCAAATTTAAATAAGTACCATTCACCTCCAAAGAGCAAGCAGATGTACTTCTTTGACCCTTCAGATCTCAGTCTTTCTCTATCATCAATTTTTTCATACCAAAAATTAGTGGAGTAAATTTTAATGGACAGATTATTAAAATCTTCACAAATGAAATGTATTAAAATGACTCCAGTGATCATTACACTATAAAGTGAACTCATAAAGAATAAAATTTCGAAACTTCATTAAACGATAGCAGGATTTTCAGTGGATTTCTAATTAATAGCAAACCTGGCCATCTATTCTGTTCTCAGGAAGTTTTCCCTTTGCCTTTTTAAAATAAGCTGAAAGGTAATGCCAAGATAAACTCATATATTAACTATCCAAGCTTCCCACACATGGGCTATTTTTGATAGCTTGCACACACCCCTTCTTAGTCTTTTGGCAATCTTGATGACATAGCTAAAGCATTGGAGGAAAATTAACACTTTCTTAGGAATTTTGTTGCTTCTGTGGACTTAGTAAATCTTTTTCTAGAAAACATACGTAAGAACATTTTTAATAAGGGGCGAACATCCATGTATTTGATTCTGTCCCTAACAAACCTTTGGCTGCTAAAAATGTTTTGCCCTGGTGTTTTCCTTTTTCCTCTAGAACCTGTTAATGTGGATGTTGTCCCTGTTGTCTACTTTAGTGTTTCCCAAATGGTGTTCTGCCAAACCCTGGAGTTCCACAAAGTGAAAATAAGGGTTCTGTGGGAAAATTCCATGACAGTAATATTTTATCATTTAAAAATAATAATAAAGAATTTATGAATTTTATTAAAAACAATTTTCATTTGTTTGTCGCAATGTGTCCCTGTGTTAATGCCAGCTTAGCCATAGAGTGGGGACGATGATTTCACTATTCAGCACAGTGCACACTGTCAATGGTGTGATCTCCTGTCATATACCACTGTAAATCCCCGTACTTGCTCTGAGGGAGCATGGATCATTTTGAGGTGGCTTATGTCAAGAACATTCAGTTTTATCAAGGTGTGCATTGGTCAATTGTTACCCATCACCAGCACATACTTGTGTGATACTGAGTTCTCAAATTATACAGCAACAAAAACAAAATACAGTAGTAACCCAGATATAAAAAGAATTTGCCTGTTCAGTCTCCTGGAATGCTGCTGAACTCCTCTGTTATCCCGGGGTCAGAGTTGAGCGACCGCAGGCTGCCTACATGCAGGTTTGGAGGTACGACTCCCAGTGGTCACCTCCACCTGTCGCTTCACCCCTCCACCATTGCCATAGGACTTTGAGGTAGAAGTGATGAGAATGTTTGTTTAAAGTGGAAAAGCCGTTGCACAGGGGCAGTTCCACTGTCTCGACCTCAGAAGCCTGGTTCCAGTGGTACGAAAAGTCGTCACGGCTGGGACTTCCTTGGCTGCAGTGGAAGGCCACACCGTTATATTATTAACAAGTAGCAAATAATTGCTAGATTTTTGTAGATTCCTTCTCTCCAGTAACCCTTTTTGTCTTATGAATGCACCTTATGAATACAATGAATGGTCCTTTACAATATGTGCTAACTACTTACACTTAATAATCTGTTCAGCCTTGCGTTTAGCTGGCACTTGCCCTTTCCCTGACCTGAAGGAGCGAGGTATGGCTCAGAATTTCTCTCTCACCAACGGAAGTTGGTCCACTAAAAGATATTAGTACAGTGGTGGGCAACCTGCTGCCTGTGGGTCATTGAGGTTCCATATGTGGTTCGCAAGACCTTTTGTTTGGTGTTGCCCTGTGCAGAGTTGCCAGATTCTGCTGCTTTCTGTCTGCATGTTTTTTTCCCTACTGGTGCTACTTAAATGGCATGCACATAAAGCAAAGGCACATGAGGTGAGGTGGAAGCTAAATGCACACAACACTGACTTTTAAGAGCCAGGCGTTCCCTCAGCATCCAATCAAAGTGCTACTACAGTTGAGTCAGCACACCACCAAAATTCTAGAAACACAAGTGTATTTAGCAAATCTGTCCTATCCTGGAAGACTGTCTTGATTATGACGATTCTGCAACCTGCTGAAATGGAGGGATGCTCGTGCAGCCCTTCACTAGCCTAGATTGCCCATTGCTGTACTAGTATCCCTAGCCTCTCCTTTCCTGCTTAGTAAGCATATTACCCACTGCCAAACTGTGAAGGCAACTGCTGTGTGATATGCATTGTTAATTCTATAACAGACTACTGCAACCTTGCTTCCCATTTGGATTATTCCCAGGCTATGTTTACACTACAGCTTTGCTGCAAAACATGTCACTTACGGGTGTGAATAAACTACTCCCCAAGTGACATAAGTCATTGACACAGCACACATTTGAATAATGCTATGTTAGTGGGAGAGCTGCTTGCATTGGTCTAGTTTCTACTCACAGTAGTGGTAGTAAGCCTCTTTCACTCCATCTTGGAGCGTAAGCCACTGATGGCCATTCACCAGCGTCCCCTGTCTTGGCAATCTTTTCCAGTTCTGACCAGATGGATCATGTCTTTTTAGTGTCTGCCTTCAGGTCTCTACAGTGGGTGTTTCATGAGTGCCCTCTTCCTTTTTCCTTGTGGGTTCTAAGTTAAGGCTTGTCTTGTGACATTATTAAGCTGACAGGAGAACTCTCTTCTGTCGTGATAGTGCTTCTTCACCACACACAGCTGTGTTGGTACAGCTGCCTTTGGCCCCATCCCTTATGCTTGAGGAACCCCCCTTCCGGGAGCATGAAGCTTTTCCCACACATGCGCACACCTTGCCCATGGAGGCTGTCAGCTTCACTGAGAGGCACCCTCACTGAACGGGCAAGTTGACCACTGCAGGAGTCACCTACACAAAGGTCAGCTGAAGCGTTTACAAAAGTTGGGCAAATAATAGCCTCTGTATTTCTCCAGCTCAGTTGATCCTTAATCTTCTTGCTGAACTCTATATCTGATGAGTCCAGGTGGCAGAGGACGTATGCAGATCTTCTCTCCCCCTCCTCCCCGACTCCAATATCTCAGGAAGTCCTGCAAAAATAGCCTTCTCCTGCAAGCTACCTGTCAGGTCTATATCCCTGTCATCTATTCCCTATCTCATTCAGCTCCTCTGGATGCCAAACTCTGTATCGGGACTCAATTTATGAATTCCATGTGATGCACATTTTAGAAACAGTGAAACCATTCCTGAGCAAGCAGCTCCTGCTCTCTACTTAAAACAAAGTCCATTATCTTTATTTTTAAAATGGTCATGAGAGGTCCTTACACTGGTTCTAAAAATGGCATTACTGGTGTCAGGAGAGTGAGGTAGCCAGAATCAGGCCACCAGTCACCTTAAAGTTGTTTCCTTGATTTCGTACAAAGAATATGTGGCATGCATCAGGCATAAGTGTTAGCAAGTCTGAGCCTGTTTGTACTGAGTCTTTTGTATGTACCAAAGATGCTCTGTACAACCTCGAGAGTTGTATAGCTGATCTTCCTTGCCCCAGGGTATCAAAATATATGCCACTTCATAACAGAGAGCTGCCAGAAGAGGATTCTTGGATGAACTTTGCCAAACAGGAATCTGGGCATGTCTTCAGTCAGCATTGAGCAGATGTTTGTTAACACAGTCGGTAGATTCAGATATGCATGTCCCTTAATGCTAACATTATTAGCAGGCTTTTGTATTAAAGCCAGTTCTTAGTTTCCCACATTACTTGATCAGCTGCCAGAACTGCCTGCTTGAAAAGGGAACCTGGAATCACTGCTCAATACCACTGGTCATTTTAAAAATCTGGTTCTCAGTGCATCAGGGCTAACACAAATTTCCTGCCTGCCCTGGCTCCATGTGGCTTTTGCAATCGGCCAGCATTTCCTCAGCCTTCTATAACAGGGATAGGCAGTTTTTTTTTGTCGGGTCCCACTTTTCTTCCCTGCAATTCGCAGTGCCCTCCCAATCTGTGTAATGTAATCCAAACCAATGGAAATTTCAGGTGTGTTAATATAAAAAAGCACTTTCAGAATATGTAAGAAAATAAGTTTTTGTAGAATGTAAAAAATGTTGTTCCTCACTATATAAATGTGAATACAGACATAAAAAAAGTAACTTTGACTTTTCTAATGAGATGGCTGCTGGGTCTCAGGCTCATCCGATTAGTGCTGTGCACCCCTTATGAAATTTCATACCCCCCAATGGGTCTGTCCCCTACTTTGTGCACCCCTATTCTAGAAGAAGGTCTGGCCCTGTGGGCAGATGTTGTAATTGTTACCAGGAAAGCAATGGGAACTGCAGACCGGGGTAGTGCACAGAGCTGCCTCGCCATGCTTCCATGTAGGATCCAGAGGGAAATGCTGACTGCTTCAAGGAGTTACCTGAGATCAGTGCTGCCCCACTGCCTGAACCCTCTCCCGTACCCACCACTCTCCCCAGGCCCTAAGCACCCTCCTGCACCCAAACTCCATCTGGAGCCTGTACCTTTTCCCAATCTCCCCCTCTCCCCCACTTTCCTTTTCTGAGCCCTCTCTCATACACTCTCCCTCTCAGAGCCTACACACACACCCACACTCGAAATCCCTCGGCCACAGCCCAGAGCCTCCTCCTGAAACCCATATCTCTCATCCTTGGCCCCACACCAGAGCCCACACTCCCAGCCAGAGCTCCCATCCCCATCCTTCTCACTTGAGTGTATAGGCGCAACTTATTTCTGGCCACAGCCCAGTTCGAGCCCTCCCCCACCCTGACGCTTGCTCCAGCTCAATGAAAATGAGTGAGTGAGAATGGAGGAGAGCAAGTGATGGAGGAAGGGGAAGATGGAATGATCTGGAATTCAAGTCTCAAAGGGGTGATATAAGAATGGCCATACTGGGTCAGACCAAAGGTTCATCCAGCCCAGCATCCCATCTGCCGACAGTGGCCAATGCCAGGTGCCCCAGAGAAGGAGAACAGAAGACAATGATCAAGTGATTTATCTCCTGCCATCCATCTCCTGCCCTTGTTCTGAAGGCCAGGGCACCATACTTTATCCCTGGCTAATAGCCATTTATGGACCTAACCTGCAAAAATTTATCAAGCTCTTTTTTAAACCCTAATAGAGTCCTGGCCTTCACAGCCTCCTCGGGCAAGGAGTTCCACAGGTTGACTGTGCGCTGTGTGAAGAAAAATTTCTTTTTATTAGTTTTGAACCTACTACCCATCAATTTCATTTGGTGTCCCCTAGTTCTTGTATTATGGGAAAAGGTAAATAATTTTTCTATATTCACTTTCTCCACACCATTCATGATTTTATATACCTCTATCATATCGCCCCTCAATCGCCTCTTTTCCAAACTGAAAAGTCCCAGTCTCTCTAGCCTCTCCCCATATGGGACCCGTTCCAAGCCCCTAATCATCTTAGTCGCCTTTTTCTGAACCTTTTCTAATGCCAATATATCTTTTTTGAGGTGAGGAGACCACATCTGCACACAGTACTCAAGATGTGGGCGTACCATAGTTTTATATAGGGGAAGCATGATATCTTTTGTCTTATTATCAATCTCTTTTTTAATAATTCCTAACATCCTATTTGCTTTACTAACTGCCGCTGCACACTGCGTGGATGTCTTCAGAGAACTATCCACTATAACTCCAAGATCCCTTTCCTGATCTGTCGTAGCTAAATTTGACCCCATCATGTAGTACGTGTAATTTGGGTTATTTTTTTTCCAACATGCATTACCTTACACTTACCCACATTAAATTTCATTTGCCATTTTGCTGCCCAATCACTCAGTTTGCTGAGATCTTTTTGTAGTTCTTCACAATCTGTTTTGGTTTTGACTGTCCTGAACAACTTGGTGTCATCTGCAAACTTTGCCACCTCACTGCTTACCTCATTTTCTAGATCATTGATGAACAAGTTGAACAGGATCGGTCCCAGGACTGACCCCTGGGGAACACCACTAGTTACCCTCCTCCATTGTGAAAATTTACCATTTATTCCAGCCCTTTGTTTTCTGTCTTTTAACCAATTCCCGATCCATGAAAGGATCTTTCCTCCTATCCCATGACCTCCTAATTTACATAAAAGCCCCATGGGGACTCAGGGAGGGAATGGGGCAGTGTTTGTTTTTTCTGCAATCTCAACAATGACAACCCTAACTGTTGCAGAAATGGGTACTGCATGTGAAGAACCTAGAAGACCTTATGGGCTTCAAAGCTATGCAGATACTCAATTTAAGGCAAAAATAAACACAAATCTGGCATACAAAATTTAAATAGAGATTATTTTTAAAATGGGGGAAATATTTGCATTGAATGTATAATATGTAGCAACAGGATTCCTTTCTTTAAAAAAAATAAACAAAACCCATGATTTTTTGCTGAATTTACCACATGACACCAAAATGCAACTGAGGACTGAATGTCTGTGTCCACATAATGCTGATGCAAAAATCTGAGCTGTTCTCATATGTTCATTTTATATAGACTTTTGGGTTTTGTGCTGATAAACAGTCCAGGTGGGGGGGATTAAAAACTAGATTACGACTTTTTTGTGTAATGGTGTATAAATGAAGCTCATCAGTATTAGTTTGTTAGACTGAATAATCCTATTTTGATTCTGTTATGACCTTGGACTGCAAAGCCAATATCAGAAATGCATAGTTTTTATTTGCAAATTCATACACAAGTCCAACTTGTTGGCAGAGGTGTCTGTTAATTTAGACATTGTATTTCCATGTTCTGCAACATAACATATTATAATTATATTTTTGTCATTCATCAACTAAAATCCAATTTTAGTGAGTCTTCTCATAAGTAATCTGTAGAACAATGTCAGTGACTTTCAAAGAAATGTGATCCTTCATCTTTTGTTTAAATAAAATATTTGTACAGTATGTCAAGAATTTTTTTAAACTGACATGAATCCCTTATTTTTGGATCTGTGAGACTAGTGAGTATGAGTGTGCAATATGTAACTTCCTATTCAACAGTGAGATTGCTATGGTTTTTGACCATAAGATTTGGTATTTAATCTTTTATTATGTATTAAGATTAATGCTGCTGATTCTAAAGGCACGCAAATTTTTCATCCAGTTCCACTGATTTATACTTGCTTGTGGCACATGAATATATGTCCTTTTTTCCCTTAATGCCTTTCCATGTAGACTGTAGAATATATGGGATTTGTTCCCCAAAAATAGGAACTTGAAGTTAGGCTCAAATTTAGAGCTGTGCAAGTCAGTGGGTACCTGGTTTATATCCTGGGCCATTTTTGTGGATTTGTTTGGATACAAAATTTGTATCTCTATCAACTGTACTCCAGGCCATTTTGGCACACGTTACTGATTCTACTTCCATTTCCCTTCTTTGCCCGCATCTCAAGCTATTCACAAGATTGCATCTTTCAGAATGGAAACAGCGTGGGAGTTGCTATGTATGAGAAGCTGCAGTATCATGTGGTTGAAAATGAGGGAGTTGCTGTAAGAGAAGGATTGAAGTCCCCTGTCTTGACTCCCTTTCCCATCCCTATTGCAACCTGAATGCATCGATTTCTAATATTCAGAACCATTCCTAATGGAAAAGTATGTCATGGCCTAACCTTGAATATCTCAAAAAATGCATTGTCACAAGAGTTTGCAGAAGGCATCCCATTGTCTAATTTTAGTTTATAATATTTTCATTCGCCGTTTTTAACTCTTTCTGTTGGTTTTTGAATGCCTTTACTTATTTTTTAAATTATTTTTACCTTCTTTTGATCAATCGCCAGGTCTTTCCTAGACCACTTTCTTTAGAAGGAACGTTTTTTGTGGTCAGCTTTTCATACAATTTTTTTTTCATACATTACTCCACTTGTTTCCTTTTACTAAGTTCTTTTATTCATATGCTTCCCAAAACTTTAAGTCAAACCTTCAATTAAAGGCAAAATGGGGAACTAAATACCGCAGTCACTTTTCATGAATCACATTTAAGATCCTTCTTTTGTTCACCATTTTTGAAAGTTAGCCTGTGCCACAGTCTTCATGTGGATTTTCTCCCAAATGAGAGACTTGAGACAGTTCTTGAAGTTGACTTTTCCTTTCCATTTGAAACAGTGAAACCATTTTTGAGTCCACAGCTGGTTTCTTGAGTTAATCAAGACTGAACAGTATTTATCCTGTCCTTCAAAGCATCATATTGATGAAATCTCCCAGGTTTGTGTAATTTCTGAATTTGAGTAGGTCATCATGACTCTGTTCCCAAATCACAGTAAGTATTTGATGAAGCAAACACAATGAATTTACAGATCTCTGGTTTCTTTTAAGAACGGCTCAGCATTTAATGAAACTAGTGGATTCTTTTGGGACTTCCTGCTAGTTAAGATAACTTTTTCCCCTGTTAATATGTAATCGAGTGTTGAGACTCAGTAGAAATGGGGTGACCATATTTCTGAAAAGGAAAACAGGACACTGTGTGGGAGTGGCCTGAATTCCACCCCCCACACACACACAGATCCCCCACCCACCAAGTCCTGGGAGGATTCCTTATAGAGAGACTTGTATGTCTCACTCTCTTCAGTTTAGCAAAACGAAGATTTAGAGGTGACTTGATTACTTTCTGTTAGTCACAGGGAGAAAATACCATGTACAATAAAAGCCTGATTACTTGACCCTCCCCCCCCCCCGATTATCCACTATTCCGATTTATCTGACACCACCTGTGGCATTGTGGGATAAAATGGAATGTTGAATAACTTGGGGTTGGACAATCTCCCCTCAGTCCCATGGCAACCAAGAAACAGCTCCCAGCAGCCATTCTGGGGAACCAGCAGAGCCAGCAGCCCACCTTGCAGAAGTGGGTGTGGCAGCTGTCAGTGCCCCCACCATCCCTTCTTCCTCATTAGCCGCATCTACACGTTCACGCTACTTCGAAGTAGCGGTGCCAACTTCGAAATAGCGCCCGTCATGGCTACCCGTGTTGGGCGCTATTTCGAAGTTAACTTCGACGTTAGGCGGCGAGACATCGAAGTCGCTAACCCCATGAGGGGGTGGGAATAGCGCCCTACTTCGACGTTCAGCGTCGAAGTAGGGAACGTGTAGACGATCCGCGTCCCGCAACATCGAAATAGTGGGGTCCTCCATGGCGGCCATCAGCTGAGGGGTTGAGAGATGCTCTCTCTCCAGCCCCTGCGGGGCTCTATGGTCACCGTGTGCAGCAGTCCTTAGCCCAGGGCTTCTGGCTGTTGCTGCTGCAGCTGGGGATCCATGCTGCATGCACAGGGTCTGCAACTAGTTGTTGGCTCTGTGGATCTTGTGCTGTTTAGTGCAAGTGTGTCTGGGAGGGGCCCTTTAAGGGAGCGGCTTGCTGTTGAGTCTGCCCTGTGATCCTGTCTGCAGCTGTTCCTGGCACCCTTATTTTGATGTGTGCTACGTTGGCGTGTAGACGTTCCCTCGCAGCGCCTATTTCGATGTGGTGCTGCCCAACGTCGATGCTGAATGTCGACGTTGCCAGCCCTGGAGGACGTGTAGATGCTGTCGCTACGTCGAAATAAGCTATTTCGATGTAGCGTGCACGTGCCGATGTAGCCATTGTCTGACATTTTTAGTTATCCAGCCTTCAGTTAGTCCTGATTATATTGGATAACTGGAGTTTTACTTTACTCTAAATGTTTCTTCACAGTCCTAAAAAAAAATAAAATAAATAAACCTAACAAGAATCAATGCCTACAAGCTCACACCAAAGACAGTCAAGGGAAAAATACATCACGCATTTCAAACAGTGAGTAACTTTACCACTGAAACAAAATACCAGGGCAAATAGTGCACTTTTCATGTCTTGATGTCTTCAAATAAAAAGTACATTTTTCTCTGGAAGGTCAGACACAAGTTATTAGTCTCTATACAGTGGTAACTGAGTGACATTTAATGGCCTGTGTTATACAAGAGCTCAGATTAGATCATTCTGGCTTTGAATCTCATGTATTAATAATTTGCTAATGAACAAATCATAGTTGCACAGCCCAAAACGGATAGTATGCATGATCTATTTTAAAATTATTGTATCCTAAAAATATGAATTTTGTATGTATTTGCAATTTAAACAGCAGCAAAAAAATTAAATGATTACACTCTTGCAAATTATTAGATCATGAAACAGATGTTTTAATTTTTCAGCAATGCTAATTCCTGACAGGCAAATCTATACCTTGTGGGTTTTTGTTTTTGTTTTTTTTTTTAAAGTGCTGATGTATACACTGTGCAGTACTGTGAAATTTTAGACAAAATCTGTTCTGGTCTCTTTGACCATCAGCCTGTGCTATCTCTGACTAGCCCAGTTTTGCTTTCATGGTCCCCAACTATTTCTGGCCTCTACTGACTCTTTTTTGCCACAATTCTTGTTATCTTGTATTTGCCTTACATTCCAACTCAGTTGTTCATTGTTCTTTATGAACACTGAAACCAGCTCAAAGGAGTAATTCTTTGTCACCAAGATTCTATCCACTCCTCTCGAGTCAGGAAGAGTAGGCGCTCCAATTGAAATGTCTACCTTGCCCTTAGTGACATGCTTCTCTCTCTTCCCTTCTTTCTTCTTGCCCCATTCCTATGGGCAATACTACTTTGGCACAAGTTTGTTTCTTACCCCTGCTGGCCAGCTCTATTTTGTTTCCTTCCATGTGGGAATGTATACAGCTCACTTGTCTGTCTTATGATTCCTTTCACGCACTTACCTCCTACAACATGTAGCAACTTACAGTGGTGGAGCAGTAGTAAGAACATGTGACATTCCTTGAAGTTTTCACATGAAAATTGCACAGTAAAGTTGATCTGTGATGTTTAAGTGTAGAAGAGTATTAATTAATATTACAAGCAGAGTTTAATGGCTAACTTAACTTTGTAGCTTTTACTCCTCGTCCCCCAAACTGCATCTAATACTGCTAATTAAAATGCAGTAGTGTAGAATATCAAAACAGTAAAGCAGTAAAGCAGCACTTTAAAAAGTAACAAAATAATTTATTAGGTGAGCTTTCGTGGAACAGGCCCACTTCTTCAGATCATAGCCATACCAGAACAGACTCAATATTTAAGGCATAGAGAACCAAAAACAGTAATCAAGGCTGACAAATCAGAGCAGGGGGTGGGGGGGGGAGTCAAGAATTAGATTAAACCAAGTATGCAAAAGAGCCCCAAGAGTGTCCAAGAAAATTTGCACCAGGGTTCAAACCACGTGTTAATGTGTCGAATTTGAATATGAAGGAGAGTTCAGCAGTCTCTTTTTCCAAAGCAGAGTGAAAATTCTTTTTCAATAAGATGCAGACTGTTAAGTCATTAACAGAATGGCCCCCTCCATTTAAAATGTAGACAAACTGGTTTGTGGATCAGGAGTGTTTTGATGTCTGTTTTGTGCCAATTAACTCTTTGAGCGAGTTTGAAGTCTGTCCAATATACAAAGCATCTGGGCATTGTTGGCACATGATGGCAGATATGATGTTAGTTGAAGAACATGAGAATGTGCCCGTGATTCTGTGACTAACCTGGTTAAGTCCAGTGATGGTATCTCCAGAATAGATATGTGGACAAAGCTAGCAGCCGGCTTTGTTGCAAGGAAAAGTCCCAGGACTGGTGTTCCTGCAGTATATAGACTGTGGTGGTGGTTGTGGCTGGTGACTGAAAACTTAAATGAGTTCTAAAATGTGTGTGGTAATAAATCTTTTTTTGATTTAAACTGTTCTGATATCACAACATGTTAGACTCCTACATTGTATGTTCACTGTGTATATTAATTAGGGATAGGTGAAAACTTGATGCTTTTGAAGAGCACTAGAAAAGCATTTGTACTCTCATCTGGTAGTTTTTTTTAAACTGACAATGCATATGGTATATTGGTACATTTGCATGTATAATTTATGTGCATTATAAATATAACTAGACTTGAAATACATGCTCCTGGTGATTTACTACTCACAACTCAGTGCTTACTGGCATATATTTTAGCACTTTTGCAAAGCCAGCAATACATGTGCCACATGCTTAATGAAAAGAGTCACAATAAATATAAATTGCAGTGTAAGTACAATTTTGATGAATGGAACTTTTAATCCTTTCTGAATATGCCACCATGCCATGAATGAGTGGTTTAACAAATAGTGGGTCTCTTCTATAGAATATTATTCTGTAAACTGGTCAAGAGTCTTTTTTTAAATCCATTTACAGAATTGATTATCTCTTCCTGTTTGAACTGCATATTAAATCTTTGTTTTGCTGTGAAAAACTTTGTAATTTTGCACCACATGTGATATTTTAAGTTGGAGCATCTTGCTTTGTGAAAGACTATGGTGCAGCAACTGCACTGTTACGAGTAGGCATGCAAACCATCAAACAGAATTTGCGAAAGTAAATGTTGCCTGTAAAATAAACACGTGTTCGATAAAAATTTAATTTGGTTGTAAGATCCTCTATAACAGGGTGGCCAACAAGTGGCTCTTGAGCTACATGCCACTCTTTGAGCCTTTAAGTGAAGCTCCTCAGACCTGCACACCAGGAGTGCCGCCCTAGCTCTCTGCATACGCCCCACAGCTTGGAGAGTGAAGCATGTGGCGGCAGCAGCGGCTCCTCCTGAGAGCCATACACTGGGAGTGCCAGCCGTCTGCTCTGTGCATGTGCCCCAGTGCTTGGTGGGAGAAGTGTGTGGTAGCAGCGGCTCCAGTGAGTTGCCAGCATTTATTTAGAACAGGGAGCTAGGGGTTCCTGGCTATTCAGGGAGGGCATTGAGCCACCTGTTATATATGAAATCAACTATATAATAAATAAGTATGTGGCTCTTTGCACTCTATTCACTGCTCTCTTGGCTCTGTCTCGAGCTGGTTGCCCTTGCTCTATAAGCATTAGTACTTTGAAAGACACAAATCCAGACATATGTTGTATTTTAATGTAAGTACTCAGGCAAATCATTTTAGGATTTTTTCAGCACCAGATTTTTCATGGCTTTATTTTTTTTTTCCCAAAATGTTTATATGAGAACAAATGTTGTCCAGCTGAAGCAGGGCACTTTGGCGAGGTTGTTGTCTGGTGCTTTCAGTGTAACTCTAAAAGACATCTCACATTAAAGCATCCATTTTTCTTCTTTTTAAACTAAAAATTCTTGCATCACTTGAGCGTTACAGAAACTTATAAGTCTATTCTACCTTTCGCTTATGAGGCACATATATTTTCATATTGTTAGAGTAGTATAAAACCATGTTGGGCCATTGTAAACATACTTAACCCTTTTTTATCCAAGTAGTGTGTGCCCTCATTTTGACATAATTACACATGGTGTATAAAGGGTTGGCTGACTGTTTATGGTTAGTCAAAAATGCCTAATTTGCTGGCCAATTCAAAGGGCTTTTACTAGGCTTAAAATTTCAAAACAATTTATTGACTAAATGGCTCATTCCTAAGTTTTGGGATTTCTTGGTGGTGACAGCTTTATAAGGACTCTAGGTAGTTCTGGGCAAGGTCAGAACCTTCCTGTATGCATTAGCATATTTTGTGTCCTACATAGTTGTTATAATTATGGTAATGCATTTTGCAATTGTTGCTGAAAGAATTAACTTGTTAGATCAACTTATTTGACTGGTAGTTTCAAGGGAGAGACCGTCTATTTTAAATGACAAAGTAGCTGAAATTCTGAAATAAAATGTTTAACACAAGTTACACTCATCTTAAATTTCTAAAGACAAAACTGAGAACTCTTGGTGAGTCCCAGGGATGATGTCATTCTGAAAGGATGACTTTTTAAATACAAATTACAAGTTCGTTTACCTCGGTTCCACCATCACTGACACCCTGTTGTTGGACACTGAGCTAAATAGGAGGATCGGAAAAGCGGCCACAACTCTGTCCAGACTCAGCAAGAGAGTGTGGAATAACAACAAGCTGTACACTCACACCAAAGTGCAAGTCTACAGAGCCTGCATTCTCAGCACCCTCCTTTATGGCAGCGAGACTTGGACCCTGTATGCCCGCCAGGAAAAGAGGCTGAACGTCTTCCACTTGCGCTGCCTCAGGCACATCCTTGGAATATCATGGAAGTACAGAGTGACCAACACCGCCGTCCTTGAGCAAGCTGGAATCCCAGCCATGCACACGCTCCTCAGGCAGCGTCGACTGCGCTGGCTTGGCCACGTCCACAGGATGAATGATGGAAGGATTCCAAAAGACATCCTGTATGGTGAGCTAGCCTCTGGCAAAAGACCTCCCGGACGCCCCCAGCTGTGTTACAAAGATGTCTGCAAGAGAGACCTCAGAGAGGTAGGCATCGAGCTGGACAGTTGGGAAGAACTAGCAGACAACTGCAGCAGATGGTGGCAGGGGTTACACAAGGGCCTTCAGAAGGGCGAGATGAGGATCAGACAGCTAGCAGAGGAGAAGCGAGCACACAGAAAGCACAATAAGGACTTGCCAGACACCCACTACATCTGCAAGAGATGCAGCAAGGACTGTCACTCTCGTGTGGGTCTTTATAGTCACAGTAGACGCTGTAAATGAAGTCCTCAATTGAAACTTTAAAGGGCGCGATCCATAGTCTGTGCAGACTGAAGGATGCCTACTACTACTATTTTAAGGGTAAAAATCATTGGAACTTAAAATTTGAAATATCTTGAGTCATGTTACTGAGTTCTGTTGAACTGCTGTTTTACACTACAAAGGGCATCATCTTCAATAATGTAAAGCATATTTGAAAAACTTCAGGACAAAAACACTATAAAAACAAATTATTTTTTATTGGGTGTGTGACCACTGGTTGTGTGCATCATAGGAGGTTTTTGAAAACAGGTTGAACACACACCTGTCAATGATGTTCTAAGTTCTTTTTATCTTGCCACAGTACAGGGAGCAGAACATGACGACTTTTCAAGGTCACTTCCAGCTCTACTTTTCTATGGTTCTATGCTAATGTGGAAAAAACCTGTAAGCTTGCATTTGGCCTTTGTTTTTGTTTGGTAGTTCATTGCAAATATGCACTTGCTTATTGAACAACCCCATACATTTTTCCTTCAGGTGTTTGGGCGGTATTTTTGTTTTTGTATTTAATAGCAAATCTTATAGAACTAGAAGGGTAGAACAGAAAACAGCAAAATAGAGATAATGGATTTCAGGAGTGCAGATTTTGGTAAACTCAGAGAACTGGTAGGTAAGGTCCCATGGGAAGCAAACCTGAGGGGAAAAACAGCTGAGGAGAGTTGGCAGTTTTTCAAAGGGACATTATTAAGGGCCCAAAAGCAAGCTATCCCACTGTGTAGGAAAGATAGAAAATATGGGAAAAGACCGCCTTGGCTTAACCAGGAGATCTTGCACGAGCTCAAAATAAAAAAGGAATTGTATAAAAAATGGAAACAACGAAAAATTACAAAGGATGAATATAGGCAAACAACACAAGAATGCAGGAGAAAGATTAGAAAGTCTAAGGCACAAAATGAGCTCAAACTAGCTACAGGCATAAAGGGAAACAAGAAGGCTTTTTATAAATATATTAGAAACAAGAGGACGACCAGGGACAGGGTAGGGCCGTTGCACAGTAAGGAGGGAGAAACAGTAACAGAGAACTTGGAAATGGCAGAGATGCTCAATGACTTCTTTGTTTCAGTCTTCACTGAGAAGTCTGATGAAAGAATGCCCAACACAGTGAATGCTAGTGGGAAAGGGATAGGGTTAGAAGTTGAAATAAAAAAAGAACAAGCTAAAATTTACTTAGGAAAATTAGATGTCTGCAAGTCACCAGGGCCTGATGAAATGCAACCTAGAATACTCAAGGAGCTGATAGAGGAGGTATCTGTGCCTTTATCTATCATCTTTGGAAAATCATGGGAGACAGGAGAGATTCCAGAAGACTGGAAAAGGGCAAATATAGTGTCCATCTATAAAAAGGGAAATAAGAATAACCCAGGAGACTACAGGCCAGTCAGCTTAACTTCAGTGCCAGGAAAGATCATGGAGCAGGTAATGAAAGAAATCATCTGCAAGCACTTGGAAGGCGGTAAGGTAATAGGAAACAGCCAGCATGGGTTTGTAAAGAATAAATCTTGTCAAACTAATCTGATAGCTTTCTTTTGATAGGATAATGAACCTTGTAGATAGGGAAGGAGGGGTAGATGTGGTCTACCTAGACTATAGTAAAGCATTTGATATGGTCTCTCATGATATTCTTATCAAAAAACTAGGCAAATACAATTTAGATGGGGCTACTATAAGGTGGGTGCATAACTGGCTGGATAACCATACCCAGAGAGTAGTTCTTAATGGTTCTCGATCCTGTTGGAAAAGTATAAAAAGTGGGGTTCCGCAGGGGTCTGTGTTAGGACTGGTTCTGTTCAATGTCTTCATCAATGATTTAGATATTGGCATAGAAAGTACACTTATTAAATTTGCAGGTGATACCAAGTTGGGAGGGGTTGCAACTACTTTGGAGGATAGGGTCATAATTCAAAATCATCTGGATCAGTTGGAGAAATGGTCTGAGGTAAACAGGATGAAGTTTAATAAGGACAAATGCAAAGTGCTCCACTTAGGAAGGAACAATCAGTTTCACACATACAGAATGGGGAGAGACTGTCTAGGAACGACTACAGCAGAAAGGGATCTCGGGATTATAGTGGACCACAAGCTAAATATGAGTCAACAGTGTGATGCTGTTGCAAAAAAAGCAAACATGATTCTGGGATGCATTAACAGGTGTGTTGTGAACAAGACACGAGAAGTCATTCTTCCGCTCTACTCTGTGCTGGTTAGGCCTCAGCTGGAGTATTGTGTCCAGTTCTGGGCACCACAGTTCAAAAAAGATGTGGAGAAACTAGAGAGGGTCCAGAAAAGAGGGACAAGAATGATTAAAGGTCTAGAGAATGTGACCTATGAAAAAAGGCTGAAAGAATTGGGCTTGTTTAGTTCGGAAAAGAGAAGATTGAGGGGAGACATGACAGCGGTTTTCAGGTATCTAAAAGGGAGTCATAAGGAAGAAGGAGAAAACTTGTTCTTCTTGGCCTCTGAGGATAGAACAAGAGGCAATGGGCTTAAACTGCAGCAAGGGAGGTTTAGGTTGGACATTAGGAAAAAGTTCCTAACTGTCAGGGCGGTCAAACAGTGGAATAAATTGCCAAGGGAGGTTGTGGAATCTCCATCACCAGAGATGTTTAAGAATGACATCTGTCAGGGATGGTTTAGATAGTACTTGTTCCTGCCATTGGGGCAGAGGGCTGGACTCGATGGTCTCTCGAGGTCCGTTCCAGTCCTAGTGTTCTATGATTCTATGGTAGTCATTGAATTTGGAAAAAAAATTATACCAAATTTACAAATCTTTCTGCAACTTCATTTACCTCCTGATTATCCTGTTAAGATCCAGCTAAGCTAGGGAGAGAGTTTAAATAGACAAGTGAATAATATATGGGAACTGCTTAAGAATATTCTCCTAGGTACCCAGGAAGCTAGAACAGAAAAAGGTTTCCCTGACTTGTCACGAAGTCAGAACAGATAACTACCAGAAAGTGGTGGAATACAAAGGTATCAGTGCTAGCATGGTAAAAACCCTTCTCCCTGTGAACTGAATAGAAGTTAGCTCAGGTCAACTGGGGACACATGAGTCCAACAAAGAGTTGCCTGTGACCTCTTGAAACCTCTTTTCTGGTGAGAGAGGTTGAGTAAAGATAAGAGACAAAGTTCAGCACTGCTGGTGGCAACAGGGAGAAAAGGTTTCTCTTGGGTGGAAAGCTAATAGGAGAAGCAACCCTGCTAATGGATTTTTGGGGGACAGGCTAGTATTCAGAATTCAGAGGCATAATGCAACACCCCAGAAAGGGGGCCAAGAGAGGTATCCTTTTTTTGTGGTGTGAACTAGTTTCTTTTCTTTCTCTTTTTATCTCCTGAAAATTTTGCCTTGGGCCTACCTCAAGGCCCACTTTATAGATAGAAAAGAATGAAAGCAAGTGGAGGGAAGTATCTCTGGAGTGGTGCTGAATTACTCCAGACTCCCCTGTCAGAGAGGAAACGCTGAGCCTGATGATGCGAAAGAGGTGCTTTGACACACAGTTTAAAAATCACCCTTACTGAGATAAGAAGCAAAGGCAGTTATCACAGAATTCTAGAAATATGGGGCTGAATGGGCCTGAAAAAGATGAAGTCCAGCCCCCTGTGCTGTGGCAGGACACCCTATACTAATCTTGCCTTGCTGCAGATTAAGCCTGTTACTTTTTGTCCCACCTGTAGTGGATATGGAGAACTGATCATTGCTCTCTTCATAACAGTCATTAACGTTCCTTTCTCCAACCTCCATTGTTATTTTTCAAGACTCAGGTTGTGCAGTTTTTTAACTTTTCCCAATAAGAACAGGTTTTCTCAATCTTTATTTTGTTCTGCTCTGGATTGGCTCTAGTTCCGTTGTCTGTCTTAATATGTGGCACCCAAAATTGGACATAATACTCAGCTGAGGCCTCACCAGTGCTGACTGTAGTGGGACAATTAACTCCTGTGCCCAACATATCTCCAGTTGTCCTCAACCTGCAGGCTGCTTGCAGCCCAATAATCAGCACACAGCCATGGCCCATATTACATGTTCAGGGACATACAGAAATGTAGCCACACTTGGCCAAAACTTCGAAATGGCCATGCTAATGGCCAGATCGAAGAATATTAATGAGGCGATGAATTGAATATTCAGCACCTCATTAGCATTCACACACTTCTGGCTGCGGCACTTTGAAAGCACCACTTTCGAACGTGTGCAGCTCGGCACGGCTATACGGGGGTCCTTTTCTAAAGGACCCCGCACATTTCGAAATCCTCTTATTCCTCTCCTTTCAAAATGTGCAGGATCCTTTCGAAAAGGACCCCCATGTAGCTGTGCCGAGCCGCAAGTGTTCAAAAGCAGCCGGAAGCGTGTGAATGCTAATGAGACACTGAATATTCAATTCAGTGTCTCATTAGTATTCTTCGATTTGGCCATTAGTATGGCTGTTTTGAAGTTTTGGCCAAGTGCAGCCACAGCCATAGTGTGTGTGCATATATAGATAACAAAAACTTTGCACGCATGTGGCCCATATAACACACACGAAGCTCTGTACATGGCCTATAGTGGTAAATAGGGTGATAACCGCTGCATATAGCATGTTAATACACTGCAGAATTACTAGCCTTTTTTCTTCCTTGCAGTATGGTGATTCTCTGTAACCTGCCGATCTGTTTTAACAGTACTGTTACTTAAACCATAATTCCCCATTTCGTAGCTGTGCATTCAAATCTTTTCCTTAAGAGAAGTAATTAGTGCTAATCTTTATTGAACTTTGTTATTCTATTCGGGTCAGTTTTCCAGTTTAGGTTCCTTTTAAATTCTAATCTTGTCCTCCAGAGTGCTTCCTACCATCCTGGGTTGGTGTCATCTTCAAATTGTATAAGCATAATGTCCACTTCATTATCACATCACTAATGAAAATACTGAATCGCACCAGACCCAGGACTGACCCCTGCAGGACTCCGTTAGATATGTCTTCCCAGTTTAACTGCTAATCACTGAAAGTTATTCTGTGTGTGTTGTGTGGTTTTTGTTCTTGTTTTTTGTTTTTCCAGCCAGAAGTGCATGTGCCTTCTAGTAATTTTATATAGACCACATTTCATATATTGCTTATGAGACTGTCATGTGTGACAATGTCAAAAAAAACCCTACTAAAATCAAGATATATTATGTCTACTGCTTTCCCCTACACTAGGCCAGTAATCCTGTCAAAGAAGAAATTAAATTGGTTTGACATTATTTGTTCTTGACAACTCTATGCTGGATATTCCTTTGTAATCCTATTATCCTCCAGGTGCTTACAAACTGACTGTTTAAAGACAGGTACTGTTTTTTGTCTTTCTGATCTCATCTGGATCCTCCTCTGCCCTCTGAGTTCTCAAAGATAATTGCTAGCGGTTCTGAGATTGCTTCAGCTAGTTCCTTATTTTCCTTCGGATGAACTTCTCCAGGTCCTACAGTTTTGAATACGGTTAACTTACCTAAATATTCCTTAACCCAGTGGTCTTAAAACTTTTTGTATTGATGACTCTCTTCACACAACAACCCTCTGAGTTCCCCCCTTTATAAATTAAAAAATGTGGGGAGTTAATTTAATTTAATGGGCACTTGAGACTATCAGCCGCACAGAGCTGACAGTTTGCAATCCCCGTGTAATCGTGTTGAGATTCATAACTTGTTCTTTCCCTGTGTTGGCTTAAGTTCCTTCCTTTTGTTTACTATTGTTTTAAGTATCTGGTAGCAATTAATATTGTCAGTGAAGTCTGAAAGAAAATAGGCACATGACACTTCAGTCCTCTGAATGTCACCAATTGTTTGCTCTCCTGCCCCCTGCAGTTCTCTGGCTTTTAAATAAATTTTAAAAACATTTTATTCCCTTTTATGCCCCTTGCTAAGTGTAACTCATTTTGTGCCTTAATCTTTCATTTTTTTTCTACCTCTTCATGTCTCTAATTTTTTGTGCTTTTCTTTAGCCATTTTTCCATATTTCCACTTTATGTAGGACTCCTTTTTGATTTTTTTTTCATGTTGGTAAAGGGATCCGGATGGAACTATATTGGCCACTTACTATCTTTCCTGTACATCGCTAGTTTACAGTTGTCTCTTTTAATGTTGTCTCCTTGAGAAAACACCAACTCTCCTGAGCGTTTTTCCTTAGATTTTCTTCCTGTGGGAACTTATCTGCTGTTTCTCTGTGTCTATTGGAGTCTGATGAGTGGGTTTGTGTGTGGGTGTGGGTGAGTGTGTGTCTGTTGTTGCTTTTTGAAATTCATTGTCCTTATTCTGCTGCTCTCGCTCTTTCATATCATTAAATCTGTCATTTTCTGGATCACTTTCATCCAGATTGCCTTCAGTCCTCAAATTTACTACCAATTACTACCTGTTAGTTAGAATCAAGTCCAAAAAGGCTGTCTCCTCGCTTACTTTCTCCACTTTCTGGAACAAGAATCCCCGTTTATACTACAAGACTTTATCAGAGATACCTGTATACTTACTCTCATCAGTACCAGACCTGGGTTTTTTTGATTTTTCTGTTTGTTCTAAAAAAAATGCCTCATCCATCTCTTCCTGGTTTGGTGGTCTAAAACAGACCCCTATTTTAACATTATCTCTATTTTTACCCTATACTCAGAAACTCTCAGCTGGTCTGCCTCTTACTTCTTTGGGGGCCTTTGGACAAGCAATACTCCTTTTATACCAATATTCCAGTCATGAGGCTTATCCATCAAAGTCTTCATGATGCCAACCAAATGATAATTTAGGTTAAGTAATAATAGTTTGAGGTTAGGGGTTTCTGTTGCTGTGTGGTTTCTATGTTGGGAAAAAAATGTTGTCACCACCTGCTTTGCAGTATTGGATTCTTCAAAATGCTGTGGTGTTGTGACTTCCAACGTGAGCTGCTCAGGAACAGCCATCAGCAAACAGGTCAAACCCTAAGTTCATGCACATGGTACAGCTCTGTCGCAGCAGCAGACCCCAGCAGCCTGTCAGCAACAGTCCAGTCAGTCAGATTTCCAGACACTTTCTTTTGCTTGTTGGGAGCCAGGTCGGTGAGGTGTGTGGTAAGGTTTGGTTTTTGCTTCTCACTGTTGCATGGCCCATGTCCGAAAAACAACAACAAAAAGTTCCATAGCCCTGATTAACTACAAAGAGAGATTTTAAGTGAGTACAAATATGAGGTATCAAAGTTAGAAATGGTTACAAGAGAAAATGTTTTTAGTAGTGAAAACTTAACCATCTAGATTTGAGTCAAGGTAAAATCCTTATTACGTGTTCCCAGCAACATTGTTGCCCAAATCCTCAGGACAGGATACCTCACAAAGTCAAAGAGCTGGTTCTTTTGTCGTCTTAGCTGAGGCAGGTGTATGCAGGCAGGAGTTTTCACCCCTTGTTTTTATAGTTCAGTCATCCTTTTGAAATGCATTTGCCTGAATGTTACCCCCTAGATAAGGTTCATTCCAGCTTTGAGGATAGAGATGTGGTGAAAGAGGTTCCCTGGTGGTGTCAGTTAAAATGTAAGTCAGTCATTTCTTATGTCCCTTCCTTACCAAAGAATGGTCGCTTGGTATGTAATTAGCAGTCAACTTTGATGACATCTAGCTAAAGACATCACATAGTCTTTTTTTCTTCTGAGAAATTGGTTTACCTACTCCCCAGATTTGTCTGGTAAATGCAATAATGTTGTCATAAGCTGAAATTATGTTCAGTACAATATTATATTTTTTAATTGTTGTTAGTTTTTAAGGTGATACAGCAGTGTTCCCTGTCAATCATGTGCTTGGGATGCCACATAACTGGGCGGCATTTAAATTTCTCCTAATTGGCAGAGCACCCATACATGCCTCAGTGAACATAACATTTATTCTGCACATGGATGTAAAAACTGCCTCTCAGAGCACATTTTGCAAAGAGATTATTACAATAAATGTAGGATTTCAATACAGGGATTCTCTTGACCACAAGAACATGAAGTGAATTGATTTCCCTTGATGGACTTCATTGTTGATTTATATAGAGAAATACTTAAACATCAGATCAAGGGTCTGCTTTTCCCCAGTCTTACCCCTGTTCTCCATTACCACAAGGATCTGAAATCAGGTCACCTAACTTCTATTCAGAGGACAAGTGTACACACTTTTTTTTTAGGTCTCTGTCTGGATTATTTTGAATTACCAGCAGAGGTGCTGAGTTCATTTAAAAATTTCATCTCTTGAACAGTGGTCTTCAGTTATGTCCTAACTTAGCATCATTTTCAGCTTTCACCAACACAGTAGCAAAAGGGCTGGTTTTGTTTTATATGGGGTAGAGCTCAACAAAAGTCTCATGTGCTACCCGTAATTCTGATTTCACCCTGGTGTAAGGAATAATTCCTGTGTGTTCACAGACATCAAATTAAAGTAAACTAGTATCAAAGTAGAATTGTGCTCCTTAGCTTATTCCACTATTCTGTAATTAATGTGATAAGTTATAATTGAAATTTTAAGTTATATCATTGTATTGAAAACCTCTGTGGATATTTTATAAAAATGTATAGACATCTTGCAGGAGTGAGGAAGCTGAGGCTTGGTGCCCCTGGGCGTGGCTGGAGCTGCAAGCTGTCTGTGTGGCCCTTAAGCAGAGGAGCAGTCAGGGAAGTTATGCATGCTGCTTCTGCCCCCAGTGGTAGCTCCCCAGCTCCCACTGGCCATGGTTCCCAGCCAATGGGAGTAGCAGTGGTGCCTTTGTGCACAGGTGCTTCACAGAGCCACCTGGCCCCTCAGCCTAGAGGTTCAACATGGTGGCTGATTCTGGGAGCAGCACAGAGCCAGAGCTGGCTGGGAGGAAGGAAGCCTGTTACACTTGGAAAAATAGAACTAGCAGAATCGAATTTGGGGGATGAGGCAAGATGTCGCAATTATTATGAATACAGAATTCATGTATTGTCCCTAGCTACTAAATTAGGCACTACACATTCATATAAGCTGTGTATACCCAAGCAGCTTTTCTGGGAAAAACAGCTTTTGCTGGAAAAACACAGGGAGCACCTATGTGGCAAATGCGCTTTGTTGACGGTTTGTCAACAAAACTTGGCACATCCACCCTCAACATTATACTTCTCCCTGTTCAGGGTATAATGCCTCTCTCAGCAGTGGTCTGTTGACAGAACATCCACATAGATGTGCCAGGGTCCTTTTGTTGACAGACAAAGCTTCCAGTTCACCGGGCAGCACTGTTTGCAGAACTTCCGGTCAGCCATTTTGTCGAGAGAGGGCCAGGCATTCTGGCTGCTCTCTGTCAAAAAAGCAGCTTGCTCTTTCACTCTGCTTTAATGTGTAGACGTGATCTGTTGACAGAATTTTTGCCAGGAAATCCCTTTTGACAGTAACTTCTGTCGACAGAACCTTCTTGTGTAGACATGGCCGTACACAGTTCTAAAGATGGGATGTAATTACCAGTCTCGGGTGCTCATGCTAGTCCTCTGGCCAGGTGGTCCAGACAGGAGGAGGTCCACTGATGTTCCTAGAGGATGATTGTAGAACCAGAAGACCCAATTCTATCATTTTGCACTCATCTTTTTATGTTTTAATCCATGGATCTTGTCCTGTCCCACTTCCCCATGGGACTGTATGGCCATCAGTCATCACCTAACCCTAGATAAGATAAGGGCTAGATAAGGGCTTTTGTCTCTCTGTCTTGGTTGGGTTCTTTTGCAGGGCTTGCTTGGATTGATCTTCAGCCATCAAGGTGGCACTGGCAGCTAGTCACCCTGATAGGCTGGCTTCAGGGACTGATTCTTTTACATGCACACATTCACACTTTTACCTAGATACATACCTAATTAAACAGAGTTTAGGCAGTACTAAGATTAAAATGGAGTTCATGACAGTGTATCCAGTTACAAAGGTTACAGTAACAGATTATTCAGAGCCAATTCTTGACAGGATACTAAACAATTAAACCAAACCTCACTCATAAAAATTGGGCTGTAGTTCATGAGGTTACATAATGCCACATTAAATTCATTAAAAGGGGTGATTTCATTCTTCAGCCCTACAAGCCTGCTTTTCCTCACTGCACCACCGACTGGGAACCACCTGAGCTAAGTGCTGCTCAGCAAGAGTCCACAGCCCTACCCTGTGGTAAATCTCCTCCCACACCTTAACTCCCTTGCAGTCCTCACTCCCCAGTCCCCTTCTGCACCAAAATTCCTTCCTGGAGCTTACACCCTGAAACTCCTCCTTCACCTCAATCACCATCCTATCTCCAGCCCCACCAAGGAGACAACACTCTAGCCTGTACCCTGTCTTCCCGTTCCAGCCCTTTGTCGTCTTCCCCACTCTAAACCTCTTTGTCGCAGCCCAGACCCAACTCCTGTATCATCCCGGAGCCCTCATCTCCTCCAACATCTCTACCTTCTCCACCAGCCCAGAACCACTCATTGCTCTCTCCGTCCTAGAGCCTAGGGGCCAGAGCCTCCCCACCAACACCCTGTGTGTCAGTGGCCTGGTAGAAAGAAGATTGCATACCCTTGCATCAGAAAAAAAAAGTTATACAGATTAAACCGCTCTAGTCTAGCACCTTTGGGACCTGACTGGTGCTGAATGAGAGAATTTGCTGAACCATGGGAAGTCAATATTGTCTAGCACATTACCAACACTTTCAGTGCTTAAGGGGCTCTTGGAAGACGTTTGGGGGTAATTTACAGCTAAATAACGGCACAGAACATTAAGAGCCAGGGCTGGTGGCTGTAAACAGACTTTATGGGACCACAGGAAACTTTACCACAGCCATGATAAGTGGTCATCTAGCTAACTAAAATCATGCTGGATTATGGATTTTACCAGACGAGCGTGTTCAGGATTAGAGTGTTTCAACCTGTACTTACTATTTCTAAGCAAATTACGTAGTAGTAGTAGTAGTAGGCATCCTTCAGTCTGCATAGACTATGGATCGCACCCTTTATAGTTTCAATTGAGGGCTTCATTTACAGCATCTACTGTGACTGTGAAGACCCACACGAGAGTGACAGTCCTTGCTGCACCTCTTGCAGATGTGGTGGGTGTCTGGCAAGTCCTTATTGTGCTTTCTGTGTGCTCGCTTCTCCTCTGCTAGCTGTCTGATCCTCATCTCGCCCTTCTGAAGGCCCTTGTGTAACCCCTGCCTCCATCTGCCGCGGTCGTCTGCTAGTTCTTCCCAGTTGTCCAGCTCGATGTCTACCTCTCTGAGGTCTCTCTTGCACGCATCTTTGTAGCGCAACTGGGGGCATCTGGGAGGTCTTTTGCCAGAGGCTAGCTCACCACACAGGATGTCTTTTGGAATCCTTCCATCATTCATCCTGTGGACGTGGCCAAGCCAGCGGAGTCGACGCTGCCTGAGGAGGGTGTGCATGGCTGGGATTCCAGCTTGCTTGAGGACGGCGGTGTTGGTCACTCTGTCCTTCCATGATATTCCAAGGATGCGCCTGAGGCAGCGCAAGTGGAAGACGTTCAGCCTCTTTTCCTGGTGGGCATACAGGGTCCAAGACTCACTGCCGTAAAGAAGGGTGCTGAGGATGCAGGCTCTGTAGACTTGCATTTTGGTGTGAGTGTACAGCTTGTTGTTATTCCACACACTCTTGCTGAGTCTGGACAGAGTTGTGGCCACTTTTCCGATCTTCCTATTTAGCTCAGTGTCCAACGACAGGGTGTCAGTGATGGTGGATCCGAGGAAATTACATGCAACACCATAAACAGACCTGTGGCCATGACAACCTCCAGTTCAGGTTCTTTTTTTCTTAGGTAGTATCAATGTTGAAGAGAAAAATTTTCAAGAAAAAGCCTACATGATAAAATCAAACATAGCATATAAATATAGAAATTTGTCTATATTTGTATAAAATTTCAAAATGGCCTCAGTGGGAACAAAGTAAAACTTAGCTTGTACACTTTCAGCTGTTATATTTTAACATGTGAAAATACCATGTTCTCTGGCAAGTGTTTTTTTACTTAGGGCTATTCTGAATATCTGTCATATTCATGATATTTAAATGGTATAGTTTGCAGCACATTGCCTTGTAGTGTACACACTTAAATTTTTTGGAACAAGTTTGTTTTTATGGTAATACAAATATCGTTAGTACTGGATTATTGTGTTTAGAAATACATAGAATTGTACAGTTCCCTATAGAGTATTTTCTTCTTCTAAACATGAGCTGTCACAGCATGAAGTATTTATGCAGCTCAGAATAATCTCCAAGAATGTCAATTCAGAATGGACTCAGGTCATTCTAGTTCAAAAACAACCCCCTAAATCATTTCACTGCAGATGCATGAAGAAATTCTTTAATATTCCGTGTCTTAAAAAATAGATATATTCAGTTGATTGGGTTAGGTCTGTTCGAATGTCTAAAGCTTCTAGTCAGCTTTGAAGCTGTTCCGTAAGTTAAGTGTCTTCCCTAGGCAGGTTAATAATAGGTTATGCTTGTCACGGACAATGTTTTTCACTTCCTCTGAGGTGTCTCATGTCACTCAACAAAATGGAATTTTAATACTGTACCTTATGCTTCTTGTTTAGTCACTGGAATCAGTAGGATGTTGCAGCCTGAATAATTGTTGTGTCCATGCCTTTGGAAGGCATAACTTAAACATAACAGTGGCCGTTACTGGGTCAGACCAAAGGTCCATCTAGTCCAGCATCCCATCTGCCAACATTGGCCAGTGCCAGGTGCCCCAAAGGGGATGGACCGAAGGCAACGGTCAAGCGACTTGTATCCTGCCATCCATCTCTAGCCTCTGACAAACAGAGGTCAGGGACACCATTCCTACCCCTTGGCTAATGGCAGAGTGTCTGAATGTTAAGGAAGTATATGGAAGTGTCAGACCTTTACAAGCTGTTGAGGGAAATACCACCAATTGCAGGTAGCTGGTTGCCCCAGAGTTTCTTCCTTGTATGTAATTCTGTTAATTTAAAGATGAGGAATTGGATGAGTAAATACTTATCTGTTACAACTGTTCACAAATATTTTCAATGACATTGCAAAATTGAATCACATTGAATGTGATTGTAAGCAACTGAGCAGTTTACTAATATTTTGAAAAAGTAACTGAGGGAAAAGGAAAACTCCTAGATCTGTTAACACTGTTATGTGGATTAATGCCATTTCTTATCAGGGTCCTTTTTCAGCAAAACTGTAGTGTCGCTTCCTGCAGCACATTCTATTCTAAATTTTTATATATATTTGCTATGGCTGCAACCTGAAAACTTGGTCCTTTTTGCAAGTACATGGATTGTGTTTCATTTTAGGATTAATTTTCTATAGTTACCAGGTGTATATCATTAAAAGGTTGGAGTTATGTCAAATCAAGTGTGAATTTAATTCTTGAAAAAGGTGTGGTTTAATAGCAATGGAATCTGCAGACTATGCAAATGTGGAAACTTCATTACAAACATCCCATCCCACACTACTTCCATCAGAGTGCCTTCAGTATGAGCAATGCAAAAATATTTTAGTCTTTGTGATTCTTCAGTCATGAGAATTTTACTGAGGCTGTGAAAATGGGAGCCAGTTGTGATGCTAGTTCTTCTCATGTGGGCATTGGTGGAAAAGGGACTGTAACCACCAAAATTATCACTCATACTGCTAATCAGAGATTGAAATATGACTTTGAAACCATCCTTTCTTCTCTCTTACCTCTTCCACCTTTCCTGTCCTCTGATCTCACCTGTCGCTATGAGTTTTAAAAGGCTTTTTGTGACAGTTCTCAGTTTTAAGTAAAACTTCAGTTTAAGAAATAGCTAACTGGCAAATAAACATGACTTAAGACAGAAACTTTCTGCTTTTATGATTTTGCGGAGGGGGTGGAGAAACTAGTTGTAAGGCGTAAATTTTTGCTTCTATTATGTTCTCACTTGTTTCTTGCCTTATACCAAAAAAGTGACAACGATCCTTTGCCACCTTGCTTTCTGAGGTTGTTTTGTATGTATATGTATTCAAGTGCCTCCTCCGTTAAGGGGTGTGTTCAGTGTAAATCTAATGCAAAATCCAAATCCTGTTAGTTCAAGGTCTGAGCCCCAGAATTTTGGTCCCACCCCTGAAGAGGGCTTTGCTGTAAAATTCAACACTGGCTTGAATTCTGGAACTGAACTCCCTCTCTTCCCTCTACCAGATCAGTTTAGGCCTGTCTTATTTTTTCGTTTGTTCAGTTAGGCCTACTGGATCTGTTTGGCATGACTTTTACTTTCTGTAAATCAGAAGAAAGGACCACAGTCATAGTGGTTTGCACATTGACCTTGTAAACCCAGAGTTAGGAGTTCAATCCTGGAGGAGGCCGTTTAGGGGTCTGGGATAAACAGAT
Source organism: Carettochelys insculpta (assembly GCF_033958435.1). Lineage (NCBI taxonomy): Eukaryota > Metazoa > Chordata > Testudines > Carettochelyidae > Carettochelys > Carettochelys insculpta. The sequence continues at coordinate 16,083,498 of NC_134140.1, forward strand.
TTTAAAAAAATGTCAAGGATGAAGCTTGGTCCTGCTCTGAGTGCAAATGACTGGAGTCAGTTACCTCTCAAGATTCCTTCCAGTTCTATGAGATATATGTAATAGAAGGAAGACCTCTGAGACAAAGTGGAAGTTAATGAAGAAAGGTGAAGGTCAGATGACAAAGGGAGTGTTTGCTGGATTCTCTCAGGAACTTGTGTAGAGAAGGATGTGGGGAGAATTAGGGTTGAGGGGACAAAGATATATGAAGAAAAAAGTTGGTGGAGAGGAGGATTGTTAGCAAACATGTTCATTTGTACAAAGTATTACCACTCCATTTCACCTTTTCTTATTCTGTAAAATTGTTTTAAAATGTCCTCTCTGCTTGGACAGTCATATATCAATAAATATGAAATCATGGTTTTTGAGAAGGCACTGTAACTTCTTTGAGGAGGAAAATGCTGTATAGGGCAAGATGTTATTAAAATTCATGTAAATTTTGACGTACATATCACAAATTATCTCCTAGCTGTAGCTATGAAGAATGAATGAATGGAACAACCTCATTTTGTGAGCATAGCTTAGCTGGTCTTACTCTCTCATGTTTTTCTCCTTAAGGACTTGGTAAATATTGAGATGTTCTTGACGGCTAAAGAAGTGGAAGAATCTTTGGAAAGACAAGAAACTATGACATGCTTGGCTTGGTGTCATGATAACAAATCCAGGCTCAGGAAAATGAAGGTATGGAAGTGTAATATATAAAGCTTTAACATAATCTACATAGTCATGGCTGTATGAACTTATCCAGTTGAATTTAAATTGAGTCTGAATGACTTGACACGTACTAAATTAAATACTAAATTAATTCCTTTAATATGTCTAAATCAGGAAGATATTGTACCCACTTATACCAAAGCTAAACTTGGCCCTAAATCTAGATCCTTTAGGTGCAAGATTTTCCTTGACAAATTATTTCAATGTAATGTATAAATATTATGTTGATATTTAATGTTATTTACAGATACTTAAGTCCAAAGGGGTATAGTCTTAACTCAATGCATGAGGACTTACATGCATAACTTCTTTGCATCCTGGTGAGAATGTACTTCACAGGGTGTGTAAGAAGTTGCTTTTAAAAGTATGAAGAACAATTGAAATGCTAATCATATGTCGTCAAGCTTAACACAGTGGGAGAAATTTATTTTATTAAAGTTTATGCAGATATGAAGTCTTAGAGCTAAAATGCAATAATGCTAAGTTAGAATGCAGTTTTCTCAAAAAACTGCATTTAGTCTAGTAATGAGAAAAGTACATCTTCTAGGTCTTGTCCATCATGAGTGGAAGATAAGGAGTCATTCTGTGTTTATCCATATATAGTTAGCTTAAATTCCCTTATCTTTAAAGTTGCTTTTAAACGTATGCTGTTATCTTTTATAGGGCTTGCAGAAATCTGTTTTAACTGATATTAACCCAACCCACTGCCTCCCTCAGAAAGGTGTTTTGTGTCTTACATTTTTTTGAAACTAAGAGCTTTCTTTAACCAAAAATGTCTGAGTGCATTTAATGATAAGCAAAGAGTGACGTTCTCTGTCACTCAGGGGCGCCAAAATGAGAATGAACCGAAGATGGGACGCAAAAGTAAATCGGCCTGTGATTACTCTAAAGAAAATGATGATCTTGTAATGGAAACCATTAAAGGAAAACCAGAATTGGTATGTAAACATTGTTGCATAACTATACTGCTCAAGCAAACCTATGTAATGTTAATATGTTAAGTAACATATGAAATTAAATCTGAACTATTCTTAATTTTTTCATCAACAATAGGCAATGTAAAAATAAATACTGAAAAAACAACTTTCACATCCCCAAAAAAATCTATTTCTGCAAGCCCTACTTGACATAAAAGCGATGGCTGTGGGAGATCAGAATCGGAGGAAAGTAACTATACTTCTTTTTGAAACAAACAAGAATCAATTTCTTTTGTGTGAAAGGCAATTTAGTTGCTTATTAGTGTTTAAATCCTTGCCCACCTGCCTGCAAATGTAACCAAAAGTTGAACTGGAGAAGAAACGGAAAGAGTTTGGGATGGGGAGAAAGCAGAGCAGAAGTCCTGTTGTTCCATTGAGTTATCACTCTTGCGAATAAGGCTGTAGTAGGATTGTGACAAAATCTGTGCTGTCTTGCAATGAATCTGAAATCTACTGATTATACAGGATTTTTAAAAGTTCTGGGAGTCTGTAACATCCAGTTAATTGGCAGTACACTGTAAAATGACTGCGGTTCTGAAGACTTCCCCCACCCCCGCCAGCTATATTAAAAGGAGGCATTACAGTTCTTAGAATGTATTATTATTGTAGGGGATTGATGACTACTAACATAGCGTGAAGCCTTTTTAAAAGATACTTAAAAAAATCCTAAGTAAGTGATCATGTGCAAACTTCTCTCTTGACGGTCAGGCTTGGGAGTTGTAAAAGAGCCTATTTTCAAAAAGTGAGTCTTAAACAATTACAGTTTAAAACTTTGTATTCCATCAATGTGATGGTTTAAATTTCTTTTCAAGGTTTCTAATTGTTTAATAATGGTGTCATAAATGTGTGCTGAACTAGTCACTTTAAACAGTTAACTGACAGATTTGGAGCTGTTCAAATTCCTGTTGATGTCATTGAGGAATTTCAGTATTGTGCAGAGAAACAAAAGGCAGCCATTTGCTAGAAATGTCAGGGAGGAAAATGTTTGCTGAAAGGAGCAAGCAAATTTGAAGAATACATATTTATTTTTCAAGTGTCAGAGGGTGTATGTTTTTTTTTTAAAAATTAATAAATTTGGCTGTGTCCCTATAAAGAAATATAGTGAATTGTTCTTTTTGGAGATAAACTTTTTAAAATTCCACATGCTCAAAGTTTTCTTATAGATTTAGAGAACCTGTGCTGAATTTGATACAAAGGGACACTGTCAGCTTACTAACCTTTTTTGAAAACAGGTTGATGCAATTTGATTTTTAGTGTGATTATCTTTAGTATGACTTTTAAAACACTGTTCCAGTTTCTTTTGGAGTAGGGGAAAAGGGCCCTCAGTGATCTAAAATAATGTGCTGCTTTTGTGCTAACATAAACATTCATGGAGCTATTCAGAGACACCTTTGTCCCAACCATTCTTCACAATTCCATTGTGTCCCATAGCTAAGAGAGTCCCTCTGTCTTAATTATTGCTTTTTCTCAGACATTGCTACAATATCTCTGTCATACAGTTGCAGTGTGGTACAAAGGAATACCTCTGTTCCATTCACACCCACAATGAGGATAGTATCCTTTAGTCATCAGAACACCACTGGTTCCTGTTAAGACAGTTTAGCCTTGAAGAAGGGAAAGATACTAGGAACCCTAGTTTTCTTCCAGAGAACTTTTTGCCAATATCCAGCTGCCATGTTGCTAGCATTAAACTATTTTCTCTGCATTAATACCTATAAATAAGCAAAGCTGCATGCCATTAACACTATTTCATGGCAAACAGTAGTTTGCACAATATATCTTATGTTCTCAATGTTGCTTAGGCCCTGTCTAAGACCTCATCTTGTCTTTAATCTCAGAGCTGTCTGGAGTTCAGCCTAAGGATTCAGGAGTTCATTGAACTAATTCGACAGAACAAGAGACTGGATGCTGTGAGGTATGACATTAGGATGCTTACCAAACAAGTTCTCTTAATAAGATGATAATACGATTCACATGAAATGTGTGACTGTTATGCACACCCAGAAGCTTCACAGCTACAGATGGTCTCTTCAGGATTGCTATTACCAGACCCTCTCAGGGTATTTAATAGACTACAGTTCACACTAGATTATTTGGAATTTTAAACACAGGCTATCATTCTAGATACCTAATTATAGAAACTTTAAAATGATTTCTGAAAATAAAACTTTCTGGCTTTGTGAAACTCAAGAATTCTACACGTCTACACTGCTGGTCTCTTGGTGTAGGTAAATGCTTTTTAAAATATGCAGTTCAGTTTGCAATTACTATAGTATCCCTTAATCTTGAGTAGAAACCAAAAGTGTATAGTCGGGATTGGCTTGCACAGCCAAACTTCCTGTGTATCAAGAAAAGAAGTTTCTCTTTCTATGTGGACTGGTTGGAATCTGATTTAACTTTAACATTTTGATCACAGGTGTTTACATCTAAAACTAGATATAGTTAGTTTAGCTCCTGAAGTTTTTTTTCATCGTGCAATCTTTATTAAACTCTGTTCAAATAAATCCTAAAGTTTTAAGCATTTAAGTTCCTCATTAAGTGGACTATATTAATACTTTGCAGCTCAATGATGCCTCTTATCTGAAGGTCTCTACTGTATTACAAAAAAAATAAGAGTCCTCACTTCTGTGAGGTATGTTAAATGTTCTCCATTTTACGTGGCAAAGGACAATTCAGGCTTGCTCAAGGTCTTATGAGTCAGCGACAGAGACGGAAATAAAACCTAGAATTCATGATTTGTAGTTCCCTATTCTCACCACAAGACAACTTTCTTGTCTCTGGGTAAATACTTTTTATTATATTGGGTCAGGAAGAGGTTTAAAATGCACCAGGCTTTTGAGACAGTGGTCTCAATCTAAGCTGTTAGAATAATGTTTCAGAGCAGAGAAGAGATTCTGCTAAAATCTGTTAGATGGCTGTGCAGGGACTCTGTGATTTGCAGATCATATGTGATAATATTTTGTATTATTCTGTTACTAAGCTACTGCACTGTTAGAGAGGGTGTTCCCTGGTGAGGTTTGGAGTGGTATGGTTATAATTATACTAGCAGATGTACTTGGCATTGCTTGGGTCTTTAGGTGAAGCAGTTTTTTGAAAATAAATGAAAAATGTGCATGCCTTCTTCAGTGATTGATTGATTTGTATTTTTCAGAAATGAATTAAACAGTGGGGGCTCAAGGCAGGGCGTGGGGAAACAGAAGTCAAGGCGGTTGGGAAGAAAAGAAATTAGGGCCAGGCTCTGGGGATGGCCCTTCTCTCCGCCAGCCCCTCCTCAGTCTGCAGGCTGTCTGAGGAGGGGCCAGGCTCTGGGGGCTATCCCTCCTCCAGGACACCCCCCGCCCCCAAGTCTTCAGGCTGTCTTAAGGGCAGAAGCTTTGGTGGGATGCCTGCCTCCAGCTGCGCCCCATGGCATGCTGGCTGAATGGGGTGGGGGCAGGCTCTGAGGGCTGCCCCCCCAGGAGCAGCTCACATGTGGCCTGCAGGCTGTCCAGGTAGGGCCAAGTTTAGGGGGCTGCCCCCAGATTTTAGCACCCCCCTTCAGCAGCACCTCCTGTGGCCTGCAGTCTGTCTGGGTGCTGCCTCCCACCACCAGAGCCAGACTCCAGGGCACCACCCTTTCCCCAGATCCTCCACCCCACTTCATGGTCTGCAGGATATCTAGGCAGGGCCAGGCTGCAAGTGGCTGCCCCTTCTCCAGCTGCACCCCTTCCAACAGTGTGCTGGCTGTCTAGAGGCAGTAGGCTCTGGGAACTGTCCACAATCCAGCTGTCTCCCATGGCCTGCAGGCTGTCTGGGGAGGGCCAGGGTCTGTGGTCTGGTCCACCTCCAACAGCTCCCCACCACCTTGCAGGCTGTCTTGGTGGGGCAAGGTTCCGGGGCTGTCCCCAGCCTCCAGCATCCCTCCCATGGCCAGCAGGTTGTCTGGGCACTGTCCCCCTTGAGCAGCCCTCTTCCGTGGCCTGCAGGCTGTCTGGGGGCTGCCTCCCACCCAGCAGCCCCTTCTGTGGTCTGTATACTCTACACAGGGTGGGGATAGACACAGGGCGTTGGGTGGGGAGCTATTTACCCTGTCTTTGTGGCAGGCAAGATGGCAGAGTCTCAGTCCTGCTGGGCTCTCTCTTGGTGCTGGAGCTAGCCCCAGTGGCCATTCTCCATATCCTGGCCTTCCTCGTCCTTGTCACCTCCCTACTCCTTTTGCCCTCTCTTTCCCTTGCTATGGGAAATCCTGGGTTTTCAGGCATTTCCCACTTCCTGGACACAACCAAACACTGACCTGGGTTTAAATTAAGGTAAGAGGAACCTGCATGCCAAATGTTATGGTCGTAAGTCTATGGTTTAAGAAGAATTCTGGAACAAATGTAGCACAAACAGAGGGACAGTCTAAAACAGTGGCGCTCAACCTTTTTTCAGCTACAAACCCCATAGTTTGTTGCACTTGTGTTGCCATCCCAGAGACATAACCCCTATCAGCCCCAGCCTCCCTCATCCACAGGCTTTACCCTCCATCAGTCCCAAGCCCACTCCCCATCACCAGGTTTTGCCTAACTGAAGCGACGCGCTCAGCATGCTTCTCCTCCACAGCCACCACCTCCCCGCCACTGCGCCCCACTGCTGCCACCGCAGCATGGCTGTGGCAAGGCAGGCTCGGCCACCCCTACCCCCATATCTCCTTTTAAGCAGCGGCAGCCTCCAGAGCCGTAAGTGGAGTCAGTGGCAGTAGCCCTCTTTAAAGAGCTGCATGCGGCTCCATAGCCATGAACCCCCAGGAAGACACCTGCAAACCAAGGGTTGCACACCACTGTTCTAAAATATATATGCAAATAAACACTCCTCCTGCATTTTGTTTACCTAATGGAAGGGATCCTGAACAATTCTGAACTTATACAGACTCTCAGCAGTCTTAATCAGAACTTCCATTCTTAGATACAGAACACTTTTTTCAGCTCTGAATGGAAGACTTTTTTTTTTTCTGAAGGGAGAATGCAAAATGGATTCTGAATTCTGAACTACCTGTGTGTGTCTGTGATATTCTCGACTGATGTCCCCTGTAACATGTTGCTGTTGTTGCTATTTCAGCTTATGGAAATGTGCCCAAAATGTGACAAATTATGCCTTATGCAGTAGCACAGTTGTTGCATAGTTTCCCTTTTGCATAACAGCCAGCTTTCTTGCATCAGTGTGCAGCAAGCAGAAGAGAAAGTTGTTTTATAAAAACGTCATAGCAATATTCGAACAAAATATACTGTGTGAATATCATAATAGCTGTTCATCTACAGCATTATATGACAGAGAAAAAATGTGTGTGCACTGAGCTTAGAGTATTTTTCAACATGCCTTGTCCTCTAGTTCCTGCTATGCTTTCATTCGGTTAGTATTGCATACTCCAAAAGCTCAAAAATAAATGTTGTTTTGGTGTGTGAGCATTTGAATACAATCAGCTCACACTTTCAAGTATTTCTCAATGTATGATGTCTAAACTTTTTTTTCTTCTAATGAAAGTTAAGAATCTCAAAATCACTGAGCTCCAGGATTTAGGCATGTGAAAAATCAAAATGAAATGCGCCAAATAACATCAGATTTATGATAAACTAGTGAGAGTTGGCAGTACTGCTCACACATTTCTTTGAGATGACTGTTGTGAGACGAAGATTAGGGTTAGAAGAGACCTCAGGAGGTCATCTAGTCCAAACCCCTGCTTAAAACAGGACAGACTCCAACTAGATCATCCCAGCCTGGGCTTTGTCAAGCATGGCCTTAAAAGCCTCTAAGGATGGAGATTCCACCATCTCCCTAGCTGAACCATTTCAGTGCTTCACCACCCTCCTAATAAAAAAACAAAAAAGCAGTCCAGTAGCACTTTAAAGACTAACAGAATAATTTATTAGCTGATGAGCTTTCATGGGACAGGCCCATTTCTTCCGATCGTAGCTATACCAGAACAGACTCAATATTTTCTGATTTGTCAACCTCGATTACTATTTTTGGTTCTCTGTGCCTTAAATATTGAGTCTGTTCTGGTATGGCTATGATCTGAAGAAGTGGGTCTGTCTCATGAAAGCTCATCACCTAATAAATTATTCTGTTAGTCTTTAAAGTGCTACTGGACTGCTTTTTTGTTTTGATAGTATATAGACTAGCATGGCTTTCTCTGTTACTATTCCACGCTCCTAATGAAATTGTTTTTCCTAATATCCAACCTAGACTTCCCCCCCTGCAACTTGAGTCTGTTGCTGCTTGTTTCATCTTCAATCATCTTGAAGAACTGTCTCATTCCATCTTCTTTGGAGCCCCTTCAGATAGTTGCATGCTGTAAAATCCAGCAGTACTCTTCTCTTCTGTAGACTAAACAAGCCCACTTCCCTCAACCTCTTCTCATAAGGTGTGTGCAACAGTCTTTAACCATTTTTGTTGCCTTCCAAGGAGGCCCTCCAGTATTCCCACCTGCTTTGTGTATTGAGGGCCCCAAAACAATACTCCAGATGTGACCTCACCAGTGCCAAATAGAGGGGATTGAGCACTACCCCCAGTCTCTGGGCAGTCCGCCGACTAAAGCACTCCAATGTGCCAACAGCCTTATTGGCAATGAGCGCACACTGTAGACTCATATCTAACTTATCATCCACTGGGATCCCCTGGCCTTTTCTGAAGAATTGCCACATACCCAGTTGTTTGCCAGTCTGTAGCAATGTGTATGGGATTCTTCCGTCCTAAGGGTAGGACTCTGCACTTTTCCTTTTTTGAACCTCATCAGATTTATTTTGGCCCAGTCCTCCCATTTTCTCTAGGTCACTCCAGACCCTACCTGTATTCTTCAGTGTATTTACCTCTCCCCACATTTTAGTGTCTGCAGATTTGCTGAGGGTGCAATCAATCCCATCATCCAAATCATTCAAAAAGATGTGGAACAAAACTGACTCCAGGTCTTATTACTGGGGCACTCTGATACTGTCTGCTGAATAGACATTGAACCATTCATCATTACTTGTTGAGACGGACAGTTTAGCCAGCTTTCTATACACCTTGTAGTCCATTCATCCAATCCATACTTTAACTTGCAGACAAGAATATTGAGACCATATCGCATCCACCACTTTCCATATATCCAGAGAGCCAGTTGTTTCATCGTAGGTTGATCAGGCATGATTTAACCTTGGGGAATTTATGTTGATGGCCTCTGATCACCTTCATCTCCTCCAAGTGTTTCAAAATGGATTCTATGACAATCCTTTCCAGGATTTTTCCAGGGACTGAGGTGAGGCTGACCAGTCTGTGTAATTCCCAGATTCTCCTTCCTTTTATAGAGATGGACACTACCTTGAGTACTTCATGGCCGTGTCTACACTAGCCCCAAACTTCGTAATGGCCACGCAAATGGCCATTTCGAAGTTTAATAATGAAGCGCTGAAATGCATATTCAACGCTTCATTAGCATGCGGGCGGCCGCGGCACTTCGAAATTGACGCGTCTCACCGCCGCGCGGCTCGTCCTGACAGGGCTCCTTTTCGAAAGGACCCTGCCTACTTCGAAGTCCCCTTATTGATGGGAATAAGGGGACTTCGAAGTAGGCGGGGTCCTTTCGAAAAGGAGCCCTGTCAGGACGAGCCGCGCGGCGGTGAGACGCGTCAATTTCGAAGTGCCGCGGCCGCCCGCATGCTAATGAAGCGTTGAATATGCATTTCAGCGCTTCATTAGTAAACTTCGAAATGGCCATTTGCGTGGCCATTTCGAAGTTTCAGGCTAGTGTAGACGTAGCTCATCTGTTTCCATGTCATCTGTCATGAGGTTGCCTTCCCCATTCAGTAAGGGTCCAAACCTTCCAAAACCTTTTTCTGTTGGTAGCATACCTATAGAAACTCTTATTGTTCTTCACATCCCTTGCTAGCTGCAGCTCCAATTGTGCTTGGGCATTCTGCATGCTCGAGCAGTATTTTTCTACTCCTCCCTAATCATCTGTCCAAGTTTCCACCTCTAGTTAGCTTCCTTTTTGAGTTTAAGCTTACCAAAGATTTCTCTGTTAAGCCATTGTGGTTGCCTGTTCTATTTGCTCTTTCTGCATATTGGAGCAGTTTGGTCCTGTGTCTTCATTAAGGCTTCTTGAAAATACAGCCAGCTCTCCTGGACTCCTTTCCCCCTCACATTAGCTTCCCAGTGGACCCTGCCCATCAGTTCCATGAGGGTCACTCCTGCCCAGGTTGCTACCTACTTCTGCTTCCCCTACCAATTCTTTCCTGTTTGTGAGCATCTGGTCAAGAGGAGCATGACCTAGTTGGTTCTGCCAGCATTTGCACCAGGAAATTGTTTCCAACACTCTCCAAAAACTTCCTGCATTGTCTGTGCACTGTTGTATTGGTCTCCCAGCAGACGTCAGAGCAGATGTTTTCTACTCATAAAAGCCAGAGCCAGTACTAGGGGATAGCAAACAGTGCAGTTGCTTTGGGCCCCCCACAAAGTTGAGCTGGTCAGGCTTTGACCCCTTGCCGTGGGGCTCCAGCTTTCTGCTGTGGGTTCAAGTGAGTCTAACACAGGCCCTTCTTGGCAGACCACCTGCCTGCTTGAGGACTCTTCCCCCCCCCCCCCCCCCCCCCGCTGTGGGTCCCAATCCCTGGTTGAGGAACATTGCTCTGAAAGCACTATTTTCATTGTTGGGAAAGCAGCTTACTTATGTTACTCAGAAGCCAGATGTGGCAGAGATTTGAGCACAGATGAAGCAGTGATGGGCCCAGAACTGGAGCAAAATGGAGAAGATAGTGCAGTTTTTTTTTTTATTGTGGGTCTGTGGAAATTTCTAATTCCTAGCACTTCATTAGGGTTTCCCTATATTCACTCCTAAATCAGCATTGCTGCAATCAAAAGAGTGGTGTTGATTCTTCAGATCTGGTGACGACAGGCTAAGTGAATGGCAGAGCACTCTCTTATCATGTCTGCACACAATCCACATCCCCAAAAGATGGAAGGAAAGCATCTACCACTAACATGTAGACATCCCTGGAAGTTGACCCACACTAAGTTATGTCCGTTTCAGTTACATAAATTGTGTAACTTAGGTGTGCTTACTGCTTTAGTGTAGACCATTATATCCTTGAAGCTCTGCACCAAGTCAGGATATGTCAACATCATCAGTGCTTATGTACCCACGTTGGCGTTATGCACCGAAGACAAGGACTGCTTTTATTTTAATCTTCAGAAAGTTATCGACTCCTTCCCAACTGGCAAACAACTGTGCATCCTTGGTGACTTCAATGCAAGAGTCGAACACAACCATCAGTCCTGGCCTGTCTACCTCAGTCATCATGGTATTGGGAAAATGAACGAAAATGGTCAAAGGCTTCTCAAATTCAGCTCTCAGAATCAGCTCCACATCACTAATACTTTCTTTAACTTGAAAGAGTGTCACAAGGTTTCATGGCACCACCCTGGATCCAGTCACTGGCATCAACTTGACCTTGTACTGGTACACAGGAAACAGCTTGATGCCGTCAAATTTACATGCACTTACCACAGCGCAGATTGTGACACTGATCACTCATTGATCATCAGCAGAATGAAAATCATCCCAGAGAAACTCTATATGACAAAGGAATGCAGTAAGCCAAAGATCAATAGCCTCAATACCAGAGAGGTGCTGAAATTCTGTCTTTGCTGAAGATCTCACTTGCAAAATGGAACACAAACTGGACCAACAAACCATTGATGAAACATGGTCCATGCTGAGAGATGCAGTATACAATTGTGCCAAATCTGCCTTCGGAACACACAAATTCTCCAGCAAAGACTGGATCAATGAAAATGCTGACATCCTTAGGCCTCTTCTTGAAGAAAAAAACAAGGCAGATCTGAATAACATAAAGAACCCATTTCAAAGCACAAGAGATCAACTTCAACATGCAAGATCTGGTCTTCAGAGAGAATCCAGGCAGTGTGCGAACAAGTATTGGGCCAATCTGTGTTTTAATATTCAAAAGACATCTGATTTGGGTGACCCAAGAATCATGTAAGATAGATTGAAGAAAGCACTCGGACCAGACATGCACAAAGTTGCCCCACTGAAATATTTAAACAGACAGGTGATCACAGACAAAAAGGTGCAGATGTTCAGATTGGTGGAACACTACTCAAGTCTTTATTCCCACAAGTGTACAATACAATCTGAACTTGACAGCCTCATCCCAACCCTTCCAGAAATGTCTGAGCTAGATGCAGAGCCTGTGGAGGAGGAACTTTCTCAAGCTCTTGATGCTCTCTTCAATGGAAAAGCACCAGGAAATGACAGAATCCCAGCTGAAGTCCTGAAGGTAAACAAGGCTGTGCTCTTCCCCTTCCTCTATGATTTACTCCTAAAATGTTGGAGAATAGATGCCTCACACAACATGAAGAATGCAAACATCATCACTCTCTATAAAAACAAAGATGACAAGGGTGACTGCAACAACTACAGAGGCATCTCATTACTGAGCATCGCAGGAAAAGCATTTGCCTGTGTCATTCTCAAATGCCTGTAAAAACTCGTAGATCGGGTCTGTCCAGAAACTTCAGGGCTGGCAAGTCAACAATGGACATGATTTTGTCTCTTTGACAACTACGGGAAGAATGCAGAGAACATGGAAAGCTATTATTCATAACATTTGTAGACTTAACAAAAGCATTTGACACAGTCAGTAGATCAGGACTATACAGAGTATTAACCAAGATTGGCTGCCACCGACCCTACTCAAGCTTATAACATCCTTTCACGAAAATATGAAAGCAACAGTACAGTGTGATGAATCTACATTGGAACCATTTGCCATGAACAGCGGAGTCAAACGAGGGTGTGTTCTTGCCTCTACCCTCTTTGGCATATTCTTCTCAGTTCTTCAAAAGTGCACACTTTAAAACTCATGCAGCAATGTATTTCTCTCTACAACCTGACGAAACTCAAGGCCGAAACTAAGGTCAAGGAAGTCCTCACTAGGGAACTCCTCTTTGCAGGTGATGCAGCTCTCATCGCTCATAATGAAGACACGCTAGAGTCACTTGTGGATTCTCTGTCCAGAGCTTACAAGTTGTTTTTCCTTGACATAAGCATGAAGAAAACTGTTGTGTTCACTCAAGGTATACCTCAGCAACCCAATGTCATTCTAGATTACAGCCCATTAATGTGGTTCAACAATTAAACCTTGGATCAATTGTCACCACAAACCTATGCATGGATGAAGAACTGAACATCAGCATTGGGAAGGCAGCTACTGTTTTTGGCAGACCTATGAAACGAGCATGGAACAATCCTAAGCTGACGGTAAAAACAATTATACTAACCTACCAGGCATGTGTATTGAATAACCTGCTGTATGGTTCTGAGGCATGGACCACCTACTCGAACCAGGAGAAAAAAATTAACATTTTCCATCTTTGCTGCCTCTGCAGAATTATGAATATCAACTAGTAAGATAAAGTTTCAAATGCAGATGATCTGGCATACCCAGCCTCATAGTAATCCTCAACAGCAGAAGACTATGTTGGCTCGGTCACATGAGAAGAATGGGTGGTGAACGTCTTCCCAATGAAATCCTCTTTGGTGAACTGTCATGTGAGTTGAGAACAAGAGGAAGACCAAAGCTAGGATTCAAGGATACATGCAAAAACACCATGAAAAAATTAAACATCGATCCAAAGTCTTGGGAATCTTCATCACCAGATTGAAATACCTGACAATGACTGCTGTGAATGACAGGGCACATCATCCTTTGATAATATATATACAAGCCACGTAAAAGAACTTCATTTTAGAAGGAAAAGCTCTCAGACTCAAGAAAATGGAAATGGACCAACATGCGGTTATTGCATTCAACCGTGCAAATCCAATATTGGATGGATAAGCCGTGAGAAAAGCTGCAGACTCAAAGGCTGCCCATAGATCCTCACCTCCGCTAACCACTGTCTCTAGAGACAGAAAGGGGCCATATATAGTGTAGACCCCCTTATAGAAAAGCCTCTCAAGATTACTCCAAAGTTGGCGGAAAGAGGTTGCTTGAGAGAGATTTCTGTCATTATCACCCATACGTCTTTGGGTAGTGACTTACAGAGGAGCCATATTTCATCTCTATGGAAGGAGAAGAGTGACACCAGAGAACCACACTGACATCACACATTGTACCTTTTAGCTCTTTCCTGCTTAAGAGTCTTGATTGTTTGTGACAGGGGGATTGTGATATTAATGGAGTCTGGGGAAAACTGAGTGGAACAGGAACTGATTATAATGAAATAATTCAGTTAAAATATAATATGTTACCCCTTGAAGTGTCTGCTTCAAAGAGCATTACAATTAAGAAAAGAGTGTGTTGAGGGGTGCACACACAGCATACTGTCAGCAATACACCAGGATGAACAGTATCTTCTAATTAAAACAACTTCATTTGCATGTTAGAGAGCTATGTAGATATGCACTTGTCTTTCAGAAGAATGGCCTACACTGTAGAAGGAAAGTGTCCAATGTAGTAAAGGGGACTGTTCGCCCTGCCCCCCTTTTTTTAATAATTGCCCAATAGTTGCCCACTGCTTCATTACAAAGTAAGTGTATGAATTTTCAGATATTTGAAATATTACTTGTGTGGGGTGGGAAAGGGGTCTATCGTTCATTTAACGTGTTTGCCTTCAGTTCTCAAGTTTTCTAGTAAGTCTATAAAATGAGTTATCAGCTTAACTTACTGTGCAGGGGCATATTTTATATCGTTATATGGTAGACCCCTGGCTTGCTCACAGATTATGTTCCTGGGGAACTAGGTGTAATTTGAATTTCATGCAAGTTGAGGTCGGGGCGGGGGGTGGGGGGCAGGGCCATCAGCTCCACCCTCAGGGAGCTGCCGGGGCCAGGGAATCCCAGGTTACAGGGGATGGGAGCCGGCAGAGCACAGTGCTCTGCCAGCTCCAGCCCCACGGCACCACCATCAGGGCAGGAGAATCTGGCGTTTATAGGGGATGGAAGCTGGCAGAATGCTTAATTCCTGGGGATTCCACAGCCCTGGCAGCTACCTGTGGCTGGAGCTGCATCTAGGGTCCCCCTTGACTTGTGTCAAAATGGGAAACGTGCAAGTCAAATTGACATATATTGGGGTCTACTGAACTGGATTTTGAAGAGCAAAGTGTTTATGTATTCTATATAAAGATATTTAGCTGATCATGAATCACAAGAGCTGCAACTGTTAGCACTATTACAACTGGAAAAGTTTTAACTATCTGGTTTGTTTTTTTGTTTTTGATTTTTTTTTTTTTATTCTGCCATAATTAAAAGGGGAGCTGCTGAATGTCTTTCTCTAATTCAGTGTTTTGACAGCCCTGATTCACTCATAGCGCTATTAGCTTTGAAGGAACTTGTTTTGGAACATATTGTTAAGCAGTGACTATTCTGATCATTTCCTGTCTGGTTTGTTAATTTTAAAATAAATGTCATGAATAACAAAGAAAATTTGAAACTAACATGTCTTGGAAGGAGTAGCATAAAAATTCTGATTGCTTTTAGCAAAGCACTACAACTTCTGCTTTTAATAGGTTGCTTCTGTTAAATGCCTGCAGCAGGATTCTTTCAGTAATGTGTCCATGGTGCAATAAATAGGTCAGGCATCCATTAGAAAGCAGAGAAAGAGGCTGTTTACCAAGTAGTTTCCTGTATGAGTGGAACTCAGAGAGCTGACATTTTGTTGAAACACAGCTGGTGTTTAAATAAGTTTGAAAGCTTTGCTTACTGCCTGCTGAGAAACTCTAAAGTGACATATTGCTTGTAAGTTACAAGTGATGTGAGCTTTAAAAATATGAATTTTTATTTAATACTTTTTTAATTTCTGAAGCTTTTTGGTGTATAATGTTTGCACTCTGAGTTTACTCCAAGATAGCTGGTTAGAGTGCTCTTGAAAAGAGCATATGTAAAGCTGTGTAACACAAAGATAGGGAATTCTAAAAAATTTGCTCCCCCACTTTATTGTTTTACAAAAATGGTAGGGATAATGATACATCTTGCTTCTTGGTCATATTTGCATTGGTTCCTGGTTTTGTGTCAAATAGGGTGAGTATGTTAGTGCGTGTATGTACACACACACTCCCTACCTGTGATGGCACAGAAGTTATATATATTCACTATAATGAGATCTTGAACCATCCCTCCACTGTGATCCTAGAATCCCTTGGCCAAATCCCTCAGCAGCTGCCTAAAGATGATCTTGTAACACTTCCTACCCTGAATGTGGTCCACACTGCCATCAAAGTGATCAAGTGCAACAAGGCAACCGGACTAGATGGAATCCCCACCAAAGTCTATTGCTCAACCAGGCAAAGTTCTTGCTAACCCCTGTTCAGTGCATAGAGTTCATCGGGGCAGTGCTAGATGCCATGAAAGCCAGGGCATTCTTCCCTGATCAGGGCTACCAGGCTCTCTTCCATCTCCTGCTCTCCCTCTGAGTTTCCGATCACCTTAGTCTGCATGTGCCTTTAGCTGCTGGGATACTTGGCAACTTGCACATATATGGTGCTGTTTGCTAGGCTCAGTCTCTACCCTCTCCAGGCATGGTTGGCCTCAGTGTACCATCCTAGCTTGTCCAGGATGGCTTAGACATGGTCATGACCTTGTCTTGCCACGTCTTGAATGCTTTCTGCAGGTAGTTGTGCCCACAGAACGTTC
This sequence comes from Carettochelys insculpta, assembly GCF_033958435.1. NCBI lineage: Eukaryota > Metazoa > Chordata > Testudines > Carettochelyidae > Carettochelys > Carettochelys insculpta. The sequence goes on from NC_134140.1 coordinate 16,099,875, forward strand.
TCATAGGTGTTTCCTTTCCCACTCCTCAGTCCACTGTGTCCCTGGTCATGGACATGGCAGCTTTAGGCTGGGATGCTCATCTGGGACATCTCACAACTCAGATGTCGGTGTCAGGGACAGTGGAGGCGCTGTCACACCACATCAACATGCGCGAGCTCAAGGCCATTCACCTCACTTGCCTGTGGTTCTACCTCATCTCCACAGTTGCTACATAGCAATATTGACAGACCATACAATAGCCATATATTATATCGACCAGAAAGGTGGCGCACATTCCTCCCAGTTCTGCTCAGAAGCTCTGCACCTGTGAGAGCTCTGCCAAGCCCACTCTGTTCACCTGAAGGCATCCTAACTCCTGGGAGTCCAGAACCAGCTGGCGGACCATCTCAGTTGTTGCTTCCTGGCCCTCGAGAGGTCGATCCACGTGGATGTTTTCCACTCTGTCTTCTGAAAGTGGGGCTTTGACCGGCTGGACTTTTTCGCATCACAGAGCAACCGCAAGTGCCCTACATTCTCCTCCTTCCAGGCCCTCAGCCTGGGCTCCATAGCAAACTGGGGTACCAGTGTTGGCGAGCCCACACCAGAGCTATGAGGATTACAGACTAACACAGCTACCCCTCTGATACTTTTTACCGTAATACAGTCAGTACTCAAAAAACCAATATTTGCTTCCTGAAACTACTCCTCCACAATAGTAAGCTGTACAGAAACAGTCTGTCCTATATGATGTTTACTATATTGTGGTTTGAACAGGGAAAGGAGGTGGGTATACTAAAATTGCTAAAGGACTATTTTTGTGGTATTAATGACCTGGCCAAACCCAGCATACTGCAGACTTTTGTAAAATTATTTTTAAACGTAATCTTCAAACCCTAGTTGGGCAGTGACAAAATGTTGTGTATTTACAGTAGTATTTTAAAACTGGTCAGGTTTTTTGCATTTTTTGTATAAATGATACTGTTGAGGGAATTCTGTGCCAAAAACTGAGATATCATATGTAAAATATTTTTAAAATTGTACAAAATCTGCATGTTGTCAAAATAACACAATATGAGCACACAGTTTTCAATTATTTGTTGACAAGTATTTTGAAACAAAATTCCAAAATTGAAAATGGTGTGATTACATTGTTTTTTACGATTAAACTATTTAGAGCTTTTCAGAATTTTAATTTTTGGGCACACAGTTCCCCCAAGAGTGCCAGGGTTCTTTGTGGTGCAATCTGGGTATGAGCAAGTTAGTACAGAGGTGTGGGTGTCAGGGAGGTGGGGAGTATGGATCCACAAGGCCTCGTGAAGGATTTTGAGTACAGAGGGAGTGGGATTCTGCAGGTGAGTCCATGTAAAGGTGGTTAGGGCTCAGGGATGGGGACTGTAGGAGTAGGGCAGGGACTGTGGGGGGTCAGGGTACGTCTGGGTGTGAGGTATGGTTGGAGTGGCTCCTGATGTGGGGGGATGGGGCAAGGCATAGTTGAACAAAGAGGGGGTTGGAGATTCAGGGGTTTCCAGTTGAGTGGGTAGGGGGAAGGTCACTGGACAGGGAGCTGCTCCCCTGTCCACTCCTGTGCATCTGGAAACGCGCCCCCCCAAAGCACAACTGAAGCTTTCTACCCCAAAGCCCACACAGACCCCCCCCCCCGTCCACCTTCAAAAGCTCCTCATCCCACAGTACACATTCTTTTTCAGGGGAACCTTCTGGCACTCTGTGCAGGGAAGGAGAGGAGGAACTCCATCTCTGTCATCGTCATCCTTCCCCTGCCCAGCTGGGACTGAGATCCCTGGGTAGCCACAATGTTCCTAGACCCCCCCACCCCCAGTTGATTTACCTCTCTCCCAGCTGCCCAAACAGATCCATCTGAGCTGTTGGTCTGCAGGGGACAGAGTGAAGAAAGAGAGCACTAGTCAAGCTCTCTTTGTTTCCCACAGAAGCCATTTTTTGCAAGGGAGCAAAGAAAATCTGCAGAGGGATGGCATTTTTCTGCTCTACTGCAGAGATACAAAATTTATAAGAACATAAGAACATAAGAACATAAGAATGGCCATACTGGGTCAGACCAAAGGTCCATCAAGCCCAGCATCCCATCTGCCGACGGTGGCCAATGCCAGGTGCCCCAGAGAAGGAGAACAGAAGACAAGTGATTTATCTCCTGCCATCCATCTCCTGCCCTTGTTATGAAGGCTAGGGCACCATACTTTATCCCTGGCTAATAGCCATTTATGGACCTGACCTGCAAAAATTTATCAAGCTCTTTTTTAAACCCTAATAGAGTCCTGGCCTTCACAGCCTCCTCGGGCAAGGAGTTCCACAGGTTGACTGTGCGCTGTGTGAAGAAAAATTTCCTTTTATTAGTTTTGAACCTACTACCCATCAATTTCATTTGGTGTCCCCTAGTTCTTGTATTATGGGAAAAGGTAAATAATTTTTCTATATTCACTTTCTCCACACCATTCATGATTTTATATACCTCTATCATATCGCCCCTCAATCGCCTCTTTTCCAAACTGAAAAGTCCCAGTCTCTCTAGCCTCTCCCCATATGGGACCCTTTCCAAGCCCCTAATCATCTTAGTCGCCCTTTTCTGAACCTTTTCTAATGCCAATATATCTTTTTTGAGGTGAGGAGACCACATCTGCACGCAGTACTCGAGATGTGGGCGTACCATAGTTTTATATAGGGGAAGTATGATATCTTTTGTCTTATTATCGATCCCTTTTTTAATAATTCCTAACATCCTATTTGCCTTACTAACTGCCGCTGCACACTGCGTGGATGTCTTCAGAGAACTATCCACTATAACTCCAAGATCCCTTTCCTGATCTGTCGTAGCTAAATTTGACCCCATCATGTAGTACGTGTAATTTGGGTTATTTTTTCCAACATGCATTACCTTACACTTACCCACATTAAATTTCATTTGCCATTTTGCTGCCCAATCACTCAGTTTGCTGAGATCTCCTTGTAGTTCTTCACAATCCCTTTTGCTTTTGACTGTCCTGAACAACTTGGTGTCATCTGCAAACTTTGCCACCTCACTGCTTACCTCATTTTCTAGATCATTGATGAACAAGTTGAACAGGATCGGTCCCAGGACTGAGCCCTGGGGAACACCACTAGTTACCCCCCTCCATTGTGAAAATTTACCATTTATTCCAACCCTTTGTTTTCTGTCTTTTAACCAATTTCCGATCCATGAAAGGACCTTTCCTCCTATCCCATGACCACCTAATTTACATAAAAGCCTTTGGTGTGGGACCGTGTCAAAGGCTTTCTGGAAATCTAGGTATATTATGTCCACTGGGTGCCCCTTGTCCGCATGTTTATTAACCCCTTCAAAGAATTCTAATAGATTAGACAGACACGACTTCCCTCTGCAGAAACCATGCTGACTTTTGCCCAACAATTCGTGCTCTTCTATGTGCCTTGCAATTTTACTCTTTACTAGTGTTTCTACTAATTTACCTGGTACTGATGTTAAACTTATCGGTCTATAATTGCCAGGATCTCCTCTAGAGCCTTTTTTAAATATTGGTGTTATATTGGCCGTCTTCCAGTCATTTGGTACCAAAGTGGATTTAAAGGATAGGTTACAAACCACTGTTAATAACTCCGCAATTTCACATTTGAGTTCTTTCAGAACCCTTGGGTGAATGCCATCTGGTCCTGGAGACTTGTTACTATTCAGCTTATCAATTAATTCCAAAACCTCCTCTAATGTCACTTCAATCTGAGTGAGTTCCTCAGATTTGTCGCCTAAAAAGGCTGGCTCAGATTTAGGAACCTCTGTAACGTCTTCAGCCGTGAAGACTGAAGCAAAGAAATCATTTAATCGCTCCGCAATGGCACTGTCTTCCTTGATCGCTCCTTTTATATCTTTATCATCCAAGGGCCCCACTGCTTTTTTAGCAGGCTTCCTGCTTCTAATGTATTTAAAAAACATTTTACTATTGTTTTTTGAATTTTTGGCTAGCTGTTCCTCAAACTCTTTTTTGGCTTTTCTTACTACATTATGACAGTTAATTTGGGAGTGTTTATGTTCCTTTCTATTTTCCTCACTAGGATTTGACTTCCACTTTTTAAAAGCTGCCCTTTTCTCTCTCACTGCCTTTTTAACATGGCTGTTTAGCCATGGTGGTTCTTTGTTAGGTCTCTTACTGTGTTTTTTTATTTGGGGTATACATTTAAGTTGGGCCTCTAGTATGGTGTCTTTAAACAGTTTCCATGCAGCTTCCAGGGATTTTAGTTTAATTACTCTACCTTTTAGTTTCTGTTTAACTAGCTTCCTCATTTTAGTGTAATTCCCCTTTTTGAAATTAAATGCCAGAGTGTTTGACCGCTGCGGTGTTCTTCCCAACACAGGAATATTAAAAGTTATTATATTGTGGTCACTATTTCCAAGCGGTCCAGTAACAGTTACCTCTTGGACCAGATCCTGCGTTCCAGTTAAGACTAGATCGAGAACCGACTCTCCCCTTGTGGGTTCCTGTACTAGCTGCTCCAAGAAGCAGTCATTTAAGGCATCAAGAAATTTAATCTCTGAATCCCGTCCTGAGGTGACATGCACCCAATCAATATGGGGATAATTGAAATCTCCTATTATTACTGTGTTTTTTATTTTGATAGCCTCTCTAATCTCCCTTAACATTTCAGCATCACTATCACTGTCCTGGTTAGGTGGTCGGTAATATATTCCTAATGCCATATTCATATTAGAGAAATGAATTGTTATCCATAATGATTCTATGGAACATTTTGATTCCTTTAGGATTTTTACTTCATTTGATTCTATATTATCCTTCACATATAGTACCACTCCGCCACCCGCACGACCTGTTCTGTCTTTCCGATATAATTTATATCCCGGTATGATAGTGTCCCACTGATTGTCCTCATTCCACCATGTTTCTGAGATGCCTATTATGTCAACTTCCTCCTTTGATATGAGGTACTCCAGTTCACCCATCTTATTAGACAGACTCCTAGCATTAGTGTAAAAGCATGTTAGAAAACTACCACTATTTATATGTCCGCCTTTCACAGACACGGTGGATTTTTTTATGCATGATTGTTTTACATCTGATCTTGCCCATATATTATTTCCCACGTTCCCTATCTGACTAACTTCTAGGGAATCCCTGTCTATGGAGCCTCGTGTAAGAGAAGTCTCCGTCCGATCCAGGTGCTCCCCCGCACCAATCGGCTTTCCCCCACCTCTTAGTTTAAAAACTGCTCTATGTCCTTTTTAATGTTTAATGCCAGCAGTCTGGATCCACCTTGATTTAGGTGGAGCCCATCCTTCCTGTATAGGCTCCCCCTACCCCAAAAGTGTCCCCAGTTCCTAATAAATCTAAACCCCTCTTCCCTACACCATCGTCTCATCCACGCATTGAGACTCTGAAGTTCTGCCTGTCTATCTGGCCCTGCGCGTGGAACTGGAAGCATTTCAGAGAATGCCACCAAAGATGTTCTGGATTTCAGTCTCTTTCCTAGTAACCTAAATTTGGCCTCCAGAACATCTCTTCTACCCTTCCCTATGTCATTGGTACCAACATGTACCACGACGACCGGCTCCTCCCCAGCACTGCCCATAAGTCTGTCTAGATGCCTCGAGAGATCCGCAACCTTCGCACCAGGCAGGCAAGTCACCATACGGTTCTCCCGGTCATCACAAACCCAACTATCTATATTTCTAATGATCGAATCCCCCACTACTAAAACCTGCTTCTTCCTAACAGCTGGCGCTCCCTCCCCCGGAGAAGTATCCTCGGCACGAGAGGATACAACATCACCCTCTGGAAGGAGGGTCCCAACTACGGGATGGTTTCCCTCTGCTCCCCTTGACTGCTCTCCTTCCCTGAGCCTTTCATCCTCCGTAACAGCCTCAGGACTGTCAGATTGGAGGTGGGACAGCCCTACTATGTCCCGGAAAGTCTCATCCACAAACACCTCTGCCTTCCTTAGCTCCTCCAGTTCAGCCACCCTGGCCTCCAAAGCACGCACTCGGTCTCTGAGGGCCAGGAGCTCCTTGCATCGAGCGCACACATACGCCACCCGCCCACAGGGTAGGTAGTCATACATACTGCACTCGACACAATAAACAGGATAGCCCCCACTCTGCTGCTGGGCTTCTGCCTCCATTTCCTACTCTAGTTATATATGAGGGTTAATTAAATGTTTCAGATAGAGGTTGTTATAAAGGATTTAGTTTAAGGGCAACAGAAGTCACTGGCTCCCTCCAAGCTCCCCCTCTCAACTCCCCTCTCCAAACTCCCTCCTGTTAGCACACACCCTGTTTGCCAGCACCCGGTCGCAAAGCTCCCTGGTCGCTTACCAGCAGGGTTTAAGTGCTCGGCCTCCCTGATAGCTCCTCCCTCTGCCTACAGCTCAGCCAATCAGCACACGGTGTTTCAATTCAAACCTAATCAGCTTCCAACTGCCTGCCTGCCTGCCTGCCTGAGCACACGGCCTTTCAAACAAACAAACACACACACTCAGCTCAGCACTCCAAACAAACAAACTCCAAACTCCAAACAAACACACAAGCCCAAAACCTCCAAATATAAGCAGCCACTTACCCCAAGGTGCTTTAGTTTGCTCCTTCCTTCTCCTCCTCCAGGAGAGCCTCTCCAAACTCCCTCCTGTTAGCACACACCCTGTTTGCCAGCACCCGGTCGCAAAGCTCCCTGGTCGCTTACTAGCAGGGTTTAAGTGCTCGGCCTCCCTGATAGCTCCTCCCTCTGCCTACAGCTCAGCCAATCAGCACACGGTGTTTCAATTCAAACCTAATCAGCTTCCAACTGCCTGCCTGCCTGCCTGCCTGAGCACACGGCCTTTCAAACAAACAAACACACACACTCAGCTCAGCACTCCAAACAAACAAACTCCAAACTCCAAACAAACACACAAGCCCAAAACCTCCAAATATAAGCAGCCCACTTACCCCAAGGTGCTTTAGTTTGCTCCTTCCTTCTCCTCCTCCAGGAGAGCCTCTCCAAACTCCCTCCTGTTAGCACACACCCTGTTTGCCAGCACCCGGTCGCAAAGCTCCAGGCATATAAAGCAGACAGAATTATTGCAACCTAGAGCAAACATAGTACCTTGCACTTATGTAACATTTGAGAGCAGAAGACCTCAAAGCATTTTACAAGATGTTTGAATATCCTCTGCATGTTACACTGAGGAAACTGAGGCACAGAAGTAACTTGTCCTGACTCTCAACACGAGATGACAGGAGTAAATGTCAAAGCCAGAAGAGGCCATTGTGATCATCTAATTTCACATCTGCTAGAACACAGGCCATAAAATTTCCGCAAAGTCATTCCTACAGAATAGTTTTTGGCAAAACATCCACACTCTAGTTAAAAATTGTCAGTGATGGAAAATCCACTGGACACATGGTAAACTGTTCCAATAGTTAACTGTCCTGGTTGTTAAAATGTATACATTGTTTCCAGTATGAATTTGTCTAGATTCAGCTTGTTGCTATTAGATCATGGTTATCTTTTCTCTCCTAGAGTCAGAAGCCCATTATAAAATATTTATTTCCCACATAGGTGCTTGTAAACTGTAATCAAGTCATCCCTTAACCGCAGATCTTGTGACTCTGTCACGTGGTCTGTCCACTAAACCAGTCTGCATACTACTGAAAATGGGGATTTGTAAATAGAAATGCTGAACTAGCTCTATTAAAGGTTGGCAGATACCGTTATAACTTGCTCACAATTATGTTGCCGTATTCTTTGAGTTTAAAATTTCAGCTCTTGGAAAAACTAGGTATTCCAAAGATGACTGACTTTGGACTTTGTCGGGAAGCCTCTATACAGCACACTGAGGCTGTGTCTACACAACAGCTGAACCTTGTGTAGCTTATTTAATCGTCAGTTTTGAAAGAGGCTATTTCAGCATGTGTTGCCATCCAAACAGCTCCACATGCCAAAATGAAGTGCTATTTTGAGGTGTCGAGTCATCCCTGTACTCCTCCTGCCATGAGATGTACAGGGTGCTGGAATAGCGCACCCATTATTTCAAAAACTGTTTTGAGACAATCGGTGCCTTTCTTAGATGCAGGCAGCTATTTCAGGATATTGCTGTGTCCTGAAATAGTGCCCACTGTGTAGACATAGCCTTAAAGTGTCTGCAAGCCCTAGTAACTTCATGTTCTCGTTTTTTTTAAATGTTAATCCACTCAAACTTTTTTAAAAAAATCACTTCCAGTTTTTCTTTGAATAAGTTTGTTTTGGCTTGTTTTCTGGTCTTAGTAAACAAAATTTGTTTGAGACCCAAGGTGGGTCAGGTAATCATCATATCTAAACCCAGCAGTGAAGAAGATGGACAAAGGCGGAAGCTGGTTTAAACACAGATTTCTGCTATGGTGACTGTTCTGGCAACAAATATAAGTGAGTACAGCGTGCCTAAGCATTTAATAGGACAGGACAGGACATTTTTCTGCCCTACTTTAAATAACTTCACAACAACATTTGTCATTCATGTGACTAATGTAAAACACTATATAGTCTAACTAAAAGCTGTGAGTGGACTATGTAAAACACTCAAATTGCAGGGAATTATTCTGCCCTGAACTAGCAATTCACTTTCTCAACAATTTATGAAATTCAGGTACACCACTGATATTTGCCCACTCTTGGTGATTCGGTCATGGTAGTGGTAGCATATTGTTCTGTACAAAAGAAACAGTCAGTTTCAAAGCCTGTCTGTTTTTTTTTTTTTTTAGTAGTTATACCCATTGGATAGTATAGTCAGTGATAAGGAATCAGCTGGATCAGATACCAGAGTTCCTTTCAACAAGTCGATGAAATCAGGAGTGGTTGCAGGAGAAGGTTCAGTTGCAGGAACAGAAAATCCTTTTTTGGAACATCCCCAGACTCTGGTACTTGTCAAGGCTAAAACTAGCCTATAAGTCATTTCTTCTAAAGTTCTATTTGATAATTTTACTATAAACAACATATACGTTTCACTCCTCAACTTTAGTTTTGAGTCCATGTTAAGTCTCCTACTTGAAAAGAACAATGGCAACTTTCACGTTATCTATCAGTTTGCCTAGCTTGTGATTTGTCTACACATGAGGCATCATCATAATGTTGTGTGTCCAAACAGGTACACGGTGATTGCTTCAGAAAAGAGTTGTGGGTGATTCCTGGGTAGAACGTGTGCTGTGTTCCTGAAGACCAGCCATAAATTGTTCAATCTCTGCCAATGATTCCAAATAGACTTCTTAGTGCTTAAGATGTGCTTAAGTGTCTCTACAAAGTGTTCCACTAGTCTTTGTGTAGTGAAGTAGTATGGGGCAGAACAGTGTGCTAAACTCTGTTCAAAGCTAAAAACTTTTTAAATTCTTCTGTACAGAATTGTGGTCCAGTGTCACACAAGCATTATCGTTTATCCAGAGATCAACAAGGCTACAACAACACTGCAAACAAAATTTTGTTAAAGCATACAGAAACTCAGTTATTTTGTTTCTTGAAATACTCAAAACACTTAGGTGTATGTACATGATTATAACTAATCTCCTGTATGGAAAGTACTTACATATATCTGTACGGAACAGCTGCTTCTATCAAAGATTCACTACTTTTACAAATCACACCTTCAGGACCAGGCTAGTTCCAAACAAGGTAACTTGCTGGACATGGGGTGGTCCCCTGCTCTCAGCTCCCCAGCTTGCTGCTGGCTCCACTTCCAGCCCTGGCTGGCCACTCTTTTGCTGGCCCCTACCCTGCCAGAGGCAGCCCCGGCCCTGATTCCTGGCTATGAAGGCTCTCTGGCCCAGAAACACCTGTAGTCCGGCAAGACTATGGATGTTACAAGACCAGAGAGGTCTTGATTTAGGGAGGTGCAAACCATATTGTAATAGTCTTTGTGGGAAGTGGTATTTTTTTTCCCTAAAAGCTATAATTCAAAACTGAATGAATCTTCTCATGATGTTGGTGCTATTTTCTTTGGTAGCTTTTGTAATGGTCTTCACCCAGCAAGCCACATGTTGGTATTACCGGTTTGGGTTGGTTGGTTTGTTTGTTTTTTTTAAAATATTTTATAACATGAAATATTTGGTTTGTGACTTTTTCTGTTCTCCGCTCATTTCTCTTGTACACCTGTTAGTGCAAGGCATTGCACATAGACGCAGATAGAATCAAAAGAAACATAAGAAATGCCTGTGTTTGTATAACTGATACTAATAGTCTACATCTACACTTAAGAAAAACTTTGAAATGGCCATGCTAATGGCCAAATCGAAGAATGCTAATGAGGCGCTGAAATGAATATTCAGCGCCTCATTAACATGCTGCTGGCTGCGGCTCTTGGAACGTTCCGCGTTTTGCTTGCGCATGGCTCGTCTACACTGGGGTCCTTCTCAGCTGATAGGAATAAAGGGATTTCGATGTTTGCAGGGTCGTTTTGAAAAGGACCCCGTCCCCCCCATGTAGATGAGCTGCTCGTGAGTGAAATGTGGCAGTTTTGAAGTGTCGCGGCCTGCAGCATGCTAATGAGGCACTGAATATTCATTTCAGTGCCTCACTAGTATTCTTCAACTTGGCCATTAGCATGGCCATTTCGAAGTTTTTCCTAAGTGTAGACACAGCCATAGGGTGGTGAATATTACTGTAAGAGAATTTATACTATGATTGATTAAATTGGTGTCATTTTAGAGATTGGGGGCCTAGCAAGGTATGGGATAAATTCTCTAAGATAAAATATCAGAGGGGTAGCCAAGTTAGTCTGTATCTTCAAAATCAACAAGAAGTCCTTTGGCATCTTATAGACTAACAGATATTTTGGAGCATGAGCTTTCATGGGAAAAGATCCGCTTCGTTAGATGTTGCATCTGACGAAGCGGGTCTTCGCCCAAGAAAGTTTATGCTCCAAAAATATCTGTTAGTTTATAAGGTGCCACAAGACTTCTTGTTGTTTTCTAAGATTACAGTCATTCTTGCATTCAAATTTGCAGGATGTATTTTCGTGCACTTTAAACACACTGTCATCTTCAGATTTTGTGTATTGAGTGCATAAATCTACAGTTAAACTCTTCATTTTTTGTGAACATTATTCATACAGATTATGTGAATGCATTTATTTTTCAATAAGAAATCCATTCAGTTGAGTTAATATTTATCAGAGTGTTCTGTATTTCAGACATGCAAGAAAGCATTTCAGTCAGGCTGAGGGAAGTCAGCTGGATGAGGTCCGACAAGTGATGGGAATGTTGGCCTTTCCTTCAGACACTCATATCTCCCCTTATAAGGTAATTTTTCTATATATATCTTTAAAAATTGCAAGGTAAGCACTGGGACAATGTATTGATAAACTGTGTGAAATATTCTTCTGTTTAATTTTCATTGCTTAGTGTACATCTGATTAAACATCCATAGTAGTACTGAATTTTAATAGTATTTTTGGATTGTAAAAATCAGCTTTACTAGGTTAATTTGTTAATTGCATTTTTAAATCCATTACTTTGTGGGTGGAAAGATGATGGTGACAGAAGTGTCTAAACACTCTCTCTGTCTGGTATTAAACCTAGGATTATACAGTAATTGGTAGTAGCAACCACACCCAGATTTGAGTTGACAATGACCAACAAATGTCCTGCAACTCATCATTGCCTTTTACATTATATTCCTATTTTTGAAAATTTTCTCCTTTGCCTGCCAAAAACCAATCTCTACTAAACAGTATTTCTCAGCCTTAGAAACAAGAAAGTAGAAAATTATTTTAAAAAATCATTTTACATAAGTCAATGTAGCCATACTGTTGGCCTTTTCTTATAAACCTTAGCCGAACAGGCAGAGCAAAACGCTTAGGCTGGGTCTATACTTACCTTGAATATCGACAGCTACTATGCAATTTTAGGTATGCCAGTTATGTACCAAAAATTGATTTAGCAGTCATCAATATTTGTCCTTGTTCTCACTGCATAATGTTGACAGCAGCACTCTTCCTGTTGGCATTCCTTAATCCTTGCTAGCTCACAAGGAGTTCCGTTGTTGGTCCATTTCATGCATACACAAAACGGCTCCCCTGGAAGATCAAACCGAAGTGTTCAGTCTTCCATGGTGACCCAGCCTTAGGCTATCTCTACATTAAATGCATCTGTCCACAGAAATTACTGTCAGAAGGGATGTTCTGACAAAAATTTCTGTCAACAGATCCTGTCTGCATATAAAAGCCAATAGATGTTTTGATCCGCTCTGTCAACAAAAGGGCCCCTGGAGCGTCTACATAGCTTTTTGTCAACAGTTTCTGTCAACAAAATGCAGTTTGTGTGTGGATGCTCTTTGAGTTTTGTCTACAAAACCCCATTTTTTCTACAGTATTTTCTAGTATGGACATGCCCTTATATTTTAGTTAGTTTAAAAATATGGAATGAAATCAGTAATAAAATGTATTGTGTGGGTAATAGTATTTGTAAAAGACCTTTTTGAATTTCATAGGCATGAGAGACAACAGATTTGATCATATTCCAGAAGTCTCTCTGGAACCGTACTACACAACAGAAAGTATAATGCACTTATTTTTAAGAACATCTTTTTATTTACCAGAAGGAAAATGCTTGCGCAGTTTCGTGAAACTCTGCTTAGCAAAACCAGATGAGAGTTCAGACATTTGTGGAGTCTATTTTTTGCTGAAAATCTCAGTTTGAAGAAATGCGGCATTTCAATGAGATGGTACAAGAAATTACTGTGGCTTATGTAGGGTCATATTATACTTAAGAACAGAAAACACTGTTTTATGGTTATGTTAAGGTGTGGCTTATTTTTAATTATGAAAGTGGTTTTATGTGCTAATTCAGTAATATTCATTTTCATAAATGGAGAGTAACAAAGAGCAGATATGCACTGAACTGCCACAGGTAACAAAATTCCATACTAATTTAGCCTTCAGCTTTGCAAGGCTTAGACTATCTTACAAGTTTTCCAGTGATTCACTGCAGATGAACATTTCAGTACTAAGGGACGTATACTAAAAACATAGTGGCTGTGTCTACACTTACAAAAAAACTTCAAAATGGCCATGTTAATGGCCAAATTGAAGAATACTAATGAGGCACTGAAATGAATATTCAGCACCTCATTAGCATGCTGCTGGCTGTGGCACTTCAAAATAAGGGGATTTTGATGCTGGCAGGGTCCTTTCAAAAAGGACCCACGTGTAGATGAGCTGCGGGTGAGTGAACCACAGCACTTTCAAAGTGCCGTGGCCGGTGGCATGCTAATGAGGCGCTGAATATTCATTTCAGCACCTCATTAATATTCTTTGATTTGGCCATTAGCATGGCCATTTCGAAGTGTTTTGCAAGTGTAGATGTAGCCAGTGTGATGAAGGATTTAAGATTCATGTCACAGACCTCTGAAGTATTCTGGAAGATCTACTAATCTAAATGCTAAATAGAGCCCCCTTTTTTTGTTTTTTTGTTTTTTTTCCAGTAAAATCAATTTCCTATATCCTTGCTGCTCTTATCAGGGTTGTGAGTTGAGGGGTCATTTAGGGATCTGGGGCAAAAAAAAAAAAAAAAGGGGGGGGGGGTGCTTGGTCTTGCCAAGAGGGCAGGAGACTGAACTCAATGACCTCCTGAGATCCCTTCCAGATCTATGAAGGGTGTGTGTATCAACATTACAGGAAAATAGGTCCAGCACAGAAAGGTCCTGTTTATAAGCCAGATCTCTGCTTGCTTTCTAATACTTTGTGGATGTTATAGAAATATTCCAGCTGGGGTGGATTGTTTTAACTCTGTGATTTACATAAAGATTAAAATTGTAAAGATCAATCAAGTCATAAACCTTGTTTTAAATCATCATGTATTTTAATCTTCTTTTTTGCTTTAATTTTCTAAAGAAAAATTGATCCTCATGGTTGGTGACCATTAAAACACATTGATTTGCAAGTAAATACAATCTTTACACTAAATATGGTGATTTTTTTCCTAACCAGAAGGATAGACAATTGCTATGCATATACACTCATCCCTCGCTATGTGGGCACACTTGGTTCCCAAATTTCTGCTCGTAGGCAAAAACTCATAGGAGTGACACTAAATTCCCATTAAAATACAAGTAAAAGTCTCCGATTTGTTCCAAGTGCTTGTAACTTGACATAAATTAGTTGAGTTTAGGTACTTTTCTGATGTATTTCAATAATTTGGCACCAGAAATAGGATGCACGGTATGCACGTAGACAAGGGATTCCCAGCCTATGGGTCACCATTAGATTTGTTAAGGGTTGCCAGCTGGGCAGTTCTGAGCTGCAGGTGGCTGTTAAAGAAGCCATTTGCAATTTTTTAACACTGCTGCCTCAGGCAGATATCTATCACTAGAGATACCAATTACCTTATGCCGAGGTGCTGAAAGCTTAACACTTGAGTTAATTGGTTTTAAGGACTGTTACCTGCTGGGAGCAGGAGGGCTGGGGGAGCCACCCACCTTACCAGTCCCAGTGAAGAGGCTGTGGGAGCGGGAGGAGTGTCTAAGGCTGGGGGTGGTTTAGGGTTGTGAGTTGGGGGGATCTAAGACTGGGGGAAGTTTGGGGCTTCAGGGGGGTTCTAAGGCTGGGGGCAGTTTGGGATACTTGGGGGGGGTCTCCTCACTCCCCAGCCAGGGACCCCATGGCTTGCTCATATTAGCAGGGGACATTCACTGATTTAGTGAATGTGGGTATACATGGCCCCCATTTTAGCGAGCACTTGTAAGTAAAGTACTCTTTAAACAAGCGATGGGTGTATAAGCAATTATATAGATTAACATATACGCTTATTCTTACACTTTATTAGAAAATGATGAATGGCATTTCTTATGTACTAAATTCACTTTTCATTTCTAATTTGAGTTAAGCTGCACACGGATGGAAATTGAAATTCAACTCCCAATTTCTCAGCTTCGAATGAAGTAGTGATTGACTTCAACTGTTTGAATAAATTAGTGTGATGAAAATACTCTGCAACAGAGAGGCTACTGCTGTCAAAAGTTGGTTTAGCACTATAACAAGTTATGATTTAGTTGGTGTTTTTCATCAGTTCAGTTGTTAGACTTTCTTAGAACCTTGGCAGCAACCATGTACTGCTTAATATATATTCAATTTAAAAAAATAGATTATAATATGTTTAGAGATTAACATAGGCAGAACCCTGCAAATCTGCAGATTTCAACTTTGTCTTCAGGAACCCGCATCTGCAGATATGGATGCGGATATCAACAGCTCTTTTTTGTGGATGCTGATACAAATTTTGGATCTACAGCCCTACGAATTTACAGATAACCACTTTGCATTCATAGGTATCCGCATCCTCAGATGTGGGTGCGGATATCCAGGGATCATTCTTGCAGATGTGGAAACAAATATTGTATCTGAGCAAAGTTCTAAATATAGATTGTCATAATTTCAAATTTAATTTTAAGTAGATTAATTTTTAAAAACTGTTTAAATAAAAATGCTATTTTTAAAAAATCTGTTTTGTCCACACTGGCTCTAACCAGTGCCTACACACCTAAGAGATATTCTTCACTCTTAAGTTTTTATTCAGCCAGATCATTGTATTGAACAAATACTATTTCAAGGATTATTTTTATGTTAAGATAATAAGTATGTTGGAATTTTTTTTCTTTGCTATCTCAGTGCCTGCTCCCTATTCTGGGGCTTCTTCTGACAGTTTCTCATTGTTGTTGACTTCATAAGTGCCTAGAATTAAGCCTGATTAAACATCTTTGGAATTTGACTTGTATCCAAGAAATAATATTCAGCTCATCTTTTAACTCAGTAGGACTTTTTTCTTTAGCCTCTTTGACATCTTAAAATGCCTTCCTAGATTAGAGTCGCATTGATGCAGTTGCTATGCTTCAGATAATATAAATAACAAAGAAATTTCAATAATCTAGAAAATCCCTGGACTCTTACTGAATCCACTATCAAAATTAAGTCAGATCACCAATCATTAAATGTAAAGCAGTGCAAGGGACATCAAAATGCGGAGAAAGTGGTGCGGGAGACCACTTATTACTTATGTTTTCCTTAAGCAGCAGACTGCTTTGGAAATGACTTCAGACATTTAGAGGTGACACTGCCAGCTACTGCACAGCTTCACAGCCTTCTAGTAACAACATATCAGAAACTTCAAGTCTTCACCAGTGTTTTGTTGACTGTTAACAAAAGCTGCAATTACTCCCCTATTTTATCCACTAATAAGCCATGTACCAGGGGTCATATATTCACAGAGGAGGAGGAACTGGGGAAAACCTATTTAAACAAATATGCATTCTCATAGGTATAACCAAAGCAGAGGGCAAAATCACTGGGCACGCACTTACCTGGAAGTGTTTGGTGGTGGGTTTTTTTTTCCCCTTCCTAGATATATGCAGGGGCAATTTTCAAAGGCACAA
Source organism: Carettochelys insculpta (assembly GCF_033958435.1). NCBI lineage: Eukaryota > Metazoa > Chordata > Testudines > Carettochelyidae > Carettochelys > Carettochelys insculpta. The sequence goes on from NC_134140.1 coordinate 16,116,254, forward strand.
AGAGCAGTTAAGCTCGTACTGACTTTGAAAACCTACCACTGTTGCTTTGTGGCACAGTCATAGATTTGGTACAGAAATTAGAATATTTTTAAAATACTGAATGCCCAACACAGTCTTGCATACCTTCCAAAAGTTGCTTTTTCCCACCCCAGAGATATATTTATGAGTCTCAGAAACCAGTTAATCTCTAGGAAAGATGATTTTTGTAGTTTCCATAGGGGGGTAAAGTTAACAGAAATAGAGAGCTCAACCCATTCCTGCAATAAGATGGCAGAATTTTATCACTGAACTAAAGAACTCCTACAAATATCTTGTAGCTTCTGTGATTCTGTACTACCTGTATTCTCACATCCTCAAGTACTCCCTGTTATTCGCTAGCAGTGAAACACACACACAGGGACCAGCAGTCAAAGAAGAAAAGGAAGTTACTTCAGCCTTTGTAACTGGAGATCTTCAGGATATGTGGGCCTTAGCTGTATTTCACTATCTGCCTTCCTTCCCCTCTGCTTCAAATAATTTCTACCTTGTGGTAAGAGGAGCAGCTGCTTTTTTTCATATACTCCCAGAATGGAGCATGAGAAGAGTGAGGGCTCAGCCCAACAGACATTACTTGCTAGTTTTCTCATGGAGCACATGCCGGCCCACAGTGGAATACAGATCGGGACCACACATCTCAAAGACCTCCAGTTCTGAAGTGTAACATCACTTTATTTTCATGAAAATGAACTGCTTTGCAATTACCATTCTTTTTTTTTAGTGTACTCTGCGGGGATACAGTTTGTTTGTAAGGATGCAGGGAGGTGGGAATTGCTTAACAGAAACAAACTCATTCTATAAATTTTCTCTAACCCAACATTATGCCAAGCTTTCAAATTAACAAAAGCTTTCCTCTGGAGTGAAACATCCTTTCTTTAGAATTCTAATGCTTAAAAGCTACTGAGCGGTATCTCTTGCACAGCACTGTTTATTACCATCCATGCAGTCCTGTCATGCAAACTAATATCAGCCGGGTTAGCCTGACTTGAAATGGAAATGTTCCCGTTCAATCATGTGGTAGTTCAGTGACATTAAAACAGACATTCCAGAGCGTTAATTTAGTTTTGTAAATGGGCCAACATTCCACAAAATTAAATACTAACAATATTAATGGACATTAAAGAGTCTACAAAGCTCATGGGTTTGCATAATCCCTTTAACAGAAAAGGAGTTGAAAATATCTACAACCACACGCAGCTCACTGTGTCCGGTGGTGGGGGGCAAAAATGTGTATATACTGTGTGCACATACAGAAAGTATCTTTAAGAAATGTTGTTCTCTCAGACCTTTTTCTATAAACTGATTCTGCTGTGTGTTCCATAAAAACTAGCATTTACTTTGTGCAAAGGTGTCATGTGTTTGAACCTCCTTAATCCAGGTATCTGTAAATCCAGGAACACTAAAAATGTAGACCCCATTCTGGCTGGAGCATCATAATGGTAATAAAAGAAGGATGTTTAAATGCAGTACAACAAAATAAAACATATCATGTATTGTCTAGCATAAATTTAACTCCACACTTAAGTGACTTTTTGCATAATTACCTATGTATGATGATGAAAACAAAACAGCATTATAAACACAGTGCATTACAGATTTATCTTATTACATGTTATACATGTACAGTAATCTGTAATGATCTATACGTACAAAAGCTTTTGTAATAGACTTTGGTTTTTTATGGTCTGGAAAATTCCGTAATCCGGCATAGCCTATTTCCCAAGAGTGCCAGATTGTAAAGTTTCCAGTGTAATTTCTACAAGTACATTTATAGGTCTAAAGTGGAAATAATGTTTTAGACCTGAGGCTTGGTTTGTAAAAACACTTTTACTTTTTCCAAATCGACCAGTGCTGTGAGGTATTATTCAGACATGGGGGTGCAGTGTGTAATTTGTTATTTCAGAACAGTTTTTCTGCAGAAACAATATTGAAAACACTTACAGCTGTGTTTTTTCTAACAGGATCTCTTGGACCCTGCACGATGGAGAATGCTGATTCAACAATTTAGATATGATAATTACAGACTACATCAGCTGGGGAACAATTCTGTTTTTACTATAACTCTCCAGGCAGGCCTTTCAGCTATCAAAACACCGTATCCTTTAATACAGCATACCATTGTCAAAAGAATAAAAATATTGCCTTGCCTTTTTGAGGAATCTACATGAAATTTGAATACTTTTGCTTTTCATTTGTAAAACTTGAGTATAAATGGGCATATATCTGCTAAAACCAAAACTCGAATAAAAACAAATGGAGGCAATTAACTAAAAAACAACCCTGAATAAAATAGATACTACATACAACGTATACATGTTGTACTCGGCCTGCAATATGGTTTGACCTAAGAGTAATATATTTTCAGTAGATGTTGGTTAGAACCAGAATTTGAAAAGAATATCTTTTATCCCATAAAATACAGTTCACTAGGATAAAGAACAGTGTTCCCTCTAATTTTTATCCATGTGCAGAATAAATTTTGTTAGACGCACAAAGGCATGTGTAATGTGCACCATACATAGAAACAAAAGGTGCCCACTGTGGGTGGCTGGGCAGCACTCTGCTAATCAGCTGGGCAGCACCTGAATTTCTCGTGGGCAGCCGCACAAGCTCTCAGCTAAGAGGGAACCCTGGTAAAGAGTATGTGACCATACGAGGAAATGTGTAAATCTTTGAATTTCTTTATCAGGCTTTCCCATAGAATATTTGAAATGGGAATTCTGACTATAATCTTCATACCCATAAGAGACAAGGTTCTTGTAGCGCTCTCCCCCACGTCAGAATTTCCACCCCTAGTAAATGGGAGGCACTTGCTGCTCACTCTTGATATTTGTTTTTTGTTTCATAATGTACAGAATCCGCTACCCTGTATATGGTTGTGCAGTTGAAACAAGAAAATTCAGGGGTCACTGAAGTTCTGTAAATTGCATAAGAATGTTTGCCTCACCCGTACAGCAGCTAAATTATCAGCCATTTTCACTATGTGCCATATCAAAGTAACTCATTCTGTGACTGTTCTCCTTTGACTTACTGTTCTACAGACAGTGTTATAAAGAGGATGGCAGTTCAAAAAACCCAGACTGCCCTGTGTGTAGCAAATCCCTGAACAAGCTGGCTCAGCCTCTGCCTATGGCACATTGTGCCAACTCCCGACTAGTCTGCAAGATTTCAGGGGATGTTATGAATGAAAATAATCCTCCCATGATGCTGCCAAATGGATATGTGTATGGATACAATGTAAGTGTTTCATGTAGGGACTCCTAGAAGTCTGAGCTGCTGATAGGTGTACTTTCTATAGCAGGTTCTCAAACTTCATTGCATCATGACCCTTTTCTGATGATACAAATTACTGCATGATGCCAGAAGGTGGGAGCAAAGCCTGAGCCTTGCCAAACCTTGAGCCTCACTGCACTGGGCAGAGAAGGCGGGCCCAAAGCGGAAGCCCAAGGCAGGAGGCATGTTAACTGAGGCCTGCCGCCTAAGGCTGAAGCCCTTAGGCTTTCACTTTGGCCCTGAGCAGTAGAGCTCAGGCTTCAGTCCCAGGCCCCAGCTACCCTAAGACAGCCCAGGCATCCCCATTAAAACAGCGTTATGACTCACTTTGGGGTCTTGACCCACAGTTCGAGAACCTCAGTTGTAGAGCACATGAAAGCTCTTGAATTTTGTCAGAAGGCAAACCTGAGGCATCTTGTACATGTAAAGGATGGGGTGCACTATTGCTCCTCACGATATTATTTTCAGATTTAATATCTAACATGTGAGCAGCAAACTGTTAAGTATGAATTTAAATGTGGAACCAAATGAGATTGTGATGAATCTTTAACTCTTAAACATAAATTTACAGAGCAAGGTTTTTGTGAAGGCTCTTTCCACTAGAAAGTAACTAGTACAAACAGTATATATTCACTAACTTGTTGAAAATAATGCATTGGCTAGTTATGTTCACTGTTCAAAATCTGATCACTGTTTTCATTGTTCTTTTTTCAGTCCCTGCTTTCTATTCGTCAAGATGACAAAGTAATTTGCCCAAGAACCAAAGAAGTCTTCAACTTCTCACAAGCTGAGAAAGTCTATATCATGTAGGTCAATAAAATAAATGATGAAGTGCCGCTGGAATTTTGACACAGGATATATTGGCATGCCCTGGAGAGGGGGGGCCTTACGTGTGGCAAAGAAGCAAAATCTGCCACCTTGGGGATCAGACCTGTCGGTGGCATTGTTGTTTCTTGCGACCAAAGATCACTGAGCAACAATACACGCTCTTAAAAAGAGAGGAGATGTGACTTAAGTTTGTACTTGAAAGAAAAACAAACAAATTTTGATTGTTAACATTTTGTAACATAAGGTCAAAAATTGAACTCATCTCAAAAATACTTTCATCTTTCAAAGGAGAATTTTCTTTAAAGATGGACATTTGCACTGGGGGAAACATTACAATAGATTTGAAACTCAGTCCATTTTCCTTCCCTCTGTTTTTTTACAGTTGTCCAAGGCCCTTCCATTAATTATCAAAAATTTCTGTTACTACAAGTCTGTTCTCCTTTAAGCTCCTCTGTGCCTCTTTTTCTGATCCTCTTGTGAAGTAATAATCCTGAAATGGGTCATTGTAATTAGTTCCATGGGAAGATACTGATGGCACAGACACAAGACTGGCTTCCCTGGAGGATCAATGAGAGACTGATTTGAGGAAGTACTAAACTTTTTTTCATCTAACCCAAATATTTTAAGGAGGTTGCATAAATATCAAGAGGAACTAAGAACATTTCAGGCAAAACACACTGCTTGGTTGGATGTTCTTTTTCCAGTTTACCATAGTGTTGAAGTCCTTCTAAAGTTATTAGTTATGTGCATAGGGTTCAATATCAAATCATTAGTGCTACTGCCTTATTTCTTGCTTTGAGAATGTACTCACATGAAAATCAGCTGGTATCCTTAAGTGTTGGGCGAAGTTTTGGAAGATGCCTTGCAGGATGATTACATAATTTTAGGGTCTAAATAGTATTCATTACTGAAACTAATAGTTCAGTTTTAATGACTACAAAACACACCCTTATGACTTTTCGAAAGAATAAACCATTGTAGTTTAAAAAAAAAGTACTGTAGAGGTTTGTATTTAGCGCTTATTTTTGCATGTTGATGTTGATTAGCTAATAAAAGACTGTAAATGGAAAACCTGTTAATAAAAATTGTTTTCCATTTCTTAATGACACACAATTAGAAAGCTGCTTTGTATTACAAACAAATTTCTTTCACATTTTAGAGAGTTCTCTGAAAATGGAAGTTCCCTTTCTTTGAGGGCTGGTGAACTCAGGCTGGGAGTGAATCTGGATGGGTGGCCAGACCACAGAGAGAGTCCGCCCCCTTCCTGCATGGCTGCGTGGGCTTGGGCCTGAGCTGCTGAGCCCAGGCAGGGAGCGTGAAGTGCGCTGTGGAGGTGGTGCTTCAGGGACTGGGCCGCTGAGGGCTTCGGGGATGAGAGCCTGCTGCTGTAGTACATCCCCACTGTCAGAGAACTGGTGGCAAGGGATCCCTCTCTATTATCTGCAATATTGTCATATCCAGCAACGTCCTGGTCTCGGGGCTGCCGGATATGAAAGAGTTTACTGTGGTTTGGTATGCATGTCCAACTCAGCAAAAAAAACAAAAAAATCCAGCAAATTCCCACTACTGACTGGCAACCAGTGGGGTAGTAGAAAAATCAGCCAGGTTGGTCAGAAGTCCAGATGGCAAACCATTGAATCAGGAATTGAAACCCTGAGTTCAGAGCATTCTGCCCTTTGGAGAGTTAGCACATTACTCACTACCAGTCATCTCTGAAAGGGCAGCATTGCTGAGGTCTGAATGGACCTATGTTCTGTTTTCTTTGGCTGGCCAAAACTTAGGTTGTTAATTTCAAATTTAGTATTAAACATGATTGTGTACTTAAATTTAAAAAGCCACAGTTTTTTTAAGTTTTATCCATCTGGATTATAGTGTCAGTGAACAAACGCCCCAAACCATGGATGGCAAGTTTTGCCAAAAAATGCCAATTCTTTGAACCAAAATGTTTCACGGACACACCTCATGTTCAACAAACTTTCTTTGAATGACAAACAGGGCTCCAATGGAAACTTGTCTAGTTTCCTGCGGAGGTGCTGGGATCCTGGAAGCTTCCTGCACATTCAGCCATAGCATACACCACTTTCGTGGTGTTTGTGGGAAACGAGCCAGTTGTGGACTGCTACATTGCAACAATATAATCCTCCATCTACATGTGCTCGACATTACATGGTTACTGCTGCCTGAAGGGGAGATGCAAATGCAGGGAAATTGGTCCTGCAGTCCCTCTTCCAATGAGACTTGTAGACCCATTCAGTCAAAAAGAGCTTGAGACACCTGGTGTAATAGATGTAAGCAGTCACTTTAAAAAGAAGAAATTGTTATTTACGTACCATAACTGTTATTCTTCATGAGCAGTATATGCCCATTACATGACCTGCCCTCCTTTCGTATGCACTGGAGCATCGTTTCCCGCACTGGGGGTTGTGTCCCCCTGTGGGGGCATGAAGAAATTCCAAGCGGGGGGGCATGAGGTGACCCAGCCCTCTCCCATCATTTGCCCCACCCAAAGAATAAGCTGGCCTTTGCTTTCAGCTCCTGCCATTTTATATGGGTGACCTGGTGCAGCTGCTATCAAAATCAGGCAGTTGTCAAAGACCCACGTGGAGCTGGCTGCCTCTGCAAATGAGAGTGAGTATGGGTTGGGAAGGGGTGAGGGAGGAGGATGGGGTAAGAGTTGGGGGGCTGGTGGTGCTAGGTTTTGGGGGAGAGGGAAGGAGGCCTTGCAGGGGCAGGGTTTGGGTGGCTGGCTTTTGGGGCTCGTGGGGCTTGGATGTCTGGCCCCGGCATCCTGGGGCTCGGGCTCGCAGGTAGACGGCTGGCCCTGGCAGCATGGGGTTTGGGCAGCTCAGGCAGGCGGGTGGGCAGCTGGTCCTGGCAGAGTGGGACTTGGGTGGGTGACTTGGGCAGCTGGGAGGCTGGCCCTGGCAGTGCGGGCAGCTTGGACAGCTGGCCTGCAGCTGGTGGGTGGGCAGCTGGTCCTGACAGTGCAAGGCCCCGGTGGCTGGCAAGTGAGTGGGCAGCTGGCCCTGGCGGGCGGGTGGGTGGCTGGCACTGGCAGGCTGGTGGGTGGGCAGCTGTGGCAGAGCAGGCCTCTGGCAGCTGGTACAAACTGAAGGATGGATGGGATGGACTCTGCCCATTGTGCCCTTCTCTTGGCGCATCAGGGATACAGGGGGCCACACCTACAGGTTTAACTGGGGAAGACTCTCAAGCACTGGTGCACCAGACACATGCACCTGATGTAATGGATACATGCACACAGCTCAGAACAGCAGTTACAAGAAATCAGTAACTTTTCTGGTCATGACAGTCAATATGTCTCTTACTTTCTTACCACTAAAGACCACTCCAGGGTTACACTCGTATTTTATTAAATGACACAGTTGGATTACAGGAAAACAGGGAACTAGATTTCAGGCACATGCCCACACACACTCATACCCTACTGTACTCACACACTTACACAGGCTAATGCTCGCAAGTGAAGAGTTGCAGAGCAACGGCAGAGGAAGCCAAGGCCTTGTGTGTCCAGTGTGTCTTCCTGCAGTCACAAATCCAAGGAAGCAAAATGATTGCATTACACCTTTATCAGCTTGTGCTGTCTTGTCAGGTACTCAGGAGCAGTAGGTATCTGTCCTGGGGAGATAGGGAGGGGCCCACAGCCCTGGCCTCCTGCCGGCCCCGCTACCCAAAACTAACTCCTGCAGAGTGGTGATGGCAAGAAGAACCCCCATGGCTTTGCACCCATCTTATTACATGTTTCAATTCATAACTTGTCAGGTCCCACTGCCCCTGAGTTCTGTATGATCATGAGTCATCGGCTAACAGCTGATGGGACTTTGATCTTCTCAATGGGGCCTCTTTCTTGGTGGGGCTCTTTTGCAGGCCTCAGCTATTATTATCTGGTCATTAACATGCTGCTGGCAGCTGGTCTTCCAGTCTGGCTTTGGGGCCTGATTCCATTGCATGCACATATCCAAATTCATACAATGAAACTGCAGACAAGCCTAACTTTCTAAAATGGCATTTCAGTTACAGTATAGAGCTTCAGTTACAAATTTTTGCAAGGTAATTCTTAACAAATGGCTAACAAATCATTACGTTAGAAGACTACTACAAAAGTTTCTATATGATGGACTGTTACAAAGCTCAAAGGTTATACAGACTAAGTGAAAGTTACAAACTTACATCCACATCATACTGGATTGAGCGGAGGTTTTACATAACAAAGACTGATTAAGTTTTCATAATAACTGGAAACAATGGCTATGGTTACACTAGCAAGTCTTGCCAACAAAAGCCGGTTTTGTCAACAAAACCCGTGGAACATCCACACACAAAATGCATTATGTCAAAAAAACTCAGCACTTTTTGCTGGCAGCCTTCTGCCTCTCAGCCATGAGGCAAAACACCAAAAAGCTTTGTAGATACTAAGGGGGAAGGGGTGGGGTCATCTCTCGACAGAGAAAGCATCCAGAACTATGGGCAACCTTGCCTGCTGTGCGTCTGAGTGCCTGTTTTGTTAAGAGAGAAGCCGGGTAGTCCGGTGCTCTGTCAACAGAGCTCTTCTGACTGGCTTTTGTTTGTGGCCACACTCTGTTGACAGGAGTTTTGTTGGGAAAAATATCTTCTGACAGTGACTTCTGTCGATAGATCACTGAAGTGTAACCATATGCAATCAGGCCTAATCCTGAGAGAAATTATCCTGTTCCTTGAAGAGCCAAATTTCCTATCCATGTGCACTGTTCCCCAAGGGGAGATGAACATGAACTTACACGGCAGAAGTGGATTTAACAGAGTAGGTGTTGTACCTAGAAATATTTTTTGATCATCCTATGTCAATTTGGTAGTCTGGTGACTGAAATGTTTTGCATCTGGAAATGCTGACGTGCTCTGCAGGCTCTCAACATGTCAGGACCTGAGATGTGAGGTGGTAAATGACCACATGCAAAGCTGGGCAAGGTCCATGTTCTGTATCTTCCCACCTTTTGCACTGCTCCCTAGGACCATAGAAAAGATAGAAGTGAGAGACTGCCAATGACAGCATTTTGTCAGCCTTTCTGACTGAGTAAGCAATGGCTCTCAGGCTTGCTTTAACCTAGCAGAGGATCTTCAGATAAGTCTTCTTGACGGAAGAAGCCTGCAATTGCAAGATGAATCATCTATTGGACCAGACAGATTTAAAATTAGTACTAGGATGAAGTGAGTATTGCTCCTATAGACCCCAAAGGAGAAGTCAGTGACAGCAACTTAATTTGCCAGCTGATGCAAAGTACATAATCGTGTTAAACACGTGAAATATAACCTTCCCTTGCCCCCCCGCCCCCATCCCCGGAAAGCTTTACTGTGAGTAGGTAAAAGTGTCCAAGCACAAAGATCAAGTCTCCGTAGTGTATGTTCTCATCACATTCAACAAAAGGATTTGTTTGTACAAAGCCAAATATTAAATGCTTCCTTATGACATCATCCTTACTCTGACCCCATCAGGTCACAGAACATGAGGTTGGAATCTCCATTCTACCCCTTACAACTACCCAGAATGGCATCCTGCAGGTGTTGCAGAGTAGGCCTCCTGATGGCTACTGTCACTAATGAGCAGAGGGGTTTTTATTTGAAATTTGGGATTTTTTTCCCCAATGAAACCCAGTATTGTATTTTTAGTTTAGATGGTCCTCACACTAGTCATAGCATTCAATCTCTACCCCTCCTTTAGCTAAGCATCAGAGTCTCGATCTTAGGATCACTGACAATCTCAGGGCGTAGACCTAGTCATCTTGCAGAAGGCCTCCAAGTTCTTCACATTGGCCCTCCAATCCTAACCAATGCAATATCCTTTCTTTTATGTTAGATGCCTTCACACTTGAGTGCCTGGGGAAGGTGGAAGAGAGATTCTCTGTACTATCTATCTCACCTTGAATTTACGTGTTTAAAAGATGGAGGCAGGCTGCAATGAAACTTCCATGGTAATGAGTGTGTGGGCATCAGCTGAAAAAGAAAAGGAAAATTTTCCAAATATGTCCTCTCTAATAGGCTCCCCAGATGAAGTATCCCTGGGAGACCAACAAGTCTTTCAGAATAGAGAGAGAAATTGACATCCAAGCATTTGGACTGGGCTCTGCAGTATGACAAATTTTCATCTCAATTTATTTAACACAATCTGTAATTCAACAAAGTAGGTTTGAATTATCCCAGTTGTGGAAGCTATATAAACTGGAGCCAGAGGTTACCAACTTTCTCATCCCCAAAAACCAAACACTTCTGCCCAACCCCTTCTTCAAGGTTCTTCCTCCAACCCTGTCTCTTCCTTTGAGGCCATGCCCTCTTTACTACCTACCTGTCCACCCTCACTTGCTCTCCTGTGCCCTGGGACTTGCCTGCAGAGCTGGTCTGGGAAGAGCTGATGTGGAGTCTACCCGCCTGCCCAATCAGAGCACACAAGGCACAGCAGAGGTGAGTCACTGGCGGAAGGGACCAGACGGAGAGAAACAGCGGAGCAGAGGGGGTTGGTCCCATGAGCAAGGGGCCAAGGAACCTGAGGCACAGCAGGGTCAGGAAAGCCCATCCTTTGCACAATAGGTTGGGGTGAGGAACTTGGGACACAGTGGAGTGGGATGCATCCCTGGCATGAGGGGATGGGAAGAAGGGGCACAGAGCCAGGGAAATTGTGGCACAGCAGGGTGATGGGGGTTCTTCCCTGGAGTGGGGGTTGGGGTGAGATAATCAGGCACAGTAGGGAGTGAATGTGAATGCGTGGTAGGGGTGTCCCTGGAGTGAAGGTTTGGGGAAATCAGGGCACAGTGGGGTCAGGGGTGGGCAGACAGCTTCACCTCCCCACCCCAGGAAAGCACCAGTACCTTCTTTGGACCCTGGTGCTGGAGTTCTCTCCATCAGGTGAGAATGGGGGTAGTGGGAGGGGAAGGAAGAGCAGCAGACTCCCAGTGGTTCCCAGGGCATCCCATTGAGGGGTACAGGGGCCAGCCAGGTGGAAGCACTGCCAATTTTCATTGCCTTCAGGAGTAAGGTGCTGCGGTAAAAGGGTGAACCGAGGATTCCCACCTATCCAACTTCACCATTGAAGTACTCAGGATTGCCTGTTGTGTCAACAACAGGTGCCCAGACACACAGGTGAGTGTCGCCTGCTCCCGACGAGGGGAGGAAAGGGTCTTACATTTCTAATGCCAATTTTTGTAACTGCTTAGGCCTCCCATCCTCTGAGGCTGCACATTAACAGGAAGCGGAACTATGGGAAATGTACTGAAAGGAGAAAATACAGCCCCAATGGCAAATCTTTGTAAAAGGGTCCTCTCCTAGACATGTCACTGGTTTTCCTAAGGCGCCACCTGCTGCTTAATATTGTAAAGCACAGCCCAAACAATCCATGAAAAATACAGATGTCACCTTGGTAGGATTTGTGGACATGCTCTAGGTTTCATTCAACCTTAATCACTAAATCCTAATACACAGATATATAGAAAATATATAGGATTAAAAGTGATCTATAAAAATACGATGTGTGCTTTTCCTTGGAGAGAAATACAGTAGTTTGTGCCTATGGCTAATTATGAATAGTTTTTCTGGAGGGAGTCAGGGGAGTCAAAGTTCTGCAGGGTATGTGTCATCCTTGAAGAGTATACTGCCTTCCCTCTGAGGTTATGTCTACACTAGAGAGACCTGTTGACAGAAGTTCCTGTCAGAAGATATCTTCTAACAAAAGTTTTGTCAATAGATCATGGCCAAACTGCCAAGCAGATCAAAAGGGCTGCCTGGTGTCCCAGAAGCCCTGTCTGTCAACAGAGGGCCCCTTGGAACATCCAGACTGGCTTTCTGTTGACAGAGTCCGTCAATGGAGGCATTCTGCCTCATGGGGGCGCAGGGGGGAGAGGGCATGGAATGCTGTGGACAGAAATGCTGCATTCTGTCAACAGAATGCCTTGGGAATGTGGATGCTCCATGGATTTTGTCAACAAAACACTAGTTTTGTCAACTAAACTCTCTAGCGTAGACATAGCCTAAAAGCCAGAGAAAAGTCTAGCTTTGACCAGAACACAACCTCTCTCCTTACATCTCCCATGGGATATAAAAGGGGTAGGAAGAAGACACCAAACTCATGACTACCCCCTCCCAAAACAGAACATGACCCTATGTTACAGTCATTAGGATTCCAACCTTTTATTTGTATTTACTTATTAATTTAGATTGAGAAGACCCAGATTCCTTCATTTTCATATATGTAAAAGTATAAAGTGCTGTGACAGAGCAAATGGTTATCACAGTCCAGACATTTCACATAAATCAGAACAGGTTACCAAATATATTGATGGGTTAATGAATGTATGATTTTTTCTGTTGGAGAACATCTGTTTAAATAGAGCACTTATGCCTCATGGGGTAGCTTTGAGCTTTCAAAGAACTGCCAGTCTTTGCTAGAATCAAACCTATGGTTAAATATCTATTCATCCCATTGTGAAGGTCAGTGTTTTCTTTGCAACACAGCTGGCACAAACTCAGTGACAACTTAATAGCAGTATTTATCATGTTTCAGAATAGGTCCAACTTGTATCTTGAACCACTGAAACCAAGTTTCTGCAACTCTAGATCACCTGCTGGGAAGTTTTACTGTGGTTTGCATTATTTCCATTTTGGACAGGAAAGAAGACCCTCCTTTTTAATTTCATATCATCAAATTGGATAAAGTGCTTTTTAAAAAATTTCAACAGAATATACCTCTGTCTAGCGTGTGAGGATGTGCTATTTTAAGCTGAGAAAATTGCTTAGACAGAGTCATCTAATCAAATAGTCAAACTGTCTCCAACTAGAATTTGTATCTTTATTGACCCTCTTCTAAATTTTATACAACACAAAAGCTTGAAACGATCCTTTCAAATTCTATCTGTTGCAGTGCAGATTCCTTGATCACTAATAACTACAGCAGCACAACCCTGGCAAGCTGACACAGACACATGTTTTGTAAGTGTTTAATAAACTGAATAGCACAGAGAATGTGTATTGTTGCATGACATCTGTACTATGAAGCCTGGCATGAAGGCCTGTGACAGACCAGAACTCAGCTGTGAACCACAGACAGAGAATCATTACAGATAATACCATTTCTTTATTCAAATGAAGCTCCTTGTTCGGTAATAGAATGATAATGTTCATTTTATATTTAAAATGTTGGTGGAGCTTATTATACAGAGCCATTACAAGCAGTGCAAAGTGACACGTTTTCCAACACTATTTTATTATTTGTGTTAATCTTTAAACCTACAGGCCTACTAATCTGTTGATGCTTAATCCTTTGTCATGAGGGTTATCAATACGATTTGCAGCATTAAACTTTCAGAATTCTGAACTTTTAACAGTCTTATTATGCTGCTGACCTTGTACTGATGAAAGGATACAAGTAGTTTTTCCATCCGAATACCTCTCTTTGTCTTGCTGCGTATCAAATGTCCCAAGAGATCCACTGAAATGTAAATGCTCAATAGCCCTACTCCAGTAAGTATCAAGGTAGCCCTTTGAGTGCACATGGCCAGTTAAAATCAGCTGCGAGGAAAGGTGAGATTTTGGTCACCTATAAGATATATATTTTATTATTAGCTTCTCCAAAAAGTGACAATTTATTAAGCATGTGTAACTGCCCTCAGGCAGATTTGAGCCTGGGACTTCTGGAGCTTAGTACAAACACTTCTACAGTTTGAACTAAAGGCCAGCTAGCTTTTAGCTTAGACTGTAGAGGACACTTATTCTCTCTCTGTGAAGTGGTCTAGGTACCTCTACATGGGAGAGTTACCCACACATAGATGTGTGGGTAACACAAGCACCATCTCTTTTTCATGGGTTAATGCCCTGGGTGCTGTGCCCTAAATCTACATCCATCCAGAGCAGTGCTTAAACAGTGTCTGTGTTGCTCTACAGGGAGAGGTGGTAACCCCAACTCTGTGCCTTGGCTGGGGGAGACCAGTGGATCTGGTTAAGTGGGACAGGGTAGTGGGGGAGCCCCAGAGAGTGAGAAGGTGGATGTCAGTGGCATGACTGGCAGACCGGGGAACATCCCAAGGGGCCTGCCATCACAGTGGTGCAGCAAGAGCAAGGTGATGTGTACAGCTGGGTGCTCTGAATGCTAGTATATGCTAGTGTGGTATACGTGTGGTGGCTGGAGAACAGACAAAGTGGTTCCTGGTTCGTTATTTTCTGTTTGCTTATTTTGGCTAAGGATAACAGAGGTAGGAAAATCAGCAAAATGAGTAGGAGTGAGGTCCAAAAGAAACTGGAACTTCGTAAAAGAAATGAGAAGTCTTGCGGCACCTTATAGACTTACGTATTTTTTGCAATATAAGCTTTTGTGGGCAAAGAAGAAGGCTTACGCTCCAAGAAATCTGTTAGTCTATTAGGTGCCACAGGACTTCTCTTTGCTTTTGTGGATACAGACTAACACAGCTATCCCTCTGATACTTGGATCTTCATAGGATCCAAGCAGCAGAGAAGGATACAGAACATAACAGACAAGTGGAATTTAGAAAGCTTGAGATGGAAGCCCAGAGACAAGCCCACAAAAGAGCCTTAGAGCTGAAAAAGGTTGAAAAAGAGTTGAAACAGGAGAAGGAAGAAAGATCCCAGAGACAAGCCCACAAACTAGAATTAGAACTGAAGAAAAGGAACTAAAAGACAAAATATTGAACTGGAAAACATGAACTGGTTGTACTGGAATGGAGGAAACTGCACTCACCTCTCCAAAACTCCACGAGTTAGGGAGACCTTGCCCAACTTATAATGAGTCAGGGGACACTGCTGAATATTTTATCACCTTTGAACCACTGTGCACCATCCACTTGGTTCCTCAGGATAAGAAAAACTGAAAGGGAGAGCCTTGGCCATATTCAATAAGATGCCTATTACTGATGCTTCTGGCTATGGTAAAGCCAAAGATTTGGTTTTAAGGCCATTTCAGATTACATCTGAAATTAGAGTGTAATTCAGAACCCTTGAGGAGCTGGGCTAAGGAATGTGGCTTATGTTAATCAAATGAGAGCTCTGCTAGATGAATGGTTGAGGGTGAGACAGATCACCAGCTTTGAAGGGTTGTACTATCTGATTGTTCAGGAAACAATCCTGGACATGTATCAGAGAGGTGGCTGTACGTGTGTATCTTCAAAAACAACGAGAAGTCCTGTGGCACCTTATAAACTAACAGATATTTTGGAGCATAAGCTTTCATGGGCAAAGACCTGCTTCATCAGATGCATGAGGGTGGGGTGGGGGGCGGGGAGAAGAGAAATCTCTGAGCTGCAATTAATTTGCAAATTTGACTCCATCAACCAAGGATTAAACAGAGAGACTGGGAGTGCTTGGCCCCTTACAAAAGCAGTTTCTCTCCTCTTGATGTTCACACTTCCACACTACAATCTGATAATGGGCCACACACCCCTGACTGATCTGACTCGTTTTCTCCTCTCTTGATGTATACTACCGATAATGGGCCATTTCTACCCTGACTGAATAGATCTTGTCAGCTCTGGCCCTCCCCTTTACTGAAACCCTCCTCTTTAAATCCTCCTCCGAACCTCCCCCCTCATGCATCTAATGAAGTGGGTCTTTGCCCACAAAAGCTTATGCTCCAAAATGTCTGTAAGCCTATAAGGTGCTTCTTGTCGTTCCTGCACATGGTTAATGATGGTGTAAAGCAGCATCTGTGGGACATGATCCAGAATGTGCAAATTCTTGTAAACATTGCTGATAAATTTGAGCAATCTCAAACACGTGGAAACCCTCAAGCAGAGGGGTTTAAGTCTGGGGAGAAGACACAGACCCCACTTTCCCCCTAGAAAGAAGGAAGGTTACTGGGGGCTGGGCATCCTTCCCAAGCTCCCTCTCCTCTTGCTAGGCCCAGTTCCCCTGCAGAGACAAAGCAGCCTAAGGCATGTCTTCATTTCCGGGAAGACTGACCCACTCTGGCAGGGACATGCAAAAGCGATCTGTCTGGGGTCAGCAGTCAACCCCTGTCTGTACTCCTCGCTCCTCTGTGAGGATGGCCAGGTAAATCATAGAATCATAGAGTCATAGAACAGTAGAGCTGGAAGAGACCTAAAAAAGCCATCAAGTCCAGCCCCCTGCTCTAGGCAGGACCAAACCCATCAGATCAGCCCAGACAGGGCTTTGTCGAGGTGAGACTTGAACACCTCCTGGGATGGAGACTCCACTACTTTCCTGGGTAGACCATTTGAATGCTTCACCGCCCTCCTAGTGAAGAAGCTTTTCCTAATGTTCAACCTGGACCTTCCCAACCGCAACTTGAGACAATTGTTCCGTGTTCTGCCATCTGTGACCACTGTGAACAGCCTCTCTCCAGCCTCTTTGCAACCTCCCTTCAATAAGTTGAAGGCTGTTATTGTCCCCCCTCAGTCTTCTCTTCTGCAGACTAAACAGTCCCAATTCTCTCAACCTTTCTTCATAGGTCATATGCTCCAGCCCCCTAATTATTTTGGTCGCCCTCCAGTGGACGCTCTCCAGTGTATCCACATCCTTCCTATAATTGGGGGCCTAGAACTGGACACAGTACACCAGATGCAGCCTCACCAAAGCTGAATAAAGAGGAATAATCACGTCTCTGGATCAACTGGCAATGCTCCGCTTGATGCAATCTAATATGCCATTAGCCTTCTTGGCTACAACAGCACACTGTTGACTCATGTCTAACTTCTTGTCCACTACAACTCCCAGGTCCTTTTCTGCAGAACTACTACCGAGCCAGTCGGACCGCAGCCTGTAACAATGCTTGGGATTATTCTGGCCCAAGTGCAGCACTCTGCACTTGTCATTATTGAACCTCATCAGATTTCTTGCAGCCCAGTCTTCTAATTTGTCTAAGTCACGCTGGACTCTATCCCTACCCTCCAGCATATCTACCTCTCCCCCTCTCCCACTAGCTTTGTGTCATCCGCAAACTTGCTGAGGGTGCAATCCAGCCCCTCATCCAGGTCATTGATAAATATATTGAACAGAACAGACCCAGAACCAAACCTTGGGGCACTCCACTAGAAACTGACTGCCATCCCGACATTGAGCCTTTGATCACTACCTGGTGGGTCTGACCTTCTAGCCAGCTTTCTATCCATCTTACCATTCATTTATCCAATCCACATTCCTTTAACCTGCTGACAAGAATATTGTGGGAGACTGTATCAAAAGCTTTGCTAAAGTCAAGATAAATCACATCCATTGATTTTCCCCTATCTACAGAGCCAGTCAATTTCAGATATGTCGATTCTAGCTACACAAATGCCATAGGTAGAATTGCATATCTGAACTTGACTTGGCTTCAGAGATGTTACAGTTGTGATTCCACTGACCAAAGGAACAAATGACCATTGCTAAGAGTAAATAAATAGCAAGTGGCCATGGGGGCTACTTTCCACACTGGATTTGAAAAGCTGACTAATTCTAAGCCAGAAGGTACTTGACATGAAATAGCAGAAACCACATGTAATATTAGATGTTACCAAATAAAAGTGAGACTTAGTGTGCTTGTGGTAGGAGTGTTCATCCTTGCCTCAGTCTATCAGTCTGAGAATGCATGAATCCAGGTTCTGTTAAAGTATGGAGAAGATATTAAATGGATGTATTAGTGGAAAATGAATCCAGATACTTAGTAGCTGAGACCTTTGTAGCAAAGAATATTATGCAGGATTGTTAGTTGCTTTTCAGTCTTTTATCAGGCTGGCACAGATGCAGGAAATGTAAAAATATCTGACTTGCAGACACTTACTTCTCTGTTTTTCTTACTTTATGTAGATGCTTTTTAAATGGCTTAGCTGTAGCAGGGATTTGCCCAAGGAAATACATTGAAAGAGTTACTCAATTGAACATTTATTCATTGAAGATTTGCAAAACCCTACAACTCCTTGTGGGGATTTCTTTAAACTTCATGCACAGACAAGAAATAGGTGCCTTTGTAGATGTTAACTGTGCTGCTTGCAGCTCAGTTTGAAATATTTATGGATAGCAAAACCAGAGTTAATTCTCGAGCAATAAACTTGTAGGAAGCACTTAAAAGGTCCTCAACCAAATTAAGAAAGATGTGTAAAATGAGGGAAATTCTGAAAGGTTAAACTAATTGAGATTAATTCTACAGTATTCTGTACACATTCCATATGGAAATTTACTGGGTATGGAGTGGCAATGAATGGAAAGGAGAAATATTACACAAAACAAAGTCTCACTAGATTCATATTTCAAACCAAAAATAACAGAACCACCTGCAGTAATTTAAATAATATATTCATTGTGTCCTGTGTATGTATGAAACAGGAGAATTTATTACATGAGAGAGGTGGTAGGCAGAAAGTTCTATTTCTCAAAAACAGTATAGGCAGCTGCATAAACTCTCTTATGCTGCTGTGAAAATACTTCTCAACCCAAGCCTAGTGAGAACAGCTTCAGGGTACAACAACAATCAAAGACAAAATTTTCAGAAATGACTAGCGATTTGAGATGTCTCAAGTTCAATGAGGTGCTCAGAATTTTCTGAAAATTTAGTGTTTAAAGCATCTCACATGGGCACCTAAATATTGAAGCATCCAAAATCACAAACTTGAAAACCTTGCCTTCAATTCCTGTGGCCTATTCGTCAACTGTGATTGTGATTCTTGTGATGAAGATACTGGTTTGAATTACTATACTTTTCATAGCAAAAGAGCAACTTGACTTTGAAAAGTGACTCTAATTTTGGTGGGAGAAAAAAAATGCTAGTTTTTTTATTTGTGTTGGCCATGAATGTCTTCACTGTGAAAGAGCTGTGCTCTTGTCCCTCTTGTGCACCACCGACAGAATCATTTACTAACCTCTTACATCTTTGTCACCCCACTGGAGGCTGTGAGGTTGCCCAGATGTCACAATCATCATCACTTGGCTCGCATTCTTTCTATAATCTGTGATGTGTTAAAGGACAGGCTACAGGGACCAGGTCATATCTGCTGAGCTAGCAATTAAAAAAAAAAATCTTAGTTGTAAACTGAGCTCAGATGACCTGAAAATCATTGAGGTAAAATTAGGGAGCTCCTTGCCACCTTATAAAAAGTAATGAATTTGAAAGATAACATGAAAAATCCACAGAATACTCAGTTAACACTTTTAACTTGCAGCGCTTTTAATATTGCAAAAGCAATCAATTAATATGGAAAGAAAATGTAAATTTGAATCATTTGGGATTAAGACACGGTCAAAATACTGGGTGGAAAATCTCATTCTTTGAGTAGTGTCCCTGTACATGCTCCACATAAAGGTGTTTTTGGCACCCTGAACTTACAATCAAAGATTTTTCAGCAGCAGTAGCCCCAGCGGCTACACGTGCGATACGTGGCTTGTGCTGACCATTAACCATCACACGCTGGCTGCCACCCCTCAGTTCCTTTCCTATCAGCAATAGCACCACAACCCACTCAACCACCCTCTCCCTCACCTCCTTCACAAGCAGAGTCAGAGGAAGAATTAGAACAGGAAGAGGGACTGGAGCACGGGAGTTTGCTACCTAGACACGTATCACCATCGTCACCTGACGAGACAATAATGTCCCCACCACCAACTACAGGGGATTACTCCAAACCCTTCCAAGAGCTTTCTGAGAGTGGTGGAATCCTTAGAGATCTCACTAGCTGAGCTACCAGAGGTGCACCACAAGCTCACAGACATCTTGCACGCCTTCCCATTGAACAAAGTAGCCCTCCTTATTAATAAGGACATCATGGACCTTGTCAGAGAATGGCAGGCAGTGCATGACAGCTAAAGAGCAGCACCAGTGCAAGCTGTATACCATGAATGTACCCCTGCTGGGGGTACTGCTGCTGAAAAATCTCTGATTATAAGCACAGGGTGCTGGAATGACCTTGGCTACATCTACACTAACGACTTTTTTGAAAAAGCTGGGGCTCTTTCGAAAAATCCTGCTGTGTGTCTACACATAGAATGCCTTCTTTCATTTATTTGGAAGAATGCAGCACTTTTTCCGGCAGTCCTCTTCCTTTCCCTGATGAGGAAGAGTGCCTTTTTCCAAAAGATTGTTTCGGAAAAAAGGTGTGTCAATGTCCCGGGGGCCATTTTTTCAAATGAGCGGTCCTCATGGCACTGGAGTTTTTGATCCTCGGCCTGTTCTTTCAAAAGAGCGAGGACTGTGTGGAGGCTTTCTATCAAAAGAGTGGATCGATTTGTTCGATCCACCTTTTTGTGTGTGGATGCCCTCTTTCAAAAGAAGTTTTCTCAGAAGAGCTTCTGGAAGAATTTCTTTTGAAGAATCACTGTAGTGTAGATGTAGCACTTATGTGGAGCACCCCCAGGGACACCCCTTTCGAAGAACCTCAGTTACTGCACAGGTCGGTAACCCTCTCTTTCAACATCTTTTAGTTGTTACCCAAATCATTTTTCATTAAGTATTTATATGAATTTTCTAATTCTCTTAGGTTGCCCTAGTGCAAGCATAAAGTACATAAACATAGTTGTAGACACAGGAGCTTGATCTGGTAGGTCACCAATTCCAGGCAAGATAATGGAGTGGCTGATACAGGACTCAAAGAATTAAATGAAGATAACAGTGTTGAAGCAATAGATTAAAAGACTTCTCTCAGGCATCTGACTTTGTACTGCATGATATCTTGATTAATAAATTAAAATGATATAAATTAGCTTGGCTGAAGCATGAGTACATCCCTTCCAATTTTTTAATTTTAGTAAAGTCTCAATATTCATGAATGTTCGGTTCATGAATTCAACTATTCACAAGCGGACGGAGCAGCCGCTTCCCTGGGGCTCTGGAGCTCCAGCAGCTGCCACTTCCCTTGGGACTCTGGGCAGGGAGCCCTGGCAGCTGTGGCTTCCACTGGGAGGAGCGCTGGCAGCCGTGGCTTCCCCAGGCAGGGAGCCCCAGCAGCCGTGGCTTCCCCGGGGCTGCGAGCCCCCTGCATTTGCAAAATTCAGCATTCGCAAGGGTTCTCAACAGGGAACCTTCGTGAATGTTGAGATCCTATTGTAAATACCTCTGGGTGTTTTTAAGGGGTACGTCAAAGGTAATAATGAGAGGAACCTGGGGAAATGCAGTAAGTGTTATGAACATAATTTGCAGGTCTCTCTTTTTTTCTTAATATAAATGAATTAAACTTTGACAGGTCAATAGATTTTCAGTGATTTGGCCAATAGTGATAGCAGAATGAATATATTTCACTTATACAAGAGAAAATTGTGTGCTGTATCGTCATGTACTGTAACTTGGAGAGATGCAACTTCCTGGCCATCGACTAACTGTAAATAATGGGGACAGTTTGCCCAACGAATAAGGAGGAAAGGGCAAGATTACAGAACATGTTTGGAATGAGGAGGAAGAGAACTAATGTTCTATTAAGGTGTAGGCAGAAATGCTCCATGCCCCAGACACCCTTAATAACCCAGTCCTGGGCACGTGTTTTGTTTTTTTTTAAATTCTTTGAGATTTAACAGCCGCATATAAAATGAACTATCCAGCCACCCTAGATGCTATCAGCCAATAAATTCAGAATTTTTGTTCACGTGCATTGCATTTTACTGACTGGGAACTGAGCCACCGAAAGGTTAAATGACTGGCTTTATTGCACACAAGTTAGTACGGGAACCAGGATCAGAATTTAAGAATTCATTTTCCTAGGATTGTGCTTGGTCTAGTGGATCAAACCTTCAACTTATAAGCAAGCGATTCAGAAAATAACTGATCACAGTGGATGAGTGCATGACTCCATAAAGTTCAGACCTTACATCTTAGATCAGGAAGTCAAACATTCTGCTTTCCATTCCCTCTAACTACCTTGGGGGTCCTTTAGATTTGTCACTTATTAGAGACTTACAGCTCCTTTGGATTTGCTTAAATACATTAGCCCAGAGGTTTTCAAACTGGGATAGGGCTCAGGAAGGTTGTCATAAGCAATGTGCCTTTTAACTTTTTCCTTCCAAGTGCAGAACAAATTTTATGTGCACAAAGGCATGTGAGAACATGCACCACCACTAGAAGCATATGCTTCTGGCTGTGGGTGCTCTCTCAATCAGCTGGGCATCTGAATTTCTCTTTGGTGGCTGCTCAAGCACTTATCTTACAGGAAACACTGGTCTTAAGGTGGTTGTTACAAGATGATTGTGAGCTGTCAGCAGCATGGGGCTGACATCCCTGAACTGCCATTAAATTACTTCCCTGTATTTTTAATCGACAACGGAGGTTACCGTCAGAGGCTTGCTATGTGAAAGGGAGCACAAATAC
Organism: Carettochelys insculpta; assembly: GCF_033958435.1. Taxonomy (NCBI): domain Eukaryota; kingdom Metazoa; phylum Chordata; order Testudines; family Carettochelyidae; genus Carettochelys; species Carettochelys insculpta. The sequence continues at coordinate 16,138,659 of NC_134140.1, forward strand.
AAAAAGCTTGAATATCATTGCATAGCCACTCTATACCTCATTTTTATTATTTAATAAATTAATAGACTCATACAAGATTAAGGTTGAAAGAGACCACAGCAGACCATCTAGTCCAGCCCCATGCTCAAAGCAGGACAACCACCAAATGAGAGTATTAAACTCTTTCTGTGTGTTGAGAGGCTACCAGTAATGGTCATGAAGTCTTTTTAGGGTCTTCAACTAAAAGATAAAATATAAGGACAGTTAAATGCAGATTTTCATGTGATCTGATACTACTTTTTATAAATTATCCTGGTCTTTCTTTGCTCACAATACATGAATAAGTTTATACAGTGGCAGGCAGATGACTAGATTGGATCGCATTGTTTTTTCCTCCTACCTCTAACTTTTTAGTTGATAACACTACAGGCCCATTTGAGGCTGTCTTTCAATTGACTGGACACGCAACAAGTCTATAACCCATATCTTTTCATTGCAGTGTCTGCACAAGAAAAATCACCTTGCAACACAAAAGTGAGATAGGATTGGACTGGGTGCAGAACTGTGAACATGCACTTGTTTTTCTTCTACCTTGTTTAATTCCTCTGCATTAGCTTCCTTAAGGGCCTGGGGTTTTCACCAGAGACCAACTAGTTTTCTTCCACTGCTGAATGTCTAACATTCAGCAAATGTTTAACATAGAAAATATTGTGCTAGGTCCCCAGGTTCAGCATTTAATATTGTTGATAGAATGGTTGTCTTCTAAATTACATGAATGGTTGTGTTAGACGAATTGCAGCAATGAACATCACAATTAGAAGATAATGTGCCCATAACAATATGCAGACTGTAGGCAGCAGATTGTAAATGAATGCAGAGTGACTGAAAGATCTATTGAACTGAACAGAACATGGAACAAAATTGGTGCTGGAGTCCCATATGGCGGAAGGGTATCAGACAACAGAATGATTAACGATTTCCACTTCTGTTACACCAAAGACCTTGAAGATTTTCAATCTAAACTTGTGCAAGAAAATCCCCATCTGATCCCAGTTGCAAAGCAATTAATCCTCTGACTCAGGCAGAATAATGAATTTAGTCTCTGCTGATGACACTTACAGGGTCTGAACGCCCAGTAAGGCTTGTGAAATATCCTTTTGTAATTACTTTTGGACTTGGCCTGCTCCGACACTAATATTAAGTTTTTTGGTGTCTGGCTTTCACCTGGAACACCCATCTGAAAAGAGACTTTGGAGGCTCCAGTCACTATCGCTGATCAGACTGAAAAGTCCAGTCAGGGACACAGCAGGGCTGAGGCACACTCCCTAGCTGGCCATATCCCTTAGAGCTCAGCGGCAAAACTGGGGTGGGTGGGGAGGTCTCCGCATGCTGCCTCTGCAACTCCCACTGGCTGGGAAGTGTGGCTAATGGAAACTGCAGAGGTAGCTGCTGCAAGCAGGGGCAGCCCATACTGCTGCCTGCTCTGCTCTGGGACATGGGGATGCTTCTGGGTGAGGGGAGGCGTGGGCGGCTCGAAGTAAACGCTGCCTGTAGCCTGCACGCCTCGCCCCACCCATGGCTCAGACCCCACACCTCTGAACCCCATCTCACACCCCTCCCCAGCCCGGATCTCCCTCCTGCAGCCATAACCTCTCAAGCCCGGCCCCGCCCCAGTCCGAAGAAAATGAGCACGAGGGCGAGGGGGTGAGAGCAGGATGCGGGGATGGGGCCGGGGCACAGGGGGAAGGGGTCGGCCGGGGAGCCGCAAAGCCCCAGCAGAGGCCCTGCCAGTGCTGGAGTCATGGCCGCTGCCCGGCCCTGTGCGGTAACATTGCTGGGCCCTTGGCCCCCGAGCCCCCACCCCAGGGATCTCCGCGCCCACTGCCGGCTCCGGACCCCGTAAAACCCCCCACCCACCGCAGAGGCCTTCGGGCCCCGCGGCGCTGAGGTCTCTCACCCCACACTTGGTGCCAGAGCCTGCACCTACTCTCACCAGGCGCTGTCACTTTAAGGCCCCACCCCCAGGCCCGTCTCCCGCGGAGTCCGGGCGCACCCGAATGACGGTTACGAGACGTCACCCCGCAGAGGCAGGTGCTTGGCTGCGTCAAAGCGAAATCAACAACAGCGGCGCCGGACGGTCCCGTTTCCGCTCCGAGCGGCGCGGCGCCGGTACGGGGGGCGAGCAGGGGAGGCTGAGGGGGCGGGGCTAGCCCCGAAGAAGTCGGAGAGGCAAACGGGACGAGTCTCTGCCGGGGGACTTCGGGAGGCTGGGGGCGGGGCTTAGATATGACGGGGGACTATGGTGGGGCGGGGCTTGGAGGTGCCGGAGGTTAGGAGAGGTGTGGCGGCTGTGGGAGGGTAGAACTTATTTTGGGGTTACGCATCTCCTCGAGCTGGAAGGGATCTCCGGAGGTCATCGAGTCCCGTCCCCTGCCCTCTTGGCAGGACCAAGCACCCGCCCCCCCCCCTTTTTAAATTTATTTGCCCCAGATTCCTAAATAGCCCCCTCAAGGATTGAGCCCCCGAGCTGGGTTTAGCAGCCGGTGCTCAAACCACTGAGCTGAAACCCGTTGCCCTTTGTTAATAAATCTCTCCTGGTTTCTGCCCATGCTGTTCCCAAGTCAGTGATAGAACTGAGGGCTGCATTTTTTAAAAGTCTTGCCCTGTCCCCACTCTGGAGACGCATGGGGAAAGACCTCCCCTTCCTTAGGAGAGTAGTGGGTAATTGTTAGGGCAGGGCAGCCTCTTCAGCTCTTGGTAAGAAGGAAGGCGGTTGTAAATAAAAGGGATTTCTTCCTTATCGATTGCCTTCATCTTTGCTCAGCTGCTGTGGTTCCTGGGTGCTGGACCGGTTTGTAGGGTGGGAGTAAATGAGAGTCGTTGAACCAGACTGTCACCCTTTTATATGCTGGAAACCACTCCAAGCCAGGAGGTGTGACAGCACCCCCACAACCTGACATTCAAGCACCTATGTGTGGTGTGGAACTTATTTTGGAGCTGATGTCCTTTCACCATTGGGGGATAGAATTGCTGGCCCTGTCTCTCTCTCTGCTCCGGGATGAAGAGGTCTGAGAAGTAAAGTAATACTGTTAAAAGTGGATGAAAAACTTGGTAAGTTCCCTTGAAAAAGTGTCCCTCTAAATCTTTGAAGTTTGCTGTATTTCTACCTGTCTGCTAAAAGGCATCTTTTGCCGTTCCAATATATGAATAGCGCTGTGCAACCTTTAATACATATGCTCTGATTTTGTCAGGAACCCTGTTGGTCTGATCCCTTCACCATGGGTAGAGTATTAACTTTTGCTTTCATAGCTTTCTCTGAAAACATGAGTTTCCTGTTCATCTTTAGCCTAAATGTTATGACATTTGTCACATAAGTTCTTTGTGACTGGCTTTTGGCAAGTGTATTTGCTCCCAGTTTATGAAGTATTATAATAAAAAAGCTCAGGTCAAGTTGTGGGTTATAAGCACTTGTTCAAGTAATATAGGGAAATACAGAATATGCTGGCCTGGCAACTATTAAGTAGATATAAAATACCTAGTCAAAATGTCAATGCCAGGCAAATAAAATAGGATCTTATTTAGTGTTATCAGGCCCATTGCCAACTTCGTCCACATATCTATTCTGGAGATACCATCACTGGACCTAACCAGGTTATTCACAGAATCACGGGCACATTCTCATGTCACTCAGCTAACATCATATATGCCATCATGTGCCAACAATGCCCAGATGCTTTGTATATTGGACAGACTTCAGACTCTCTTAGACAAAAAATTAATGGGCATAAAACAGACAAAAACACTCCTAATAATGGGCCATTCTGTTAATGACCTGAAAGTCTGTGTTTTACTGAAGAGGAATTTTCACAGCAGTTTGGAAAGAAAGGCTGCTGAACTCTCTTTTATATTGAAATTCAACATATTAATACATGGTTTGAACTGGGATGGCACGGCAATTTTCTAGCTCATTATAGGGGCTTTTTTACATACATTGCTTTATCTAATTCTTGACTCCCCCCACTCCACTTCTGCCCCTCTGCTCTCTGATTTAATCACCTTGATAATATTTTTCTGATTTGTCAACCTTGATTACTATTTTTGATTCTCTGTGCCTTAAATATGAGTCTGTTCTGGTATGGCTATGATCTGAAGAAGTGGGTTTGTCCCAGGAAAGCTCACCACCTAATAAATTATTTTGGTAGTCTTTAAAGTGCTACTGGACTGCTTTCTTGTTTTGTTTTATGAGTTTTTACAGATGGATGAAAAGCTATCTCAGATAGTTGAGGACCTCACAACCTCAGGAGAGCCTCAACTAAATCCAGAAAAAATGAAAGAACTGAAGAAAATCTGCAAGTATGAACCGTGGTTAAATTCTTTAGTTGAGGAACATACTGGCATAGGGCTGTTCTGTTTTTTTATATGTAATAGTGTAAGATGAGAAAATGCTAGAGAGGCCACAATCACCCAGTAGTCATGCTTCATCCAGACTTTTCTGCTTGGTTTAAAGCAACACTTTGGAATTGATTGGTGCCTTGAAAGTTTAGGGAAACTAATAGGTTAATGAGTCATAGTGGGTTTTGTCCAAAACATATTAAAATATTCTTATTGAGTTTTCTGGGGGTGACTTTTTTTTTTTTTGGTGGGGTAAATAAATATCTTTTAATTACATGTCAAAACAGAAATGTGCCTCTTCTTTTGAATAATATTTTTAACCTTTAAAAGGAGAAAAAAACTTGCTGGTGGTTGCACTTGTGTTGAGACTTATTTTTTTCAAAAGGTCTTCAGATGAACATATTAGTCATGTGTATCATTTACTGATGACACAACTAAATCAAGAACATGCAGAGATACGCTTCTCAGCTTTTCAAATAGTGGATGAGCTCTTCACCCGGTCACATCAATTTAGGATGTTAATTATTTCAAATTTTCAAGAATTCTTGGAGCTCACAGTGGAAACAGACTGTGCACAGCCTCTTCCTCCACCAAAAGAAGCAGCACAAAAACTGAAAAAAGCAGCCATTAAATCTGTACAAGAGTGGCACGAGAAATATGGGGAAGCCTACAAGAAACTCGCCCTAGGATACCATTTCTTAAAACAGAACAAGAAGGTATTTGGCCTGTTTACTTCTGTATTTTATTTTTCCATGTTGATTCCTCAGATTTTTGTCTTAGATAAGGCAAATTTCTGAACAATGTTGATTCTCCCTTGTAAACTAATATAACAGGATATAGACTGGAAACAGTTGAGGTTTCTGTTTGTTTTTTTTGTATTTTGACTAACCTGTTGAATACTGTTTTTTTTTTCTTACTCTTCTGTTGAAATTTAGATACTCAGACTGTATTTTCTGTACCTGAAATTCTTTCCATACTACTTAGAGCTTTTTTATTAAATTCAGGACCTCCAGTAAAACTCTTCCTATAATGTGCCTTATTTTACTGCCTTCGATTAGAGAGTGTGAACCCCGTATTTGATTTTTTTGTTACAGTTGTTAAAGCTCACTTTTATTTTTTAGAAGTGTAAATCAAAGACAATCATAAGAAATGAGACGTAATATATTTTGTATTTCATGTTTTTTTCTGTTTGCTAATAACTGCCTTGCAAGGTTTATATATTGCTTCATATTCAACTAATCAGTGTGTTAAATATATCTTGTTTTCGTTTGATGCTAGAATCTCAAAGTTCACTCTTTGGCCACTTTCTTGTTGGATCTCATTAGTAGGGCCCTCCCAAATTTGTTCAATATCACAGTCATAAGATTTTTAAAAGAATGTGAGTAACATGATTTCAGCTATTTACTTCTGAAATTTCTGAGTGCTGTAGTTGTAAGGGACCTGGTCCAAAATCGAGTAGTGGAAGGTACTGCTACCTTTACTTCTGCACTGTTACTGGGGGTGGTGCTGCCTTCAGATCTGGGCAGCTGAAGAGTGGTGGCTGCTGGCCAGGAGTCCAGCTCTGAAGGCATGTATGCATAAGAAAATACATATGTAAAATCTGAAAACTTTATTAATCATTAGATAAATGTGAATACATGTACACAAAAACAATAACATATTTCAACATTTTTAATTAGATGGATTAGCTTGCGACCCAGCAGTCGATCGTGCTGTGCCCCCCCGAGAGACCTCACAGACTTTGCCCACTTGCTTTAGAGGAAAAGTTCTTGGAGGAAGCAGAAAAGGATAGTTGTTCACTGCACACTTATAGATTGATCTCCAAATGGCACAGGCATTTACCTTGCATGTCAAATTGTGCTTTCTCACTATAGTTAATACAATATGAAAAAGTGCTGATTGAAAGCATCTGATCGTGAGGACCCTATCTGGTCTTTACATCACAATAAAATAAAATCTCAAAAATGTCATTTTATTTTGAAATACAGTTTGTTTCTTGCACACTAATTATGACCGAAGAAAATTTCATCTTGATGGTCAGAATGGGAATTTAGCATGTGGGGAGATTTCTAATTCCATTAGAATAAAAGTTCCTGAGTATGGTCTTGCATAGTCCTTTACAGCATAAACTAGCATTGAAGTTAATGCATTATAGAAGAGCTCTGTGTGGCATGAAAGCTTGAAACAACGAAGTTAAAAACTCAACATTTTAACTTAATAAAATCAAGAGATTACCTGGAACTTAAGGTGCACGACTTAAATTGTATTCTGTGCTTTAATAATATGACAAACTAGGAATAAAATAAAAAGGAGAAAAATCTACCCAAATTGGGAAATTGAGTGTAAAAGCCAAAATTCAGTCATTTAACTTACAGCATGTCGAAGAGGACATGGCTTGTTCCTTGATTGGTTAGTTTCTTTTCTTGCGAAGTTTTGGGGAAAGAAGTCTGTTTGAGCAAGTAGCAGTTTTAGCCTTTACTATAAAATTCTTAAGTGATATATGTCAAACTAGCATTAGTCTTGCTTATTATTTATCAAGTTAATATGTGACCCTCCCCGTTAGTGTAAGTGAGGACCTCCCAAAATTATAACATGTACATTAAAATAGATGCCTCTCTTTGGCTTCGTACAGAAGAGAGGCTATTCAGGTTTCTGCTTCCTATGATCTTATTTTTCCTTCTTAAAGTCGTTGATTCTCAGCAGTCACTAATAAAAAAAAGGGTTAGTGTGGTTATTGTTTCTGGGAGGACAGGCAATGAAAGGAAGTACTATAGAGATTCCCACTAATTATTGGTGTCAGAGGATATTTCATCAAAGATAGGAATCTTGAGAGTGTTTCTGTATTTCTTACAATGAATGTAACACTTCAATTCCTCCTCAGGTGGATTTTCAAGATGTAAATGCCAGAAGTCTGGCTGAAAGGAGAAGAGAGGAGGAGAAGCAGAAACGATTAGATAATATTTACAAAGAGAAAGCCAAAAGAGCTGAAAAAGAAATGGAAGGTGAGATGTTTTGAAAACTTTAAAGACTATTAAGGACTTGTGCTATATGAACTACATCCTACTAGTAAGCAGCTGTCCAAGTAGGTAATGGGCTATAGAGGCAGATGAAGAAAGTAGTGAATATGTAGACATAATGGAGGGTAAAAAGAGCAGTAAATAATGATTTAGTGTCAAGAATTCAGGTGGAATGCAGGATGATTCGAGAGAAGGTAATTAAGTGTGTCATGCCTGGATTCACTAAAGTACTTAGGTATATGTGTAAATTTAAGCACGTAGAAAATCCTGTTGAAGTCTGGCAGTACTCAGGTGCTTGAAATTAGACATGATGTAAGTATGTTGCTGAATCACAGCATCAGCTTTGGTGTGGAGTATCAGTGTTCCAAAAGACATCACTAAATGCAACTGTAGGAATCCTGCATCTGTTGTAGGAGGTCCAGCAAACGTTCCATGTGTGTGGGAGGACTGTCTCTTTAAGTAAAAGTTTTATAGCAAACTCCTTTCTACAGAACGGAAGAATGAGGGTGAGAGTGTATGTGTAGTGTGGAGGCATGCAGTTTTGAAGTGTTGGCTTCACCTACAAATATTTGTGCTCTACACATACCTGTGTGGCAATGCACTATGAACACTTGTGCATGGGTGTGGAATTTAAAATCTTCTCTTAACTTTCCTAAAGTTATTTTCAGCCGAAATGCATCTGGGTTGTTATTCGTAGATGCATGAGTAACCAGTCATGACAGTGTAACTTTCAGGACTATAGCTTTTTTACTTGGTGACATTGCTGAGAATAACCTTGTCAATCCATCTGCTATACTTCATATTTTATGAAGTAATTAAAGAGCCATCTTTGATAAGTGTTCTGAGGCTTTCAGATTTTGAGGGATAGGAAAGAGAGTTGTTTTTTATTTTGTACCTCTTGAGACCAGGGAGCTATATCACTTTGATGTGGGGGGAATTTAGAAAGGTGGAAGGCAGGCTTGAAGACCTATGCATAGGAATATATTACTGATTTACAGATAAATGAATTGTCCTTTTGGCAGCTATACTTATACTACAAGCATTACACTGCTTTCTCATAGCGGAGCACAGGAAAAAGAGTTTGTTTTACTTTTGAGCTGTAGGCATTTTGTATCATATGTAGCAATATTCTAAAGAAATTATCTCCTGACAGAGATGTCCCAGGAAATCCATAACACTCTGACAGAGATGGAGAATTGTTTCCGGCTTTTGATGCCAGATCCATCTGACTTCACTGTGGATGATGCAGAGTTAGAACCTGTCACAGAGAGGACTGCTAGTGAGGACAAACCTACTTCTTGCTTGTCCATGCAGATAGCAGACCACCAGTCATCTTTTCTTGGACACATGGATGATGAACAGCCTTGTTGCAGCAAGGACCTTCCTCCTGTTTCTGCACGTCTAATAGTTGACCAGAATGACGAGTTGACACTGCCTGAGCAAAAGGAAATACACAAAGGGGAATGTTCAGAAGCTGAAATAGCTGCTTCTCCCACCAACGATGATGACTATGAAACCTTTGTTAGGAGCCATGGACTTGGTTCTCATAAATACACTCTCAACCTTGAAATCTCCACAGGTACCTAATACTGAATCATACAGAATGTTTGTATCTGAAGTTGTGAAACATTATCTGCAAAACTAAATATTTTATATTTTAACCCTCTCTAGAAGATCCTCTGCTACTTCTGGCAACTCATCTATTAATCATCCTTCCATGCAGATTTCATTGGGCATGCTTTATAGGTCTTTCTAATCAACCATTTTGACTTAGATTTAGTATATGGTATGTAAATGTATTGCAGCACCTACAATCAACGTTTCCTTTACTGAAAACAGAATGCAAACATATATAAATAATTTCTGTGGCAGGGGTTGTGCAGGCGATGTATCACTGCTTTCAAAACTGACCTGTGTAAAATTAGTGACCTTGGTCATAACGCTACAGTAATGTGCTTGAATTATAATGAGGAAGCATTTTTAATGAGGTTGTTAAACTCTCAACACTTTGTGAAGACTTATAAAAATGGTGAATAGAGTGCTGGTAGCAAGGATTTTAATATATGATTCTTAATATCATTTCAAGAGGTTGAGTTATTTGTAGAAAAATCAGGTACATGTAATGGTTGTTTTTGTTTTGTTTTGTTTTTTAAAGTCTAGTGCCTTACTGTAAAGTGTACATGTGCATACAGTTAACTACAATTTCATGTGTAAGTGGTCAGTATGATATAAAACTAGCCATTTGTGCATGTATCTCTGGGAACTGTAAAAACTTAATACATTTTTTTGCATAGGTGATTGCATTCCTGCTGTTTTGGAAAGCAGGCTCCTTGAGATTGTTTGGGGGCAGGGACCAACTTTATTGTTCCAGGTGCTATACATACATAATAAGGCATCTGGATCTCTGACGGGAACCTCTAGTCACTACTGCATTACAATTACTCTTGATTCATATACTAATGCCTCGGGCTGTTGGCTCAGCAGCTTTTTTCCAGGTTTATGGGGCACAATTACAGCATTTCCCCTTTTTAATTTTGTCTGTGGATTAAGTATTTTTATCATGAATGCTGAATGTAGTAATATTGTGACTCATCTCTGAAGAAATCAACTATGTTACAAAGTTTCGTATTCTGCCATCTCCACTTATTTTCTGAGTTCTTAGTGAAGATGTTAGTCCTCATTCATGTCTTTTTCTCCATTTTGAACAGATGTGAAGGTGTGTGAGAATGAAGACAATGCTGCCGTAATAAACAATATTATGGATGCTCACAAATTGATCAGAAATAAATTCTTGCCATCTGCACAGTCTTGGATTCAGGTGATGGGACTTCTGCCAAGAAAAATAATTTAAAAAAGTTTTCCCCTCTTTTGCTTGTTTTCAACCTGTCTTTCATAAAATGTTTACACCCACTATTAAAGCATGTAACTTGGGGACCACATAAGGACAATCTTTACAAAAGTTACAAAAGCCTAAAACTGGTGTGGCTATGGCAAACTTAGCATTGGGGTGCAAACTAAAGAACTTCTGTGCACTTGTGTGTTAAATCTTTGGTCTGTGCACTTATAGCAAAAACAACAAGAAGTAACAAGTGTGTGTGGTGGGTGGCACTTCTTGATATTTAGATTATGTATGGATAGCTGGAAATTCATAAGCAAATATTTATGGGGTTCACAGATCCTTTGTCCCAGAATCAGGCCAGTATTTAAATTATTCTATGTTTGGGAACCTGATGTGCCCACTTACACTGTAGGAACTCTTGTGAATTTACACATATAGTTTATTAATACATTTAGCACAGTCGCAAACACTCTAATTTCACATGCTAGGGAAGGTGTGTCTGGTTCCTTCTAAAACTGGTGTCCAACCAGTCTAACTAGAGCGGATACTGCTATAGTGAACTAGCCACATTGTTCTGAAAATATATTTATTTTTCAAACCAACTTGGCACACTCAACCGGCCAAATAGCTGCATGTGACTAGTGGCTAGTGTTTTGGACACCAAGGTAAATCTAGAACCTGAAGTGTTATCGCCTTCCACATCATCACCAGTGGCCAACATTCTGACATCTCCTAAGGACTACATCTACTCTTACCACCACTAGGTTGGGATGCCACTTTTATAATATGTTAGGCTGTTGTTATGTTTTATACATATTGAATTGGGAATGTTTGCTTTTCTCCTTATTTGCATTTCCTTTCCTTACACATACTTAACAAATAGTAGGAAAGAGACAAGTATATAACTGATCTCAAATTATCATAAATGTCAATTTTTTACCCTGGCTTTTTGTGGTTATGTATCACATTTGTTATCGTGGTTATTCAGTCTTATATTGATTGGTTATTTTGGGTTTTTCCAAGTAAACTCCTGCTGAGTTTGAGGGTATTCTTGGAAGCCCCTGTGCGGTTGAAGGTTGCTTTATCTTAGGCTACGTCTACACTTACCAGGAATGTCGACAGCTGCTATGCAATTTTAAGTACGCCAATTGCATACCTAAAATCAGTTTTGGAGCCATCAACTTTGGTCAGTGTCCTCACTGCAGAATGACGACAGGAGCTCTCCTCCTGCTGACGTTTCTTAATACTTGTGTGTAGCAAGGAGCTCAGGGTTCGACATAGATCCTGGAACGGCACTTTAGAAGATAGCATTCAATTTTCTGCTGCTAGTGTAGACCAAGCCTCAGTGAAAGGTCCTGGTTATATCCAGATTGATTTGCTGTCTGGAGAAGTTCCCAGGAATGTGTATACTAGCTTTGCCTTAGCTCAACATACAGGATATAGCCTGAAAGTCCCTTGCATTGTAGCTGAACTACTTTTATTATAACTGGTGAAAGTAGATTTGTACTAGTACATAACGAGAACCATAAGGAAACAATAAATCTATAAGAATATATGTAATAATCAAGCAACAAATTAGCCTGGTAAGCTACTAGGGTAAAGTTTGAAGAAAACTAAAAGCACATTAAATTGAGAAAAAAAATAATTGGTATAGGTATGTAAGGTGGTAGTAATTGGCTAAATATAAGTCTGAGGAGCTATCTGGCAATGTAACTTAATTTATATTTGAGTGCACTCAGTATTGTATGAGCCACAAAACACAGTGCACTGAGCATTTCATTTTTGGACATGCTAATTTAAATATGGCCTATCTGAAAGGTTTAAAGTGAAAATAAATATGTCTTTGAGTTAATATTAGAAAATTACTTTTTCGTTCAGCACAATTGGTAGTCTCTGCTCAAGGGTCCTTTGCATGGGATATCAATTTTGTATGCACTCACAGAGGGAATCTTATACTGCGTGTGCCTGCTCTTTGAGTCTGTTGCTATCAGATCTCACTCCCTCAGTTTAAAAACAAAAGGTTATTTAAAAAAAAAACAAAACCTAGAACTGCTTTATTGCATTGCATGTTGCAAAAGGACGAAAACAAAGAATGTTTTCTTTCTTGGGGATGTATGTACCAGAAGTAATAAGAACGTATATCTGTTGCTTTGTAGGTGTTCACTCGAGCTGGAATAAATGATGACCGTCTAAGATGTGCCATTGATTTTAAGAATAAATTAGAGACTGCTATGGAGAAGCATAAAGAAATGAACATTGACTATAAAGAGAAGAAAAGAAAAGTGGTGCGTGTTTTAAATTAAACATTTTTCGAATACACTGTCAAACACTTGACTTTCACTCAGGAAAGACATGTGGCCAAAACATTTCCCCTAATTTTTGCAGATAAGCGTTGCTCAATTGTCTGTATTTTGGTAATCCATTTGACTTCAGTATGTCTAATTACGTGAGCCAAATTAAAGCCCACACATTTGCAGAGTTGAAGCTTTCATTATTAGATAGGACATAACACGGGCTATCTCAATTTTATTTATTTATTTTTTTTAAATATGTGAAGGTAGTTATATTTTTAGGATTCTCATAAGTCCCAGTTCGTCATGTACGGTTTGGTCTCTTTTGTGTTGGTGTTTGTTTTCTCTACTTAACAATACATATTACTGTTTTATTGCTTTGAAATATGCAAAATTTTGCCTACACCTCACAAGTCAGAAAAAAGATATGGTGTTTGATTTGCAGTGCTTACAATCTACAGTGGTTGGGTGACAGATTTGGAGGCTCTCATAATAACTAGCTATCACATGGTGATTTAATGCTCAGAGTGTTTCACAAAGTTTATTCCCAGTGGTAAATTTGTGAGATAAGTAGGTTTTAATATCCTCATTTTATTGTGCGCAGATGAAGTCAGTTAGAAGTCAGAACTATTTTACTATTTGAGGAGACTGAGGCAGAGAGATTAGATGATTTGTCCAAGGCTGCAGAAGTTGTTACTGGACCCATCTATAAATCTAAAAGAACAGAGTTTATTAAGAATTGTTACTTTTGTTTGTGATTAAATAGCACTTGTTACATAGTTGGGTATAAATGGCTTAAAAATATTTTGAAAAAACTTATTATTTTAGTTCAGAGAGTCCAGGAATAAAACTTGGCATTCAGCTGGGCTATAACTGTTTATCTTTGTCAACACAGGCCAGACTAAATTGTGTTTAATCTAATTCAGTCATAGTTGCATTCATCAACTGTTGTTAAACTCTGTGAGGACAGATGAGGCCAAATTGGGATTTTTAAATTTCTGGGTCCCAGTACATGTCCCTGGTATATATGGCTCCTATATATACTACTCCAGCTACAAATGACAGCGCTGAATGAAAGGTAATATTTCAAAAGACTCTCTTGCCACTACTTTCCCTACAATGGGGTGTGGACATTAACAGCTATGGCAGAATTAGCATATTTCCTGCCATGTCTGGTGTCTTTTTTTTTTTTATGGGAAAGGCTGCACATGTTGGCCCTCTGTTCAGAGTATAGGTTTTTGCCTCTTCTGTAAGATTTGAAAGATATTCAAGCTTTCATTCTGTGAGTAATGTAAAATAGTGACATTACCCTTCTTGTGCAGTATGTTCAAACCTTGTACAGCGTACAGCTGGGAAAGGGGGAATGTTTAATAATTTCCCTTATTTTGAATGCAGTATTATTAGACATCTTAATAGAACATGAGGCATGGAAATTGCCAAGAAATGGTAGAAAATAAATTAATAGTAATTCTTCCATTTCTTTCATGGAGAAATGCTCGACCTCGTTCTTAACTTGTGCCAAGCTACTTACATTTAAGCTGTGAATGAGGAGGATAATGAGTTGCAGAGTCATTTTTCATAAATGTGTTGGATTGTTTAGTTGAAACTTACTTAGATGGAAATTAACATTTTGCCTATATCTACATGAGAAAACTGGTCTTTTGTTGGAAAACTTGGAGAGTGTCTACATGCAAAATGTGCTTTATTGGCAATCTGTCGACATTATTTGGCACATCTACCGGCAGTGTTATAGCCCTCCACATTCAGGTATAACACCTTTCTCAGCAGTTTCCTGTCGATAAAACAGCCATGTAGACTCTCAGGGGCCCTTTTGTTGAAGACAGAGCTTCCGGTTCACTGGGCAGCCTTGTTTGCATAGCTTCTGGTCAGCCGTTCTGTCAAGAGAGGGCAGGAGCAGTCTGGCAGATCGCTCTTTCAGTCTGCTTTTATGTGTAGCTACATTCTGTCAACAGAAGTTTTGCCATGAAATCCCTTCTGACAGTCACTTCTATCGACACATGCTTCTCAGTAGATGTAGCCTTTACAAAGAGGTAAAAATAGACGTCCAGTGGTCCAGAAAGCAGTAAGAACTACCAAAGAAATGTTGTGTCCTAACCCTGCCTGGACTTATGCGCATATTTAACTTCATATTCTACAGGTACTTCTGTTATCACTGCACAAGTTCATGAAGGTCAGCCCATCTGTAAATCTTTGTGTGGAGTGGGAGCCTTAGTTTTTACCATAACAAAATCTTGCTGTCTTTTGATGATGTCCTCTATATGACTGGAGCTAAGGGAAATGTGCTGATATTCTGATATCTGAGCATTAATCAAAATATAACACCGCAGAGATCAGATTATTAGCAGATTTTACATATAGCTGCTAGCACATTGCATCAGTAGAATGGCACGGTAGGGAATGTAGTTATGTACCACCTGCAGAACAAAGAGGGAGGAAAATACCATGCAACAGCTGAAGAGAAGAAATACAACAAGTAGGATAGTAGCTACGGAAAAGATTCCTTATAAGTTTGTCTGCTATAGATGTGACATAAACTGTGTTATGACAATTCATATCAAGTCATTTTTAAATACCAGGAAGCAATTGCAATCTGCAAAGTTGGTTTGTGTAAAATGAAGATTATCACACTAGATAAGCAAATATGCAAATAATTCTCTTTTATCTCCCTTCGTGTTGCCAAGACTCCATATTAAACTCCTACCTGTGTCTTTCAGGGGGGAGCATATTTTAGTTGTACCCACTAAGTGACAAAAAGTAAAACAGAAAGTTAGGGACTTAGAAAATTTCCAACGTAGGAGGATTAGCACTATTTTTATGAAAAGGAGACTGCATTTGCCATGTATCGGAGGGGTAGCTGCGTTAGTCTGGATCTGTAACAGCAACGAAGGGTCCTGTGGCACCTTATAGACTAACAGAAAAGTTTTGAGCATGAGCTTTCGTGAGCACAGCAGCATCCGATGAAGTGAGTCTGTGCTCACGAAAGCTCATGCTCAAAACTTTTCTGTTAGACTGTAAGGTGCCACAGGACCCTTCGTTGCTGCATTTGCCATATTCTTTATTAGACCAGCATGAAGTCTTTATTAAGCACTGCAGCCTGGCTCCTCAGACCGATGGGTCTGTAGTCTCAGCTACCCATTCGTTTGCATTAAAGTTGTGAGTAGTCACTCATAGTTCTGTTGGCACGTGGTAAGAATTTACTTGCAAGAGACATAGACGTACTTTTCTAGTTTTATGGTCAAGATGTAAATGGAATTGATCCTTAACTGGTTTTGTTTGATAAGGGAGGTGGTACTAGCCTTACCAATATACTGATTCTTTGAAGAATTAGTTTTTTTAAATATTTTTTTCTACTCTTGGTGGACACGGTGTCTGGAATAGTAATCATCCTTTGTGTATTTTGTGTGGTGCCTGCAGTGTTGCAAACTCTTGTGATATTTATCTTGAATTTCATGATACTAGTGTTTTTTTTTTCTTAATCACAGCTCTTGGAGACAAGTGATTACTTAGACAATCTCAGTTCTCATTTTTAGGCAAGTTTTTAGTCCTCCTGGTTGCAAAGTGAAGCCCAAAACTAAGTCCCAACTGCACCATAAAGGCTCAGAAACCATTAGGCAAATAAAAAGAATCCAGTGTGTATCATTTTTAAATCTCATGATTTATGAAGCTAATTTCATGATATTTTAGAGCCCGTCCTTGTCATTTTTGAAAGCGAGAGATGACAATACTGTGTCTACCCTGCACTCAGGGGGCACCTCTCTTTTCTCTGTGTTGTCCCCTTGAGCGATGTCTACAGTTTCCACGCTTTCATTTTTTTCAGTTTTTTTTCTCATAGATATGTATATCATTTCTTCTTTTTCCGGTTTTTCATCTTTTTTCTATTTGCTTTTTAATCCCTTGCAACTACCTTCCCCAAATCATTGGTTTCATGCTGCTCAGAGTAGGTATTTGGTAAAAAAAATGTGTTGGTTTTTTAAGTGCTGTAGCAGATAACCTGGCAAGAGGTGGTTAGGAGAGTTCTTTGAGCATTGATCCCTATGTATTCCTTGTTGGTGGGCATTTGCTTAATGCATCCAAGAGCTGAAGATTCTTCAGTATCGGTGTTTATTGGTCCATACCTGTGCCTCCTTGTGCTCCAAACTAAGGGCATTAAGGGGCAGCACTGTCTTCCTCTCCACATCCTTTCTCATGGTTTGAGACCGTGTACACAATGTCATTCTTCCTTTGTTTTTTCAGGTTTTGCACATAATTCTAACTATGTGAAGAACTCACTACTATTCTTAAAACTAAGGGTGCTGGATCCCTCCAACACTCCAGCCCACAGTGCAGAGACTTGCTGCAGGCTGGATGATTACCAACCCCTGATAATTAAATTCAGATCATCACCCATTATTCTCAGTTTGAGTTAGATGTTTACATCCCTGAGAGAGAGTGTGGTATTTTGATGGTATATAAGTGAGTTTAAAAGCACTCTGTTAATCTAAATAATGAATGAAATGGGGAACAGGGTCAGAGAAAAGTAATTCAAGACTGAACGTACCAAAACAAAAAGCAGTCAAGTAGCACTTCAAAGACTAGCAAAATAGTTTATTAGGTGAGCTTTCGTGGGACAGACCCACTTCTTCAGACCATAGCCATACCGGAACAGACTCAATATTTAAGGCACAGAGAACCAAAAACAGTAATCAAGGAGGACAAATCAGAAAAAAGTGATCAAGGTGAGTCTGTTCTGGTCTGGGTATGGTCTGAAGAAGTGGGTCTGTCCCACGAAAGCTCACCTAATAAACTATTTTGCTAGTCTTTAAAGTGCTACTTGACTGCTTTTTGTTTTGATAGTGTATAGACTAGCACTGCTTCCTCTCTGTTTCTAAGACTGAACGTGTTTTTGTTAAAATTGTTTGGAATAATCTTAGTGCCCAGTAGAGGGAGTGCCTACTACATGCTGGACATTTTCTTTTTTGCACTTCCTTAACCCAGAGCAGATCATGGTCTTACCCTGTGTGTACATGTTTTCATGTAAACTTATGATGCCAGTACTATGTCAGAGCTACAGTAATAAGCTAGTTCTTAGTTCTCTTTAGGTGAGTTTATTGTAGTGGGTGCAGCTCTTCTTATTGGCTGAGGAGGTTATTTATAATATATACACGTATTTTTAGAGGTTTTATGCTAGTTTAAGAATAAATTGCTTATAGCTGAAACGTTGCTAAAATATTTCTAAACATAAAATATTTCTAAATTGTTTTCATTATTTATCAAGTTTTTATTCACGTCTTTTGTTTCATTATTCAAATGAGATGTTTGGATTTTTGAGATTTTTTTTTCTATAAATGCCAGATTCTACAGATGTTTATCCTTGAATTGTTTTGCAAGTTCTAATGTTATAAAAGAAAAATCCAAACACTGCAGCTTAAAAATCATGTTCAGTGTGATATAGATTTACAGCATTTCCATAGTAACCGATGATAATACTTACACCTTAATAACCTCTTTTTTGGACAGCGTCACATGTTCTCTGGCCTTCTTAATCTTTTTCATTTGTATTTATAATCACCAATAAATTATATTTAAAATGTGGGAATGTTGTACCTATGTAAAAATGAACTAAAATGAGTTCCTGAAACTAGAGCCAGGAAACTTTGTAATGACTCTATCTCCATTATGGATGCTGTGCGGTCAAAATATTTGTTTTCATCTGCATCCTGTTGTGTAGGTTTTGTTAGTTGAGAACTTAAATTAAAAATGTGTTTTGGCCTGACTTAAAACATCTTCCTAAACTGGACTAATCCAGCAGTTCTTAACCTTTGGGTCAAGACTCAGAAGTGTGTCATGATTCCATTTAAATTGGGTTACCAGGGTTGGCTTAAACTGGTTGGGGTTCAAGGCTGAACCCAAAGCCTAAGCCCCACTGCCTAGACTGAAGCCCAATGGTGTCAGCCTGGGATGACAGAGCTCAAGTTAATGGCCCTTTGCCTAAGACTGAAGCCCTTGGGTTTCTGCTTTGTCTCCATCCCACTGCCTGGAGTGTTGGAGCTTGGCCTTTGTACTCTTACTCCCAACGGCGACAACAGGGCTCAGGCTTTAGTACCCTTTTCTGGGGTTGAGTATAATGTTCCTGCTATTCTCTCCATCCAAGTGACCATGTCTTTTAGGCTACAGCCACACAGCCAAGTTATTTCAAGATAACTGCTGTTACTTCAAAATAACTTTGCTGTTGTCTGTGCTACATACATGGTACATGCTATTTCAAAATACATTTTTGTGTGTAGCGACCCTATTTCAGAATAGCTTGTTTTGAAACCGTGCTTTGTAGATGAGCTTAAGAATGCACTAATATTGATAGACTGGCTGTGTTTTAATGCAGCAGAATAACATAAATTTGAATGATAGTTTGATAAAGCCTTACTATTTGGAAAACTTTTGGTATGATTTGAGTTGGCTACAATGAAATTGGGTAAGTTGACTTACTCCTGAGGTCTCTTGCTTGCTAAAGACAGAACACCCCTCCCATAAGGCTGTGTGGTCAACAATCCTGGAACATGCCTTATTCTATCCTGTTAAAAATTCACGTTTAGACTATCTAAATGCTTTTTATCTGTTCATTAAGATACTGTTCCTCAAATAAAGCTCTAACTCTTCAGTAATTTCTACTGTTTGGATGTGAGTGGGGATTACAGCATTGTAGATTTTTAATAAATTGTATTTTGCAGCATGGATATAATAATAAAAATTTAGGGCTGGTTGAGACTTGAGAGATCATCTAATCCACTCCTACATGCTGCGGAAGGACCAAATGTGCCTGGACCTTTCCTGACAGGTGTTTGTCTAACCTGTTCATAAAACCATCCAAAGATGGTGTGATGGGGTAGACTAGGCCACAAGGGCACCTGCTGGAGGCTTGTAGCCTGGCCACAGCTGAGCCCAGGAAAAAAGCAATAGGGAAATCCTCTAAGCTTCCCAGAGTATTCATGTGAGAAGCAGTCAATCAGTGCTCAGAAAGCCAGAATAAAGAAAGTTGCTGGCTAGAACCAGGCAGTAGTTCTTTGGAGCTCAAGGAGTGAAGACTGAGTGAATGGTTGACAAAGCAGCTGTACTGTGGACAACTTACTGGGGAGAGCTTACAACTGACAGGGCTGAGGCTCAGCTGCTGCAGATGGGTGCTTGGACAGTGGGAAGAGCTGCAGAACCCTGGGTAGGATGGTCCTGGGACTTTCTTGAGAAAAAGCTCTGAGGTAAGGGCTGTGATGGTCCAGGGAGTTAAAAGAGCAGCAGAACTTTAATGACCCATACACAGCAGAAAATTGCTGTTTACAAGATCCTTGGGCCAGGACCCAAAGTAGTGGGCAGGCCTGGGTCCCCTCCAAACACTGTTTAGCTACTGTGGGGGAAAGAGCCTGGTCCGAAGGCAACCCAGAGGAGGGAGCTTAGGAGCACCACTCTGTTCCGGAACCAGAAGAAATAATTTAGTGTGTGTGGGCACGTTCTCTTGGCCACAAAGGGGCATTCATGAGAAGAGAGTGAACCTGTTACACAGGGATTCCACAGTCTAACGGGGTAAATTATTTCAGTGCTTACTGTCCTTAAAGTTAGAAAATTTTTCCTAATATTAACCTAAATCTCCCTTGCTGCAGATTGAGCTGATTACTGTACTTTTGTCTTATCTGCAGTGGATGCATAGAACAACTGATTACCATCTTTTTCATAACAACTCTTAACATATTTGAAGATGATCCACCCATTCTTCTTTTTCTTCATTTCCAGTTCTTCTTTGAGTAATTGCACATATTCATTTCGCTGTTATGTGTGTTCCAGTGCACAAGGATGCCACCTTAAATAGTACTGCTAAGGAGACAAACTCTGACAAGTGCCCTCTGGTGCCTCACACTGCACGCAGTTGCCACCAATCTTCCTCAGTTCCTTCTGTGACAGTTACTGGAGCTCCCTTTGCTTGCTCCTGTAATCCTCTAATTGAGTGTGTAAATAGACCCTGTTGTAGTTTAGTAGTATAGTGCTTAAAAAAAAAAGTGTGCAGCTGTCATCCAGCCCTGGTACTGGAAAAATGCCCCACACTCTGGGTTTCTGTGTCTCTAGTGGCAAAGCAGTGCCTAACAGTTATCCTCACCCCAGCTGCATAATGTGTTTGGGGCGATGCTTGCAAGAGTGATAAATGCAAAGGCGTTAAGCCCTGCTTTCCCCGCCTTCTCACACCACCTGTAGTCCAGGAACTGAGCAATTCCAGGTTACCAGTACCCAAGACATAGATAAGCATCACTGACACTAAAGAACAGGCACAGTAAATTTGACTCTATACCAGGACTATCAAAAGGAAGCAAAGAGGTTCAGTTCATCTGAGGATTCAAGTGAGTGTCCAAGAATGAGGCACTCTCCAGAGCATTACATTAAGCAGAGGAGTTCATTGGCTCAACTGTAACCTATTGAATCTGGCTCTTGAAGTATTACCAGGATCTCCTCACACTCCAGTACCTAAGAGTGCTTTCCCAGCATTGTCTGTTTCTGAAACATTTGAGGCCACAAAAGAATTGTTGAACCTCTTGGTATCACCATCACTGGAAGTTGAAGAGTCTTGCTTGGCACTGGTGTCCAATATACCAAGGTTAGCAGCTTCATCTCCACACTAGTTGAGTAAGCTGATTTGGCTATCAAACCACCCTTTAAGATGATACTTCCTAGGGAAATTCGCAGATGATTTCCACAGTGCCCCTTTCTTCTGAGTCTGACCTTTCCTTCCTGGTACCTAGTGGTTTAGCCCCACCATGGTTGCAAGAGGATTCTTCCTTATCACATTCTGAAGTGTCTCGTCATCAGAAATCTGCCTGCCTGATTTTTGACTCTGTATCAAAAAGGATCTTACCTAAAAGGACTCTCGGACCATGCACTGCTGTGGAATAGGACTCTCCCCTGGCCCATTTGGAACAATGGGGTTGCCCCCATCCAATCAAAAGCTCCACACGTTGACTCAGCTAATTTGGTCTACTGGCTGTCAGGAGCATTGACGCTACAAACACCCTAGGATTGGTACTAAGCCCAACACTGAAGATTCAAAACCCCTCTCATAAGTGTCTGCGAGAGGAGTGGGAATTGGACCAGTGCCCCATACTGCCGCCATGCTCTGATGAGGCAATTATGGCAGACTCTGTTTCTCTGCATTGTGATGATGATAAAATGTATCAGGCTGATATTTTACATTTAACACAGAATTATACTGGGTATTTTGGGTGTCTACTGCTACCCGCTTGCATACATCTGATTCCCAGTGAGATGTGTGATTAACTGGTCACTTTGTAACTCTGAAGTTCTACTGTACTATGCTTGCCCTTCTCCACTCTTCAGGGATCTCTTCCATCCTCAGGATTCAAAGATTGCTTCAGTTAATTCCTTACATACCACAGAATGAATTCATCAGGCCCTGTCAATTTGACCATAACTAACTAATCAAAATATTCTGTAATCTATTATTTCCCTATTCTGACCTCTGATCTTTCCCCAGTGGTGTTACTATTAATTTTGCTAAGCACATGGTCACAACTAAATTAAAATAACCATTAATCTTAATTGATATCTTCAATTATTAGCTCTTCTTCCCTGCTATGTAGTAGACCTAGACTTGTTTGTCTGTCTCTTGGTTCTATGTATTTATAGAACTACTGCTTATTGCTTTTTATTGCCTTGTTAGATGTATCTCATTTTGGGCTTGTCTACACTAGCTCTCTACTTCGAAGGGAGCATGGTAAGTAGGATGTTGGGAGTTTATTAATGAAGTGCTGTTGTGCATATGCAGCACTTCATTAAGCGAATTTCACCCCCTGCGGCAACTTAGAAGTGTTAAACTTTGAAGTGCTGGCTCGCATCTAGCTGCAGCTGACCCGCCAGTACTTCAAAGTGCCCGGGCAACTTCGAAGACCCTTTACTCCTCAAAATTTACTCCTGCCTGTCGTAACTGCTCCTTCCATAAGGACACAAGTATCTTCATCAGCAATTTTAGTACAGGTTGCTGTTCAGGCCATTTACAGAGCAGCCGCTCGGTCATTGGCATTTTTTTTTCCTACTATGCCATCACTACTCAGCCAGAGATAATGATGTATTTGGCCAAGCTGTTTTGTTGTCACCATGTCATTTGAACTCTGAGCCCACCACCTATACAACTGCTTGAGTGTCACCTACATCAGAAAGGATGTGTTCAAATACTCAAACAAGAAAAATGGTAAATACCCTTTTTAAATCACTGTTGTTGTATGAAATGTGTTGTATGTGTCCATACTAAGATCTGCTCTTCTATCCCTCTTATGGGAGTTAGTTGGAAGAAGGAACTGAGGGAATGCAGGCGCTGTGGATGCATGGCACCAGAACTGATATGATGGATACCACTGAGGGAAAACTTTCTGGTAATTGTGCTTTGGGCATGCACACACCTCGATTGGAATGGTCATGTGGAACACATCTTGAAGAACACGAAAAATTAGTCACCAATTTTTATTAGATTCTGAGATATTAATGCTACAAGAAACTATTACACCCTGCACTGAATGCGAGTTTTATGATAAATTCAAATTATGCAAGTGATGGTTTGGCCATTTTTTCCAATGCACAACATTTAAAGCACTAAAAGAGTGTTTAAAGAAAAAAAAAGGTGATGACTTCTGTGACTCCTACCAAGACATACTGAATTTTGCAATTGTACAGTATTTTCCTAAAATAACTGTTATATCCATCAACATTCCTGATTGCCTGTATTTGATGACATAGATGTTACAGTAACTGAATAATGCAGTACA
Source organism: Carettochelys insculpta (assembly GCF_033958435.1). Lineage (NCBI taxonomy): Eukaryota > Metazoa > Chordata > Testudines > Carettochelyidae > Carettochelys > Carettochelys insculpta. The sequence continues at coordinate 16,161,985 of NC_134140.1, forward strand.
GCTGAAAACTATGTATGCCTAATTCATCTGAATCTTGCAGCACTAGGACATAAGAACAACACTTACGGGCTTGTCTACACGTACTGGTTGGTCAACGCTTTAGTGATTGATTTTCCAGGGGTCACTAAATTGATCACTTGTGGTGCTCCCATCAATGCCAGAACTCCATGGGGTCGCAAGGAATAGTGGAAGTCAGTGGAAGAGGTTCTCCCATTGACTCACACACACACACACACACACATACACCCCCGCCAGCGGGGATGCCATGGTTAGTCACACTAAGTCAGGTTCAACTCCGGCTACACTATTCACATAACTAGAGTTGTACAACTTAATTCGAATTTTTCCCCCCGGTGTAGACCTGCGGTTGGACAACTGTTGTTCATCAGAAGAAAGAAAAAGGAAAAAAAACGCATTATAATGGAGCTTACTTGTGTTGCAATGTGCATGAACAGTGTAATGTGAAGACAGCACTGTACTTTTTTCTTTACTGCAGGGTCTGCAGAGTGTCTCCTTAGACATGAAATCATTTGGGAGTGCCATTTTCTTACTATTGTGCTTCAAGGTGCCCAGATTTGCCTGATTAATACTGAGCTAATACATATGGAAAAGGAATCAGCCGGGATGCTTTTGCTGATAAGCACAAAATACTGTGTTTGGCTAGCAAAACAAAAAAGCAGCTGTGTAGCACTTTAAAGACTAACAAAATAATTTATTAGGTGATGAGCTTTCATAGGACAGACCCACTTCTTCAGATCATAGCCATACCAGAACAGACTCAATATTTAAGGCACAGAGAACCAAAAATAGTAATCAAGGTTGACAAATCAGAACAATATTATCAAGGTTAGCAAATCAGAGAGCAGAGGGGCGGGGGGGGGTTGTCAAGAATTAGATAAAGCCAAGTATGCAAAAGAGCCCCTGTAATGAGCTAGAAAATTGCCATCCCAGTTCAAACTAAGGGTTAATGTGTCAAATTTCAATATAAAAGAGAGCTCAGCAGCCTCTCTTTCCAAACTGCTGTGAAAATTCCTCTTCAGTAAAACACAGACTTTCAGGCAAGCAACTGTGTTTGGCTAAGTGTCATAATCTACATTCAAGCCTTAGTGTGTCCTCAGAAAGTGACTTTTCTAATAGCTTACATCTATCTAACACTACAGTCCTTGGAGGAAAAAGCAAACATGATTTTGAAATATGACAAAATTTAAGCAATGAAATTTCTTTTTAAACACATTTTAGAGGATACAAAAAGGTGGGGATGGGATGACTTTCCCAATGAAATAAGTGTCGAGAATTCCGTTTCAGTTCGCCATTTAAAGAATGTTTTTACATTACTAATGCATATGTATTTGTTACATAAAACATCCCTGACCCTCTTTTATGATTACTTAATTGTATTTTATGTTGTGCTTGTGACTGTATATAAAATGTTCCTTGACCAAAATCTTCTGACCTCTAGAAAAAGTGTGTAGTTGGCTTTTGAGTAGATGCACATGAGATATTGGCATGGTGGAATAATTTGCAAGATCTTCCAGGGAGAGTATTAGCATATAAATAGCAGATGCAATGACGACCATCACAGCTGAGTACATTTAATTTTTAGTTTATAAGATAGAATGGGTTTTTAAATGCATAGCCATCAAGCCTGCTGAAAGACAAATGAAGTTTAGAGTTCACTTGTCTGAGGATGCCTTACATCATTTTGTTTAATAAAAAAAAAAAAAAAAGAGAGAGAGAGAGAGAGAGAAACAGTGACACAGAACACAAGTGATTTCTAGGATGAGAAGTAATTGAGATAATTAGACCACACCAAATTTATTGAATGGGCCCAGCTGGAGTTTGCAAGTGGTGTTTTAGTAAATAGATACAGTTTCTTTACACACTGTCTTTTTCAATCCCTTTCCTTTCTAAAGTAATTAGTAACTTCATTATATATCGTAGACATTGTCTTGCTTAAGTATGAATGCAGAAATTCAGTTTCTAAATCCTCTTAATATCATGTAGCGATCTCTATAAGACTGAGAAAAGGCTTCATATCTTGCAAAGTATTTTGTAGCTGGTTTTTGTATTTGTGTAATTTATTAGCATCGAGGATAAATGAGCAAAGCACGTATGGATGGGTGATTACAATAAGATACATTAAAACATTTGATACGCAGTAAGGCATAGGCTGAAAAGTAGAGAGGAGTTGTGGTGAGATTTCTGCCAGCACTCTGTACCTTGCTTTGGCCTCTTATTTTGTGGAAGAGTTCTCAGGAAGAAGCATCTGTTTATTTTTTTCCTTGCTAGAGATGGACTTAGTACACTTTGCTAACTAACCACATAAGTCAGCACTCCTTTAACCTCCTGCCATTGCACATGCAGTAGAATTGACAAGACATCAATTTTTCTATCACATTCCTAATATTCTGAACAGATATAGTAAGACATATTTCATATAAATGTGCAGCAGATTGCATTTTGTTCCTATTTCCATTATGAAAATAAGTCTGTAGCCAGTGAACTTGGAATTTTTGGCTTCACTAAAATCAACTCTATTGTGGAAGGGAAGTTCAATTCAGCAATTCTGTCATTCTTGAAAAATGCTACTTGATCAGTTGGTTGGCTATCTTTAATTTTAAGTTTATATTAATGTAGTGCTCACAAAAGGTGGCTTGACAATATTAAATTGAAATAATTAATTTATCCACAGAACATGTATGTCATGTGCGATGACAGTAAAAACATCCCTATGGGTGCTTCTTCAACATATGTTAGCTCTATATTTGAGGGACTATCCTGTAGTGTAAGATAAAGAAGTTTGCTCTCCATTACCCTTCAGATCTGGCTAATGTGTTGATACTGCAGGCTAGGATGCCAGTGGTAATACTGGCTTTTGTGAGGTGATCTCAAAAGATAACTAGATTGAGAACACACATATTTTGCCACATTTATTGAACAGCCATTGTCTAGTGACTTTTAGTAACTACTGACCTTAGTGGGAATTAATTCTGTGGCCTAAGAGGGAAAAACTTATATTCCAGTATCCACCATCTGAGCATATGTTATTTTTCTATTCAGATATTGGGGTGCACAAGAGAAGGCACACAGTTTTGGTCTGCATGTATGAACAATTGATGACATAACAGTTTTGTTTGATTTTACCATATACTTTGTGTGTTTGGATTTTTTTTAAAGCTCTTAAACTTGTCTGCCATGAGTTCCAAAAGGCATGTATTTTAGTGAAACATGCCATTTAAAATGTTAATTTAAATATATTATATATCCTTGTGAGCTAATTGGATTGGTGGTAGTTTGAGGCTGCTACTAAAACATTAATCGATTTAAAAATGGTTTCCCAAATGTACAGACCTTATTACAAATAAATAAAAATAATAATAAAAAATCCAGAGAAGCAACATTAGGGTGGATCACATTTCATAAAGCATTTATGCTGTTTGATCTGGGAGCAGTGGAAGGTCTGTATGGAATAAATGCTCATAGCTGGTGCCAGGGAAGTAGAATGTATATCAGTGATTTCTCTGGCTAAAGTAATGTTGCTGGGGAGCTCTAATCTGACTGAGTCCATTTGTAATGGAATGGAAAGGGAACAAAACTGCATAAAGGACATGATATAGATGTAATTAATTTTTCTTCATTCCACTGATGGTTTTTGGACGTAACTTGTCAATAGTCCCTCACAACTTCTAAATGTCTAACAGGGAGTAACTTGGTTATATATTTGAGAACCAAAAGGAAGATAGAAGTGCTTATTTAAAATAATAAAAAAAAACTTGTGAAGAGGGAAAAGGAGGCTTAATTCCTAATAGTTAGCTAAGCAGTTAAATATTTTTACAGGAAAACAAAATTTAATAGAAGTCCCCATTGAAATTCAAGGGTGCAAACAATAAGCATAATATTTTATGAAAATGACTCCCATATTTAAAATTTGGCATTATATGTTATGCATTGTAGCACCAAGTCCACATCTACCTTTTAGAAAATTAAAACACATAAATTCTGTTTAGTGTTTGATATACACTGCACTAGCTGAAAGCCATAATGCCCCTAAAACCTTGGGTTGCTTTTCACCTTTCATAAATTCCTGGGTAGATTCTGTACAAAAAATAATTTTCAGCTCCGTGGCTCATTGTTATTCAAACTTGATTGATCGTCGTCATTTACTCAGTGAGGAAGTTAAGTGCTCCTGTCATTTCCAAAGAGTATAATTGGGACGTTTCACAGGTCAGTGGTAGTGACAGGTTTCCCTTTTGATTAGTGTTAGACTGATAACAAAAATTACAGTTTCCTATGATTAATGTTTCCTATAGTACCTAAATTCACAGTTCATGGAATGTACCTAAACGAAGTGAATTTGCATCTGATTATGCCTTTTCAGAGTGGAGCTTTTTGTATGCTTCAAAGTTTTTGAGATCATGCAGGTATACAAGCTTGTTGCTCTGGGTTCAGTTTTTAAGGCAGCCATGTGTAACGTGCAGGTTGTTTGATGAAGGCTCTTCATAGCTAAGTTTCTCAAGCCATATAGGCTACCTCTATGCTACAGCGATCTGTCAACACAAGGTACTGTTGGAAGAGATTTTCCTGCAAGACTTCTGTTGAGAGATAATGTCCGCACACAAATGGATTGAAAGAGCAATCTGCTCTGTCGAAAGAGAAGGGCCAGGCTGTTACCTCTCTGACAGAATGGCCAACAGGAAGCTCCACAAACAGGACTGCCCAGTGAACCGGAAGCCCTGTCTGTCGACAGAGGAGGGCCCCCCCGGAGTGTCTACATGGCTTTTTGTTGACAAAAACTGTTGACGAAAGCATTATTCCTCATCGCGGAGAGGCAGAACACTGTCAGTGGAGGTGCCAAGTTTTGTCGACAAACTGTTGACAAAACACATTTTGTATGTAGACACTCCAAGTTTTGTCAATAAACCCCCGACTTTGTTGACAAAACCCTTTAGCATAGATGTAGCCATAGAGTACATGAAACAAATAAAGCAGGGGAAATTTAGTTAAGACAAGTTCTGTATTCTAAGTCTTGCCCAGGCTTTCAAATAAGTTTAATGTATGTAATTATTTGAGCTAAAGCCTCTCCAGTGTCCTAGCCTAGACAGAATGAATCTGATTGAGGCTAGATTATCAGCCTTAACTAAGTTGTGGTTTTTTTTCTTTCCTTTCTATTGCTTGCTTGCTTGCTTGCTTCATTCACCTAGTGATTGTATGTACTTTTTGCACAGGGCGCTTTTTAATCAAAAGCATACGAGTCTACTGAAATTATTTTCCTCGCACTTGTAGAACATAGCAATTAAATCTGTGGAAATTCCTATTTTTTCTGATGTTTCTGCAAAATCATCAGAAACAATTCTAGACTGAGACCATCCATGACAAGTTTTAGCTTGATGTAACTTGTTTTATAGCAAGCTGAGTTGGAAATAGGAACTTATAGTAGAAATTTTGGCACAAATATATCTCTAGTAGGGCAAACAGATAGTTCTGACTAGTTAGAAGAGAATTAATTTGTTCTTATCTCCTAAGTTCTTTAAAAAGTAGAGAAGAAAAAATATAGATCTTTGAAGCCACAAAGTTAGTAAACTAATTCTTTTTCCAGTCTCCCAACTGTTTGTAGTGTGCTGAAAGCAAAACCCTACAATATTTCTCTTTCTGAAGGCCATCTGAAAGGTTTCCTAAAAGCTTGAAGTGTCAAAATTGATACGCCTCTGTGGTAATTGACTAACCCAGTCCCTTGGGATGTTTGTAATTAGCTGTAGAGTACTTGTCCCTTTGTGTTGGAACTGTAGTTTGGGCTAAGAGAGGTCAGATATTGTATGTCTGTCTTTCCCCACCACAGGCAGGGATGAACTGCTTCTTTCCTTAAGGTGAGGCGAAATGATTGCAGTGGAAAGTGAAAAGTAATTTAAAACTCAGAGCCCTCCAGCATGCCTAGAGCATGGCATCTCCGCTGATTAGAAGCGGTGATGATGTGGCCAATGGGACATCCATGGTTATAGCTATGTATAGTTCACTTCAGGGCTGGTTTCAAACACGCTTCTGGGAATTAATATTAACCCCAAAAATAATTAGCGGACGAAAGGTGCTCTTTGGTAATGATTCACTTGATAAATCTACGTTTCTTTGGACTGTTCAAAACTTAGAAGTACAGTACAGTGTTCTGTGGAATCACTTAAGAAACAAAGGAATCATCTTGTAAATTTCACTTACTGAAGGGAAATTGCAGTATCAGCGACAACTAAAACTTTTGTGTTAGAAATGAACTTCATTGTTGCTTATTTCCACTGCTGATCAAGAAGTTTTGCTAAGTTTATTGATTTCTGATATACACAGTAGACTAAAATTTGGTTTCAAGGGTTGTTTTTGTTGTTGTTTTTTGGCTTCAGAATCTGTTTGATTTAGAGAAGCTCAAGTGTGCAGCTGTGACACGATTAGATAGAGAGATAGACAGATGATTAGACAGAGAGATAGCTGTGTTAATCTGTATTCTACCAAAACAAAAAAGCAGTTATGTAGCACTTTAAAGACTAACAAAATTTTTAAATCTTTAAAGTGCTACGTGACTGCTTTTTTGTTGTTAGATTAGTGAGTTACATTGGTAGAAATCTGCTGCGAGGGAAAATTACTGCTTCTTCCTCTGCTTTCTACAACTGGTGTTTGATAGGAATACCCGCGTGAGAGAGGTACGCGAAGCGGGGAGAAAGTTAAAAGAGGTAATTCATGGCTGGAAAAATAATGCTCGGCGATCTAATCACCTACTTCTCTGTTCCTTTTGTTTACTTCAGGGAACTTGATTGTAAGTTCTGTGGTAAGACTGCTCTTTTAATTGATCTTCTGTATGGTTTTCCAAAGTCATAAAAGCATGTGGCAAAACTACTTTAAGTCATTCATTCTGGCTGGGTCTGCTGGCAGAGCTATGCAAAATGAGCTTCTTGGGATTGCAAATGGCATGCCAAAGCTCGTTACCATAGCCCCACGAGAGTTTGGCTTTGGGAGAAGGGGGTGCCGGCACTGCAGAGGCCGTGTGGATGTGCCTCTGCCGGCTAAACCCCCTCTGTCACCAGTTCCTTTTGCCTCAGTCAGGTGCCATGAGGACTGCTCTTTCAAAAGAAGGGCCCTGCAAAGTATCTACACGTTTTCTTTCGAAAGAAGCTTTTAGAAGAAGGCGTTCTTCCTGACATGGGCATGGAAGAGTGCTTTTGAAAGGAGTACCGTGTTCTTTCAATTTACTTTCGAAAGAACACTTTTTGTGTGTGTACAGATGCTCTGTGGGATCTTTCAAAAGAGCCTCCCCTACTTTCAGAAACTCTTTTGAAAGAACTTGCTTTTGTAAATGCAGCCAAACACAGTCTATGTTCCCATACTGATAGGCAGTGGAGGGCCTTGGTCTGTTGAAAAGAATTGTTCCTAATTTTCGCTGCATTCTTTATATGACCATCTATCTCCAGAACAAAATATTGCAAACAGTACACCTGCTGGCTTTTCAGAATGGCTGACTTTATTGGGTGTGTTAGGTTGAACATGGCTCTTTTAAAATTGTCTGGTCATCATCCTCAAAACAGGGAAAACTGTGGTGAATGTGGATACTCTCTTAAGAGTAATTGGGTATCCTGTAATAATGATCTTATTTTTAGGTCCATGGTGTCTGGGGACTGTTTTTATTTATGTAATATAAAAGTAAAATTTAATATGATCACTTGGCAACATGCCTCAATAAGTGCAAAAACAGACTCCATGTCTGCCAAGAAGTAGTACTACAGTTAAGTGGCATAGCATTAAGACAAGTTTGAATGGTTTTGATATTATGAGAGTTCAGATTGTTAGCCCATCCTTTGCTCATCGTATTTGGTCTGTTTTTGTGTTGGGGAGGAGAAGCCAGTGGGTGATCTTGCATAACTTATGCTGAATGAGTTGAACCAGCAAAACTAAGAAAGGCAGTAACGGAGCTCTCACTGCTCATTGTCAGGATCTTAATGTTGTTTTACCATTTTTTTTCTTTTTTAATTTTATGGTTTCACACTTTCTCATACTTCACTAACTCTGTGTCTTCTGATGGATAAGAGGACCTTTAAAGAAGATCTCTCTTAGGCACTGAAGATGGCTTTAGAGATGAAATGTAAAACAAAGGTCTAATCTTAGATGGTGATTAAATACATTATTAGAGAAATACTTTTGGCTCAGAAGAGTCTCAGTAGTGGGCTGTCTTGCTGTCTGATAGTAATTTCAATATGAAGGAGAGAAAAAATAGCCTCACTTTCTCTTCTTTTTTTTTTTCCTGGAGATGAAAGTCTCCGACAGTGAAGATGATGAAGATGAATTTGTGGAGGTCCCTGAGAAGGAAGGTTATGAACCCCACATTCCAGACCACCTGCGTAAGGAATATGGTAAGTTTGCCCAGCTGCGCAGAGCTTTATCCCTGCAAGTTACTGCTGCAGGAAAGTAAATAAACAGTCATTATGAAGTAATAAAGTGATCAGTGGTGTGGGTAATCTGTCCGGCTGCTGTGAGGAAGTCATTACGTAGATAGGGGGCAGTGATTGGTTCTAGATAAATAAATACTTTCTAGAAGGAGAAGCAACTGAGTCCTGGAGCTTATTTCATTCAGCCATGTTCCACTGTACTTTAGAGACGTAAGCTGCTCTATATGTGTGTGTGCATGTGTACCCAAAAAGGATATTTATTTACTCATAATAAAGTGGTAGAAGAGTATAATTGTAAACCACCATGGCTGAGAAGTACTGAGGACAGTTTGCTGAAACCAGATAGAGCTTTGTGCTGCTAGCTGCAATTATAGCATCTTCAGGCACACAGCCGCGTAACACCCTGAGGCTGGTTAAATGTGGCTCACAGTCTAGCCTCCCTTTCCAATTTGGGTGTCATTTTAACAAAAGGTTAAGTGGAGCTCGACCTCTCCATACTTCGTTGTAAAACAAAAAAGCAGTTCTAGACCACTTTGAAGACTAACAATATAATTTATTAGGTGATGAGCTTTCGAGGGACAAACCCACTTCTTCTGTTGTCCCAGGAAAGCTCATCACCTAATAAATTAAATGGTTAGTCTTTAAAGTGGTACAGGACTGTTTTGTGAAAATACAAACTGATATGGCTACCTCTGTGAGGCTCTATTGCTTTGTTGTAGTGTGTTTCTAAGAAAATCCTAGATGACAGAATGTAATCTTGTTCTTGTCTGCTTCATTTAAATTTATCTATCCCTTTTTTCGAAACACATTCAAAACCTTTTTGAAAAAAATAAGTGCTTGTAAAGTGTACCTATCAAGTTGACAGGTGAGTTACTGCAAAAAAAAGTTGATCTTAAGAAGTTAAATTCCAGAACATTATTCCTTGTCCTTCTAAAGTAATGCTTAGTAAGTGTCTGGAATTTTACTTCTCTGTAACAATCTGCATTTTAAAGCTCAGTAGTTTTTGGCATAGAGGGGAAATGATGCTATTAAATAAAAGTTAAAAATCATTGGTGGTATACCAAAATTTTTGTTCCTGCTTTACATTACTCCTGATCATGAGACTTCTGTGTAATTCTAGCCATAGGGAAGTTAGTCTGCAGCTTTTAAAGGTAGAAAGCCAAATATTTTTTCCTCTTGGTAATACAGTAGCAGCTTTGCTATCCAACTTGTTGGGGTTTGGGGGGGTGCCAGTTATTAATATATTCTAGTTAACTAAGAGTTACACATACCAATGGAATACTGGTTTTCAAAGAATGGATAAAATATAAAATAGTATATAGGTACTCACCAGTCTAGTAGTAGTACTGCAGTACAGAGTGTTTGGTTTCTTGAAGCACTTATGTGAATACAGTACCTGCAAATTTTTGTGTACAGTAGATTGTTTCCTAATACTACAAATTAGGATGAACAGTGCAAGGCGTATACTGAGACCACTAAAACTATACTGATCGTAATGTAATATTTCTTTGATTCAGAAGGTACATCAGGATTTTTGCAGTGCCTCATAGTCATCATTGTCAACCTCAATTATCAGTGTAGATGAAGAAGGTGATGAGAGGATGAGAGAATGAACAAACCACAGTGACATATATTAATGACATCATTTAATGCACTACTGCAAGGTGCTCAAATACTTCATAGAACAGAATAATCAGTTTCCTGTTTCTTGTAAATAATATACAGTAAACGTTTTTATATCTGGCATTCTATCATCCAGAACTCTCAAATAACTGGTATTTTAACCATAAGTAAATTTTAGCTACCTTTTTATAAGTGAAGTGTAGTGAAAGTTAATACAAATAAAGCAAATAAGCTTACAGTGTTCAATACACTGTTGGTGCTGTTGGTCAATAAAGTATTCTGCATACATTTATGTTTGTTTCTTAACATCTAATCTTGTTTTTCTTTAGCATTATGTATTGCTAGATATGTCTCTCCATTATCCAGAATATTTGAGTACGAGGACCCACCTGGTCCCAGGGCTGCTGGATATGAAGGAGTTTACTGTAGCTAAAGAAAAGAGGTACAGTCTTCTGCCTCTTTTAACTGAAGAACCAAATGCCAGTATCCTTCTCCCTTCCTTCCCATGTGCCCCTCCACCTTCTACTCCCCATCTTGCAATGATAGGTTGCGTATATGAATCTGGGTAAAAGTGAGGGGAAGGGACATAGGATGAACTTCATGTTGTTTGATTTCTTTAAAAGTTTCTTCCTACAAATTAATATTTCTTTTGTGTTCATGAGAGAATATGGGCTCCTTCTTTGGTGGCTTAAAATTGGTGCTTTAAGCCCCCAATTCAAGAAAGAATCCTTATTCAGAAAAGCACGATGGGATGGATGCTTTTTAACTCACTTGGCCAAATTCTGCGCTGTTTCCTTGGTGCAATTAACGTTTAATGTAACAGTCTTCAGTGGAATTACTCTAGATTTATGCCAGTGTAACTGACAATTGCATTTGCTCCACCGAGTTCAAATCTTGTTGGATTTGTATTTTTAATCAATAGATTTCTAAAGATCTCCCAGTTACGTGTTTCATATTTTCTAAATCAGAAAAGATTTTATCAAAGCTAGTATGTGTGCACCAAAAGGCCAAATTAGCATGGCCTAGATTTTTAAAGGCATTTAGAATTGGTCATGTTCAGTATCACCACACCTATGTCTCATTTTAGAAAGAAATCTAGGTACATAGAAGCGAAAATTCCATCGACAGTTGATAGAGTTTAAATGTTTAAGTGCCTAAATCTCTTTTGAAAATGAGACATAGGCTCCCAAATCAGTTAGGTGTTGTGGTGCGAGTACATCATTGCCTAAATACTTTAAAATATCTGTGACTTAAACAGTAAATCACATGCATAATAAAGCTGTATGGTGTGATAGTGGGAGATTCAACTGTGGTAGAAGGTTTGAATATTTAACTAAGTATAGATATTTGTTTATTTCCAGATGCAAAAAACTCACCATTGTCCCTAGAGAACTCTATTGTAAGCAATTGAATTATCTCAACTTTATACAGCTGAAGTGTTATTTTACTAGCTTTGTTTTTAAATCATCTGAAAAGCTTTGCATATAGGAAACAATGGGATTTTAAATCTCAGTTCAAAAATCTAATACGTCTGGAATATTTTAACCACAGTTTATGACATGCTCAGTTTTAAATATCTTCTTTCTGTTCAGAACAATATAAAGTCTCCTCCCCCCAACTGAATAAACAACGAAAGTCGAACAGCTCCTTAAATTAGTCATATGGCCTCAAATTAACATTTTATGTTGTGTAATAAAATAAAGATGTAATATGCAACCTCTGAAATTTATAAACTGGTAATCTAAATGTCACATCAGAAAGTCAGTTAATTTTCTTCCCTTTTTCTTTGGGAAAGGGAGAGTATTTACCAGTAAATGAATTTCAAGTTCAAATACCATTTGAGTTACAAATCTCTTTGTTCCACTGAGAACTAAAACATTTGAGCCAAGGGAAAATTTATGTTGGAAAGACTATACAGGTATAAATGTTGCAATCTCAAAGTTTCAACAATATTTAATGGCTAAAACAAGGATTTTTATCCTGGGTTGGGGATTGGGGGTGGAACAGACAAGTCAATTTGAATCTTCATTTGTAAGATGAAATGTAAATTTGTTAAAAGAATTTAGGTGATTAGGTAACTGAAGTGTGAAGATATAACCCATTAGGGGTGTCATGCCAAATTAGCATTACCAGGCTATTAATGACCTCCCATTTGTATAATTCCTATTTATACTTGCACCTGATATCTGCATTGGGACAAGGGGCTAGCCAGTTTATATTATCACAGAATCATTCCTGCCACTATGGATGTAGAGGCTCTGACGACACCACCACCACCCCTGCGCCTCTGCTCTCTGATTTGCTCACCTTGATAATATTGTTCTGATTTGTCAACCTTGATTACTATTTTCGGTTCTCTCTGCCTTAAATATTGAGTCTGTTCTGGTATGGCTGTGGTCTGAAGAAGTGGGTCTGTGCCGCAAAAGCTCATCACCTAATAAATTATTTTGTAAGTCTTTAAAGTGCTACTTGACTGCTTTTTTGTTTTGATAGTATATAGAGTAGCACGGCTTTCTCTCTGTTACTATTCTAAATGTAAGATACTTATATAGTAAGACACCCGAGATAGTGTTTTCATCTAGAAAAGAGACATGGAATCAAATGAACAGGAATTAATACAGAAATTTGCCAGTATAACTTTATTAGAATTGGTTTTGATTAGGACTGTGAATTGATGGCAGTTAACCCATTGGATTAATTTAAAAATTTTGATTAAAAATTGATTGTGATTAATCAAGGTTTTAATCGTACTGTTAAACATCAGAATACCAATTGAAATATAATAAATATTTTGATTGTTTTTCTAAATTTCCAAGTATATTGATTTCAGTTACAACGCAGAATACAGAGTATACACTGCTGACATTGCAAATTTTTGTAATAAAATAGTATAATGTAAAAGAATAAACAGAAGAAAAATATTTTACAATTCACATCATACAAGTATTGTAGTTCACTCTCTTTATCATGACAGAGCTACTTACAAAAGTATATTTTTTGTTACGTAACTACTCAAAACTAAAACAATGCAAAACATGGAGTCTTCATACCCACTTAGTCCTACATCTTGTTCAGCCAGTCACTCAGAAACAAACTTGCTTATGTTTATGGGGGAAAATGCTGCCCTTTTCTTATTGTATAGGTCAGTGGGAGTGATGAAATGAGGCATACTCTTCTGACCATTTGCAGATGAACATGAGTTTTTTTATGCTATGTGTCTTTGAAGTGCCAGAAATGATCCCAAGAGTGATGCCAAGTTTAGAGACATGGAGGCAGATGCCATTGTTAGTGTGGAATGACATAGAGGCTGTGTCTACACTAGACATAGAAGTTGACCGCTGATATGCAATTTTAGCTACGCTAGTTATATAGTTAAAATCAACTTCTCAGTGGTTGACTTCAGTGTCCGCTTACATGGAGAAGGGTCGACAGCAGCGTTTCTCCTGTCAACCTTCCTTAATTCTTGCTGCTCGTGAGGAGTTGTGGGGGGGTCAGCTTTGGCCCCAAGAAGCGCCATTTTGCGCATGTGCAAAACGAAACCATGATTGGGCCAATCTTCCACAGTAGTGTGGATCTAAGCAAGGGAGATATAGAACTGAATGTTGTCTGCATAATGCTAGAACTTCAGTCTATGTTGTCTCGTCACCTCCCTTTGTAGCGATGATAGCTTAATAATATGGGGGGAGAGGACTGGACCTTTAAGACTCCCCAGAGGTGTAGGACTACTTTCCCTTATGGAGTCTTTGGATTTCAGATAGTTCTTTGCAAGAACTTCTGACAATTTTTATTTTATTTTATTTTAGGTTCAGGAATCACGAAAAGATTTTTTTTTTTTACTCTGTTTATATGTAGTTGGCTTTCCTTAATGGTCTCAGTGAATTAATTTTTAGACACTGGGTCCCTCCTTTGTCTTCAGAGTTTCAGCTTCAAATATAGTCTTATGCCTGAAGCCAGAATTGCCCATATTTTGATAGTTTTCTTGAAATTTCTGAACAGCATAAAGAAAAGGCCTTCATTTACATCTACATCATGATTATTTTAACAAAAATGCACAGTATCTCCTTCTGCTTGTTTAAGTTCAGCAGTAGCAAAAATGAGAATATTCTGTATTCAGCTTTATCCACACCTTACAATTGTAGGAAAAAATTAACTGAACCATATTTAGAATCCTAAGGGCTGCATTTAGTGTTGGTTTTCTCTCCCTCGCAGACCATGCCCTTGCTATATTAGATATATGTGTTTTCATTAAATTCATCCAGCTTTTTTTTCTTCCAAATTTAATGAACTGGGATAAGAGAACTGTCCCCTCTTCCTTTTCATTGTCAGATTCAGGAAAGCACATGCTTAAGCTCCGGTCCAACAGGGATGCTTTCGTGAATCAGGACCTCAGTCACTAAAGGACTGAACATTCTCCATGTAATTCAGTAGGTTTGTTTACCTGATAACACAGTCCTGATATGTTGTGGATCATGAGTTTCATTCTTGAAATCGGGACTTCCATAACTTGTAATCCTTATTTTTCTTCAGTTGATGTAGCTGTATTGCAGAATTCAACATCATTCTTCCCATGCTCAGTTATTCTCTTCAGTGTACCTTAGGAACTGCACAGGGGAAATCTCAGTTCCTTTAAAGCACCAGAGTGTCATTCTTCAGAAACTTGGAGAAAACCGAAGTAAACAGAAAACATTAGTATTCATAGTCTCATTCTCAGAATTTCAACTCAGTACCAAGACCTGCAACATTAGCTTTAGACCAAGCAGTCCATTAGGTTGAATGGAGACTTTACAGGCAATTATTGACTTCTATAGGGTAAAAAACCCAAAATAGTAAATATAGAGTGAAAACAGAATACAAGACAACATTACCCCCTGCTTTCCATACCTTGCAAAACTTAGAGGAGCTTCTTTCCCCTTATCAGAGGACAATGATACTAACAGAATTCATGATTTTCATTCAGAATATAGAATACCTCTTATTAAACAAGCATATTTTTCTTAAAAAGGAAATATAAATACTTGTGTTACATTAGGATTAAGTTTTGAATTTTAAAAAAAATTCAAAATTGAAGAATAAGTGAATAGTTGAGTGAACATTAATGAAATAATACTGCCATTAAAAATTATTTGTCAAGAAATCTGCCCAGAAGTGATATTATTCAAATGACAACCTTTAACTTTGACCCACTACATACCAAAAAACTTAAAATGTTTTTTCTCAATGCAAGTGACTGTTAGACATATTTGATTAGTTAATTTAAAAGTAAAATTGGTATATTATATTAACACAGTAAAATCATATTCTGATGAAAATATCCTTTTAACATCAACTCATAAAAATACAACATATTGTCATTATAAAATGTACCTAAGAATTGACTATATAGTTAACTTTGAATGTTTAAAGAAACATGTGAATAAAAGTTTTCTACTCCTAACTAAATGTTGTAGTTGTTTATCTTTCTTGTATATCTGAAGGAGTACATCATGAAAATCTCTTGTACATAAACAAAACAAGCCAGCCGAAACGTAGCACTTTCAAGACTAACAAAATAGTTTATTCGGTGATGAGCTTTTGTGGGACAGACCCACTTCTTCGGATCAATTTCATTTAAAATACAAACTGACTTTTATGTAAGTACACTTATACAAGTGAAATTGATCCGAAGAAGTGGGTCTGTCCCACAAAAGCTCATCACCGAATAAATCATTTTGTTAGCCTTGAAAGTGCTACATTTCTGTTGGTTGGTTTTGTTGGAGTACAGACTAAAATGGTTACCTCTCTTACTCTTGTACATAAGTTCCTTCTGAAATCGGTAGTCCCTTCCTCAAGTTGATGACTACATTTATCTGCCGCTGCAATTCATAGATGTTGACAGCGCTGAATACTGTGCACAACACAATCAGCATCTTATAGGTTCATCCACAGGATTAATTTTACAAGGTGACTGCTTATGTGCACGTTAATAGGATGGCAAAATTGTCACAGAGCAATCATGCTAAATGTAGTAAAAGATGTAGGTTCTGTGGGATATAGTGTGTAAAGTCTTGCTATGCTCTAGTCCTAGACTAGAGTACAAATGGGGTCAGAGATAAATTTATAATAGAGTTAAGATTCTAATTGCTAGCATGTCTATAATTGTTTTGTCAGTTCGCATAAGATGTGTAATGTAATTTCATTTCTGTAGTTAATTACCTTAACTATTAATTGCCTTTTTGTGGCTTACGATTTTTAATGTGCCGTTATAGCAACCTGAATGAAAATTTGTGCATTATATGGGGAGATGGTAGTGACCTTTATATTTACCTAATGCTTTCCATTATAAAAATATTCTTGCAACCTTTTTTTCAAGAAGCTCTATGTTTGCAGTAGCACAGTTTATGTGAAGCATTTGTTTTATCATCCGTATAAATATCTTGCTTGCACTCAGTCCAGGAGTCTGCACCCTGCGGCTCCGGATCCACATGCAGCTCTTTAATGATTTCTTTGTGGCTCCCAGTGCTGTAATTGTGAAGTAAAAAATCCATGCACATCACTGATTATTTTTGATAAATGGTGAATGTCTAAAAGCCCCAAAATGAGCAACTCATAGCTAAATAGCAAATTCATATATAAATAGCAAATGATATGTGATCTCAAAATATTGACTCCCCCTAGCATCTCTCAGGGAGAGAGAAGTTTCAGGAGTGAGAGTCAGAAAGACAGCAGTACAAATACACACATAAAGTGTGAGGTAAGAGAATATGTAAAAAGTGTGTGAATGTCCCGCAGTAAACATTTATCACATTACAAATCATTCTGTATGCGCTGTTCTTAAAATAAGGGTTACAAAATATATGGTGATATGTTATTTATTAAGGACCACCTCATATTCACATGCATTGCAGTTCTTGAATTGAGGTTTTTACCAAATTGGGAAAAATGGTTCTTGTTGTTTTGACAGAATTATATTTCTAACCTCCTAGCAACTTCAAACAGACACTTTAGAATTTTTTTGTTTCGTTAGATGGTTTTGTCAAATAGCTCAGACACCTGTAGGAGTAGAAATGAGGCCAGAAGAAATAGAAGCTACTGAGCTTCCCAAAGCAATGTACAATATTTGCTTCTATCCCTGGAAGGCTCAAGATATTGTTAAACCATTTAAAAATATTTTTTAAAAGCTGTTGTGCTTTTTTTTTTTCAGTCACTTTTAGAAACTTTAAAAATCCGTTTCGTTTTTCCTTTACCACAGAGGTCTGTATTGCCTTTGGTGGTGGAAGGATGGGAAACATGATCCCAGTAAAGCAGTTTAAAATAAAACACACTCTAAAACACTTATAAATAAATTTCTGATTATACGTCATGTGATATGATTGTAGCACCTGTTAGCGATAATCTGCATAATTAACTCAAAGGATCTTCTCTCATGAGCATTGGAACCCTCATAAAGAAGAGAACCTTTTTAATACATTATCACTTGGTTATTTGTTTACACACTGTGGCTACATCTACACTAGCAAGTTTTTTCGAAAAAGCCAGGATGATTTCGAAAAAGTACTGTGGCGCATCTACACACACAATGCATTCTTTTGACATTAAATTGGAAGCACGCAGCACTTTTTCCAGTGGCCCTCTTTCTCTCCCAGATGAGCACCTTTTTTTGAAAGATTCTTTCAGAAAATAACATGTGTAGATGCTCCAGGTGCCCTTTTTGCAAAAGAGCAGTCCTCCTGGCACTGATTTTTTTGATCCCTGGCTAATTCTTTCGAAGAGTGGGGGCTGTGTGGATGCTCTCTATCAAAAGAGCGGATCGATGTTTTTCAATCCACTTTTTTGTGTGTGGACAAGCTGTTTTGAAAAGTTTTTTCAGAAGATATCTCCCAGAAGAACTAGCCTATGTGTATACATACACTGATATTTTAGACTGGCTTCTGAACCACTGAAGACAATGTAAAAAATAAATATTATAGTGCTCCAGGAAAGGTGCAGCCCATAATACTTGTTTATATTTGGTCTTCATTTTTTCAATTAAATATAGGTGAATCTGAAATAGTTAGATTGTCTAAATCCACACAGCTGAGGAAACCTGTGCACACTCTTTCCCGTTTGTTTCTCGGAATTTTGGCTGAGGGGCTTTTATCTCCTCCTAATCCCACCATTTCTGTCAGGACATAATCTCTTTCTCAAATTTACATTTTAATTACAAGGCCAGCTGAACTAGCTAAAATCAATAATGTCAGCATTCAGCCGCCTAACTTTCAGTTGAAACCCCAGCCTCTCTATTTCCTACTATTGATTTATCTCTTGAACACTGTCTGCTTTATTGCTTCAGGCAAATAGGTGCCATTTGGCCAATTTAAACAAAAAGGAGTATTTGGGCATCTTTATGATTCTTTCTAAAAGCAGATGATGGAACAAATTTGAGCTCAGGTACTGTACTTCTGCTAGATGACACAGGGAATAGCTGAATTCTGTAGAGGAATTTTACTTCTAAAATTACATTGTGTCTTGTATTTATAACAACAAAGATAGAGGTTTTATCTGTCCAGTGAATTCTGTGTGCTTTATCTTGTCACCAAAACTTACTTTTATAAACAAATGTTAAAATGTGTACATTTATAACAGTATTTGTTAATATTATAATAATGTATTAATGTAATAATGTATTTACCTTTCAATGTTTAGTCACCTGTTAATGGAGTAAAATAACAAATCTGTGAAAAATATTTTGTTCTTACAGGAATTCTGAAGGGTTGCATTGACTTTCTGATTGATTGAATGTATTTAAATGTCACATTGCCTTCTTTCCCTTGTGCATGTATGTGTGTGCACACCTGTCTAACTCAGTATGATAAGTGAGTGATTATAGTTTTCATATGCAGTGAAGGAATTCAGGATCTTAACTAAAGTTTTTTGGAATGAAGTTAGGAATTTTTGTGTTTTAAAATATCATTTCCCTCCCTTCAGTATAGAACTGCTAATCATTTTTTTAATGTTAGCCATGACTGGCATATATTGCAAATAAAGTTGATGATAACTGTGACTTTAAATGGGGCATTCAAAAAGCCCATTTCCTTCTACATTCAAGCCATCACAAATTCTTCTGAGCTAATCTTCTTCATACCAGAAGGTTTGTATATTATGACTAATTGTGTATTTTAAAGGAAGTTTTAGCTAGAGCAGTTAAGATTTGGGGAAGTAAAATACCCTTATAACTGGGAGGTATGTCTACACTACAAGCATTGCACCTTTGCACCTTTAATGCTGCAGCTACGCCACTATAGTGTACATCCTTATTATGGTGATAGAAGGTTCCCCCTCCCCCCCCATTGCTTTAGTAAATCTGTCCTCATCAGAAGCAGTAGCTAGCTTGATGGCAGTATTCTTCCATTGACCTAGCTGGATCTACAGTGGAAGTTAGGCAGCAGTGAAGGTAACTTCAGTTTCTTACAGGTACTGGTCCTACTGCAACTCCCTGTCCTCTTGGGAAGATTGGGGGTGGGGTTTGCAACAGGACAGTACCTGTAAGATATTTAGGTGTTGGGTGGACTGTGGGGCACTCCGGGAATGGCGTTGGGGTGGGGGCTGAGGACAAGGGGCTGGGGTGTGCAGAGGAACTGAGGAATGTGGGGGTGCAGGAGTCAGGGCATGGGTATGTGTTGGTGGCTCAGGTCAAGGGGTTTGGGTGAGTGTGGGGGAGCTTGGGGCTGAGAGTATGTCCACCATGCTACAAAGTTGCTGGATCCCTGGGGCAGCAGGGACCACGCTGCCTGTCTTCTGGATGGTAGGGTCCATGCTGCCTGGCTGCCCAAGCATCAGAGCTGGAGCCTGTGTGCACTGTGGTCATGCAGACACATGTGCTGGCATCATGCCAAGCCTAGCCCCCAGCCAGCCAGCCTCTTACAGGAGCATCACACCAGGACACACTGGCTTACTGTTACCTTTGGGATTAGGTCAATTTAACTGTACTGCACTGGGTCTGAAATTTTTCACAGCCCTGAGCAACATATCTAGAAATTTTAAGTGTAGACCAAACCATCTTTTATAGTTGGATTGGTTGGGGTTTGGTTTGGTTGGGGTTTGGTTTGGTTTGGTTTGGTTGGGGTTTGTTGACAGTCTTCCTTCAGTTACTACTGTTGATTATGATAAAACTTAGAGACGGAAAGCATGCATATTCCCTCTTTGTCTGTAAACCCTTACACTCCTGTATAGATTCTTTCAATGTAATATTAAGTGCTCTTCTTCTTAAAGTGCTTGCTCATGTCTGTTCCAGTGTAGGTGTGTGCTTATCTTGTGTACCGCCAGCAGAAAGTCTTTCCTTCAGTTTTTTTCGGTCGGGTCAGTTCTAGTGTCTCCTGGAGTTGTGCCCTTGTAGCACCAATACATATGTCTCTGCTGCCCCACTCCCCTTCAGTTCCTTTTGCTTGACAGTCACTCGATCTTCTGCTCAACCTTCCATTCACACAAGTACTCAGAGAACTGCCTCCTTAAGGAACATCTTAAGTCTCTGGTCTCGAAGAGTAAAAGATATATGTTAGTACAGTAAATTCATCTCCATCAGCCCTGGGACCAGAAGGTTGCCAGATACGCAAATATTCTGGGTAATGGAGAGGTATACCTAGCAATGCAGAACACTAAAGAAAAACAAGGTGGGATAGTAAGAAACCAAAATGTACGCAGAGTACCTTATTTACCAACAACAGTAGCACTGCACAGTGTAAACTTATACATACTGTATTTGCTTTATTATTTGTATTTACTTTTACTGTACTTTACTTTACTTATGGAAAATGTAACTAAAATTTACTTATGGTTAAGATGCCAGTTATTCGAGAGTTCCAGATAATAGAATGCCAGATATGATTGTTCCAAAAAAAAAGGAAAAAAGACAGTTCAGTGATGGGTCTTCACAATGTTCCTTTAGAGGCTACTCAGCAGTCTGATAAACTTGCCTTCTTAATACTTAGCCTCTATTTTCCTCTGCTCAAGTTCACCACATTAGTCTTATCACTACCCTTGTCTAGTTTGTTTTCAGTAATTTTTGCAGTGCTCATGTCAAAGCACTGAATTTTTATGAATTTTTACATAGGATTTTTTAGGCAGTGGGTCAAAGAGTCATTATTCAATGCTCAGATTAAGAAGTGGAAGGGAAAATAATAGGAGAGCATGTGCTGCCATTTTACAAATGAAAATGGGATGGATAACAGGTGGGAAAGACATCAAGCAAGATGAAGTCTGCAACGGCTTGCTCAAAAATTCGTTCCTATGGAATGAAAGGTTTTGTTGTTTTGTTCTTAGCTGTTTCTACTTGGGTTTATATCTCTTTTAAAGCTTCTTAGTTTATTTGTCTTAAAAGTGAAAATGTAAGCTATTGATTAGTGCATGGGAACAGATCTCCCTCTAGTGGCTGACCCTCAGAGAATCAGCACTCATGACGGCTGCCTGTTAATGAAGTTGCTGTTTTAGTTCGGCAGGTAGAGAGTTATGTTTTCTTTCTGTCTAATCAAAACTAATTTTCACTTGTCTTACCTGTCGTCTCTCTTTCTGTGTAAAACAATTAAATTGTTCCCATCACTGCAGCAGCTGAGTTTTTAATGTTGAAGATCTTGGTCGGTTTATTCTTCAATAGTGTCAGATTGTCATAAGGATACGACTTTGATGGGCATGCTGTGTGCCTCTGTGGGCACTTAAGTAGACACTTTGTCTTTGAAAGTAAAGAATATTCTTTTTTTCTGACCCTTACCTGTGGAAGAAAAGATTCCAGTAGATTTTATCTCTTTTGAGAATAAACTAAAGGATCAAAACTCTTTAAATTGTCAGTGGAGTTGCTTCTCCTTTTGCAAAATGCTTAGGAAAAGAGATCACACGTTCAGTCCTTGTAAAGCCTGTTCTGTGTGTCTGAAGGTCAATTGGCAATTGGGAATCACCTGGTCAGAGGAAAACCTCGAGCCACACACCTCTTTCTTACTGGCCAGGATCCCTAATGGTGGTGGTGGTAGAGTGAAGGTTGGTGTTGGGCCTGCTGTGTCAGTTCTACTCCACTAATGGATATCTCTGCATTGGAGTTATCTGCCTGTGCCCAGTTTAGGTCTGCTTTGCCCATGGAACATTCTACCAAAGCAGCTGCAGCGCAGAGGAGCTCATATTATTCAGTCTTGTTTTCTTTCTTCTGCAGCTCTGCAACTTCATTTTTGTGCATGTCTGTATTAGATAGGGAACTTATCTTCAGCATCACTAGTGGTTACTTTCACTTACTACTCTGCCTTCGATTGGCGGTGAATATGGTACGGAATCTGAAGGGGCTGACTTGAGAATAATACCAGCAACTCTCATGCCAAAAAATAAAGCAATTTGGGTATCTTCTTTTCAGTCTTTTTTTCTTTCTTGGTCGGATAATACAGTGTCATAATGAGGCTCTACTCTTGATATGATAATACCTGCTTGTACAAAGATCATAATATTCTTACAGTAAAAATAGTGCTGTGTCTACTGGTTTTTGTCAGTAAAATGCTGTTGATACCATTGCAACAAAAAATAGTGACAGAGCCACAATGTACCTTTGCTAACATTACTAAAGACCCTGGTGTAGTACTAAGACTTCTTTTTAAAGGCTTTACTTTCCTGCCCTAAACATGCTATTCTTTTTGCAGGATTAGAGCCCCCATCACCTCCGAAAGCATTAGCAAAAGGAACAGTAATGAGGCCAGCTTTGCTGTGCTCCCGGTCAGAAAGGATTGAAGACGAACTTGATCCAACCTGTGCTGCTGCAACTTGGAAACTTGTCCGAGATAAATTGCCCAAGTTACCACCCATAAACACCAGGTCATGATCATTTTACTGATTTTAGAATCATCACTGTGATGTTCCTCAGCTCTGTTACATGCAAAAGAACTCTGAAAAAGTACACCCAGAAATGGGGTAAGCTAGAAGAGGTACCAGAGGTTCTCAAACTGGGAGTTGTGACCCCTCAGGGGTCACAAGGTTATTACTTGGGAAGTCACAAGCTGTCAGCCTCCACGCCAAATTCTTCTTTGCCTCTAGCATTTATAACTGTTAAATATTAAAAAAAAAGCATGTTTAATTTATAAGAGGAGGCTCATACTCACAGGCTTGCTGTGTGAAAGCTGTCGTGAACACAAACGTTTCAGAATCATTAGATTAGGCTACAAAATATAATTTATCTGTATTTAGAATAATTCTTTTATACCCAGTCGTACAGGTTCATGCACTCACTGGTGTGGTGGTTCCCGCTGATTTATCTAGGAATTAGCTCTTCCAACCCTGGAGTGGTCCCTGTTGAACAGTATCTTCCCTCAGTTATTTGTCTTCTGCACTACTTCACGTCCCATGTCCCTTCCATCCCACAACATCTCTTCTCTTGCAATGCTGCCCTGCAGTAGTGCTCCCTCACTCCTGGATCTTCCCCTCCCAGGGATCCCCTGCACCCACAGTGTCCAATGCGTTCACCACTTGCCATTTGGCAAATGGGACACTGTGGTGTGGTGATTCTGACTCTGGAGCCCACATGCAGCTCTTGGAGCCTTCAAATGTGGCTCCTCCTAGAGCTGCCTGTGAGGAGTGCCATCTGCACACTCTGCGCACGCACCCTACCACTTGGTGGGAGAAGTGTGTGGTGGCAGTGGCGGCAGTTCTGGCACACCTGGTGCCTCCAGTGGCAGTGGCTTTGTGGGGCCTGGTGGCAGCAGTGGGTGGATCTAGTAGCTCTGGTGAGTTTCTAGCATTGATTTAGAATGGGGGCCTGGGGGCGCCTGGCTCTGGGAGAGTGAGAGGGCGTTTATTTGGGGTGGGGAGGCTGTGGCAAAAATGGAAGGATGACAACCACAGGTGTGGTTATCTTTGAATTCTTATTGGACACCACTGTCCTATACACACCTTGCCTCAGTGACCTACTGACAGTCACTATCTAGCCCCTGCTTCAGGGACAAACTGCAGTCTGATATGACCACTCATCATTGTCAAGGGAGTGTGGATCTGTTGCCTATATCAGTCCTGCAGCCTGGAAATTGGGTCAGACAGAGCTCCCCAGCTCCGTCTGTCCTTCCCTAGCACCGCTTTCTCTCAGGTATCCTTCCTGGTTTACCAGGCAGCTAGGTCTGTATTGCTCCACAAAGTGTGTGTCTCAGCTTAGCAGCCCCTGATTGTACTGTCCCAGCTTGGCCCTAGTTGGATGCTACCTGCCTCAGCTGATTTCCCATGAGCCCAGTCCTCTTCCATGGCTGGGTTATCCCTTATCTCACCAGACTGGGGTGACTGCCCTGCTACAGCAGTCTTAACATGTGCACAGATAGAAATCTGGATTTTGCTAATTTTTACAGATTCTTTAGAAGATCTTTTACCAACAACTTTTTGTAGGGGTGCAATGAAAAATGGTTCTGCTTGCTGGGCAAATGTTTTGGTTTGCCGCTGAATAGGCAACAGTCCTAATGCTAGGTAAACAAATAAACAGTTGCAAAAGCAATAGATTTCCTGCCGACTTACTATGTCATAAATGCCAGCGTTTGAGGCCTTTCACACTGATTTCAAAAAATAGTCCATCTTATTCAGAACTTGCTGAAATTTCAGTCCTGACTATGAATTACAGTAGAATTTCAGAGTTACAAATACATTGGGACTGGAGGTTGTTCATACCCCTGTACAAAACATTATAGTTGTTCTTTCAAAAGTTGGCAACTGAACATTGACTTACTACAGCTTTTAAACTTTACTGTGCAGAAGATAAATTAAATCTTAATTTAAATGAAATAAACACAAAAACAGTTACCTTACGTTGTCAAAACTTTATTTTAAGTTTTTCTGTTATTTTTAATAGTTTGTTTAACATGGTACTGTACTAGATTTCCTTTGTTTGCTAATTGTTTGTACTGCTGACTGACTGCGTACTTCCAGTTCCAAACTAGGTGTGAGGTTGAACAGTTGGTACCTCTGCTGTTCATAACTCGGGAGTTGTTTCACTTTGTTAGTAGATTGATATACCATGCTTGCAAATCTGTGAGGGCTGACCCTACTATTAGCTATGGCTGGAGTAACCTAGTAATTGACTGCTATCACCCAGAAAGACACTTGTACAATGTAAAAAGCGAGCAGAAGCTCATTTCTCCAGGGTATAATCCCTATGTCAATAATAAACTTTAAAGTTCATATTTCTAAGTTGGAATAAAGACTGGTGTGGTGTAATGATGTAAGTTACTAAGACCATCAGAACTTTGGCTACTGAAGTGCTTAGGCTCCTGTAACTTTATTGTTTGGGCTTAGTAACATTGCATAGCTAGTATTGTGGCATTTTCTAATCAAATATTGGATGGTTGTCTCTTTACTTGCTAATGATACCTGATGCAAACCTCTTTATACCAATATGTTGAGAATACACTAACTGAAAAATTAGGGTACTGCTGATAACCTCAGTTGCCTCTTTATACGCTTTTGTCCTTCGGTAACACAGTACTTTTGCTAAGGGAAAGGCTGAATGGGTGGCATTGCTGAAAACCCGGTGACATCTGGGAGATGAAATGCTGTGAACATACAACAAAGATGTTGCAATCTTTGTAATGACATTACAGACATGGACATAAACCTACAGAAGCAAGACAGTCCTGAATTAGGTTTGCAACACCATTCTCACTGTGGCTGCTGTTGTACTACATCGTTTATGATCCATTCTTACATCACATATAGAGCTTTAAAGTCCCACAAGGCTGGAAAAAATATTTTTAAACTGCATAACCTGAGTGTTCAGATAAGCTTAACTCTGTATTGTGCTTTGCTTGATATGAGAGCATCACAATCTATATTCTAAGGAACAAACCAAGTAGTGTAGATAGTAGAAGTTCTAGTGGATTTTAGATAGCATAAGCGTTGGTGCAAAAGGTTAGTAAAAGCAGGGCAATAGTTGTGATCATTATTGTTCTCTATTGACTTTTTATTATCTTTTTCCAGTGTGTCTGCAAATCCTGAGCCAGCAGCTTCAGGAAAGCCTGACAGCGAGGCAGAAAAACTAGAAGAAGAGAGATCTAAAGCTCCTATAATTCCGTTTGGATTAGATCTTTACTACTGGGGACAGAACCAGCCAACTGCTGGCACGATTCTCAAGTAAATATACTCTTGATTTTTAATTTGAAGAAGCAAAAAAAAAGATTAGTTGAGACTGACAGGTTGTACAGGGGCTGAATGCTAGTGCTTTTTATAACAATTATTTTTCTCCTTTCCTTTAGAATAACTGATCCATAAAATTTCTTGGAAACACTAACTTAAAATGTTATATGTTTTGAGAGGATAGGATTTGAATTAGGCATTTTAGTATTTTATAGCATGTCTGCATTATGGAGCATCTCATCTGCTTCAGATAGGAGCCCCCATGTGCTAGGTGCTGTACAAACACAGTAGGATACAGACCCTGCCCTGAAGGATATGCAGTGTAAATAAATAAGACCAATGGTAGAAGAAAAGAAGGATTATTTTTTCCATTTTTATAGTTGGAGAACTGATGCAAGATATTTTCCAAAGGTCGCTCAGGAAATCTTTGGCAAAGTTGAAAAGTGCCTGCAGCTCCCCTTAGGTCCACCCGAACGTCATAATAATATAACCATTGTTCTTCCAGGTTTGTTTGGGAAGGTGCTGTACTTTCTTGTAGTCAAACTGTTGTCGTCTTTGCGGCAGAGCCGGCAACACTAAGACAGTTTATACTTGCACCTCAGAGATTTGTGTCTTTAGGGGCTTGTTTACACTAAGCAGAATATCAACATTGCTGCGGTCCATCTTCAGGTGTTCTGTTCAGCGCACCTGGAAGGAGCATGTTAAATTGAACCCTGAAGGTGCTGTCATCAACCACAGTACTTTGTGAGGTGTAAGGGAAGTTCATGGGAGAGTTTCTCATGGTGACCTCTCTCTTTGGGGCCGTGGCAGAAATTCAGTGTAAGGTATGTTGACTCCAGCTAGTCAATTCGTATAGCTGGAGTTGCATATCTTAGATCAAATTATTTTTGTGATGTAGACCTGGACAGCTTTAAAGCCCATTATTAATAACCTGGCATTCAAAGTCTTTCTTGTATTTTTGCTCATATAGCTCACAGGTATGCATCTGCTGTGTCCAAAGAGGCAGGAGATTTCCATTTCCCTGATTAAAGAACGTATCAATATCTCCTTCAGAAATTGTTGCTGAAACACCACAACACTGTAGAGCCCAGGAACGACTGAGAGTATGCATGTGTTGCTAATCAAAACAATTTGCTCTTGTGGCCTCACTGATGTTACTTTAAGTTTTTTTTCTTACCAAAGCAAAACAGCTCAATCACAATTAGCTGTGTGTGAATATCTATAGTAATGCTGTATTAACAAACCATAAATGCTGCTTCAGCGTGAAGCCTGGGGGAATATCTTCATCAGCTTTTCCAGATTTCTACACAAATGTGGAACATCAGTTTTCCTGGCACAGTGTCTTTTTTCTGCCTTGCATTACAGATGATGGTGCTGAAATATTTTCTCTCTCATACTCCACTTTCCAGAAGAAGAACAGCAAACTGCATGTTCTACTATTCTCCCTTAACTTGTTGGTTTCCGATGCCTTTTTGGATGGAAATACAATAAGAAATCACTTACCATTTTAATTTTTTTTTTATTCACCCAGCGTAGTGTTGCTCACAGTGGTAACATATGGAAAACAGCAACAGGAGTGGCAGTGTTTTTGTGCCCCACAGGTTTTGTGTTGTTGAGAAGCAATGAGTTGTTATAGACCAGCGGTTCCCAACCTTTTCCAGAGGGGGACCCATTTTGACAATTCAGGAAGATTTGATGACCCAAGACAGTTCAAAAACTGGGGGCAGGGGGAGGCAGTGCTGTTACTAGCTAATTTTGCACCTGAGGCAAGAATATAAAATTGTGCCCCCTCATGTTTATATTCATGTTAGGTACTTCAGAGAAAAGGGGAAATATATTAATAAAATAACACTACATTTACTATAGTTAATCAGAGTTGTGGTGGTGGTGGAAAGACTTTCATCCCCAAACTGCTCCCCCGATTTTAAACCCCACAATCAAGGGATAGGGGGGAGACATTCAGGGGCTAGGAGTCACTCAGGAGCTGGAGGGGGCTCGGGGAGTCACTCAGGGGCTAGAAGTTGTTCCAGGGCTGAAGGTGGCTCAGGGGGGTTGCGCTCAGAAGGGGCTAAGAAGGTCACAATCAGGCTAGGAGTCACTTGGGCTAAGGCAGTCACACTCGGGCTGGATGGGGCTAAGGAAGTCACACTCGGACTAGGAGTTTTTCAGGGGCTGAAGAGAGCTAGGGGAGTCGCACTCGGGGCTGGAGGGGGCTAGGAGAATCACACTCGGATTGAAGGGGGCTAAGGGTGTCTCACTCGGGCTGGAGGGGACTAGAGGAGTCACACTGAGGCTGGAGGGATATAGAGGGTCTAGGGAAGTCACACTCAGAGGCTGGGAGTCACTCAGGTTGAAGTGGGGGTAAGGGTGTCTCACTGAGGCATTAAGGGAGTCACGTGGGCTACTGGGGGCTAGGGGAGTCACACTCAAGGGCTGGAAGGAGCTAGAGGAGCACACTTGGTCTAGCAGTCATTCACAGGCTCAACGGAGCTAGGGGAGGCACAGGGACCCCCATGGCTGGAAGCCAGCTGGGGCAGAGCCCCACCCCCCTGGTGTGGCTGGAAGCTGGCTGGGGCAGAGCCCTGCCAGCAGGGCGAGCTGCAGGACCCCTGCTGGGATCTGGGAAGACAGGGAGCTGATCAGCTCTGCCCTCTCTCCCAATCTCAGACGCAGGCCCCCACCTTACCTGAGCTGGGTGCTGCTTCTCAGGTAAGCAGTTCTCTGTCCTGCAGCTGAAATGGTTCTCAATTTAATTGATTGGCTTAACTGCCTGCCTGCTTAATAACCACCTGTGGAGCTGCCTAGCCCAGCTGCGACCCTTTCGAAAGGTAAGCATGACCCATGTTTGGGTCCCAACCCAGAGGTTGGGAAACCCTCCTATAGAGGGTGAAATTTGAAGAAAATGTGGTGCTTTAACACACTGTCTTCCAAGTCTGTCTTGTCCTATGAGGTCATTTTTTTTAAAGTAAAGATTTTTGGTAAAGCCATAGGAGATATTTTTCTGATAGTGCCCCATTAGCTGAAAGGCTGTATTTTACATTGCAAATGAGTTTTATTTAAGTCATAAGCGTAATCAAAAGCATATTTCACTGCCTGTTTTCCTAGAGCCCTGTACTTATTTTTATGCCTCACAGCAAAAGAGAGGGCACACTTCTAAACCTTCTAGCCTATAACTACAGATATTCCAGTTTAATCAACTACACACATGGTACTATTGACAAATGGGTAGAATACTGTATGCTTACTGAAAAATTAGGATAGACATTGC
The DNA here is from genome assembly GCF_033958435.1 of Carettochelys insculpta. Classification (NCBI taxonomy): domain Eukaryota; kingdom Metazoa; phylum Chordata; order Testudines; family Carettochelyidae; genus Carettochelys; species Carettochelys insculpta. The sequence continues at coordinate 16,191,379 of NC_134140.1, forward strand.
CAGATCTTTTGACTTTGTTTGTTTTAGAAATAAAAACCTCACAATGGCTGTGTCTACACTAGCACCCCCCTTTTGAAAGGGGGATACTAATAAGACACTTTGGAATATGCTAATAAGGCTCTGCAATGAATATGCAGTGCCTCATTAGCATAATGTCAGCCACGACACTTCGAAAGGAGATTTTGAACTGTGTGGGGTCCGTTTGAAAAGGACCCTATGTAGACAAGCTGTGCATGATCGAAAGCGGCACTTTCGAAGTGTCGTGGTCGCCATTATGCACATGAGGTGCTGCATATTCATTACAGAGCCTCAGTAGCATATCCTGAAGTGTCTCATTAGCATCCCCCTTTTGAAATGGGGGTGCTAGTGTAGACATAGCGAAGATCTGCTGAAAAATAAAGGAGGGGGTATAAGCAGCATTTATCTAGACTTGTCATTTTTTACATCAGATGCAGAAAATCTTCAGCCTTCAGGTGTTTCACCCTAAAACTTCTTAATAACATCACTTTGAGAGTTTTTACAGGGATATATTAGTGAGTCTCTTTTCTAAGACCTTTGATACTGTCTTGTACAACCTTCTCATAAACAGACTAGCTAAATACAGCTTAGGTGGAGCTTCTATAAGGTGAGTACATAACTGGTTGGAAAACCATTCCCAGTGAAAAGTGAGTACATAAAAGGGAGTACTGTGGGAAGAGATCCGGGGATCGTAGTATATCACAAACAAAATATGAGTTGTCAATGTAACATTGTTGCAATTAAAAAACAAAAACAAAACAAAACAAACATTCTGAGATGTATCATCAGGAGTGTTGTGTCCTCTCTAACTCTCAACTGGAGTATTGTGTCCAATTGGAGGACTATGTTCCATGAAGGATGTGGAAAAATTCCAGGGAAGAGCAAAAAAATTGGTTCAAGGTCTAGAAAACAAGACCTACAAATGAAGATCGATTTTTTTTTTTTTTTTTTTTTTTTTTTTTAAACTATGGAGAAGTGAAGACTGGGATGCAGGGGTATGAAAACAGTTTTCAAATAGTTAAGATTGTTACAAGAAGGAGGAAGAAAAAACGTCTGTAGCCTCGTAAGAAAGGACAAGAGGCAATGGAATTAAATTACAAAAAGGGTGGTTTAGTTTGGACATTAGGAAAAACTACCCATCAGGATAGTTAAGCACTGGAGGAAATTGCCTCAGAATGCTGTGGAATTTTTGTCACTGGAGGTTTTTTTTAAGAGCAGCTTCACCAAATACCTGTCAGGAATGGTCTAGATCAATGGTTCTCAGCTCATGGGCCTCCTGTGGCCCAATTAGCATGTAACTGAGGCCCATGTGGCATCCTCAGGATCATACAAATAGTATATATATTATGTGGACATGGCCCATGTAGCACATAGAGAGCTCATCTGTGGTCCACACTGGTAGGTATGTTGAAAACCACTGGCCTAAATAATACTAGGGACTGCATTAGGAGTCCTCTTTAGGTTTCTTTCTGTTCTGTGATTCTGAGAGATTGTGATTATCAGGAGGCTAATTTTCAAAGGGTGTTTAATTTAGTCAACCACCACCGTTAGTCTTTTCTGAAGATCACTTCTGTACAAAGCAGGGGGACTAAACTTTATTTTTAAAACGTACCCAGAACATTTAGCTCAGTTACAATAGCCCATTAAGTTGTAAAATGAACCCTTAAATTCAATATATTCTTTCCTATCTGTGTATGTGGAGCTCCTATTAGTACCTCATTTTGCCTGGAGTGAGGACACACAGTCTTTTAGTTCATTGGCTCTTAAATTGTGAACCACAGAGTTCTTTTGGGTGGTCCATTCAACTGCTTTCATTCCAGTGGTGATTCCCATTGCGTAGAAGAGTTCACTACTCACACGCATCCATTTTACACCAGAGTTCCTTTAGATTCCTGTGCTTGTTTGGGTTGTTGTACAGAAAATGGAGGCTGCAGTCCAACAAAAACACTTAAGCTTATCTTAAATCTCATGCATGTGGTGAATCCCAGGGAAGTCAGTTGGAATATTCACATGCTTAAATGCTTTATTAGGTTGAGGCTTAGTTCTTCCAGTAAAACAAACCAGCAGTCATGTGGCACTTTGAAGACTAACAAAATAATTTAGTAGCTTTCGTAGGACAGACCCCATGAAACTTCTGAAGAAGGTGGGTCTCTCCCATTAAAGCTCATCACCTACTAAATTATTTTCTTAGTCTTTAAAGTGCTACATGACTGCTGTTTTGTTTTGTTAGAATACAGACTAATAGGGCTACCTCTCTGTTGTTATTCTTCCAATAATTAGTTGTTTGTCATATAAATCTAACTGCGATCAAGCTTACTGGCAAGGTTAAAATTGGAAGGGTAGCAAAAACACAGGGAGGTAAAACCAAGACTGCGAAGTAACCTTGAGATGTGGGGGCAGAAATGTCTGCAGGCAGTAAGGAGAGAATTGCTATTAATATTTTTAAATTTGCGATCCCTTAAAGAAAAAAAAAAAGGAAGTAAACAGCTCAAATACAGAATAGGCTAGGAGCAGACATAGCCAAATGGCTGCCCCCTTTTCACTGAAGTGAGTTTATTTTCAGTGTGTTTCTTTAACAATTTCCTAATATTAGCTATTCATCTAACCAAGCATTTGCAGAGATGGTGGACAATTGGAATTGGGCATCCAGGCAGTCCATTAAACAACTTCTATCCTACAAAATTCTACAGAATTTAAAAAAAAAAAAAAACTAGAAATCCATCACCTTCGTGTACTGTGTAGGGAATATGCATCTCAAGAAAATAATTCTAGTGTTCAGCCTTGCTTTGTTCTTTTCTCACTTGCCTGCAGATATAGTTGTGAAAGAGTTGGTGCAGGGAATGGTTTATAAGTGCACAGTAAATGGAAGTGCTTGTGACTTCATGCAGATGTTAGCTAATTATTTAAGCTCAACTCCTGAAAATTTACCAGTTGGTTTAAGGAAAGCTTCTAAAGAGAGAGACAAAGTTTTATTAGACTGAAAAAATACTGGACACATTTTTGGAGGAGTCATGTTTAAGTATCAAATGAGTCTGTCTCTTGCGTAAGGAAAGATGGCCTATATGCGTATCATTAGTACCTCTTCACTCAACATGAATACAAGTATTTGATAATTTTTGAAAAAAGTCAGACCACCAGGGGGCAATAGAATTTTTCTGCAAGATTATGTAAGGCTACCTTATGTGTAGCAATTTAAACTATAAGCATGCTTCTTTTTTTTAGGGATCCTATCACTTTATTATGCTTTTATACAATTGCTGCTACAGATATTGAAGTCAGTCCTATTTTAGAGAATTAAATTAAAACCAAGCACAACAGAATGAATCACTTACCGTATTTTGTTATCCATCTTTTTACAATCCCATCACATCATTTTAAAGCTACAAATACTTTATTTTTCAAATGTGTCACTAAAACATTTATGTATATATTGTAAAAGTTCTTTTCTTGTAGTGGTATTTTAACAGAATGTAAAGACATTTTTTGTCATTGTAAATTAAGAGGTCCAGTATTCTTACAACTGTGAAGGTTGAAGCTAGTTCTGCATTATAAAACTGCTTTGGATTCATCCACCTAATTTTGTGACAATTAAACTAATTCCATTGTTATATGCTGGTATAGAGTGTTTCTGAAATATTTAAATCAACTCTTATGACAAGCTAGGAAATTTTTAAAATTGGGTTTTACCTTAACTCTAGAATAGTTTTTAGCCTAGAAACACTGAACCGAATTCTAATCTCACATATGCTAGTGTAAAAAAGTAGTAACTCCACTGTAACAAACAAAGTTGAAATCTGGTGTGTCCTCCAAGTTTATTTTAATGTTCATTAGTAAGGACTCATTTGGGGCAAGATTCAAAAAATACTTTTAAGCTTATTGACTTCAGTGGGACTTAAGGACATATATAAATGTCTTTCTAAATGGAGACCTTCGTTGCTAATAAAAGTGCCTTCCTTATGTATTCGTCTTCAGAGTCTATAAAGTTCAAAGGGCTTCATTTCTATGGACGTGACAGGCAGGGAAAAGTGACTGGGAAGAATAGGATGGAGGGAGACAGAGCCACCCTGAGACCAGTTATGGGAGTGATTGGGAAGGAGAGAGCTATGTGGAGGTGACTAGAAGTGCATAAAGTGGATGTAAAATGTCCTTGGCTGCCCAATGTGTACATAAAATCCTTACCAAGACCACCTTCATCCAGTTATTTTCATCTCTTCTGCAAGGTGTGATGGATGTGGGAGTTGGGAACAGAGTGAAGAGTCTTTGGGATAAATTAACAACATATTTTTGTCTTTTGAAGATATTGTCTTACCTTTCTTTTTCCAGACTTGTTAGTATTTTGTGTTTTTTGAGAAGGCTACACCATCCAACAGGTAGGTCCCCCACTCCTCTTTAGGTAATAGACATTTGCTGCCTTTGCTTCAGGCTAATAAAGAGGTTTTGTGGAGGGGGTGCTTTTGAATTTTTTTGGTTTTGACTTGGACATTATTATATTTTTCATAACATCTCTTCAGTTTGAAAATAATTTTTAGTGTATTACTTTTAATTTCCTGAAGATACATCCTCTGAAAACTTGCGAACCGATAGTAGTGGCAGAAGGAAGAGTTAGCTGTAAAAATTAGAAGAAAAGTGCTAAAAGGTGCAGAAGATTTCTAGACCTTAATCATTTTTGCTTCTCTTCTTTGAAGTTTTTCCAGTTTGTCCCCATCTTTCCTGAAATGTGGTACCCAGAACTGGACATAATGATCCAGTTGGGTCTAATCAGCATGGAGTAGAGCAGAATTACTTCTTGTGTCCTGCTTATAACACTACTGCTAGTACATCCCAGGTACATTGTTGACTCATATGTTTCATGTGGTTCACTATGACCCCTAGATCACTTTCTTCAGTATTCCTTCCTACGTGGACTATTTTGCAAACGTCCTTACTGAATTTCATCATACTATTTTTACCAGAAGCTAATTTTTTTCCTGAGAGAAATTGTTGTGAAAGATTAATATGCATGTTTAAGTGCTCCTTTATCTACTGAGCCAACTTCTAACCCAGCTGACTCCAGAGAGGCTGTCTAGATTAACAGAAAGTACAGAACTTGGTTTATTGGCAAAAAGGTATGTGTTCTTTGTTTTTCTAGATTTTCTTCTCAGCATCGATTTTGGGCACCCAGTGAAATGGAGGAAGAGGTGGAAAACAAAGAAGTAGCCGATATGTTAAAAAGCAGATGCATAACTTTTTCCAGCAAGTTTGAACCAGTGAAACATAAATGTCGAGCACCGATGCCTGATGGGAAACTATGTGAAAGACAGGATAGATTTAAGGTGTGCAACTAATACCATCACTTCCTGAATATGCCATACATAAAAAGGTCTCACCAAAACATTTGTTGAAGAGCTTACATTTCATTGCAAATAAATCTAAAGCAAGAAAGAATTCATGTTAAATGACATCTCCACTTGGTTAGTTCAGCCAGGCATATCTTGATCTTGCACGTGGGAAGTATGTCTTTCGAGGAGAAGATGGTAAAGGGTGTTTTGAAATGAGCTTTTAAGTATATTTGGCTTTGCTGCATCTGCTTTTGTCCTCCATGTTACTACAATATGACTTCATTGATGATGAATTTCTTGGTCCAGTGTCATAAATCACAAACAAGTATCTAACACCTGGAGGAAGTATTCTTTATTTATGAGCTGCCTAGTTTAAAAATCAAATATTTAATACAAGATTTCCTTATCTTGGTTACAAATAATACCTTACATTATTTTTAAAAATGAATTATTGGACAAATATGAACAATATTTCCTTAACATTAAAGATTTTGTTTGACTATGACAGCTCTCATATGAATGGATTGAAATACTTAAAATGGTGTTCCTTCATGTTAAAGAGTTTAGCTTTAGAAATACCAATGCATAATTAAAACCCTGGCTTCAGCGGTGACTTTCCCTCTTTTGAATGATGTGTTATTAAATGCCATTACACGGGAAGTTTACTTCATTAAGGGCTCAATCCTATGAGGCTCTGAGTGCATTTAACTCCCACTGATATCTGTTTATGGCTTCCCTGGCAATTGAGGGCTCTTAGAATTTCATAAGAGTTGCTCATAATCCAGTCCAATGTATCAATACCAAATGTATAATTTAATTCCAGTAACTGACTACCAGCAACATGGGATTACATGGAAAAGATTTTCTGTAACTCAAAGGTCTGATTTTTTTTTTTTCCCGCCCTGAAGTGCCCTTTCCATGGGAAGATAATTCCTCGGGATGATTCTGGGAATCCTATTAATCCAGAGGACAGAGTCAGAGAAGAAAAGAAGAGGTTTGAGAAGCAGGCAGCACAACCAGGTTTGTGTGTGAGATTATTTGGAAAGGTGTATAAAGTGAGGGAGCTAAGAGGTTAACTCTGAAACATGAGCATAGCTATTGAGTGCACTTTTATAATAGATCTTTTCACTGAAGTATTATTGCTTTGTACTCATAACTTGATTCTGTAATAGACAAGTATTTGGAAGAAAACTATGCAACATTAAGCTAGATCAACAGGCATTCCTATGATATGATCAGTGTGACCATAATTCACTGAACAACAAAATCATTATCAGGCCGTCCTGTTAGCTGATTATCATTGAGCTGCTGCTAGAACGCAAGGATAAAGGTGAGATTGTGGCTATCACAGGTCTTTGGGTAATAGAAATGTTGGCCCAAGATTGTCAAAAGCACTTTTAACTTTTGGCAGCCAAATTTGAAAGAGAAAATGCTGAGCACCCACCACCTAAAAATCAGATTCTTGGAAGTTATCACAAATAGGGTTCCTAAAAACAACTGATCATTTCTTTTATGAGTAGTGTCCTTGTGGATGCTCCACGGTCGGTGCGTTCAGATTCCTGTGCTGTTGATCAGAGAACTTTGGTAGCAGTGCCTGTTTGGTCCACAGTTGAGCAGTCTCCTCTGTGGACTCCGACACAAGGCTAGCTAGTACTGTATGGACAAACCCTCTTCAGTTGCTTCTCAGCTGCCTCTGGCTAGAGGCCAAGCTTTCAGCAGTCCATATATCAAGTTTTTTAACTCTCTCAGTACTTATTAATCATTGCTTTTAGTGTGTTTTCTGACTATTACTTAGTTTCCTTTGACTTTCTTTCTGTTGGTTCCTTTAAAAATGTAAACAAAAAAAATTAAATTTTTATTCACCTCTTCCTCTTGTCGGGGGACCATGCCAGCAGAGGGTATGTCCATTTTACCAGGCTTTAAGAGCTATCCCAACAGCAAAGAAGCCATCCTGGTGATGGACTGACGGACATTCTGACTGTGTCCATTGCCTCAAGAAAACCATGTTCCGCAGAAATGTGGCTTTTGTGACTGTTGAAACAGTGGTTTCAAAAGAATAGTGCTGAGGCTTGACACCTTCTAATGGAAGCAACTCTCCAAAAGCCTTCAGCCCCGCACCAAGATTCACCACAGCCCTTTATATCCAGGGGAAGTGAATCTAAAAAGGCAACAAAAAGCCATTCCCACAAGGCTTCTAAAAAGAGAGTCCCAAGAGGGAGCCCTTAACCTGCCAAAAAAGATCACTGAATTATTCAGTATTGCTGAAGCTGCCCAAAGGCAGTATCCAGAACTCTCATGGTACTGTCCCAATGGAACATGTTGGAATGCTGGAGGACACTGTGGCATAGGGAATGAAACATTGGTGCTGACTGGGTGACACCAAGACCGGGCTTTGGGGAAGATTCTGTTGGTGTAGACCATTGTGTCAGTCTTGTCAGTATATGCCTGATGCTGTTGGATTGTTTAACCTAAACTACCTCACCAACTCCATGAGCACAGTCATCCTAGCTTTGATAAGCACCCCATGGTTTCTAGCACCTATGGCATCAAAATATTGCAGGTATTTTAGAGACCTTACAAAGTGTGTCACGCATACCTGAGTCTCTGCTACTCAGTACTGGGGCCCTGGTACCAAGTTCACCTCAAGCTCCAAATTCTCCTTTGGCATCATGCCTTGCAAACCCAGTGTCTCCAGAGGGGCTTCAGATAATGAGCAGAAAGAGGCAGTTATCCATCACTCCTTTTAGTGCCTTATGCCCATCACTATTCTGGACCTCCCTCACCACACTGTCCATGTGACCTTCAGCCTCCCTGGTATTTGCACCAAGTTTGGTAACAACCACTAGACAGTCTGTACCATGTCATTGTCCTTACTAGGATCCATGGCAGGCATACAGACATCATGCCTCCTGAAGTTCTAGTGTGGCCTATGAGGCACCCTCTCTCTGCCTCTGCATCCAAAGCTTCCTGATGAAATGAGGGAGGAACAGGAAAGTGACACTGAGGAGGAGGTGTGATGACCCCTACACCATCATTTGCAGATGACTAAACTTTTTGGAGACCTGGCTCAGATGGTGGCAGACGCACTGCGGTTACCACTACAGGAAGTAACAGAATCTCTCTGTAAATTGCTGGACATTCTGTACTCCTCTTCCTTATTCAGAGTAGCGCTCCCCATCCAAATCTATATGGCAGATACCTGCATATACCCAGCCAGCATGTAAAAGGGTTAATAAGAAACACTGTCTACCTGTGAAGGACAGAGTTTCTTTTTTCCCATCCACCCCCTAATTTGATCATTGTGACTGTGGTAAGCGCCAGAGGCAGACAACATCAGAAGAAATTCGTTCCCTATAATGGGGATTGGAAACACATTGTGCTTGCCTACACTACCTCCCTACTTCAAAGGGAAGATGGTAAAGTAGGGTATTGGGGGTTTATTAATGAAGTACCGCTCTGCATATGCAGCACTTCATTAAGCAGATTCCCCCCCACAGCATCTCCGAAGTTTTAAACGTCAAAGTGCTGGCTCGCATCTAGCTGCAGCTCACGCGCTGGTAGATTCTGAGGCGTAGATGGACTTTGAAGTTGCCCAGGCACTTTGAAGTACTGGCAGGTGAGCCATGGCTAGATGTGAGCCGGAACTTTGGAGTTTAAAACTTAGGAGTTGCTGCAGGGTGGAATTTGCTTAATGAAGTGCTGCGTATGCAGCGCAGCACTTCATTAATAAACTCCCAACACCCTACTTACCATCCTCCCTTCGATGAAGAGAAGTCGTGTACACACAGCCATTGTGACGTTGTTCTTCACTATTGTAAAACTACACACCACAAACTACCAGGTCCTAATGGGAAAGTATGACCTTCGAGTACTTGGAACTCATCTCCTTCATAGAACAGCTTCTAGAATCTTACAGAGATAGACTTAGGGCCATCCTCAATAAAGGAAAACTGGTAGCCAAGGGAACACTATAGTCAGTGCTTGACGCAGCTGGTATGGCAGCACATTCCATTTCCACTTGGAAGGAGTATTGCAGAAAGGTGTCTAGCAGTCATAGTTGACCACAAGCTGAATATGAGTCAGCAATGTGATGACAAAAAAAAAAAAAAAGGCAAACATCATTCTGGGATGCATTAACAGGAGTTTCGTAAGCAAGACATGAGAAGTAATTCTTCTGTTCTACTCTGTGCTAATTAGGCCTCAACTGGAGTACCGTTTCCAGCTCGGGGTGTCCTGTTTCAAGAAAGAGGTGGAACAATTGGTGAAGGTCCAGAGAAGAGCAAAAAAAAAAAATTAAAGATCTCGAAAACATAACCTATGAGAGATGATTGAAATAATTGAGTCTATTTTGTCTGTAAAGTAATAGACTGAGAGGGGACATGGTAGCACCTGTCACGTACTTTACAGGTTGTTAGGAGTGGGAGGGAGAAATATTATTTTCTTTAACTTCTGAGAATAGGACAAGAAGCAATGGTCTTAAACTGAAGCAAGGGAGGTTTAGGCTGAACATTAGGAAAAACTTTGTCATCATGGATAATCACGGGAATAAATTGCCTTGGGAGGTTGCAGAATGCCGATCGTTGGAAGTTTTGAAGATCAGGTTAGACAGCTGTCTCTCAAGGATGGTCTAGATGGTGCATGGGCCTGCCATGAGTTCATGGAACTGGACTTGATGACCTCTTGAGGTTCCTTCCATTTCAAATATTCTATGATTCTTTGATTTTTTAATTTTCTGTCCCCATGAGGAGAGTTTGCAAGAAATTAACTGTTAGTATATTTATGCTTCTGTTTCTGTTCAGTATTACCAGAAATAGCACTTCTGAAATTGGAAAAGAATGTGCCTTGTCCATATGGATTCCTGATATTTTGGCATCTTATTTCAATGTAGTCTGGAATCCAATGGTTTTTTTTAATTGTTCGATGTTATTTGTTCAACCACTAGCCTAACAGTACTTGGCCATTATGATCTATTATCCAAGAATTGCTGCCCAGCATAAATGTCCATTAAAGTATAAACCAGTAGCCCGGTTTTATGTATAGCAAGAGTGTGGTTATTTTTTTTTTTTATAAGTTTTGACTTTTCTTGCTTTTATTCAGGCAAAATCTACAAACAGAGAAAGGGAATTAAACTATTAGTTATTCCTGAGAGCCTAGTTTCAAACTGCAGGTGGAACCTCCCTGGTCCAACATCACTGGAACCTGAGTGGTCCCAGGGCAGGAATTTTGATGGACCAGGGGACATCAGTGCCCCCCAACTGGGCTCCCTCCCAGCTATCGCCCATAACTTCCTGACCCCTCTGTTGCCCTGCAGGCTCTCCATCTGTGGCTCAGCTTCTAGTTCCCATGTCCTGGACCTGATGACCATGGCTTCCCAGCCACTTGCTCCCTAGCCATAGATTCCATGGGCTGTGGCTTCCTGCCTGGGCACAGCCACGGCTTCCCTGGGCCACGGCTTCCTGTCCAGCCATGACCACAGCTTCGCTGGGTTGCAGCTTCCTTTTTGGCTCCAGCTTCAGCTTCCCACCCATCTCCACCTGAGGCTTCCCCAGGCCATGGCTTCCTGCCCGGCGACAGCTTCCCCTGGTCGTGTCTTCCTTTTTTTGGCTCTGGTCACAGCTTCCCTAGGCCACGACGTCCTGCCAGGGCACAGCTTCCTCAGGCCATGGCTTTCTGCCTGGCCACAGCTTCCCTGGGCCATGGCTTTCCTGGGCTGCAGTTTCCTTCTTGCCTCTGGCCGCTGTTTCCTGCCCAGCCCCAACTGAGGCTTCCCCAGACCGTGGCTTGCTGCCTGGCCCCAGCCGTAAGCTGCCACTCCATGGCCTGGGGTGCTGGCTTCCGAGCCCTACAAGTGCTTCTTGGCCTGGGTTCCCTGGCCATTGCTCCCGGGCCTGGGCTCCCTGGCTTCTGCTGCTCCTCCCCCGCCACTCTGACTGTGTCTTGCCACCAGCCTGGGCTGCCCTGCCCTGGCTCCAACTGCTGATCTAGGTGGCCCCTTCTTCCTCACAGTCCCAAGACACTCTGGTCCTGGAAGATCTGTGATCCTGCCAGACCATGGATGCTGCCACATGAGAGAATCCTGGATTTAAAAGTTTCAAGCCGTAGAAACAGAACTGAAGTCCCAGCTTACACTCAAAAGTTACATCAACCCAGCCACATGGCTCTGGCTGTTGAAAAAATCCACCTTCCTGTGCCACATATTAAGTCCACCCTTCAGTAGGCCAATGGAAGAATTGTTCTGTCAATCTAACTACTTGCCTCTTGAGAAGATGGATGAACTATGCCAGTGGGAGAACAAGACCAGCTGACCCAGGTAGTGTCTATACCAAAGTGCTACAGTGGCATAGCTGTAGTGTTTCAAGTGTAGACAAACCCTAATGCTGTGGTGTGAAAAATCGTTCAGACTGAAAACTATTGAATTTTTTTTTTCTGTGAAATTGATGTTCCTCTAGGCTAGACATGATATCTTTTATTATTGCATTAGTACGATGCTACTGGTAACAGGCTCACCTCTGGCCCATTCATTTAATTTAAAGAAGGTTCATAATGTCTATATATGAACTATTATTGAGTATATTTGCACACATCTTACTATTGGTTCATTATTTTTTCATGCATTTTTCCATTATTTCTTAGTTAGCTAAGAACTTTTAAATTGTTGTTTTGACCAGTGTTTTAAAAGTCATGTCTTTCCTGCAAGTGACTTGTAACAGCATTCCCAAGCAGGTCAGTGCAGCCAGGAGGAGCGTGCACATGTTCACAATACAGGGTAGTTTGGAGACTAAAATAACCCACCTAGTAAAACACATACTTTGTTCTTACAGTTGGCATTGTGAATATCATACATGAGTGACCATGCGCTTCAAAATGAGGCTCAAATATGGCCAAGAGTAGCTATTCATTGCATAGTAATGCTGACTGCGTTGGGTGTTTTTGTTATGTACAACAGTTTGAGAACGAGAGAAATAGTATGCACCTATTCTGCCTTCTCCAGTAACCTTGTCCATTTCCTAACTAAGCTGGTAAGGCTGGTAAGAACATGGTATTTAAAACAATGAGTGGCAGATTTGTAAAGATGATAGTAAATAAGATGTTACTCTTGGTGTCAAGGAGGGGTGCCGTTACTGTTCTAACGTAATAAACACATCCAGTCCGTTGCCAAATTAAACTGTTTTTATTCTACTCTACTCTACAAAATTTGTTATTTTTACTACAGATTGAACCTCTCTAAGGCAGCACCTTTGGGACTTCACTGGTACTGAACAAGAGAATTTGTTGTATCACAGGAGGTCAATATCGTCTAGCACATTACTAACACTTCCACTGCTGACTAGCTTCTTAGAAGACATTTGGGGGAAATTACAGCTAAATAACAGCACAGAACACTGAGAGCCAGTGAACAAACTTTGTGGGACCACAGGAAGCTTGGTCATACCTCACATGTGCTTGTCTGGCTATCTAAAATTATGCCAGATTATGAATGTAGCCAGACAAGAGAGTTCTGGATTAGAGAGGTTCAACCTGTAGTAATTTCTAATACATGCCAGAATGTAAAGACTTCCTGAGGAAAGTAATCTTGTCCCTTTTATGTAAATGTAAATTGATTTCATTAATGTTTTCTGCTTCTGATTTCAAGTGCATGAATTTGTAATGTGTATGCCCAAGCAGTCTCTGCTTATTACAAGTTTTAGGCTAGCTCAGATCACTGGTTTTCTGTCATCTTCACTCTTTTGGAAGGTAGATTAATTTTTATCCCCATGCGCTCAATGGAAGAAATGAAAAAGTGATATAGTTCATGTGATAATAAGTGTGCGTCTCAGCAGTACATCCAATAGTGAAATTTTTTATAATGATCAAGCTTCACTTTTTAAAGTTAATACTTTGTTTAAAATAGTAAATTCTAGCCATGTGTTCACAAAATGGTGCTTTAAGCTCTTTGGCTCTGAAACAATGAATCATGAGGGATTACACTGACCCCCTAATCTGCAGTGTTCATCCTTTTCCAATAGTTCACACACAGGAGCAAATTAAGTGCCTATTTTTTGTGTCAACCCTGAAGAGTATCTGGTTTTTCAGCCCTTAGTGACTTGTTAACAAACAGGTATCAGGACAAGCTGGTGAAGGCAGGCCGCTGGCCAGTCAGATGTGAAATAGCATCTCTTTACTAACTACAGTATTGATTCCCGCCTACCCTTGCAAACTGTGTAATTTTCTTTTCCCTGCTGCTAAACTCAGTAACAATGTATGAAGAGCTTTAGGGGCCCATCAATGCTCAAAAAGACTGCTCTTCCCTGGCATTCTATTGATTTTTCTCAAAGGCTTTTAAATTGCTCCTTCATTTTACTCAAATGCTCATTTCATCTCTACTGGATGCTGGCATTTTTTCGTTGTGTTTAAACAATTGCTCCATTCACTGGGTTCCTAAACTGTGACGCCTTCTTATTACTGGGAGATAAACTGTTTAGACAGTTTTCCTTAATCTTGGATTAATCGTTCCTGTATCTGAATTGTGCTGCTCTGTATTCCTTCACTTCAAAAAATAAACTGTGTGAAGTCTTCTGATCTATCAACTGTGTGGGTTCTATTTTCTCCCTCTGTACTTCACTGTCTCAATTCCTACACAGCCCTGCTTTCTTTGTCCTTTTGTTTGTGCGTAATTTTAATCTCACTGATTTTTTTATACATAAAATTAATAGGTTAGATCTATCCTTTCCCTGCATAGATGTGTTAAATACTCCTGAGCAGTACTGTTTTAATGTGGATAAGGGAAATAGGTTGCCTCTGACCTACTTGATGCAGCACATCCTATATTTTTGTCACAGTTCATGACCACTTTAGAAATACAAATGAAATTATAGGATTCTTTATTAGCATCTTTGATTTTTTTTCAAGCTCTGAACACATATTAAGTAAACCTAATGTAAACCTTGTGCTATTACTTTTAACAGATGGAGATATTGACCAAGAATGGTTAGGTGACAAACCCAAAACTACTACTAGTTATTGGCAGAATGAGAAGTACAACTCTGGAGTTCTGGGATTCTAGTCTAGAACTGGTTCTGCCATCCTCTGAAAGCTTGCAAGCTTCAAATGGGCTTTGAAATGCTTGTTTTTCTCTTTTAACAGAGTGGCAGGATCCAGAATTCATGAGAGAGGTTGAAGAAGCTACTGGAGTAGATCTTGGATCATCTAGATACAGTGGAAAAGGAAAAGGAGGGAAGAACAAAGGGAAGAAAAGGAAATACCCAAATCTGACAGACTTGAAACAGCAGGCTAACACTTCTCGTTCACGGCTGGAGAAAAAAGTCTTCCATAAGTAAGATACTTCCCTTATCTGGAACCCCTTGCCCCTGTTTCATTGCTTTTTTAAAAAATTTTCATTTTACTAGTTGTTTCCACCTGAATAAGCAGCAAGGAAAAAACCCTCAGAGTTTGCTGCAGAAAAGCAGTGCTTTCTATCAGCCGGAGAATGGGGGCATGGGGTCACAATAAGCTGATGAACAGCGTTATTTTGCAAGGAATTCTTCACCTCTGGTATTTATAAAACTGTATAATGAACATTTTTACATATTCTTTTTGCTTTCTATGAGCTTGTGTTGTGCTGCCTCTTTAGAATGAACTTGTTAATTGATCAAGGCCTTTGTATGTGCAAAATATATAGGATTTGAGAGAAAGGAAAAGTTTCAAATGACAGAAGTTTCTGTAGCTGCAGTTTCATGATCTAGTCTTTGTGATCTATAGTAAGTGAGCCACTATTTTATTATAATTCAGCGGTTTAGGCATAATGTGAACCTAAAAATAAGGGATATCCCTCTTCATGTGAACAGTTCAGAAGTGTGCTCGGCTCTAGCAATGACTCTCACCAAAATCTCTCATAGAACAGCATAGGGGCCTGTGTGTGAAGAGTTTTGCTTTTATTCACAGTGGAATCTTGTTACTAGGTACTGGGTTGATCTCGCCAGATCTCTGACCACTTGCTACATCTCTGGAAGGGCATGTCTCCACTCTCACCTCCCACATTACTGTCCCCCGCAACTTTTTGACCTCGGAGTTGGACTTTGTCCCCACCTATACCTTAGACACAGGTAGAACACCTCCCAGTTAAACATTTGTGATCCAGAATACAACAGACCCTAAAGCATGTAACCAGGCTTTGTATTTTCTAGACTCTGTTTCTTCTCAGAGTGGTAATTCAACTGGAAAGTGTCGTGGTGGGGCCTACACCCTGATATCCTCTGTAAAGCACAGAAGGATGGTGATGGCCTGCACAAAGTCGTCAATAAGCTGGGGTAGATGAAGAAGATGAACAGTGATAGAGAAGAAAGTCAGGCTATAAAGGGAAGTAAATAATAAGGGTAATGTGTCAAATTGTCTTTATGTTCTCTGCCAGCCTTCTCAAGGAAGGTGAAAAGTCCTTCATATATTGTCCTCCTTCACTTGTTTCTCATATCAGGCTGCCACATTTTTCCCCCTCAGTAAACAATGGGGCATTGGGGTCCATTAAGCATACTGTAAATGGTTAGTAAAATAACCAATGAAGATAATGAAAGTTGTACAGATCTGAACCGTGAACTTAAACCTGTGTCTGGTCACAGGCACAAGATAAATAAGAAGTCTGGTCCAAAGCAGCCAAGTCTGGGAGGAAAGTTTTATTAATGCTCTTCTCCCCTAAACTTCCAGCTGCCAAGGCACAGGTTGGGCAGTCAGGTGCCTGCATAAAATGATGGGAAACTACACATAGCCTCTCTTACTTCTTACATACTAGTATTCATTGAGCTCAGTAATGCTCTACTGTAATTGAAATGCCATTATAGTGTGAAAAAGTACTTTGGAAAAAATAGAGCATTTTTAGCAGATCTGCTCTGAGCATGAATTCAGAGTTTTTGCTGCTTACTTTCCTGACAAAGAGTTTATTTTTGTGAGCCTTAATAAGCACTGCCACTAAGGGAGCTGGAGCCTACTGTTTTATGTATCAACAGAATCATAAGCTGAAGGTCAGTTAAAGAATCATTATTAGTGGTTATGACAGTGGTCCCAGAGAGAACTCAGCTTGACTTTCAGATCAAGGTTGAGTTTGCAGAGCTGTTGAAAACCTTTAAATTGGGCAACCGGGAGCTGAAAATCACCAGCAAAATGTAGAACCCCTGGATATTCTTGTATAGAATTGCTTTTCGCAGGTTAAGACACATATGGCTTATTCCCCTAATTGTCACCTTTTAAAAATATTACTTTGTGGCTGATTTGTTTTTGAAACCTACATATAGTTTCTGCATTCTCAGCCAAACTTCTTCCCCCACAAAATCTCTCTTTACCTTTGTAGCTTAAGTCCCATCTCCTTGTTAGTAGCAGTGCAGGCAACATGAAGGCTTTGGCCACACTTGGCCAGAGCTTCAAACTGGCCATACAAACGGCCATTTTGAAGATTACTACTGAGGCACTGAATTGAATATTGAGTACCTCATTAGCATTAGGATGCTTCCAGCCGCAGCGCTTCAAAAGCGCCACTTTCGAATGCTTGTGGCTCAGTGCGGCTACATGGGGGTCCTTTTTGAAAGGACCCTGCACATTTCGAAATCCCCTTATTCCCCTCAGCTGCCAGAAGCGTCCTAATGCTTATGAGGCCCAGAATATTCAATTCAGCGCCTCATTAGTAATCTTCAAAATGGCCATTTGCTTGGCCATTTTGAAGTGTTGGCTAAGTGTGGCCACAGCTGAGGGGAGTTAAAGCATTGTGATCTGTGTTGCTATTGTTCTCATCCCAACCTGTTCAGGGACATGAGGACTAGTACCTCTGTTAGGTAAACCAGAAAAAACCTGGTGTGGGAGAGTAGCACTCAACTAGACACATCTGTGCCAATCAGCAAGCAATGAAGCTGTGCTTCCATCCCCAGGCCTGAGTCCTGTGATCCCTTCACAGGTCTTTGTTAGTGCTTCTTGGAGGGGATTCTGCTTTGTGTCTCTACTTCTTCTGAAGAAGTGAGTGCAGGATCCTTTGCATCCCCTGCTGAGAAAGAAGCCTATGTGGGATTCACAAGACTGGCTGTACACTCATCTCTTGTTTAATGAGTACTTTATTTACAGGTACTCGCTTAAATGAGGGACATGTATGCTTATCTTTTGTTCATTGGCCAAGTGAACTTCCCTGGCTAATATGAGCCTTACTCCCTCCCCGTGGCTCCAACCTGCTGCAGCCTGACCACCATCCCCCACTGGCCCCCTAGACCTAAACCTCTGCAACCTAAACCCCCTGCCAGCCCCACAGATCCCAAACCCCTGCAACCTACATGCCCCCGCCTAACCCCACTGACCCTACCTGCAGCAGCCTGAACCCTGACCAGCATCACCCCACGGACCCAACCTGCCACCATGTTTTAACCCTCCCTCCCACTCATGGTCCCACACTGACCCCAGCCTTTACCACCACCACACACACACTCCCCCGCAACCCTGAAGGTTCACTTACCTTTCAAAAGCAGCACCACCTGCTGCCACTTGGAGCCAATCAGACTTTTATACATATTTTAATGGGAATTTCATGTCCCTCTTATGAGTTTTTGCTTCCAAGCAGAAAGTTGGGAACCAGTGTGCTCGTATAGTGAGGGATGAGTGTATTCCTTTCTCTTTCCTTTCACCTGCTGCATTCAGGCAGACACTGCTCCCCCCTAGTGCTGCTCAGGTCACTTTTGCCAAGTGCATAGGAAACTGTATGAACAAGAGAATATGGGCTGGTACATTGCTCTTTAAAGAGAGCAAATTATTCAGGGGGCTCCAAAATAAGTAATGTGCTTATGGATATATGCACATGTATATTTAAAGATTAGGAGTGGTCATTTGTATAGTCAACCTTTACGTACTGTCTGCATCTACTGCTCTCATTCAGGCTAAGCCAATTTGAGGGAGGTTGAATTGAGTAGAGGTAACTTGAAGTGTAAGACAATCAGACAAGGGAGGTCTCCTTGGTGTCAGAGGCTTCTGAAGGAAGGCTGCATCCCATCATCCTGGGTCACAGAACTGTTTTAGGTTTAGTCTTGTTAAAGAGGAAATTAGACATCTGTCCTTTCATGGAGATTATTTTCTCATAAGGCACTCAGATATGATGGTGATAGGTATCATAGAACTTGGATCAGGCATCTTCAGCATGTTTCAAACAGGGTAGCAGTTATGTCCCTAGAAACTTTTAGCCACCAATCCAATGTGATGAACACAAGTGAAAGACTAATCAAATTATCAATTAAATAAGCAATGTACTACAGAACTATACTAATGCTGACATATTATGCCCTGAACATGGGACCTGTTAGTCAAACAGCATCCAAGGGATGGTATTCATTTTAAAATTCTGTATGTTCCATTGTTTGATGCAATGGATATTATAACGAAAAAATCCAAATTGCTTTTCTGGCTTTGGGTCCAAAAGGCATATTTTCTGTGAAATTCTTGTATTATCTCATTGTAGTGAATCAATAGGCCATAAAGTTCTTCTAATCAGAATTTCACATCAGCCTTTACAAAATAAATAAAAAGCTGCTCTTAGTTTAGCAGGCTTTGTGCTAATGATTTTGAGTGTGTTTTTGTGCCAGGCGTGGGAAATCAAACTTGTCATGTTTTAATAGGTTCCATGGTTTGCAGGACCAAACGAGATGATGACCTTGGCTCTTCATAACAGCCCCAAATTACTTGAAGTGTACAGGTGATAAACCTGGGCTCTAGTCTGCCAATAAAGTTAATTGAAAGTGCACACAAAGGTCAGAGTGGGATCTCATTTCATTTACAGTATCACACAACCCAGTGGTGCTAATGTAAAACCTACATGACATGGAAGTGTCAAGGCCACTGTGCAGTGCTAAATACTCACTTTTCCCCTTCCAATTAGATAATATTTGAAGTGCAAAACCACGATCACATTTTTCTTATTCTGACAAGACCAGAGCTACAGCCTTTGTTAACTTTGCTGATGGAGCTTTAAAGGGAAAACTACTTTTAAGGTGTTTATTTCAGAGTATTGACATCTGTTACAACTGCTGCTGAGAAGATCTTTACTCTGTCCATTTAAAAGCATTATTAAGATGCATCTTATGTTTTCAGACATTTGAAAATGGCTTGCGGAGTAAAGCAATTAGAATGGTAGGGGAGTAACTAAAGTGCATCTCATGGTGCTTGGCTACCATGGAGATGAGTTTGGTATAAAAGCACAGACAGAACAGAATAAAACCTAAGGCATGACTCTGCAAGATGTTGGGTGCCCTCTATTCATTAAGCTCAATGAGCACCTTGGAGACCAGGCCCTGATTTTGCAACTCATCTTGCAATCACCCTCAGCCTTTCATTTTTGTTTGTATTACCATAGCGCGCGTGCGCGCTCTCTCTCTCTCTCTCTCTCTGTCTCTCTCTCTCTGTCTCTCTGTGCATACTGTAGCAATGATCATTCCCTTCCTGGAACAAGGAAACTGATATGCTGCCTTCAACTTAAAGGACGCTTGCTTGCCTTTGAAGAGATCATGTTCTAAAACATCAGGGTTTGGCAGCTAGCTCTGTAAGGCTATGTCTACACTACAGATCTTTTGAATAAAGCCTTCTGGAAGATCTCTTCCAAAAGAATTTCTTTCAAAAGAATACATCCACACACAAAAAAGCAGATCAAAAGAGTGATTTGCTCTTTCAAAAGAGTGTCCGCACAGCCCCCACTCTTTCAAAAGAACAGGCCAGGGATCAAAAAACAGACCCCCTGAGGACTTCTTTCAAGGAAAAAAAAGGAGGGTGGCCTGTGGAATGTCTATACATATTTTCTTTCAAAAGCAGCTTTTGAAAGGGGGCGCTCTTCCTGAAACAGGAAAAGAGCAGCGATTTTGAATGGAGCACCTCATTATTTCAGTTTATTTTCAAAAGGATGGTTGTGTAGGGTGGTCTGCAGAATCTTTTAAAAGAGTCCTATTGGTCTGAAAAATCTTTTGAAAGAACTTGCTAGTGTAGACACAACCTAAGGGTAAATCTGTCAGCTCTCTCAGCCTTTCATACCTCAGTGGGTAGGAGATTCCTTTTTTCGAATTCTTTTTAACCTGATTCCTAAAAAGGCTAGTAAAATTGTACCCACACATGCAAGATCCTAACCTTCCTTGGGATCTGAACCCAGTCCTATCAAAGTTGATGGGACTGCTATTTGAACCCTTTTGTAACTTGTTCTCTGCTCCACCTCTCTACACAGATAGAAGTTTTAGTTGCTATTACCTCAGTCAGAAGGGTCTGAGTTTAAATCCTTGGTGTCAGAAGAGTTTCCTCATACAGTTTTCCATAAAGATAACGTTCATCTCTGCCTTCACCCTTAATTTCTCATGAAGGGAGTAATTTTAATGTGATCAGACAATCTTCTTGCCAGAGATCTTCCCATAACCCCATGGTTACAGAGATAGGGAGAGCTCACTTCTTGGTTCTGAGAAGGGCTGTCACCCTGGAGCATACTAAGTCCTTGAGACCCTCTCTGCAGTTGTTAGTTGCAATTGTGGACAGAGCTAATGGCCAACCAGTTTCCACTCAGAAAATTACATCCTGTATCTTTATCTTTATTCTACCAGGAGGCTAATGTAACCTTAACAAGGAGTAGAGCACAGGCTTTGCCAGCTTTTTTTGGAGCAAGTGCTGCTCATAGACATTTGTAAAGTGTCCGCTTGGTCATCAGTGCCTGCTTTTGCTTCTCATTATGCCACGTCCCAGCAGTCTAAGGATGAGGCCAGTTTTGGACAGGTTGTCCTATAATTGCTGTTGAAGTAGACTCTGACCCATCTCAATGTTTGTCCTCTATAGTGGAATGGACACATCAAAGCACTCGAAGAAAAAAATGTTACTTACCTTTCTGTACTTCCTTTTTTGAGATTTGACATGTCCATGACCCTCCTTCCTCTCTACTGGAGTTTATCCAGTATGAAGGAAATTAGGGGGGCTGGGCAGTGCCCCCCTCTCATACTAGGATGTAGTGGCAGGTAGCAACAGGATGAGCCACCTCAACTCATGACTGTTGTAGTTTGTAACTCACTGCTGTAGTGCCTCCTGCTGGTCAGTAGCTCAGTCCAGCCTCAGAGTACCCCCTCTTGGTGGTGTCTCACCCTTAATTATCCTTTTAGTCTGTTCTCCAACACTTGTCCAAACCTGTGCCTCTTCCCTCAGGGTACAGTCCCCCAGTAGTGCCCCACACTCTGGGGTCCTCCCTTCCCAGGGAAGCCTAGCGCCTGATACCCACCTGGCCTCAATGACCTACTACCAGTCATCATCTAACTCCTGTATCAAGGGCAAACTGCAGTCTGACATGGCCACTCATCATTGGCAAGGAGTTGTGGACCTGTTGCCTTCTCCTGCCCTGGCTTCTCCTCTGCACCCCAATACATCTCTGGGTCTCTGCCCCGGGCCTCAACATGGGGTTTATTCAGTACTGAGCTCCCATGGTTCACCCTGTCTTCCCCTAGCACTGCTTTGTCCAAGGCAACCCATGATAGCAAGCAGCTAGGTGTGTTGCTTTGCCAGCCATCTTTTTATAAAGCCCTGCTGGGCTCTGATTGGCTGCCATAAACCCTCTGCCAAGGCTGTTTTAACCCTTTTTATTCTAGTGCAGGACAAGTGGTCACAGTGCAACTGTGAGAAAAATAAATCTACAATTATGCACAAGGCACACAGTTAAATAGACAGGTACAACACATCTCAAAGAACAAAAGTTAAAGAAAAGGAGGTAACTTTGTTTACAAGGTATTGTCTTGCACTTTCTAAGGTACTGTAGTTTTTGTGAGAAGAAAGTAACTGCCATATTCAATTCTAGAAGTGGGATGGGAGAGGGGTTGAAGAAATTCCTTTTCTGTATATCATGGCAAAGCTTTTGCAGAACCTTTGAAAGAAAGATTGGTATGTCTGTTTTTAATCAGCCAGCAAGCCCTTGAAGAGTCATCTCTAAATAAGGTATTCACCTCATTTTGAATTATGCTGTGTCTGTTGTAGAGTAAACGTTCTTAAAGAAACACTACTCCATAAAAGTTTGTGATAAAACTTTTTGATCCTCCATGGCACAGCATCTACCTTTTATAAAAGGATGCTCTTTAGAATTTCAAAGGTGGAATTTTCCAGAATTGTCTTTTGCACACAAGTGATTGAAAATCAATGAGACTTGTGCCCCAAAGCTGTTTAAATGCTTTTGAAAATCCCACTTCAAATGTTTATCTGCCAAGGATGGTGCTGTAATGAGGGTGGAATGTACAACCATTAAACTGAAACACTTTAATTTGTTTACTCCTGTTAATAAAGCCACTATTGAATTTAAACTATTTGTATTGTTGCAGCTAATTTAGTTAACATGACAGATTTGTTCTGCCTCATCAGTGTGGTTCTCAGAGGCCTGATTAGTGATTAATCATACCTTACTCCATTTTTTGCTAACATTAATAAACATTTCCCATGACTTTACGTATAGACTCATCTTAGCTGTTAACTTTTATTCATCCATCTCTTGCTTTTTCTTACAGAGGAGCCATGAAACGGGTGGTGAAAGCAATGAATCGAATGGACCAGAAGAGACATGAGAAGTTTGCAAACCAGTTTAACTATGCATTGAATTAAGTTGCAATAAAACAGAAGACTAAAGAGGAGAATTAACAAGACTGCAGCTATAAAAAAACATGTTTCATGTGCCTTTATAGTCAAACTAAAATATTGTGCTCTACATTCTCACAGGTTATTTTTTAATTAGTGTCAACTTCTTCTGGTAACTTATTAATATTTGATAATGAACATGAATTTTAGTAAAGACTTGGCAGCACATAACTGAATGCATTTAACAATTTGATAACTACTTGGATTTATATTAAATGGAACAAGCTTTATGGCTTGTACTTATTCTAATTAAAATGTTCAAAATTTCTTTTTGTAGCAGACTGATATAATTTTTACACTATGGTGTCAACAAAAGAGGCTGCTTAAAGCTTGTTGTGACTGTATTCTGCCTTTAGCGAGGATTTCTTCTAAGCAATTAGATTTATGCAAGAGATCACTGTACAATGTGCCTCTTGAGCCTTGTCTGAACTCGAAAAGTTTACCATTCTAAACACCATCCTGCTTAAAATGCCTGTAAAAACCCATCCCCACATACAAAAGGATTTTAACAGTTTACATGAATGGTGGACAACCTATGGTCAACAGGCAGCCTGTGGCCCATCAGGTTTTGTGTGTGGTCCACAAGACAATGTCATGCACAGGGTTGCCAGATTCCACTGGTTTCTACCTGCACAGTTGTATGTGTTTGTTTATTTGGTTTTTTCTTACTGGTACTTTTAAAGCATCATGCACATAAAATGACCATGCTGATTGCACACAACATTGACTATAAGAGCCAGGTGCTCCCTTTTTATCCAATCAAAGCACTGTTGCAGTTGAATTGGCACACCCACAAATTATAAGTGTGAAAACAATGAGCAAAACAACCATATCCTGAGAGATTGTCATAACCAACACAATCTTTGGGCTCACTGAGATGATGGAGGGCCACTCATGCTGTGCAGTCAGTAGCCTCAGTTACCCATCACTGTCTTACATGCATTAAGAAACCAGTAAGATGAGATTTGCTTTCAATAGGTCTATGAACCAAATATGTATCTTGACAAGTACAAGCACTGCTTGGAAAGCAGTTAATACTGAATCTTGATCCATCATGTTGCAGCAGTTTGTAGTGAGTTAGACTCTTCTTTTTCTCCCAAAAAAGAGAATTTTTGAACCCATAGTATCAAATCACAGCTGAAGTTCCAGATATTTCAATGGGAAGTTGGAACCTCTCTGGTCTTGACTATATTAAGAAATAGAACCATCACATCAGTTAGGACAGCTCACTTGGCAATTAATGCAATTTAACTGGCAGCATAGCCAGGAATAAAATGGATCAGTTGATTTGACCACTTAAATGTTTCAGCTACATCATGTGTTTGAATAGTATCTAACTGCTTGGATGCTGAGCAGTTACTATGAAAAGAAGTCACAACCAGCACACGCACACCAGATTTCAAGATCACTTGCCTCTAACCATCCCCTCTGGTTTTATTTTTCCAGAGTTTTATACCATCACTTATCACTGATGTATCACAGAGCCTTTCACTAATTAGCTTGACCAACCCAGAGCCCAGTAGATTTCATGGAGCTCTCTGTTTACCTCCTTCTCCTGAATTTGGGAGCTGCTCTAGGAATAGGTTCTGAAGGTGGGATTCTATTAGCCAGAGTTCTCTCTAGCTGTTGCTTATTTGTTCTCTTCACTCTTGCTCCCATAGAGGACTTTTTGGGTAGCAAACAGAGGGAATCATCTAGAAGTAACCAATCTACCTCTCAGACATGTCAGTTCTCTCTCATTTGTCAGCTCCATTTTCATGAACGTCTGTGATTCATCATCAAGAATTCACCATTAAACCAAATACTTCCTGTTGTTGCATCTTCACCTCAAATTCTGTGACAAAGGTTTGCTGCCCTCCTAGTTACTGAAAAATACCAGCATTAATTTGGCATGTAATAGTACCATCTTTTCTAGCCAAACTTTCCTGGGTGTTTTATATAACTTTTGCTTCTTAAAGGGAACACACAAAGAATCTCTGGACTGTATATACCTCTCTCTAATCTCACCAACTTCTGTCTCTGTGAGCTGTCTGACAACTCTTCTTATTTCTATCTGTCTCTTATATATGTACTAGAATCTCACCTGTATATCCCTGGCTTCAAATTTGCAGATCAGTAAAAACTGAAAATTGGCCCAAAGGCTTAATTTATTTCCCCAATCATCTCTGCAATTCCTTGGCAGCCCCATTTCTAGAAGAGATGTTTTAAAAAGCTTTAAAGGAGGGGTCCCAATTGGACCTATGGGTTACTCTGGAAATGTAAATATACTTACACGTGGCTCTGCAAACACTTTTATGTCTGTGAGTAACTTTAAATCAGTGAGGTTCTTCACACATGTAGGTGTTTGTAGTACTGGGGCACAGTGAGCTGGAGTCATTTGCAGTTCAACTCCACTCAGCAATGTGTCTATAGCTACTTGGGTATATAATTAAAAATTAGTTATGTACTGCCATATATGCCTGTTCATGCATTTTCCAAACTAGATTAAAAGAAAAGGTTGGTTAGCTGTTTATCCACTACAAATGGTGAATACATTGAAGTTGATCAACTTAGAAGGGAGCTGTGGGCTCCATTTAGAACTCCACAAGATTTTTTTTCAAAACCCTGGACTATGCTTTGGATATTTCAACTATAACAGTAAAGAAGGGAATAAACCCCAGTAACAGAGGATCTGTGTATCACACACCCAAATAATCTAACATCAGCATAGTAGAGATGTGTGTTGGACTCTCTTTAATGGGGACAGGTATAATTGCAGGTATCTGGAAACACAAGTTATGCACATGCATTTGAATGTGTAACTATGAACACTTGGGCTATACCATAAAAGGAGAGTAGTAATAACTGCTGAGCTGGAATTCATATGCAAATTTGACACCATCAAAATGGGTCTGAAGAGGGAGTGGCTCTGTCATTACAATAAATAATTTTCTCACCTTTTTATCCAGATCCACCCTGATTGCCTTAGCTCTGATGTAACACTCCCATTTCTGTGCTCATGCTGTCTGTTGCTTTTCCTTTCACTTTACACATCTGATGACATGAGTTACAAGTCATGAAATCTTATACCATAATAAAATTGTTAGTCTTTAAGGTACAGCCACACACCTTGTTGGTTTAGTTGTAATTGTGGTTGAATGTTTTGCCCTTCTAGGCTGCGTCTACACGTGCACGCTACTTCGAAGTAGCGGCACCAACTTCGACGTTAGGCGGCGAGACGTCGAAGTCGCTAACCCCATGAGCGGATGGGAATAGCGCCCTACTTCGACGTTCAACATCGAAGTAGGGACGTGTAGACGATCCGCGTCCCGCAACATCGAAATAGCGGGGTCCTCCATGGCGGCCATCAGCTGGGGGGTTGAGAGATACTCTCTCTCCAGCCCTTGCGGGGCTCTGTGGTCACCGTGGGCAGCAGCCCTTAGCCCAGGGCTTCTGGCTGCTGCTGCTGCAGCTGGGGGTCCGTGCTGCATATACAGGGTCTGCAACTAGTTGTTGGCTCTGTGTATCTTGCACTGTTTAATGAAAGTGTGTCTGGGAGGGGCCCTTTAAGGGAGCGACTTGCTGTTGAGTCCGCCCCGTGACCCTGTCTGCAGCTGTGCCTGGCTCCCTTATTTCGATGTGTGCTACTTTGGCGTGTAGACGTTCCCTCGCTGTGCCTATTTCGATGTTGGGCTGAGCAACGTCGAAGTTGAACATCGACGTTGCGAGCCCTGGAGGACGTGTAGACGTTATTCATCGAAATAGCCTATTTCGATGTCGCAACATCGAAATAAGCTATTTCGAAGTTGGGTGCACGTGTAGACGTAGCCCTAGAGAGATGCAGTGGCAATGAGCAAAGAACAGCTGCCTCTAAGCAGCAGTGTTTTAACTGCAGTGTAAGGATGATTGATGCCATCTGTATCTTCTGTCTGATTATTCTCACCTGAGCATGAACCTAGCTGCTGCAGTGTGATTCCTAGAACGTGAAGATAGCAACTATGAGTTTTCTGCTGTTGCCTGAAGCCTTGGTAGAGAGTGAGGTTAGAACACTGATCATTTTCACTGTTAATTTTTGTGGGTTTGATGTAGAGTATAAAAGGAAAGAAAGGAAATGTGTGGGACTCATCTCCCAGGCTAGAGGAGTCTTTGGGGTGTTTGCTGGGGCTGTCCACTTGTGAGCTACTTCAGGCATTGCAAAACACAAAAGGCCAAGGTATGGGGTTAGCATTTACTAGGCCTAAGCAACTAAAAGCAAATATCTTCCTGCACCTTTTCTCCCCCCACTGTTCTGTTCTTGGAAAAGAGATGTATGACTGCTTTCCAGGGTCCCTATTTCTAAGTGTCAGGAAACATGATCAGAGAATGATGACTACAGAGTTTAAGATGCTGGCTAAACTTCAAGCTAGATTGACACAAGCTGCTTAGGAGGGTGGAGCCCCCGGTACTCAGTTTGCAAGGAAAGCAGCATTTTGTGTGTGCTCAGAGGCAGAGAGAAACTCTAGAGGGGAAAAGATGGTAATGGCTGAGACTTACTACAAACCATATAGCAAAAGAGAGGTAGCCATGTTAGTCTGTGCTTCAAGAAAACAGAACAGCAGAAATGTAGCACTTTAAAGACTAACAATGATTTATTCAGTGATGCGCTTTCATGGGACAGGCCTACTTCATCAAATCAATCTCATTTCCAATAGATTGACATGTATAAGTACAGAGGACCAAAAAAAAATGCAATAAAAACTGTTAGTCTTTAAAGTGCTACATTTCTGGTGGTTTTTTTTAACAAACCAGATAGGTAAGAGTGATCTAACAAGGTGAACCTAGCATCTGAGAGCAGGATGTCTGACTGAAAACAAGCCTTCAGGCTGGATGCTTTTTAAAACTCCTGACTCAAATGTCAGAGGTTATATTCATCCCAGGCTACAAACACAAAGATTTCAGTGCTTCTACAACTGCTACTAGGCAGAGCCTGAGCAATCTGCTCCTGTCTGTAGCTTTCAATCAGGAAGCTGTAACCCTTAAGTTTCATAGTTGTGACCACTAAAAGTACTTTTTTTCCCCTTGGAGCCACTTTGGTAAAGGGATTTGAATGGACACAAGATCATGCCACGCAGGGAAGTCTGGAGGATTAGAGAAGTAGTAGATTAGTAGTAAATAACCACCATGAAAAGCTTTCCTGGTTGTGGGGTGGGCGCTGCCTACTTTTACAACAGGTTACATAAAAAATACTACTAAACTCAGAACAATCTTAGAGTTCATTTGGACAATGACTTGTTTCTACTGCTTTCATATGTTTTACACTGAAATGAAAGTATGATATTTCTACTCCAAATCATTTATTTGATCAGATTGTAGAAATTCAGCAAGTTTTCAGTAGGAGTCTTCTGTGATATTTTTGCATGTTTTCATAAGTAAGTAGCTTTTAAGTGAGGTGTAACTTGGTGGAATGCAAAACAAATCAGGTTCCTTAAAAGGGTACAGTAATCTGGAAAGATTGAATGGCACTTATTTCAAGACCTCAGACTACCTTTGGACCATGTTTTTCAACCAATGGTACATGTGTCCTTGGGGGTACATGAGAGAAGTCTAGGGGTACTTATTTTTTTTCTGAAGAAGGGATGCTTTATTTAAAACAAACAAAAAAAGGCTGAAAATCACTGCTTTATCTGTACTGGTGGTGATGAGACAATATTAATCATTATATCTGTCTTATTGCGGTTGATTTTTTTCAATCCAATTTGCTGGCAAAATGCTCTGAGTATCTTTTTTTTTCTTATATATGGTTTTGGGTATGTGATAGGAGAGCAACATCATCTGCAAAGTCCAAGTCTAAGCTAAGTCCAGCTAAGTTATATCTCATTGTGGAGACTGTTTTACAATGTGCATTAATTTGCATATATCCACCTTGAATTTCATGTCATTTGTTTGCTAGTCACCCAATTTTAAGAGATTCCTTTGTAACTCTTCACAAAGCTTTGAACTTAACTTTGAGTAATTTTATATCATCTGTAAACTTTGCCACATTACTGTTTATCCCTTTCTCCAGGTTATTTATGAATATATTGAACCCCAGTTCCAGTTGAGATTCCTGGGGGACACTGCTATTTAGCGCTCTCCATTCTGAAATCTAGCCATTTATTCCTGTCCTTTGTTTTCTGTCTTTTATCAGTTATTGATCAAAGAGAGAATCTTCTCTCTTATTCTATGACAATTTACTTTCCTTTGGTAAGGGACCTTGTCAAAGGCTTTTTGAAAGTCAGAGTAAGCTTTATCCACTGCATCCTCCTTGTCCATGTGGTTTGTTCACAACCTCAGAGAATTCTAATGGACTGGTGGTGCATGATTTTCCTTTACAAAGGCCCTGATGGCTCTTCCCCAACAATTCAGGCTAATCTTGGTGTCTAAAAATTGCATTCTTTACTGTGGTTTCAAACAATTTGTCGTGTACTGGAGTTAGAGTTACTGGTCTGCAATTGCAAAGATTACCTCTGAAGCCTTTTATTTTTTAATTGGTGTTATATTATCTATCCTCCAGTCATATGGTACAAAAGCTGATTGAAGTAAGGTTGCATACACCAGTTGTTAGTTCTCCAGTTTTGTATTTGCATTCTTTCAAAACTCTTGGGTGAATAGCATGTGGTCCTAGTGACTTTATTGTTTAATTTTTGTCAGTTTCATCCCAAACCTTCTCTACTGACAACTCAGTCACTACCCAGATCAGTGGAAACTCAGACCCTTACACCAAACGCACTGGTGTAGCTAAGCCTTAAGTTAATTTCCTAAAGAGTTGATAACTATAACAAAGAAATTGGTTACTAAGTGGTTAAAGCAAACACAATGGGCTATATGCCTTGATCCAATTGTAATGCAAAGTGATAGCAGGGATGTTAAATGTGCTACTTTTCTACAAGTCTCTCTGTATTCCCCAAAGCATTTTGGGGGAATTCAGTCTTTTTGTTTGAAATTTCCACTGTTAGAATTCCAGCCCAGAGATGGGGGTTGGAAAAAGCTAGCCAGGGGCCTTTGCACTTCCCTTTTGTAGCTTGACATAAGAAAATCCTGGCCGTATTATGGGTCAGGCAGTTCCATGGTGTAAGTGCTTTACCATTTGTCCTTCGTATGAACTGCAAAGTTTACTGGCACCTCTTAGATACATGCACTTTGAGGTGTCTACAGCCACGTCTACATTACCCAGAACATTGACACACTTAGGGTTGTTGGTCTGGGGTTCAGTTTTGAACGCCTGGTGAAGATGCACAAAATTGACCTATCAGGGGTCAGCACTGACCCCTTGTACTCCTCACTATTGCAAGGAGTAACGAAAGTTGATGGGAGAAACTCTCCTGTCAACCTTCCTTGTTGAGGATGGCCAGATAAGTCAATTCTAGCTATGCAATTGCCATAACTAGAATTGCATATCTGCAATCAACTTACCTGCCTAGTGTAAACCAAGCCTTAGGGGATGATGTGCAGAGGCCCATGTTTAGAGTTCTTTTCTTATCCCTGAATAGCTAACCTGTAGGCATTTCTCAGACTCACATGTCTAAGTTATGAACATATGGCAAAATTTCATAGCACCACTCCCAGTGTTGATCTATACATTATAACTAGATGATAATAGTCAGCTGATTACAATTTTTTCCCGTGATGCCTCACAGAGCATACATTGTGCAAAATGTATCACAACTTTGTAAGAGTAGTGACCCAATTAGTTTACGGTCACCTTTCTCTTTAGGCAACACTGTCCCTCCTTCCACATGCGAAGGGCAGGACCTGTGCTTAGTGGAGCATCTCTCCCCACAGATCTGGGGAGCACAATCTGCCTCCCAGCTGCTCTCTCTCTCATCTGTCTACCTCAGGAGCACAGCTGGTTGAAAGCCTCCTTTGAGGTTTGGAGGACTTAGCTCATTAATGCACTGAGTATAACCCAATGCCCCTCCTTGGAGCACACTAGTGCTTTTTGCACTAGCACTTAGAATCTGGATGCCTGGAATCAAGTGGTTAAGGAAAAAGCTTATTAAAAGTCTTTAAAGGTAGTGCTTATTAGCTTAGACATAACAAGCAGCATTAGGCGTCTGGTTACTTCTGAAGGAATTGTTGAATAACTATTTCTACAGACATTCCAATTTGCATAATGACAAGGTGTTGGCATTGCATCCACCATTAATTTGCTATATTTATAATACCATTATGATGCTCTCTTATCCTCACACACTCTAAAACCTATATGGGAAATATGATAAATGATGCTGTGTGCTTGGAAATTGTTTTAGGTATCTTTGGTTTTGTTTGCAATATTTTTGTCATTGGCTGAAAACTACAATGGCCCAAAGAGAAGAGTCTGTTGGAAGCAGTTAGAATAGCTGAAACCAGACACTGCTTTTACAATGTGCATGAATCTTTCTTTTACAGTAGGGGAAAAAAGGGGGAAAATAGGGAGCAAGTGTGATTGGGGTGGTACTGAGTCCCAGAGACTCCTAAAAAGCGTTTGGCACCACACAGGATCGTTCCTAAAGCAAGATTAATTTGATGTACCACACAAACACTTATATCAGAATGATGTTAGTCTCCTAGAGCATTTTTTACCTGTGATTCTCAAAGTACTTTATAGAAGTAGGCAAATATTATCCCCATTTAACAGACGGGGAAGCTGAGTCACAAAGTGGCTGAGTGACTTGTTCAAGCTCTCTCAGTAGCTAACCATGCCATTAGTGTTTCAATACCTGATTCTTCTCTCACTCTGAATTTACACTTGTGCACCTCCCCAGCTTCAATGAAGTTGACTCCTGATTTACACCAATTCACTTAGAAGAGGGCCATTTCCTAAATCTGGGCTCTGCCAGCTGTGCATCTGTAGATGCTAGGCACAAAATCTGCACCAGGTGTTACACTTACTTCCTGCTGTTTTCTAGATCTTTCCTGAGTAATGTACCAAGCTGCTATCTACCTGGGAGTGACGGAAAGATTATATGCTCAGAGGTTAAATTAATTTGAAAGTTTCCTGGGGATCCACCTAAACAGAGCATCTGAATATGCATTCACAGAACCCTTTTTCATTGTTTACACTAAATCAAAGGGCCCTACTCCTTCCTTCAGACCCATTGAATCCAGCCCCTGCCGTCACACAGTGTGTGCTCAGCCTGTGGGAACTGCTGCTGCAGGAGACCTGGGTTTCTGCCACTGGATAATTTTGCAATCGGTTGTAGAGGTGTATGGGGGAAAAAAACAAAGGATAATGAAACCATGTGCTGCTCTCTGGAGGGATGGAGACACTATACCCTATGGAGAACATTGTGCAGTAGATCCAGGATTTCCTGAGCCGTTTTTGTGCTCACTTCAGTATCAGTTATTGGCTGCTGTGAAGCCAGATGACCTAGTCTAATCCGACTGGGCGAACTGTACATTCCTCCTCTTCTGCTGCTGTCTTGCAAGCCACGGGCAAAGGGGAAGCTTACAAATAGTACAAAACTTTATTAGACTGAAAACCTCACAGCAGCTGGTTGCTTTTCCTCCTGGGGTGAGGCACATTTGAAACATGGGCACCCATATAGGATGTTGAAATCCAGCATTTGGAGTCATGGCTGCTTAGGCATCTGTAGTATCCAGATGCACTGAGACCTCATATTAGAGTGAACGAAGTCTCTGATCTACAGCCTCAGATGAGAGCTAGCTGGCCTTTAGCTCATGTAGTGGAGCAAAAGGCTTTAGACCCTATAATCACAGGTTCAATCCCTGGTGCTGGCAACCCGGGTCTGTCAGCATTACGCATGTATGTAGACAAACTGAAGAAAGGGTTTGAGTAGTCTGCTTAGGAAGGAACAATCAGCTTCACAGTGAAAAACGATGTGGGGATTTCAGGAAGGGCACCTGTTCCCCCCCATCTCTGCCCCTTGCCTGCCCATGCCTTTCCACCTCTGCCCAGGCCCTGCTCCTTTTCTGACCCTGCCTACTTCTTCTTGTGGAAAAGCTGCACTGCTTCTGGTGCGTGTGTGGCAGTCCCCTGTCTTCTGGAGAAGTAAGGTCTGAGAGCAGCATGAGCTAGGAAGAGACATGGGGCTGCCCCCCATACTCCTCAGAAGCAGGGTGGTGTTGACGGGGGGGAAGGGGGCAAAACTGGGAGGTTGCTCATGGCCCCCTGTGCATCCATACATCTTGCCTATGCACTTTCACACATACACAATGGGAAGTGACTGTCATAGTGGATCACATGTTAAATATGAGCCAACAGTGTAATACTGTTGCAAAAAAAACAAACATCATTCTGAGATGTATGAACAGGAATAAATGAGAAATCTTTCTTCCACTCTACTCTGCTCTGATTAGGCCTCAGCTGGAGTATTGTGCCCCGTTCTGGGCACCATATTTCAGGAAAGATGTGGGCAAATTGGAGACGGTCCAGAGAAGAGTAGCTGAACTGATTAAAGGGCTGGAAAACAGGACCCACAAGGACAGATGGAAAGAACTGAATTTAGTCTGGAAAAGAAAAGACAATGACTGTTAGGAGACTTTGTGCTGTCCATTGATTTGTAAGCATGATCAGCTGAAATACTTTTTTAAACACTCCTGTCAAAATTTTCAAAATAGCCCACTTTCCCCCATGTGGTTCTCTGAAAACACAAACATACAGTAGCATGTTTGAACCAACTGAACTCAAACCTGAAGCATTTGGGATTGGTCTGCCAAGCACAGACAATGCTGCTGCCAGCAGATTTGGTTTGTCTTCCATGTAGTCTCAGTGTATATAGACAGGCACATTCTTATGCTGAACAGTGCAGATACTGAATCAAGACATCTAGCTGGTCTCTGTACTACCACTGAAAGCAGCTTGATAACCCAAGCCAGTAGCTTTGTGTTTGATTGTTTGACCCCACCTTTGTTTTCAGACTATCTAGTTTAATTAAGAAAAGGACTGAAGTGTTATCAGTGGGCCTGACTCTTATTTAAGCTGTTGAACAGCCACCAATGGACGATGACTTTCCCTATGACCAAACTGAACCATATTAGCACCGATGACCAGCAGCTGAATGGCTCCATATTCCATCATGAAAGGCAGGGAAGGATTGGATGGCCCTGGTGCTTATCAGTGGAAAAAGTGAATTTAAACCGTATTTCGCCATATTTCCTTTTTCCAGGACCTTGATCATGATAGTGAAAACTTGCCTGACATAGCAATTGTTGACACTTGTCACACAACCTCTCAGATTATGGGAGATGAATATAACACAACACAGTGTGGTTGAGGGAAGAGGAGGAATACCAGATCCTGACCTCGGACAAGACACAAGTTCTCTGACTTACTCGCCCCCTCTGTCAAATAGATGCGCTTACCCCTGTCCATCAGGCATGTTGTGTTGTAACAAGCTACATTAATGTTTAACGATATATGGAGAGACAAGAAGGCAGACGTGGTATCTTTTATGAGACCAACTTCTGTTGGGAAAGCGAAACCAGCTCTGAGGCATTTAAAATCTCAACAACAGAAGATAGTTCAGAAGGTAGATACCTCTCCCACTTTGTCGCCTTCTTAGCCTGGGACTGGCATAACAACGCTGTAGACAAATGACATAGAATCAGTTCTATGCTGAGTTATCTTCTGTCATTCCAGTTACTGTATTTTTTTGCGGTTGAGGGAGGGGTTATTTGGGGGGAGGCTGAGGGGGAGAAATATTAGTTTATATTTTATTTTCACAACAGTGGGGGAGGGACCATTGTGAACATCTACAGAAGTGTGGAGGAAGAGTTTATTTGTTCAGGCTGCCTTAGACCTTTCACCCACAGGTTGGTATTTCGTACTGAGGATTTCTCATACACTCCAATGAGTAGCATTGCTAATAGGGCTTCCACTTAGTAGCTCTGCTGTAATTGGCTTGTGGCTTCCCTGTGGCCAAAAGTATCGCAGGGCTAGCTGTGTTGGTAAAGTATCGCAGGGCTAGCCGTGTTGGTTTATGTCCGCAAAAACGCTGAGAAGTCCTGTGACACTTTCAGGAGTAGCAGATATTTTGGAGCATAAAATGTCATGGGCAAAGACACCCTTGGTCAGTTGCATCTGATGAAGCAGCTCTTTGCCCATGAAAGCTTATGCTCCAAAATATCTGATACTTCACAGGCTACTACAGGACTTCTCCTTGGTCCTGGGGCCAGTGGGAGGGGAGTACGCTTTTGGCCTGAACTCTGAATTTCTTGTGTGGGCACAGGCCAGCCTGACCCC
Source organism: Carettochelys insculpta (assembly GCF_033958435.1). Lineage (NCBI taxonomy): Eukaryota > Metazoa > Chordata > Testudines > Carettochelyidae > Carettochelys > Carettochelys insculpta. The sequence continues at coordinate 16,226,521 of NC_134140.1, forward strand.
AGCTAATAAGCTGTTTGTTGAGGGATCTGCCTGGTGCTCAGTAAGGTGGGTAGAGGAAACAGGCTGGGGCAGGGAGGGCCTTGTGACCACCTTGAGCCAGCTGTTGGCAGGGGGCGACAACGAGCTGCTGCCTGAGGGGCACTCAAGTCCCTCCTAGGCATGGACGACACAGGCCCTTTGCTGCCTCCCCTGCCCAGCAACAGGCGAGGGAAAACGGCCCCCTCTGCCGGCTGAGAGCGGTCACTGCATCCGGGAGGGGCTGCGCCGCAGGCGGCTCGGGTCCCCCACTCTCCTTCCACTTCCCGGCCGCTCCGCCGGGCGGGGGGGAGACGCAATTTCCCTGCCACGAGGTCGAACTCGCTCACGCTTGGAGCGCCCGCCGCGGCGGTAAAAGGTTGTCAGAAGCGCTCACCGGAGGGAGCCAACGAGCGGAAGGAGCTAATCGGATTAGAGCGAGATCATTTCAGCCTGTCACGCCGCCGCGGCGCGGGCGGCACCTGAGCGGAGCCCTGGGTGACGGCTGCGGCGTGGGGGGTAGGAGCTGCCCTATATCCCCCCCCCCCCCGGTCTAGTTAATTTCACCCTCCTCTGAGAGCTGCTCAAAGTGCTTTTCTGGCCCATCCCCCCCCAGCCAGCGGGCAGCTTCCAGCGCCTCTGGGAAGAGGCGGGGCGGGGGCAGGAAAGCAAAGGGGCCCCTGCGGTGGGGGGAGCGGTGGGTGCCGGGACGGGGGGTGGGGGACACACACTATCTAGAATCAGCTGGACTCGAACTGATCGAAGCGGAGGGGGGATTTAATAATCCTCGGCGCCCTCTCCGCTCTGCGTGCCGGGGCCCTGGCAATGCGGCCCGCAGCTCCCTCCGGCCGCGTGCGTTTCCCTGCCCGGCGTGACGCGTGGGATCAGATAGGGAAGCTGGAAGCGAGATAAGGACTTTGTGTCCTCTCTAATGAGAGCGTCGGTTTAAATGGCAAACTCCTTAATCCGCAGCGCCTCGTCTCTTTTTCGTGGTCCTGGGTCCAGCCATGATTGAAAGATTAAAGTAGGGGAAGATATTTTTTTTTAAAAAAGAGGCAATATTGAAGTGTAATCAAAGGACAATTTCAATTAAGATTGTGATATTTTTAAATGTAAACATAATTAACCAGTGAAATTATATTTACATAAATCCAAACCGTCTGTCGCCAATTCACAGATCTTCTTCCCTCTTCGGTTTGTATCTTTCAACGCCGAATTGTGGAGACGTGGCTCAGTCCAACCAAACTTATTAAGAAAAAGAGCCACTAGGGGAAAACAGCCAGCAAGGTGAAGTCACCTCCTACCCCGAAGTTTTTTGTGTGTAAGTAACGATTCGGATTTCAGAGGGGTCTCAACACAACTGGAGCAAAGATCATATAGGAAGGGGTCGCATGAAGGTGTAACTTACTAGAAAGCTACCCCGCGGGTGTGATCCCCGTTACGTAGTTGTTTCGCTTATAGAGGGAACTCAAAGTTGCAGCCCGAGGTATTTCAGCCTTTCAAAAACGAGAGGAACTCCCAGAGCCAGGAAGACGCTGTTTTATTCAGTGATTTTAAAGTGTTTAGCAACCAAAGTGCCTTCTCCATCACTCTGGGTCCTCATTCTTCCCATCCCTTATACAGTAATTATAAAGTTAGAACTTTCGTAACAACCAGAAATATACAGAGATGATTAATGTAAAAAAATTGCAACCCATAAACGTGGCTCTCCACGTGTGTCTGACCAGACACGAGTCCTTCCGCGGTCGCTCGGGGATTTTGTTCTTTTAGCAATCAGCCGGGCTTTTTATTTAAAAAAAGATCCGAGGGTGTAAAAATCGTGAAATCACGAAAGAACATAACCCATTGTTTTAACAACAATGCGGCGACGTGGCAAGCCTAGAGTTTTCTGGTTTACCCTGAGCGTCAAATGGGTACGTTATCTTTTCAAGTCTTTTACCAGTGGCCAGACCGAACCAAGGGACAGTGAAAAAATACAGATAACGATGATTTACAGCTACGAAGGTCTATTTACAAAGAGCGAGGAGGCGGGATTCCGCCTCCCTGCCAGAAACCATGGCCGGGCACGGCGCGTAGAAAAAGGTTGTAGAAATGATTGTAGGCCAGGTGAGACGTTATGTCTCCTTGGGGAGGAAGGGACGGGGCGTGGGGACCCCCAGCTCTCGCAAACCCAGCTGCAACCCTTTGCCATTGTAGCTCCCAGCCACCCCGAGCGGCCAAGCGCCTACGGCTGAAACGACCTCCTCCGCGCAGTGGGATTTTAAAAACAAAGGGAAGAGGTTTAGCGGCCGGGCAAACGCAATTTCAGCAACTCCCCTGCCCCGCGCCCGTTGCCCTCTCCTGCCCCTTTCCCCCCAGTCAGTGTCACAGAAACAGGGGCTGGGGCGCCGTGGTTTAAGCTCAGCGGGGGCCGGCTGTCTGAGCGCGGGAACGGATTGTTATTAGCAATGCTTTACTGTTGCTTTGCGAGGTCCTCAGTTCCGTGCGCTCCGCTGGGCTGCCGCTTGGGTGCGGTAAGAGACAAGCGCGCAGAGCGGATCTGGGAGCCTCTCTGCCCCGTTAGGGTGATTGCGCGCTCGGAGCGCGCAGGGGGAGCGCAGCGGGGCGGCGCGCAGAATCCAGCGCCGGGGCCTTGAGCGCGCAGTATCCGGCGCTGGGCGCGCAGTATCCATTCCAGGCCCTGCTGCTCCAGCGGCTGGCGGTCCCGCGGCGGGGAGGGGGCAGGTCTGTTTATAGGTGCGGGGTGTAGAAGGCCGGAGCCCCGTAAGTCTGCGAGCCCAGGACGAAGGGCGAGAGGACGGCGGGGCTGGGCAGGAAGGGCAGCTGGGCAGCACACACCAGCCCCCCGCTGGGGTGCCCCGGGTAGCCGCCCGGGCCGTGCATGGAGAGCGGGTTGCCCATGGGCGGCGAGTGGCTGAGCGGGCTCAGCCCCCCGCCCAGGCCGCCTCCCCCCAGGCCTCCCCCGGCGCCGCCGCCGCCCGCCCCGCCGCCAGTGGGGGCGCTGGTGTCGGCGCCCGGGTTCTGCTTCTTCCACTTGGTGCGGCGGTTCTGGAACCAGATCTTGACCTGGGTCTCGGTCAGGCTGAGCGACAGCGCCAGGTTGAGGCGCTCGCACACCGACAGGTACCGCGTGGACTTGAACTTGTTCTCCAGCGCCACCAGCTGCTCGTAGGTGAAGGCGGTCCGCGCCCGCCGGGGCTTGCCCGACTTGGAGTCCGAGCCCGTGCGCTTCCTCTTGGGCTTCGCCTGCTGGCTGGGCGGCCCGGGCGGCGGTGGCTGGGCCGGGGGCGGAGGTTGGCCGCCCGGCTCCCCCTCCTCGGGCTGGCGCTCGGGCTCGGCCTCTGCTTCGGCCGAGCCCCCGCCGGCGCCCAGGCTGCTGCTCTCCTCGCTGCCCAGCTCCTCCTCGTCCTGCAGCTCGCTCTGGGGGCTGGGGCTGGGGCTGGGCCGGCTGCCGAAGTCCAGCTCGCGCTCCTCGCCGGGCTCTGCGCGCAAGCAAGGAGAGGGGTTAGCTTGGCCCCCCGCACCCGGGAGCGGGCCTCGCGCCGCCGCCCGCCCCGCCCCGCCCCGGGCGGGACACCCCTCGTGGGAAGGGTGAGCCAGAGCCCCCTCTGCCTCTGCCCGGCCCGGCTCCAGCTCAGCTCCGCGGGCGAAGCCACCGCCGGCAGCAGCGGAGAGGGGCGGGCGATGCTGGCAGGAAGGCGCCCTGTTCTGCGCCCCCGGCCGCCTTGGCACACCTCGGACCCAGGCGTCCGACGAGAGGCTTCAGGAGCCCCGAGCCGGCCGGCAGGAGGGAGGGAGCCCCCAGATCCGGGAGCAAAGCGGCCCCTGGCGCAGGCAGAGCCCAGCCGGGCCGTGTCCGGAAGCGCTCCGGGGTGTGGAGGAGGTTTTAAGCAGGGGGACTGAGCGCGCGACGGTTGTGTGCTGCGCCCTGGCTCGGCGTTTCCCTTTCCCCGTCGCGGGGGCGGGGCACAAACAGTGCCAAAGTTGGGGAGAAAGTCGGGGTCAGGTTTTTGGAGGCGCTGGGGGGGGGGCTCCGCTGGAACAGCTCGGGGGGAGAAACCCCCTCAGTAACACAGCGCCCAACCCGCTAGGCCTAACGCTGGGAGAAGCGAGACCGCCCTGGGCATTGCCTGCCTCAGCTAACCACGGCAAAGGCTGGAAGAGAGGGAATATTGTCTAATGGCCGCTTAGGAGCAGTCCGGGCTCGTTGTCCCCCTTTATTTATCCTCGGAACTCCGGTGGTGGAGACACGCGATGGAACAGAATTAAGCTCCTTATGTGACTTTATCCCTTGTCAACACAACCGCGGTTAGTTTCTTCCCCAGCCGCAGCGATACTGACATTAAATCCCTTCGCCGTTTGGGGAAGGGCCCGGCTCTTGCTGCGTTGCCTTCAGGCTGCAGGTTTGCAAAACGCTAAGGCTTGGGCACTGCCCGGTAATTAGCAGGGAACATTTGGGAAGCAAGCGGGGGGAGGACCCAAAGGCTTGTTTCAGGCAGGAGAGGAGAACTCCATTGCGTTACTCTCCTTATTTTGCAGGACAACGAGGAGTCCTGGGGCACCTTAGCGGCTAACGGGTATTTTGGAGCTTTCGTGGGCCAAGACCCGCTTCCCCAGATGCATTTTTATTTCAGTTATTGAATGATCTGCATGGAAGGACGAGCGCCTGCCTTCCGGTCTGGCCTCTTTTAACCGTTTCTGCGCCGCCTTTGGGCTGGGGCTGTTCCGAAGGTCGAGGTATTAATCTGGAGTAAATACGCGTATTGATTAGCAGAGCAGCTGCAAACTTAATTAAGCTCATTTTGTGTAATGTGCAAACTAGTTAACGGTCATTTAATGTATTTGGGTTTGTATTATGTGCCAATTAAGGGGACTCCGGCTGAGAACAAGGTGATTCTCCGCTGTTTAGGGCGATTGTACTTCTCGGGCTGGTGAGGGGTTATGAAACCTGAAAGGATATTTGGAACTGAGTTGCAAATGGATCAGGCCTCAAGCTGGGCTGGGACCTGGAAGGCCGGAGGCTAAATCGCCCTCTAGAGAAAGAAAAGGTATCTAGGACTACAACAAACACCGGATCGGGCCGCAGGTTGGAGCCTAATGAGTAAAAATACAGCGGGCTCAGCTCCTTGAGATACCTCTCTACTTCCTGCACTGATCTGCTATTTGCACCCCCGCTGCCGAGCACAGCTATTAGGTGTGAAACTTCCCACTTTCCGCTCATTAAGTAGTGACTCGATCCTTGGGCCCCATTACGGGTTCTCTTTAGTCCATTTCGGTCCCATACCGACGGGGGCTGGCGCGGCTATATCAGACTTGGTTAAAGGCAAAAACCGCCTCTTCAGCTAGTGGGTTCTTTTAAACTGGGACATTGAAACAGGGCAAAAGATTGAGTTCTACGAGATAATTTGCTTTCGGCTCACCTCGGCTCCCTGCGACAAAAACAGAGACAAGTTTGTTATAGTCACCCGCCAAACCCGTGCTCAGAAGCCAGGGAACTTTTTTTTAACGAATCCTGCTTTCCATTTTGGCGGTAGGATTAGAAGTTTGGAATTATGACGGAGACACGGAAATCTGAGAGCCTGGTTAAGGGGGGCTTTGAACTGAGACTAGTGTGTGACGGTGAAATAAAGTTTAAATAAGCTCCGTAGCCCAGAAACTGAATTACAGAGAGCTGCCACCGTGGGTTATATTTTTGTGCACACACCTTTCCGTACATTCGTGTTGCAAGCACGCCCGAATGCTTTTATACTTAGGGCCACGTCTATAACAGGCAGGTGTTCACTACCGATGACGGAAAGTATGCGTCGATTTCCGTAGGGGGGGTGTCCGATGTTTTCTAAAACTCCCCCAGCCTCTCTTTAGTCCAGGGTGATTAAAATACCTTTATAAACACCGCACTGGGAATTGTCAAAAGCAGCATCCCTGCGGCTTCGCCAGGGTGCTAATGCAGCCCAAGCCCATCTGAGAGCTTTAGCAGTTCTTCCGAAAACGAACTGTCTTTTGCAAGATGAAGTGAAAAATTTTGTGGCTGTAGAGGATCACCATTATTGCCCGCTCCCGCGAACTAAACCGCCGCATCTGCTCTGACCGCAGGCGAGAGGGGAACCAGGATGCGATCAACTTTCCTTATTTCGGAGTCCTCACGCGGCTAGTGTGGACGTTGCAAGCTCTGAACAGTATTAGCACGGTTAGGGCTGAAGGAAAGAATGCGGCCGCGGTTTGCAGCCGGCTTGTCAGGAGGCAACGTTTAGCATTGCGCTGGGGTTCCAAACAGATTTACTGTTTGAGAAATGAAGGGGAGGACGGCATTTCTCTCCTTGTCTGGAGATAAAGCGTAAGATGGGCGATAGGCTGACCTCGTCGGTCTTTCTCATTGCACAGATCTATTTAGTATGACAAAAGTCAGATCAGTGTAGACAGACGCCTGCTTTGGGCATGGCCGGAGTTTTAAAAATCTCTTTGGAATTCTGTTAACATCTAGCGCCTGGTCTTGCTCCAGTTATTACAAGTAGATCCGCGCCAAAGGGGGTTACGCTAAAACAGGAGGAAACGCCCCTGTTTCGCTACCTAGTTTTTAATTGAGCTGGACTTTATACGGGAGAACTGTCCAACAACCCCGGAATTAAGGGGACACCGGCCCCTCTGCTGAGCTTTTCCCAGAAGTTTGTTTTCCAGTAGCAAACACAACCTACGGCTGTCCCCACCCCTCCCCACTCAGGCTCTCTAGCCATCTCTTTCCCAGGGGCTCTCTTCTCCCGGAACCCCCCTAACATCTTCAGTGCCCCCGCGCCTAGAGGGGAAAAAGTTGGACTCTTTGGATCTGGGAAGAAAAAGCAATCTGCAGCGCGGGTCGAATGCAATTCCCGATCAATAGCCGGCCCTAATAAGTGTAATGGGTTTTAATCGAGTAATTATCCGAATTTTGACCCTATGATTTAGATGTTAGGAGAAGGTTTGCAAGGTGCTTGAAAGAGATATGCACAATTCGATAATAGGATATCGACCGAGGGAGTCCTACATGCCACTCTGGGGCGATTTTCCCCATTATCCAGCCTCTTTACGCTGCTAAGCACATTTTACCTTAAATGTAATCGAAGGAATTTAATTGTTTTTCCAGAGATAACCAGCGTTTTGTCACAATTAGTCTGATTTGTCCTAAAAAAAGCCAAGGGGAGAGAGAAAATTGAATCTGTCGCCCACAGCAACGCTCAGCCGGCTTGGGGCGGGGGGGGCGGGGAAGATAGTGCTGAAAGCTGCGGGGGGGGGGACCCCATATAAAAGCGACTTTATATGGGGAAGATCCGGCCATAGTGGGGCCTGATTGCACCGAACCTAAAACCCAGCTGGGCCTGCTCATTCCAATGGCCCCCCCGTCCTCCCACAACGCTGCAGTTAAGTTTGCTCCAGCGGTAACTTTCCCCTACTCTTGTTACCCGCGAGGAGCAAATAAGGCCCCAGGCCAGGAGCTGTTATGATGCGATATAATGCAGCGCCCTGTTCCCTCTGCCCCCGGTAATCAACCGCATCCAGCGAGGCCCGCTGAATAGGAGGTGACCCCCGGGAAGGCAGCGCTGGCTAGGCAGGTGCGAGTTCCAGCCGCTCTAGGAGGAGACCTAGGCCCGGTATCCGCCTCTGCCTTCCCTCCTCTGCAGAAGTGCAGCTGAAGTTACTGGCGGCGCGTGCGCCGGGCTTTGCCGGGCTCCTGGCTGGGCCCGTGGAAGGCCGGCCAAAGGGGGCATTAGCCCGCGATTCCGGGCACCCCAGACAGCCCAGCAGCAAACTTCATGCTGCTGCCAGGAGGGCCGGGCCAGGGCAGCTTCACCTGGCACAGGGCAGGTACAACCCAGCGCCAGCAGGTATCTTAAGGCAGCCAGACGGCTCCCCACCGAACAGGCGCTTGCAAACACGTTGTGCCTGGGCAGCCTCGCGTGGAGCTAGCTCAGGGCACGCTCCCAGCCAGGTCCGACTCAGAAGCCATCCCCAAAGAGCCTGTGCGCTTGGCGGCGGGTTCCCTGAGTCTGCACCTGGATGGCAGGGGACAGAAAGCGGGGGAGGGGGGAGTTTCTGGGACTCCCCTTTAGCAGCCGGTTGCCACACTGCTTAACATGTCAGGCGCCCTTCAGACTCCCCCCCCCCCGACTCCACACCCAGCCCGTGCGCCGGCTGAGTGGTCCAGACCCTCGGCGGAGGCGAGCATGCAAAACGGACTTACTGATTAACTCCCCGGACTTTTTGCACGTTTCAAAATCTTCCCGCAGAGCCTTCTGGTCGGCTAGTTCCGTTCCCGGCTCCTCGGGTTTGTCCTCTGCCCCCAGAGTGAATTCGCTCCCCGCGGATTTGTACAGCGCCGAGCACTGCCTCTTCTTGCTGTTGAACTTGTTGGGGTCCAGGATGTCCAGCACCGAAAACGAGGTGGTTCTGTGGACCACGGGCAGGGCTGCCACTGCCCCCTCTTGTCCCGGGGTGTTGCTCGGATTGTCGCCTTGCCTGTCCCTATTCCCAGGGCACGAATAGACGGGGAGCTCGTTGCTGGAAGGAAGCCTCTGCTCCCCGTGGCTTTCCATGCTCTCCCCGGGCAGGCAGGCGGACAGTGGCTCCACTCCAGCGCTCGCGGGGTTGGCCGCCGCTGCAGCTCCGGCTGGGATGGAGATGTCACCTCCCAGAGCCTTGTCTCGGCCCACGCTCATGACTCTTCGCAGGGCCCCTGCCGGCTGCAACTCTCTTCCCCTCCCGCGAACTTCTGCGGGGAGCTCCGTCCTCGCGCTCAGCTCCGCCAGCCGCACGGCCGGGGCTCCGCGGGGCTGGGTCCACGCCGAGGCGCCTTCTTCCTTCTCATCGTCCTCCCAGGGCTACCTCCCCCCTCCCGTGTCTCTCGCGCGCACGCAGGCACGGGCCAGGCGCTCCCTTCCTCACGCCTGCATATTTAGCGGGGGGTTGTAATTGGCTACAAATTAATCCCTTGCCCACAGTAGTCAGTCATCTCCAGCGCTGGGGGAGAGCCCCTGGAAGTGTGTGTGTGTGTGTGTGTGTGTGTGTGCGCGCGCCGGAGGAAGGGGCGGGGGGCAGTGAAGGATGATCTGGGCTGCGACGGACTTAGCTGTCAGCTCTGTTCCCGCGCACCTCCGCTCATCTGGAGAGCATCTCAGCGGCCTTATTTGGAGAAATGGGCGGGGAAGGCGCTGCGCGATCGATACAAAGCTGCTGCGATACCCACCCCAGCGGGCCTTCGGAGCGCCCCTTGCGGGAGGGGGTGGGGGGGAGTTAGACGGTCACCAGGTAAGACACTCACCTGTGTCATACCCCCTCCCCGCCTTAGTACATTAGAACAATAGGATGAAATGATCGTCCGAGACTGCCCGCTGTGAATGACACCGCGTGGGTAGGCGCAGCCAGAGCCAGAGCCACGTTGGCCCTCCCCGCACTAATTCATGAAAATAACCCATCAGCTGACGCTGCCGAGAAACAGAGGGGGGAAAGAAGAGCCCTAAACCCCACCAGGCAAAACGCGAGGATCGGTGTGTTCGAAATAACCGGGGAAAGGGACCTATTTCCGTCCCACCTGGAGCTGAGGCACGAGGCGGAGCCCCCCTCTGGCTTCTGAGAAACGCTCCTGGGCCAGGGGGCGTTGAACGCAGGGCGAGAGGAAGAAATGAGGAAAAGTTGCCTCTGAAGTACAGAAATCCCCCTCCCTTTCTCCCCCACCTCGGTGTCTTTCGCGGGGCCTGCCCGCGCTTGGATCATAGCCGTTTCACCCTTGTTTGAGATGTGCAGAGCGCTGCCTAGTTTGAATGAGCTGCCCCAAAAGGTAGGAAAACATAAAAAGCAAATGAGATTTTTCCCCCGTCTTTGAGGCTGGTGACACATACAAGGACAGGTCCTTTGCAATTACCGCGGGCAATGATCCTTTGGAAAGCAGAAATTAAAAGTTGGGAGAAATAATGGGTGAAACAATCAGCTGTAATTTTGGTAGGGGTTGGACATGATTAGGCCATCAATGGGCTGGGCCCAGGGGAGTTTCTGAAAGGCTGGAGCTCACAGCAGCTCCCTCTCATATATTATAGACCAGCCCTTAGATTTTAATCAGACATCACAACAGTGTCCTTCCTCTTTTATTACTTTATTATGTTTTATCTTTACATTATAAATCACCTTCTGGATGGAAATGGTATTTATAATCTCCGATCCCCGCCTCCCCACTGCCTCACAAATACAACCCCAGACACCTTTTAACGGATGGGAGGTTGGGGTGTTTTTTTAAACCTTCTCTTACTTCTTTCCCTGCGCTTGTGGCTCTGATCTCCTGTTTCGCTCTTGAAGGGCTGCCCACAGCCGCAGGATATTGGTTAGAAAAGGCTCCCAGTGACTGTGTTTGATCAGATCCCCTACCATCCTCATACCTCCATTGGGAGCTTTTCGGGAGGGAAACCGTTTTTAAGGCGGGGAGAGGGTGTCCCACAATCTCCTGAGCATATTGGTGTCCGGGTAAATTTCTGCCTGGGCCCCCCACCAACATCTGGTCTAAACTGGGATTAGATCTCTGCACCCCATTGTCCCAGCAGGGCCTATACAACACAGGGCCCCTCCATTCACACCCACAGCGCTGAAATGATCGCTAGGCTCATTCAACAACATACTGAGACCCGCAGAAAACGCTGCGGGGGGAGAGAGGAAAGGAAGCGACAGGGAGCCCCGGGTACTCCGGGCAATATGGACGCTGCGGAGGCCCTCTTTCCATACCCGCTGCGAGGAGATTTGCTTCCGGTGCACCCCACCCAGGCTCGGGCCCGGCAAGCGCCCCCCCACCCCAGGAAAAGTTCCCGGGAGAGCTGCGAACAGCCGCCCCGCCGAACGCCCCTGGGCGGAATTCGGCTCCGCACGCGGCCCCCGCAGCCTCAAGCGGGGCCAGAAGCGGCCTCGGCGCGCGCGCGCTCTCCGGGTGTTATGAAGATGTTCTATTGCTCCTAATCACAATTGATTGTCAATTAGAGCCTCATTTGCGCAATCTCCATCCATCTGCCATCTCTGGTTATCCGGTCCCCGGAGCGTTAGCGCTGATTCCGGGCCCCGAGATGAGTTGTGACATGTAATATCTCCTCCAGGAGCTGGGCGGGCGGGCCCCTTACCCCCTGCTCGGAGACGGGCCTTTCCATGTCCCTTAAAGACCCCACCAGCCGCACGTGCGCGGGGTCAGTGAAGGCCAATTCGATGCCGTCTCCTTCCCGCAGGCCAGGGGCTCGGAGCGAGCCCCAAGCCTCGGCTCGGTGTCGCTGGAGTTGGACTGACGGATACCCCCGGGCAGGCGAGGATGGCTGACGCCGTAAGGGGCTGGTGGCGAGTGAGCCCAGAGCTGGGCCGCTTGGGCGAGCCGCCGCCTGCTGAAACCCCCTGGCCCCGCCGCCTCGGTCGCTCCCGTTGCGCCCTCTCCGGGGTCCCCCCGAGCGCTGGGGCGGGTGCCCTCCGCGCAGCGGGGAGGTGAGCGTGGAACCGGTTCAAAGCGGGTTCACACGCCGGCGCCTGCGGAGGCTGGGGGGAGCTCAGGACCGCTCAGAGAGCCCGGCGGGGAGCAGATCCCAGGCTCCGGCGGCCGTGTGCAGGGAGAGGACGTTATTTTGCCTGCAGACTAAAGGACCCGCACAAGAGGCTCCTGGGCTGCAGCTGCTCGCGGGCTGCCTGCTCAGCCCGTCTGCTCCCCGCAGCTGGCTGGAGAACCCCTCGCTTCCCAGGGCTTCCTCCCCCGGCCTCCTGCGAGTGCCGGGGCAGGCCCGGCCCGGGGGGCGGGGGTGGCTCCAGGGAGAGGCTGCAGTTCAGCAGAGGAACCTTCTTCCGGCCACCCAGCAGCGGCACGAAGGGAGAGGGAAGCCCCGGGCTTCTCTCCTCTCCCATCCGCAGAGGTCCCCACTTCTCAGGGCCGGCTTTGGGGTCTAGAGGACGCTCTGTCCTTGCTAGAGCAGTCCTCGGCAAGGGGCCACCCCCCCGGCCTGACAGCGGCGAGAAACCCAACGAGCGCCCCCTGCTCCTGACCCCAGCGCCAGCTCAGCCCCAGACAAAGGCGCCCGGCTGCTCGCGGCCTTTGAACAGGGCGCTGGTCCGCAGCCTCAGGAAGTGCAGGGACCAGCGCCCCCTGCCCGGCCCTGGGGTTGCGCGGATCCCGCTCTCGTGATTGGCAAGAACCGAACATTTGCACGGGGTTGGGCCACAGCCTTTCATCCCGCGCGCCCCTCCGCTGGACGCGCTTTGCAGCTGAACAGAGGGGGCTGGACCCCCTCCTCCCTGCAGCTGCTGCGGGCCGCTAACACCGCCACGAGCACCTGCTGCAGCAGCCCGAGCGCCCGCCAGGCTTTAAGCAGCGCACTCCCATGTCTCTTTTAAAAAAAAAAACAAAAAAAACCCAATAGATTTCTGTTTTGCCACGCCGGTCAGAAAAGCGAAGCTTTTCCACCATTCATCATCCCGCTCGCAGCCGCGCGGATCTCCGGGTAATTAAGGACATTTATCGTGGTGGTAAAACAGTTTAGCAGCCCTGGCTCTGCGGAGAAGGTCACTCTGATGGATTCCCCCGGGGGTAAGGAGTGGGAGACGTGGGGTGGGGACAGGGACAAGAGAAATCCGCCTGGTTGCTGCCCCCGCGCTGGAGCTGTTGGAATTGATCTGCAGTGCGCCCTAGGGAGCCATGAAGGTCACGGAGGAGAAAGTCTTTCCAGCACCTTTCTGGCGTGTCTACACTTGCATTCCTCTCTGGAAGGAGGCGTGCAAATGAAGGAAATCAAATGCAAACGAGGTACTTATTTGCATATCTGGTGCCCCATTTGCACATTCTCCCTTCGAAAGAGCTCTCTTACGAAAGAAGCTCTTTCCAAATAATATGCAAATGAGGCACCCGATATGTAAATCACTGCCTCATTTGCATATTCAATGTCCTTCATTTTTATGCCTCTTTCAAAAGAGGAATGCAAGTGTAGACACGGCTTTCGTGAGCGGCTGGAAACACATGGCCCCTGCAACAGGGACCGGTGAGGGACAGTGAACTCCCCCTCTGTAAAGTACCTGACCCCAAATGGGGAGCAGCCTGGAGAGTCCTTCCCCGACACCAAACGAACACGTGCCGAAAAAGGGACTTTCCAGACCTCCCACTTCGATTTAACCCTGAAACCAGCGCGGCTAATCAAAAGGGATTAACTCCTACAACAGGCGGCCCGAGTGACTCCAGCCAGGAGCGCCCGACTGAGATTGGCCCTGTCCTTTAAGATATCTGCGCGCTCAGGAGACGTTCAGACCAGGAGAAGTGTTTTCTCAAGAGCAATGATCTGCACTGTCCACCTCCGGGGATGGGTCCCGGAGAGGTAGCCGTGTCCGTCTCGCTCAAAACACAACACAGGCAGAAACGGGCTCTGAACCCAAGCCCTCATCGGACCTGCACTGTAACCTGGAGCGCGGTTAGGGAAACTCCCTCGAGAACCGACCTGAAAGGAGAGTTAAAGGGCCTAGAACATCTGAGATAAGCGAGGGAGATACGTGACGTCGGGCTCCCCCGGGAGCCAGGGGTAAGAAATTGGTGAGAGAGGTGGGGTAGCTTCTCCGTTTGCCAGAAGCAGTGTCAGAAGGGAGCTCTTTCTTGGGCACACTGAGCAACGATCCATCTTTTTCTCTTGGATTTCCCACCCGGCTGGTTTCCAAAACTCTTCCCACGTTGGGTCCTGAGCAGAGACAGAGCATCTCCAGATTTAGGCATGCCCCCTTTTTCTTACCGTGCCAGGTCTGTGTTGTCAGGCAGAGTTTGCTCTGGTAATACCGAGCTGTCTGAGGGTCAAGGTAGTTTTAATTATTATTTTATTTATTATTATGGACTGCGCTCTCCAGACACAACAGCGCACTTGTTTCAGGATAAACAATAATTAAAGTCTGTTTGTCTTTTCACCCCTTCCCCGAAATTATGAGCCAGATCAGGAGGCAGCGCTAGAGGTGGAGGAAAGGGGTGGTGGGAGATGCTTAATATTAACCCAGTTAAAGCCAAAGAATTAATTAACTTTGTCCAAGAAGGGGAATGATTATTATTTTAAAGAGAGAGAGATTATGAAGCAGATCTTGCCCTCTATCAATACAATGTCAGGTCCTCACAGCAGAAGATTTAAAAGCCCAGGGGATTCCAGGTTAGGATAATAATGAGCTTAATTGAGGTTAATGCTTCCTGCACAGCTCCTTGATTATTAAATTAATATTATCACACACATGAATCATAATTAGAAGTTTAAACAATGCTCCAGGGGAATCCTCTGAGGATCTATTAAAACGGGTCTATTCTTTCTCAGCTCTTTCCTTAGAGTTTTCAACCCAGCCAGAGGGGGGAGAGCCCGGCTGTGCTGGGGCCCAGTGGAACCGAGGTATGTTTATTGTCGGAAATTAACAAGGCTTTGGGGAGACGGGAGGTGGAAAAAACCCACTCAGGCTACGAGGTGTCTTGCTCCCGGAATGACACCCAGAGAGAGGTTCAAAGGCAGCTTACCTTGCTCCCTTTCGAGATTTAAGTCAGCAAATTCCTGGTTAAATCCAAACTCCCTCCCTTAATCGAGGTGCTTGTTTCCCTAGACCCTGGAGTATATGTAAAATACTAATAAAGTGGCTGGTTGTCTCGTATCTGCGGAAAGAGCTCAGCTGCAGCCCTTCATACACCTGCTGAAAGCTGAGCTCTTTTGCTCAAGGTCCGGTCCGAATTCCCCCTTTTTTTCCCCCACTAAAATCCCCGGGAACCTGCAGAAGGGGATTGGAAGGTTGGTAAATTACAGAGTGTTGTCCGTGATCAGCACCTCTACTACTAGACATTTCTGAGGGGATCCTTTTACAAAGGGCTCCAAATAGGTGTACCTCAACTAGCCCCCTCTGCCCGGCTCTTGTGGTGCATGGTATAAACTTAACTATGCAGAGGGGTGAATTTAGCCCCGGCAAACTCATGCAACGTTAGTTGATGGTGTCGCTACTCTTCCAGCGGGCATCCCATGTGGGTGTGACAACAGGGCAAAGCCAGACTCTCTGTGTGTCCCTGTCTGTCCTTATCGCTTCCTTTCTATCCTGCGAGCGTCTAATTGCCTAAGACTAGACAATAATGAGGAGCGAGAAAGGGCTGGGAAGAGAGGGGCCGGAGGGGAGCTAGCAGCCCCCCTCCCCTGGGAAGGTGTAGCAGAAAATTAGATGGTTGGCTTGATTATTTATTTATTTATTTATCAGCACGTGGGTTGAAATTGACATCTGTTCCTCTGTAGGGGACCTGGGCACACTGTGGGGTCAGAACAGGGGGAAGGTTCTTTAGCATAGGCATAAATGCAGGAAGCTGGAAAAAAACAAGGCTACGGACAGAAAAGGGATGGCGGGGGAAAAATCAACCTTTGAACAGCCCTGGTGTCCTCCTCGGATTCAGAGAGACTGTGCCCAAAAGGGGAAAGGGGAATAAATAAAAGAGAAATCCGATGGTTTGCACGTAAGCATCTCTCTCTCTTTCTTTCTGTATTTATTTTCCTCTCTGTTGCTGAAACATATTGGAGGGGTAGGAAAAAGGAAACATTAAGATCAACTGTGAGCCCTGCCGACGGTTTAACGATTTCAAATGAGCTCTGACTCTGGTGAAAATCTGACAATTACCCATCAGGATGGCAGATGATGGTTAAAATTACCAGAAATCAATATTCTCACCGGGTGTCCCAGCCTGATAAGAGAGACCAAGACAATGTTGACTATTAAAGTCGACAGCTTGAGATATTACACTATTAGTTATGCTATTTTTAATAATCTATAATATTTGGGCTATAATTAATTAATTATACGGGTCAGATAATATCTGGGGCTGGAATGAGGTCTGAAGGGTCTATTAAGGTTGGTAATGAGAAAGGAGAAATCTAATCTAAGGACGAGGAGCCGTGAAGGAACAAATATACAACAGACTTCAGATAGAGAGGGAGAGAGAGAAGGACTAAAGCAGTCCCAGTACACACACCTCTGCATTCATCTCTGGGCTCTCAATGCGAGAACATCTTCACTTTTCCTTCTCTGTGCCGGTGCCCCTTTGTTTTCAAAAAGTCTTGATTTGCCCTGTGACGTTAAAACCCACAGGTAGTTATTCTAATCTAAAAATGATTAATGGGTGCACTAAGGGAACAGATGACATTAAAAAATATCCAGTCTTATGAGCATTTCCTATGGAAGGGGGAGTATGGTGCCAATTCTCTAGCCACTGGGGGAGGTCAGCACCACCCTTTGGGTGCTGCTAAATCACCCGTGACAAGTGAGACTTCTAATATTTTTCGTGACACGTATGCACCCATTGAAATGCCTTTGGCATGTTTCGGATTATGCCAAGTGATATGTCTTTTCTAATAGATGCATGTATCTAGTTCATGCACGTATAGCTACACACAATTGTGCATGTGTCATATATAATATGTATATGTTGTGTGTACCCCCAGCATAAAATGTTTTCATTTCCCACTTTTCCGGACTGCATGAATTAAAACCCATCTCTTTTCTCACGGTTACTAACCAATGTTCTAGGCATGACATGCGGGAGTAGACCTATTTTATATTAATTATAGCCAAAGAGTGTTTTTACAATTATTGTTATTCCAGGGGGATTTATTTATCGTATTAGTTCCACCCTTATTACTGTCAGGCTGAAGAAGGTGAGTGTGTTGAACAACAATCCCATCATACAAGATGATGAAGGAACCACATTTTCCTGTCCTGCTGAGATGGACAAGGAGTCATCTGTTCTAAACAGGCCTATCTCTCTATTTTTTTCTGAACCAGCTTTAATATTAAAATACTCCTTATCTGCATCTCCTGGAAACTGCAGGAGTAACCGGAATGTCCGGTGACAACTCAGGTTCTTCTCAACATGAAAGTGGTGGGATTTTTCCACGTCTGCAGCCCTTACTGGTGGAGTCTCACAAGGCTCAGCATCTCCCTCTTACTATTCCACATGTATAAAAAGTAAGTGGGAGAACCAGTGAAGCAAAATGAGGCAGAAGACACCCAGCTCTAAATCTTCCTTGCATCCCATACTAATTTTTCATCTTCCAGCTTTTTCAGTGCCCAGCCAAAATCAGTCCCTGAACAAAGAGCAGCGGAACTCCAGCAAAGTTGAGGTCAGGCTGATGGGATGAAGGAAGTGTTCAAAGAACTTGACTTCTCTTTAACATCCCTTGGGACCGAAAGGATCTGCCATCAGATAGTTCAGCTATTCCACAGCCTTGGGGTCCTTTTGGTCTCTTCAGTGCTATTGGCAAATAGCTGTTGAGTCAATTGAAATATTGGTATGGAAGAGTACAGCTTGCTCAGGAACAGAAAAAGGGCAGAGGTGTTGCCTTGTATATTAAAAATGTACATAGTTGGACTGAGGTGGAGATGGACATAGGAAACGGATGTGTTTGAGAGCCTCTGGATTAAGCTGAAAGGGGTAAAAAACAAGGGTGATGTCCTCCTAGGAGTCTACTACAGGCCAACTACCCAGATGGAAGAGGTGGATGAAGCTTGTTTTAAACAACTAACAAAATCATCCAGGGCCCAGGATTTTGTAGTAATGGGGGACTATTTGAGAGTTCCAGATAGTAGAATGCCAGGTAAGAAAGAGTTACTGTATTTAAAAAAGAGAGAGAGGCCATGTCTACACTAGCCAAAAACTTCAAAATGGCCATGCAAATGGCCATTTCGAAGCTTACTAATGAAGCGCTGAAATACATATTCAGTGCCTCATTAGCATGCGGGTGGCCGTGGCACTTCGAAATTGGTGCGGCTCGTCCAGACAGGGCTCCTTTTCAAAAGGACCCCTCCTACTTCGAAGTCCCCTTATTCCCATCTGCTCATAGGAATAAGGGGACTTCGAAGTAGGAGGGGTCCTTTCGAAAAGGAGCCCTGTCTAGATGAGCCGCGCAGTGGTGAGCCACGTCAATTTCGAAGTGTCGCGGCCGCCCGCATGCTGATGAGGTGCTGAATATGTATTTCAGTGCTTCATTAGTAAACTTCGAAATGGCAATTTGCATGGTCATTTCTAAGTTTTTGGCTAGTGTAGACATGGCCTCTCTCTCTCTTTTTTAAATACAGTAACTCTTTCTTACCTGGCATTCTATTATCCGGAACTCTCAAATAACTGACATTTTAACTGTAGGTAAATTTTAGTTACTTTTTTCATAAGTGCAGTATAGTAAAAGGAAATTAAAAAAAAGCAAATGCAGTATAAGTTTACACTGTACAGTGCTACTGTTGTTGGTAAATGAAGTATCTGTATACATTTTTGCTTGTTTCTTAATATCTAATCCTGTTTTTCTTTAGTGTTCTGCATTGCTATGCATACCTCTCTATTATCCAGAATATTTGAATATCCAGCATCCTTCCAGTCCTGGGGCTGCCAGCTATGAGAGAGTTTACTGTACTTGGCAAGAGCACAGGTGCCTATAGTGATTGCAGTTTGATACGTACCTAGACAGACGGGCTTTTCCACTGAGCAACATAAAGATTATTCTCAAATATGATAATGTCCAGGAAGGTTTCAGTAATTCAGGGTGAATTCACCTCTGGCTAGAAAGCAAACAGAAAGATGTGGCATTACTCCCCCAGATGGAGAAATCAAGAGTAGTCTCTGGACTTGGTTGGGTTGCAACCATAGCAAATCTAATATACATTTTAGAAACTTTGTGTTTCTGCCTGTCTGTGAATCTGTCCATTCAAGAACTCCTTCTAAATGGTGAGAGCTGAGACCACCAAATTTGGTATGCAACTTTCTCTTATCATAAGTTAAAGGCAGCTTAGGGTTTTGTTGTGCCAGGATAATGGGATGTTGTTATTTCTCATAAAATGGAAAGGGATGAGCCTGGTAGGAGGGAAGGTTATACTGCTGAATGACCACTGGTGGGCAGCAAAGAGCTAGAGATGGGGAGCAGGATAGCTATCACCCTATTGGGCCAGCAAGGGGCAGGGCTGGAGAAGAGGACAGCTATCTACTGTATACTTCAGAGAGTTTTTCTGTATGTCTGTCATCCCTCAGGCAGGGGACATGCACCCCTCCCTGGCTGTGCCAGCTTCAGTGGCCTGGACAGGCACTTCTATCCTGGACCCAGGCTGCCGGGGTGAGAGAGGGATGGTGTTGTCTTCACTCCCCTGGGGCAGCCTGCACAATGAGCCTTCTCCAGCCCCACCCCGCAGCAATGATTTAAATAAAGAAAAACAAAACTTAGTTAAGGACCTGAGCAATGCTGGGTAAATCTTCTAGTCATAAATAAGCCAACCTTGATTTTATTCCAGAACACAGCCTTCCTGTCCATAGGATGGTTCAGAGTGGCTGCCCCAGGCCCTGTGCTTTTGGGGGCCCTATGGCAGCTGCATCAACTGTCCTATGGATGGGACCTACAGCATTACCTGGGGGTGTGGGCATGGTGCAGCAGCAGTAGCTGTCTTCCCTCCCACACACAGAGGCAGCAGGAGCCGGAGCGACCCAGCAGCCTGCTTCACTCTGCCCTGCTGTCCTCTCCCAGCAGTGGCGGGAAGCAGAGGGCTCTGACCCCAAGGCGTTCCTTTCCCACCACCGAGGAGGTGTGGTGCAGCAGTCCTGGAGGGTGGTGTGGCATGGGAGGGTGGAGCAGGCTGTTGGGTTGTTGCCATTAGGGGGAAAAGAGAAACCCTTGGTGATGCTGTTCCACACACCCCATAATCCCCTGGGCCACATTGCTTGTGGGAGGAGGCAGTGCTAGGAGAGTAGATGAGGTAGGGTGGGGCCTATGATGGGGTGGGGTTGCCCTGGGCCTTTGTTCAGAGGGTGCCTTGGGCCTACTCTGTTCCAGGAAATTATACATCATCCATCACCACAGAAGTGGAGCTCTAATGGCACAGATTATTAGGTAACACTAGTTTTTTTTTTAATGCTATTCTAATTAACAGGAAAATTAAGCTTATGATTTCATGAATTTTGGGTAGCATGAAAAACACCCCAGAAAACACAACTCTTTCGCATGTACTGAAAAGGACGAAAGTCACATGATGCAGACAGATTGTTAGTGTGCTTTATGCTAAGATCTCAACTCTTGTCCACTACGGCACCAGCAGTGATGTTAAAATTTACTCTTCAAAGGCTTTGTCCCGTGGCTTTATAAAATACTAAGGCCAAATTTGACCTTGGTTACACTTATGCAGCCTCATGGGGTGGGGAAAAAAGAAAAGAAACCCGACCACCTCGGCTTTACTCCACTGGGTAACAGAAATGAAAGGCACATTAGTGAAGGGCGAGATGAGTGGGTATTCTTTGCTTGTAATAGAAGAGTTGGCTCTGTAAATGTGTATTTGTCTGTGAAGAGAGATAGGAAAAGCTTCCCCAGCAAAGTAAGACATACAATTCCTTTTCCTCTTGTGCTTCTCACACCAGTCATGAATCTCTTATCTGATGCTGTATGTAAGAGGGCAGCACATATATGTAAGTGGGTTTCATAGGAATGTATCCTACCTGTTCAGGTTCCCCCATTTGTCTCTGTTAAATTTCAGAACGTCCACGCCATCCTTTGCTTTAGAATGACTAGAAAGGCAAGGTGCCCATTGTTACAGTTAAAGTGGATCGTGAAATTCCAGCAGGCTGCCAAGCTTGTGGCTGTGATATACCCTCGTGTCTAGCTACTGTCATTGTTAGCATTGCAGTATTCCTAGAAGCCCAAGCTGTGGACTTGGATCCCATTGTGCTAGGCACTGTACAAACAGGGAAAAAGGTGGAGAACGCATTAGTATGCTCCAAAAAAATCTTCTACTGAAGTTGTCATTTGGCCCCTATTAAAAGCAATTTTAAAATGCCACTTGCTCTTGTGGGGCTCAGCTGCTCCACAGGCAGAACATGATTGCTGTTCATGGTAATAAGTTTCTTTAGGGACTCCCATACCTTATTCCATTCAAATCTGCTGTCTTCGTGTATTACACAGGTAGTGATGAGTATACGTTAGGGCTAGGGAGAGAGATACAGCAAGGGTGGGTCAGCCCTGTGAATACAGTACAGCATGTGGAGTAGCAGCTGTCTTACTGTAACTTGCTGGATCAATGGTGGCCCAATTTTGTCCTGAATTTCAATTGTATAAATCCCCTGACTTCAGATTCTGGCTCAGAAGTGCTGTGGAATAACCTGCTCCTGGAGGCATGCAAGAAAACTCCCTGGCTATGTCTATCTACACTACAGTGACCTTTCGATAGTGAGTGTCTACACAGTCCCCACTCTTTCTAAAGAACGGGCCAGGGTTTGAAAAATCCGGCACCATGAGGACGGCTCCCTCAAAAGAAGGGCCCCCGGAGTGTCTACACAAACTTTTTTTTTTGCAAAAGAAGCTTTCGAAAGGAGTCTCTCTTCCTGATCTGCGAGTGGAAGAAGGCTTCCGGAAGAAGAGCCATACTCTTTCGATTTTGGATTGAAAGAGTGCATTTTATGTGCAGACACTACGTTTGTTCTTTGAAAAAGGGCCAGACTTTCCTGAAAGACATTTCTAGTGTAGACACTGCCCCTGTGTATCGCAGGCAGGTTTTGACACTATTCTAAGTTATTTGCTGCACTGAGAGAACAATTTAGTTGGAGTATGTGCCCCTCTTCTGAGCCAAGTTGAGCATGCTGCTTCTGGGCTCAGTTCTCAGCAAGTAGGCTGCTCCTTCAGATGTAGAAGTGCTGTGCACCCTCTCATACAGTCTCCATGCATTGCCAGGTGCTCCAGGCTGTACATGAGGTGAAATAGATGGGGAACAGCGGCACTTTCCTCTTTAATTTTTACTTTTAAAGGACTGAGCCACCAAGCTGCTTGTCTGTGTTCAATATCAGATTCAGGGGACATGCAGAATTTGAAGGAAGGCAGCAAACTACTTCAAGCCCTGTCACGGAGGAAGGCACATGCATCCTGGAGGCCTCCCCACTCTAGTGGTAGCTGGAGGAAAAAGCAGCTGGAAAGCAGCTCACACAGCTGAACAGAAGAAAACCAAGCCCCTAGGTAGCCATTTGCACTCTTCTTGCGGCAGAGGGCACTGCACACGGTAAGTCGCTACAGAAGCTGGAATACGTTCATTGTGGCTAATGTCTGAAATAGTCGAACCCATGCTGTAATGGTCTGTTGTTGGAAGTCTTTATGTACCACAAACTGGATGCAATATTTATTTCATCACACAGTTGAAAGGGTCAGAGGTATTTAGCTGGAATGATAGCAGTACAGTGAGATATCGGGACTGTGCTTTGGTTCCCACATGTCATTTAACAGGGAAGCAGACAATAATGAACTATAAAAATATACCAAACCATGGGCCACTTCAGCAAGGTGCTGTATTGGCACAAATTCAGCTGTAGCTTGCTCAGGTGCATGGCATCGAGCAACTGTTCCTTGCTTAGCTGTCCTGACCTGACTGTACAAAACAAAAAAAGCAGCGAAGTAGCACTTAAAAGACCAACAAAATAATGTATTAAGTGATGAGCTTTCATGGGACAGACCCACTTCTGTCCAGCTCTGAATAAGTGGGTCTGTCCCATGAAAGCTCATCACTTAATACATTATTTTGTTAGTCTTTCAGGTGCTACTTGGTTGCTTTTCTTGTTTTGTGAAGATACAGACTAACCCAGTTACCTCTCTGTGACTATTGACCTGACTCTAGTAAAGCATGACATGCTAGCATCACTGGTGTCCTCTAATGGTATGGTCAGTGGGTGGGATAGTTCTTCCACTGTGATACATTGAAGTGCTGTTTTTCCTCAGGAACTTGGTATGTGCTGGTGTCAGTTCATGTTGTGCGCATGTGACTGGGGAAGGCCCTAGCTTGTACTGGTTACTTGTCACATACGTGCGGGATGTCAATAGTCACAGCAGTATCAGAGGCGTAATGTCATGACTGTGGTGACCTGCTCACCAGAGGGTTTCCTGAAGCCACCTGTGCAATTTGAACCTTTGAACATCTGTTTTTCCTCCCCCCCACCATTGGATTTTGTTTGCTTAAACATGATGACCTGTCTCCTACCTGACGTCTTTGAATGACGGTTATGGTGTTATGTGCTGAGGGAATCCCTCCTTCCCAAGACATCACTGCCTTTGGAGGTATAGCTAGTATGCTGCTCTATGGCTTATTAATGAGCAGTGCTTCATCCTGCTTTTGGGGGTTGCTAACCATGGGGCCATCCTTCCTCCTAACTTGCATGCTCCCTACTCCTACTCAAGGTTCTCGTTTATGTATCCAAGTATCACATTAGCCCAGTGCGCTGCAGTGTCATGGGTCAGTGTCAACAAGCACTCATGGTCATCTGATCATCCACCATGACTGTCCTGGAAGAGTGGCCTGCATTCCTAGTTCCTAGATATATAAATTTTAGCCATATTAAAACATTATTTGCTTGTGCTCTGAATCAGTGACCTACCCTCTCCATTATTTAAAACTATCTCTAAGAACCATTGGCTAATGGGAAAACATTGAAACAACTTAAAACTGAAAAGAAAACCCCAGTCTTGAAATCTCCCTGCTCTGTGTAACCATGAAATAATACCACTGTTCCCTCTAATTTTTTCCATCATGTGCAGAAGTAAATTTACATACGGAAATACAAATCTAATAGAGCTGGAAGGGACCGTAGGGTGTCAATGAGGCCAGTCCCCTGCCCTCCTGGCAGGACCAAGCACCATACCATTTTTTCCCCCCTGGAATCCTAAATGGCCCCCTCAAGGTTTGAGCTCACACCCCTGGGTTTAGCAGACAGATACTCGAACCACTGAGCAATGCACCACCAGTAGAAACGTGCTGTTTGGCAGAGCATCCGCAGTCAATCAACTGGGTGGCATTCATATCTCTCCTGGGTGGCTGCCCCATGGCTCAGCTTACAGGGAACACTGATTACTACTATCATCTGAGGGGGAACCCTGGTCCCCAAGCAAACTCTGAAGGGGAAGATATTTAAAGTGAAGGACATGGGCGCTGTCCACGAAGCACTGGGTCACTCCAGTACAGTGGGCAGGCTGTGAAAACTGTTGAGAGGTAACTTCTAGTACAAAAGGGAATTTGAGAAAAATCTGGCTTGATCACTTCAGGGAAATTGGAACCGTGCTGAAGAACATCCAAGTGATCTTATCTGAGATCCTTCCTTTGCCACGAGTGCAGACAGAAGAGTCTGAAAGCAAGCCACTAGGCTGGTAACTGCTGCAGGGTTTGGATTTTTAGAAGCTAGGCCCAGGTATAGTGAGAGGGAGCTGTATAACCTGGCTCAGCGCCACCCCAGCAGAAACGAGGACCACTTTCTTCTGGACAGCCTGGCTGGCGGTGTCACCCCGGTGTCAGACTAATAACAAAAGGGTAGGTCGAAGAGAAGGGAGATATGAGCACTCATTTAGCACAGCATCAAGATAATGAGAACAAACTGCATCTAGTAATGAAAGGAGGTGAAGAGAAGAAATTCTTGATTCACCAGCACAGCAACACTAGGAGCCTGGATAATAAACAAGAGGAACTTAGCTGCTCATTTAAGATCATCAACTCAGTTTACGTGGTATTAGTAAAACAGTAGAACCTTGTCTGTCAACTTCCACAGCTTTTTTAATCTGAATGCATCTCATGCCTCAGCTCTGGGAAGGCAGCACATTGTTCTGTTGTCCGTTTACCCTTTGCAGGATGCTTCTGTATGCTGACTCCCCAGCAAGGCTTATGCATTTTCATTATATGGTTGGAGCACTCTGTGGGCAAATTGCCCCTGTCTCCTCTGACCCCTGGACAGGCTTTCTTTCTCCCACTGGTAGAGTGGGAATTGAACCCATGTCTCTCACACTGCAGGTGAGCATTCTAACCATTGTTCCCAAAAGTCTTTGCCTTTACTTCCTCCTGTGGCTCTTTTGTGTGGGATGAGGTAGGTCCTAACTCATCTCGTCAAGAAACAGTTTAGGTGCCTCAGCCACCTGATGCCAGGAGATGGGTTCCCATTCATCGAGTGTGAAACAGAGATTGACACCTCCCTGCAGCTGGTAGTTGGGTGCCTATGTCTGAGAGAAGAGCAGGTCTTGGGAAACATCCCTGTTGTCGGCATCTCCTGGCAGCCTGGCTTTTGTCACTCACATTCTGAGGTGCCTATCTCTCCCTGCCACAGTACAGGGAGCTTAGGTGCCTAGCTCAGCTTTGTGAATCAGAGTGTGATTCATATGAACTTTCCTGGCACTTGTACGTTAGGTTCCACTGAAGTTCCTTTGTGGAGCTGAGCCTTTTTGTCCCTCTGTCTTGCTCCTGCTATAGACTTTTACACTGGGGCCATGTGAATGTAACATGCCACACAATCAGAATTGTAGCATTTTACAACCACTCTTCTGCTGACCTAGCACTGATGTTTTTCTCCCTGTGCACAAATTTATAATAGGGAATCAAGTGTATGGTTTTTGTAATGGATCACACCTAAACCACAACTCTTTTTAATTTGGGAGTCTGAAATCAACATCCAGCACCTTTGGGGGTTTATTTAACCTGGGAATTCTCATCTGTACCCTTAGTTTAGGCCCATGCTCGCTGATAAGAATTTCAAGTTTCATATGGCTTCTGTTGGAAATAGTTGTTTAACTTCAGAATTATTTAATTAGCACTCTTCAGGGTATCCATCAAGCAGATTGATTGCTGCAACAAGCCTACAAAGCACAGACGAGAGAGTATTTCCAGGGAAATCCATTTTGTGACTTGACACACTACCATTGCTGACACTACTGTACAGAGGGGAAAGACTGCAAAGCTAAGAAAATAGGAGATGGAAGATGAGATTCCGTGCTACAAAGCTGCATGGTAATAACAATTCTTCATACTACTGAGTTTCACAGAATCATAGGGCTTGAAGGGACCTCTGGAGGTCATCTAGTCCAACCCCCTGCTTCAAGCAGGATCAACCCCCACTAAGTTATCCCAGCCAGGACCTTGTCAAGCTGGGACTTAAAAACCTCGAGGGATGGAGAATCTACCACCTCTCTAGGCAACACCTTCCAGTGCTTCACCACCCTTCTGATGGAAGTAGTTTTTTCTAATGTCTAACCTACACCTCTCCCTCTTCAACTTCAGACCAATACTCCTTGTTCTGCCATCTGTCACCACTGAGAACAGTTTCTCACCCTCCTCTTTAGCACTCCCCTTCAGGACGTTGAAGGCTACTATTAAGTCACCCCCTAAGTCTTCTCTTCTGTAAACTAAACAAGCCCAAATCCCTCAGCCTATCCTCATAGGTCTTGTGCTCCAGCTCCTTAATCTTTTTTGTTGCCCTCTGCTGAACCTGCTTCAGCAAAGCCACTTCCTTTTTATAGTGAGGAGCCCAGAACTGGACACAATATTCCAGATTTCCATTCAAGTCACTAAGACTCTTGTGCATGAAAGACCTGCAGGAATAAGAAATGGCCCTTAATGAACAATATAAAATCATTTAGTTCAAATACAGGTTGAACCTCCCTAATCCGGAACTCTCTTAGCCAGAAAACTCTATAATCTGGCATGATGTTGGTTAGCCAGATGACCACTTACTGTGGGCGTGGCCAAGTTTCCCGTGGTCCCATAAAGTTTGTTTATAGCCACCAGTCCTGGGTTAGTATTCTGTGCAGTTATTTAGCTGTAATTTACCCTTAAATATCTTTTAAGACCCCACTCAGCAGTAGAAGTGTTGGTAATGTGCTAAAAAATATTGATTTCCTGTCGTCCAGCACTGCTCAGGTCCCAAGGGTGCTGGATAACACAGGTTCAACCTGTACTACCTCTTAGATGGTGTCCCTCTGTAGATGAAATTTTTTTCTTTTATAATAATAATAATAATAAATGGAGATACACATCTCATAGCGCTGGAAGGGACCTCAAGAGTTCATCAAGTCCCGTCTCTTGCCCTCTTAGCAGGACTGAGCAACAACCTTCCCCCCCGCTCCCCAATTCTATTTGCCCCTGATTCCTAAATGGCCCCCTTGAGGACTGAATTCACAACCTACTGAGCTATCCATGCAGATACCTTTTCTAGAGAGGTGCCATGGGATGGAGGAAGTTAGCATGAAGGGAATTTTAGTCTAGACGACTGATTTAGTCTAGTGCTGCTGTGAGTGTAAGGAACTGGACTTGACAACCTCTCAAGGTTCCTTCCAGTCCTATGATTCTATGATGCCACAAACTCAACTGTAATTCTGCTGCACTTTTTTCTTCTTTGGAGAAGAGATCCTGTACCAGATCTCTGTGCAAATCTGGATCTCAGTGCTCACTACTTCTCATTCCTACTGTGGGTTCTATCTGATGATCACAAAGACTGAGATTAATTGAAATAAAGGGAATTTGGGAGCCCAAACATGGGCCCAGATCCTCAAATATGCTTTCTAAACATTAGCTACAAATAGTGGATACTCCACAGTGACACTACCCATAGGCAGAGGCTTAATCTTTCCAATGGGCCTTTGACATACATAATACCAGCCCTAATTTACAGATGTTGATGCTAATGCACAAACAGGTGAAGTGTCTTCCCTGAGTTCACCCAGGAAGTCTATGTTGGAATGCGCGATAGCAACCAAAACTCCTGAGTATAAGGCCTTATCTGCTCTTATTGGGTAGGAAATTTAAAGCTAACAAAAGGAAGTATTTCTTCACATAGCGCATAGTAGTCCTTGGAACTCCTTGCCAGAAAAGGTTGTGAAGAGAAAGACTTTAACAGGGTTTGAAAAAGAACTAGATAAATTCATGGAGGTTATTCCCATCAATGGATACAAGCCAGGAGATGTAGGAACGGTGTCCCTGGCTGCTGTTTGTCAGAGGTTGGAAATGGATGTCAGGAGAGGGATCACTTTGGTGATTACCTGTTCTGTTCACTCCTTCTGGGGCATCAGGCATTGGTCTCTGTTGGAAGACAGGATACTGGGGTAGATGGGCCTTTCGTCTGACCCAGTGTGGCCATTCTTATGCCCTTATTGTTGGGGATTTTTGATTATGAAAGATCGCAAGGCGGAGATGAAAGCTGTAATGAAAGTGTTATCCAGTCGCAGGGTGCATAAAAATCATGTGAATAAACTTGGAACCTCTTCAGCCAATCCAGATAAACTATAATTATTACATCCTGCATTGCCTAACAGATTATAATCCTTCTGATGTCAGTAGAATTACACAGGCTGTAAATCAGTACTGCAGTTGACCTATTTAATTGCACTTAAATTACAAAAAACTCTTTGCACTTATTTGTTTTTGGGAGACTGAAAGACTGTTGTTGGCACATGCACTCAGAGTCTGATTTAAAGCCCATGGCAGCTGATGGGAGTCTTGACTTCAAAGGGTTTTGGCTAAGGAGCAAAGACGGTTCCCATTGTATCTCCATTTTACTGTCAAAGGAATCAATTGCTTGTAAGCTGATGACAAAACTATCTTTAGTATACTGAGCCAGCTATCTGCATAGGTTCACTGCAAATGCCCTTCTTGCCAAACACAATCCAATTGATGGATGTTTGGTCATTTTCTTTGCATGATCATTTGCCCTCCAGCCAATACTGAGGTTTTTTAAACTATTGACCAGCTAGCTATTGGACAAGGCAGGGTCATGTGACCTCATGACCCAAAATACAGTGGGAAAAGTGGTGAAGATATGAAATCAATAACTTCACTGTCACAAATATCTGAGGTGATAGGTTCTTCAGAAGCATTAACTGACGCGGGCTGTGGTAGATGTTCCAAATTCTGCAGAATGGCCCATGGGACTAAAAGGAACACGTACATGAAGGAAAGGAACAAGACGGGGTCCAGCACCTGAATGTGTTGGCCTTACTCAGAGCGAAAACACTGGCCAATACATGCCATGGGGCTAGAAGGACAGGATGGAGCAGACAGGCTGATCAAGTGAGCATCCCTGCAAGCGAGGGAAAATATGTGGATGGGGTGTGAGCTTCAGAGTGAAGAAACATACTGGTGATAAGTGCAAATGAGGCAGTCCTCTTAGATATGTAGCAGCCCAAGCAGTTTGCAAAGCGAATACCTTTTTTTTTTTTTTCTAAGGTGCTCTGGTATCCTCCTCTCTTCGCTGTATGGCTGCTAGTGGTACCTGTGGCTTTTTATTAGTAGGTGTATAGAGGGACCTGCAAGAAGATAATATGGGCCAAGGCGTATTAGCTGGTGCGGGTTCATCTTCAGCGTCTGGTCCTGGAATGTAATGAGCAGCTGCATCATCTGTTTGAGAGCTGGGGATGCCGATCAGGTCCAGCCTTAGGGAAGGTGGTGAGCAAGGTGGTTGCCTTGGGCCCTGCACTCCACTTGATTGCAGTATTCACTGCCTCCATCTGGGCCCTGCTTTCAGCGTGCCACCTTGGGCCCCACGAACTCTTTGAACTGGCCTGGCACTCATAACTCATTGGGTCAGCCTGTGAACTCCTGTCTTTGTGCTGTTAACTTTTTGCTTGGCAGTGTCTACAGCTCTGCATGTGGCTGGAGGCACATATGTTGTGCATAAGTAGGTGCTAGATTCATGAACAAGTCTATTAGCCGTTCAGGTTCTATGGCCACATTTAAATAATTAGCACAGACTCATCTCATTACCACACTGAGGCTACGTCTACACGTGCACCCAACTTCGAAATAGCTTATTTCGATTTTGCGACATCGAAATAGACTATTTCGATGAATAACGTCTACACGTCCTCCAGGGCTGGCAACGTCGATGTTCAACTTCGACGTTGCTCAGCCCAACATCGAAATAGGCACAGCGAGGGAACGTCTACACGCCAAAGTAGCACACATCGAAATAAGGGAGCCAGGCACAGCTGCAGACAGGGTCACGGGGCAGACTCAACAGCAAGTCGCTCCCTTAAAGGGCCCCTCCCAGACACACTTTCATTAAACAGTGCAAGATACACAGAGCCAACAACTAGTTGCAGACCCTGTATATGCAGCACGGACCCCCAGCTGCAGCAGCAGCAGCCAGAAGCCCTGGGCTAAGGGCTGCTGCCCACGGTGACCACAGAGCCCCGCAAGGGCTGGAGAGAGAGTATCTCTCAACCCCCCAGCTGATGGCCGCCATGGAGGACCCCGCTATTTCGATGTTGCGGGACGCGGATCGTCTACACGTCCCTACTTCGATGTTGAACGTCGAAGTAGGGCGCTATGCCCATCCGCTCATGGGGTTAGCGACTTCGACGTCTCGCCGCCTAACGTCGATTTCAACTTCGAAATAGCGCCCAACACGTGTAGACGTGACGGGCGCTATTTCGAAGTTACTGCCGCTACTTCGAAGTAGCGTGCACGTGTAGACGCAGCCTGAGTGACTTAGGCTTTGACAAACTGGGTTTTACTTCTTGTCGTGAGCTGATTTCCCACCCCCACCATCCCAACCTAAGCCCTAAGAGTGAAAAACCAACTGTTTCACTGGCTGTCAGTATTTTTGTAAAGCAGGACACAGTCAGCAGTTCTGTTAAGATCCTGACCCAGCAGCCTGCAGAATCAGTGTAATAATAACTATATATCACAACACGGTAACTCTAAACCTGGAACCAATTCCTGCAACAAACCTCGCTGCCAACTCTGCTCACATATCTACACCAGTGATGATATCACAGGACCTAACTTCAACCATACCATCAGGGGCTCCTTTACCTGCACATCTACTAATATAATATATGCCATCATGTGCCAGCAATGCCCCACTACAATTTACGCTGGCCAAACTGGACAGTCTCTAAGTGAAAGAATAAATGGACATAAATCAGGCATCAGGAATGGTAATGTACAGAAACCTGTGGGAGAACACTTCTATCTCCCTGGACACTCAGTAACAGATTTAAAAGTAACAGTCCTACAACAAAGAAATTTTAAAAATCAGATGGAGAGTTAAATCTCTGAGCTGCAATTTATTTGCAAATTTGACTCCATCAACCAAGGATTAAACAGAGACTGGGAATGGCTCACCCCCTACAAAAGCAGCTTCTCTGCCCTAGGTGTTAATATCTCCCCATTAGATTCTGACAATGGGCCCGCATCCCCCTGTATGATCTGACTTGTTTTTTCCTCTTTTGATACACACTACTGATAATGGGCTGTTTCCATGTTGCTGAATAGACCTTGTCAACTCTGGCCCTCCCTTTTACTGGGACCCAACTCTTTAAATACCCCTCTGGAACCCTCCCACCCCACTCATGCATCTGACAAAGCGGGTGTTTGCTCACGAAAGCTTGCGCTCCAAAATATCTGTTAGTCTATAAGGTGCCACAGAACTTCTTGTTCTCAAAGATACAGACTAATGTGGCTCTCCCTCTGATACTTGTAATAATAATGGTTTAATAGCAGTTATTTTACTTTCATATATGCTTAGCACTTCATTTGACTGTGAGGCAAAAAGGGAGTGTGTGTGTGTGTGTGTGTGTGTGTGAGAGAGAGAGAGAGAGAGTGAGAGAGAGAGAGAGAGAGATCAAACAGCCATTTTATTAGAGGTGCTAGAAATAAAATAAGGGTAAAGGAGACTTGGTCACTGTTTATTATAGCAGTGAATTAACTTCTTTGATTTAAGTGTCTGTCGCTTTAGTAGAAAAGTACAGGCCACTGCACTGTACACTGGCAATGATTATTTCTCTTCCTTTTCCGAATCTCAGCTGGCAAGACAGTGTGGTAGAATGTAAAAGGAAATAAGCATTGTACTTTGGTGTCAGATTTGGCACAAACATTTTGCTATAGCTGGGGTCAACTCACATGGTAATCCCATTTCCATTTAGTTGAAACTGGAGCCGAAAAAGGGGGATGGGCTTTAGCATGTTTTGTTTGTTGAATGCTGCCACATTGTGGCAAATTTAATAGCAAACGAAATGACTTGCAAATCACTTTTCACTATCAAATTTGTGTTCTGTGAACTGAGATGAACTAACTACACAGTAATTTTGTTTGCATATTTTTCAAATGTCAGATGTTTCTTTCTAAACTGCAGCATTGAGAAGGATCATAAAGCATTCCTAATAGATACATATATCTCTTAACCATCTTAATTAAGGAGGGAGACAACTTTAAAATAGCTTTGTAAAATAGATATTCTGCTTTGTTGTAAACACGGTGCATATGAAACCCAAGAATCCACTAACCCATATGATCGCTGGCTAGACCTCAAGTGGAGGTGTAGCTGACACAGTCAACCTAGTGAGGTAAGTGATAAAAAAGAATAGAAAGAAGAAATTCCACTTTTGATCCAGACTTCCACAAGGTCTGCTGTGTGGTTGGTACAGAAATACTGCATCTGAACATGAATCTGAAGTGTTGGTGCTTATATATTAGATGCGCAGACACTACCACCCTTATTCAAACAGACTAGTATCTTTCTTCTGTGAAAAATCTGATTTGTTTTTTCAACGGGATTATTTGTGAAGTGAATCACTGGTCATAAAGTAAAGACCAGAGAATCTGGGTCTTGGAAATTTCATTAAACACAGGACATCTATGCATTGACATTGGCAGGAGGAACATCAGGCACAGTGACACGTCAATGAAAGGTGCATCTACCTTCAGCACATTTCCCTCTGTACCACTTTCAGCCAGAAATACTTTACTGGACTTTTATTGGAGTTCAAATCTGACAGTTTATTTTACAGACATGTTATGTACCCCCCTGAATTCTTCGTTATGTTCAGGAAGCCCTCCTAGATGTGAAAAATCCTGCCATATTGTTCCCTATGGGCTTCTCATTGGGTCCCCTATACTCTGTGTGTTTGGATTTTGGAATAATATTATAAGGGCTTCATCTGTGGCCTGTGGTCCTTTAGCTGATATTCAAACCATTTAGTAAAGAAAATATGTACATCAAATGGGAGTCTCTTTTCACTGTGTGAAACTGATACTTTTTGTAGATTTACAGGTCAGTAAGGCTCCCTTCATCATCAGCTCTGGCCTCTTCCTGTATATCTGAAGCCATTAGGTTTCACTTAGTTACTCCAGTGCTGAGCCCCACAACTTGTTTGACTAAAGATTGTTTTTTAGAAGGAGATCTGGTCTTCATCTGAAGAGATAAAGAGAGAGAAGATCCACCACTCCTCTTGAAGATTTGTTTCAATAGTTCCTCACCTTCTCATTGTCCAAACTGGGGTCTCGTTTCTAATCTGAATTTATCTTTAGCTTCCTGCCATTGGGTCTTGTGATGTCTGTCTTTGCTAGGTTAAAGATCCCTTTAGTGCCTGACTACTTTCTCCCTACTTAACTGGCCAACCACATCTTAAATGTATAAAACCACTCTACTTTCCCAGTTAAGTACTCATCCTTGCAACCTTTCTCTTGCTCCCCAAACCTTGCGGCAGGCCTGCAGACCTTGTGGTATGCCTACAGAAACAACATTCAGCTCTTTCAGGCCAAATTGTGGAAGTAAATGCCAAAGGCAAGAGCCCCTAAGAATGTTCTGCCAGCAGACCCTTCTCTTAAAAAATCGGAGGCTCCAACTTGAGTGGCATTACCGACCTCAGTTGAAAGAACAGAACAGGGAGACTCACCCTTCCTCAAGTCAGTGGGAGTTTCCTACATAGAAGATTCCAGGATGAGGCCATAATTGTTACAATCTGACAGATGTCTCCTCTGGATGTTGAGGAATTGCATAGCTCTGCATGCTTTGTGTTGACAATGTACCCCAAGGAGTTTAATATAG
Source organism: Carettochelys insculpta (assembly GCF_033958435.1). Lineage (NCBI taxonomy): Eukaryota > Metazoa > Chordata > Testudines > Carettochelyidae > Carettochelys > Carettochelys insculpta. The sequence continues at coordinate 16,260,125 of NC_134140.1, forward strand.
TTTTACAATATAACCACACTTACACTATCAAAACAAAAAAGCAGTAAAGTAGCACTTTAAAGACTAACAAAATAATTTATTAGGTGAGCTTTTGTGGGACAGATCCACTTTTTCAGATCGTAGCCATACCAGAACAGACTCAATGTTTAAGGCACAGAGAACCAAAAACAGTACTCAAGGTTGACAAATCAGGAAAAAAAATTATCAAGGTGAGCAAATCAGAGAGCAGAGGGGTGGGGGAGTCAAGAATTAGATTAAGTCAAGTATGCACAATTTTCTCTCTGTTACTAATCAGCACACTTACACTAGGTGGCTCTTTGTCCTCCTCTAGTTGCTGGGTCACACGGAGACTAATGAGTTAACTACTGGCTCTGAGCTGACCCTCTGACCCTTCTAGTTCAGACAGTAGAGGCTGGACTCAAATTTGGCAAGAATAGGGTTGATATTGCTGAAATAAATCTTTCTAAGAAGTGCTAGGCTCAGAGTACTCGCCCAAACACATCCCTGTATCTAGTGGTACCAGAACATCTTGATATAAAAAAAGGCAGAAAAGGATTTCCCAAGGATGACAAAAGCACGCTGCTCCCTCTTAAAAGGTAAGGTCAGGATGACAGTATTTAGCTAGTTAGGGTGTCTGGCTTTCCTAGGGGTTGGAGAAAAGTTCCCTCATTTAACTGAGCTTCACCCATACATGTATTAATATCCTTTGTAGAGCCTCCTAGGTGCTATCACCATACTTCATATGGAAAAGCTGGTTGAGTGCATTGTACCTTAACTGATCTGGTGGTTATTGAGCTGTTCATTGAAGGTCTGCCATGCCAGTTGTCTGCGTAGAGCTAGGACATCCGCTGCCTCTCCCCCCGCCCCCCCCCCAAAACATCTGATCAAACCAGGAATAACAATAACAAGTTAGAATCTCTTTAATCCAATAACTGTGGGAAACGGAATATGCTGGGTTAAAGAATTTGCTGGTCCAGGGAGGGCACTGTGAGGTCTGGGCATGAGGGGAGTGGGGATGTGGCATCTACCTGGCACCCCACTCCTGGGAGCACATGTGTCTCCATGTCCCCCACCACCTCCAGGCACTGCCTCCTGCTGCTATTGGAGCAGTGAGGGAAAAGCCTCTGGGGAAGTGCATCACTGTAGTGGTGCCTTTCCCCCAGGTGGATGAAGGAGGGGTGGTACAGGAGAAAGCAGCTCTGTGAACCGCAAGTGCTCCTGAATTAGGGGCACCCAGAGTATGGAGCTTCAAGTGTACTTCACACTTCAGTGTCTGTTGTGAGACAATCCTGTGGTGCTTTAGTAGAAGTTGTGAATAAACCACCCTGTGTTCTTTTGAAATTGTTCATCTCCCACCCACATGCAGGGAAACTGAGGTGCAGAGGGTTAGGGTAGAGCCACGAGTACAATGGCTCCTAGTTCAACATAGTCTGACCTGTGTAGAGTTATTTTTGTTGTTCTTGCTTTGGGCAGGGGTCTGGACTCAATGACCTCCTGAGGTCTCTTCCAGCCATAGGATTCTATGGTTTTAAACATTGTCATTACAAACCCATTTTATTTCGACCTCTGACTTCCCTCTACTTTCTAACACTACCATTCGTCACCCCGGTTAACCCAGAATAGGTACTTGCTAACAGAAGTCAATGGGATTGCTCATTAAGGTACCATTCAAGGTAACAGTGGCAGAATGATGCCCTATCCAAGTATATGTAGCAACTGAAGTCTTACACTATCTCTACATGCACACGCGTCACAGATAAAAATCGATGGTTTAAGGAATAGGAAAGGAATCCTCTTTTCCCCTCACTTTTCTGCTATGATCTTTAGTTATTTTTCATGGTGCATCCTTTTCAAATTGATTTTGTTCTTCTGTATTGCATAACATTGCCACATTCAATAAATACTTTATGATAACCTTCACTGTTTGCATAGGAGGAGGTCCTGTTCTTACCCATTGGTGCCTTCCTCTGGGATTAGTTCTGTCAATCTGAAATCAATAAAACTACTTACGGAATAAGGCAGTGTGTAACCTGCTTTTAAGACCCACTTGCACCAAGCTTAAGGCCCGCTCCTCAAAGGTTATTTAGGTTTGTAGTTTACATGGAAATTAAAATACCTTTTTGAGGATCTGGGCCCACAAGCCTGAAATTACCACTCCCAGGAATGGCACTAGCAGTTTTTTCCACTGATTTCAATGTGATTAGGATTGGATATGGCAAAAGTAATTTTTTTTTGTATGACACCACACACATAGTTCCCCAGTCTTTCTCATATCCCCACCCCCCAGTGTTGTCAGTTTTTACATCTCTGTGCCCTATTTTTAAAGTTGTATGCCCGTATAATTCCTGGTGTAGTTACTCGGAAATTTGGGTGCTCAGAAGGTCAGATGCTGGCCATCAGAGAACACTACATCGGGGCTAACCTGTATAGAATGGGTATCTGATTTGAATTATTTGTGTATGTATGTGGCAACTGAAGTCTTGTCATAAGCAGCTCTGTCTGGACATGCGAATTCAATACATTCCTTTACAATAAGATTAAGATGTCATACCATTTCTGGAGTATTCGCTATTTGCAATCTAGGTATTTACATGCTATACCTTAAGATGTAAACATTTAACAGATATATTCCCAAGACTGAGAGCCCTCCCAATGTAACAGCAGGTAATTGGTACTGAACCCAAGCATCAAATGATTCCCAGGCTTGCTTGAATTACTGTATGCTATTACAGTATTTTAGGAACCTGTAATACCCACCATTACTTTCTCATGTGAGAGGCCTTAGACTGACTTGCCATTGCCACTTTCCTCTCTCCGACAAATAAATATTGTAGTGTATCCAATATGAGCAGCAGAGTGTAACCAGAGTGTACGAGTTTTTACTACAGATAATTAAAGCCCAATGTTCTCTACTGTAACAATTACAAGTACTTGAGAAAACAATGACAAGGTCATCCTGAGAATGAAGCCATCAATCAGGGAATACGCTGCCTTAATAAAACAATAAGTGAGTAGTTTAGAAACTAACGTACAAAAGATGCAACAACAAAATGGTTTCCTTGGACATATGTTTCCTTAATAACATAAATATGGTGCAACAGCACGTGGAGTATGTGTATTTAATTAAGACCAATTTTTCCTATCTACCCGAGCTTTCTGAGGCTTGTGACCAGCTCCTTACAACAGAATAATCATAACCATTTGGATTGGGCAAGTGGATATTTATTTACCTACAGCCACCTGGGCTGGAAACACATTGTTTTAAAAAAAAGTTTTGAGTTGGACTGAGACATTAGGAGCAGGCAGTGGTGCATAAATTGCCCGTTCCCAGGGTAGTGCCAGGAGACTGTCCATTGAGAAACAATTTACTCTGCTTCCCCTTTCCTATTGGATAAAGGCAGAAATTTGCTACTAGCATACACCAGTGGCAAACTGTGGCATGTAGCGGACAACACATGGTGAGTGGATCAAGTAAAAAAATGCCCATTGCCAGAGCACTGGCTCCAGAAAAGGGGATTAATTGGGTTCCCAGCACCTGCTCCTGTGTTCCTGGATCCAAATATTGTGGAAGTGGATGTGACATGGAGGGCAGAAAGGAGCTTCCTTTCTCTCTAGTTTGGGTGTATTGTCAAAACTGCAGTCCTGTCCTCTTCCAGCCACTCTACAAGCTGGCATCCCTCAGAAATGCAGCTTGACAATATTTTTCAAATGATCAGGGTAATTAATAAATGAGATGTACAGCCTCTTTCTGCACAGCAGCTTTAATAATGAGTTAATCTGCCACAAAAGGCGGGGGAAGGGGGAGAAAACGAGGACTAAAACCAACTGAATATGAAGGAATTCCTGAACTTGCCAGAGTAGCTCCAACCCGCAATTAGTTTTAGCTTGTAAATTGCAGACAATGGCAATCATACATATTCTAAGCAATAATTTCCATTTAACAAGCCTCTTTCACCTGATATTAAAATGTTTCTTGAAAACTAAGGGCCAGACCTTCCCTCAGCTGGCATAGCTCCATCCACATCTTAGATTACACCAGCTCAGGATATGGCCGCAATAACATGGTCCTGCATTTTGATGCAAGTAAAACTCCCATGGTGAAGTCCCTGAGGTTGTCTTTTCTTTTCCTGTACAAGGGCAGCAGGATAAGGTCCTAATTAAAAAAGCCTCCCATAACAGTCAAGTATTGCTTTCCCCATTTCGTCTATGAATCCAGTGAGGAATAGAAAGTCTGACTGGCTCTCCCAGGATCACACTGAGCTGAGCTCAGGTACACTTCAATGGGTTAAATTGCTTTTTGAAATGGAGTTCTAGGTGGGGAGAATAAACTGTTGTAGAAATGACCCATTTAGAAGTGACTGTTTTTGTTCAGAATTTTATAAGGGGAAAAACTTGAGAAAGCAAAATGGAAATAAATCATTTCAACTAACTCAGGAGACTTTTTCCAGAATTTTTCTGTTGTTGAGAATTTAGCAACACGTGTTCATAAATCCTTCATTCAATCTGGATTCTCCATCCTTTGCCCCGCATTAGTCACATAGCAAATCAGCAGCTGAATCAGAAATATAATCCAGATCTGCGGCTTCCCAATTACATGCACTGTTCACTAGAACATGTTGTCCCATTCTTTTATGGTGCATAATCGACAGAGTAGGGAATGTAGCTCCATAATCCTGATGCTTAATCCCGTGCTTTAACCAGTAAACATCACCCAGCACCCTTCCACTTTTATGGCTTTGTCCTGCACTGTTGAACAGAAAATGAAGTTTTGCAATTGACTGAAAGGGAGCAGGATTCTTAAGTATTCCTTATTTGGGGATATGATGGGGTGGGCTAAGCCCCTATGCTGCCTACAGGAGGCCAGAGGCCTTGCCACACCCTAGCAGAGCAAGAGAAGCAGAAGAGAGGTCCTCCAGACAGGAAAGAGGGGCTGTCTCGGTGGCAGCCAATAAGGACCGAGCAGGCCTGTATAAAAGAAGCTGCTGGGGTAGTACCTGGCAGTTCCTCATAGGGCCTTGACTCAGGCAGTTCTGTGTACTGCCTGGAAGAGCAACAGCACTACAGACAGCTCTGAGTGCAAGCTGAACTTAGACCTTGGTGAGGCCCAAGTACAGTGGCTGAAGACTGGCCACAAGCCTCATACAAGTCCTGGTAGCATCATGGACAGGGCTAGTCAGATCCTGGGCTCGGAATGTTAAAGATGATGAGGTAAGGACCTTACGTGGCACCCTTTTGCCACAGTGGGGTGCTCACAAGTGAGTGGACCTGTAATTAGGGGATACAGGGAATAACATAGCTGAAACACCTGCACCAACCACAACTTTTAACATTTGACTGGAAAACTATGAAAACAGAGAATGATTGTAAAAGGAATGGCTTGTTTCTTGTATGCAGTTGTTATGGAGTTAATGAACGCCCATTGCTTATTTTTATGACTGTAACCATGAAGTTTCAGACAAAGCTGCTTGTACATTTTTCTACAGCCAGCAACAAAATCCGTTTGGTAGGCGGCAACGTTTAATTACATGCGTTAATGTTCATTACTGCACAAAGGTGGTTTAAACATGCATGACAAAAATGTAGTTTTTTTAAACCAACAGTAATTCTTTTCAGCTACCTATCAAGCCCATTAGAAATAGGGGCTGTGTATATTCTCTTTAACAGATTACTGGCTTGAAGGGGTGACAACAGCAGATTAGGATTTGTGGTAGAGAATCTTTCTCCTTCTGCAGGGTCACATATACAAATCGGATACTCCCTTTTCATGCTTCATAGCTTTATTCTGCAGGTCTTCCTCAAGGTTTTGTGCTCCCTTTCATTTTTGGGTGTGAGAGTATGGACCCAGGGCCATCCTTACCTATATGCATAATATGCAGCTATGCAGGCCATCTGAAAATTTGGGGCACCACTGTGTCTTAATATGTACCCATCTCTTCCTGTCCCTTTTCTGTGGCTCTGCTTCATCCAGAAAGGATCTAGTTAAATTAGAACTGAAAAGCCCTGCCAGGTCTATTGGCAGAATATTCAACCTATGGCAGTTCCTTTCAAGAAGCAATGATGCTATTGAATAAATATTTGCCAAACCCAGATATGTACTGGCAATTTCTGAATATGCTGTTGGTCAACAGTTCCTTAGTTGAAATTTGCTTTAAAATATTACATTAGTATGTTGCAGAAGATTATAAAATCATATCTCTAAAAAAGTTGTTATTCTGCCCCCCAACCCCTGGTTGCCCTTGGGCTTGGGGCACCAGTTTAATCATACTGCATAGGGCCCCATAAATCCTAAGGATGGCCCTGAACGGACACATAGTGGATACCTGCTGGGGGGGGTTGTGGTTTGGAATCTGGGGAATGGTCTCTTTGGGTGTGTCTAGACTTACCAGGAGATCGATGAGCTGGTGGTCAATCTTCGGGGTTCACATTAGTGCACCTAGAGGGGATGCACTCAAGTGAACTGTCATGGTGCTTCAATCAACCTCGGTACTCCCTGAAGTTGCGAGGACTAGGGAAAGTTGATCTGCCAACCTCCTGCTGTGGGGACAGCAGAAAAAAATCACCTCTACATATGTCAGCTCCAGCTATGCAATTCTCATAGCTGGATTTGTACACCTAAAATTGATTTTATTGCCTTGTGTAGACCTGGCTTTTGGCATTGTTCCTTGCTTCCCAAGACCCCATAGGAGCCTCCTGTTGGGAGCTGGTCTCCCTTGATTGGGAGGATCATGGCTTGGGAATGGGCAACATCCCCAATGAAGCAGCATTGACTTTTAAGTTCACTTCTAGGTAACAGATTTTTAAAAGCTAAGTTTCTTCTAAACCTCTGTTTCTTTGGTGGTGCAATGTCTCCATATAGCAGGTGTCTTAGGAACATGCACCTGTTTTTTTTTGTGTCTCCTTTTTACTACTGGTGATGCAATCCTTGTAAGACGACATAGTGATATGATGTGTGTAGGTATCAGGGCCCTTGTCATGACCCTGCAGGACTGAATAAGTTCAGTATCAATTTTGTGTTCATGAGCTTGAGCAAGCACATACCGGGCGTGGAGGCAGAATTTGATTTAAGGTAACCCCAAGATACACTGGCCATTCGGAGTGCTCAGTGATTGGACTATCCCATGATATCTGGAGTTTTTGCTTGGCCTGACAGTGTTTCAGGTGGAAGTCACACACTTGTGTCTTACTCGGCTTGACATTCAGGAACCTTGTGTGATAGTATTGTCCAAGAAAACTCTGGGAGCCAATTAGAATGTGCTTTCCAATTTGCATTGCCACCCACTTGGAAAAATTCTAAGGTTATCTGCGTAAATGAAACTTCACACACAGGAGAATTCCAGTTAGTCTGACCCGTAGGGGTTCCATTCTGCTGATTACACTGTTGACTTTTCTCCTCCTCCATCTTGACAAAGAAACACTCATTCTCAAATAGGGAGGAAATGCCTTCCACCATTTTACTATTTCTCAAAATCCTTGTCAGGTCCAATAGTGTTTGTAAGCAACTGTCAGAGCAACAAAACAGCCTCTGTCGTTTCTGCAGTGTCGGGGGTTGCTGACCCCTGTCTTAGTTGCTTGGGTCAGGGAGTGTGTATTCCGTACCATATTGGATACATAGCTGTCACTTAATAAATAGTATATAATTTTTCTAAACTTAAAACACTTTGTCCTCATAATTTAGGGCGTTAAACGTGTATGTGATCCATGTTCTCTCTATTAGGTATGAGTATCAATATATTAATGGGCTTTGTACTCTGTAATGTATAGCTAGTGTCTTCTGTTATCTGCAAAATTAGTGATCTTCTTTAGTATGCGATTGTCAGTAATACTGACCTCTTTGTCATAATCTTGCCTATGTCGCTGATGCGTATGTCTTCTCTTTGGCAGAACGAACATGAGGCAAAATATAGACAGATACAACATTATGCAATTCTTGGTTTGAAAAAGGCTGCTATTATTGTGACAGAACAGCTGTGATACAAAAAGGATTGCTTACAGATACATTGTACGTTAATCACATCTTTTCTAAAGTATGTTGAAATTTTCCTGTTAATGTCTGAAATGAAATACTTACGATTACAGGAAATTAAATTACTTGCAACATTCTTTTTCAGCAGAGCGCTTTTTCTCTTGCATGCTGTTCACACATATATATACACATACACACACATAACTATTGTTAATTAAGACTGTCTCCATTATGGGGCTAATTAACAATTAGCATAAACATAATTAGCTAACGTTGACATTTAACTCATTACATTGTTTAAATAATTTTCAGAAATTGCCCTTAGTGGCATTCTGTCACACTGAAATAATGGCAGCACTTTGTCATGTAAATTAAATGACATTTTTGTTGTTTCCTCTCTACTCATGCACAGAGGATTTTTTTTTTTAAGCTACATGCTGTTCAGAACCTAAGGTAATTTCTAAAAATTGAAACAATACTTTTCTTTTGGTGTCTCTTGGCTGAATGGCTAGAACTTTTCATGAGTATTATTCCATTCCAGCTTCTAATGTCTACCATACACTGATGTGTGAAGATTCTTCTTTTCCCTTGGGTGTTTCCTTGATAAGTGTACAATGGATTTATTAACATGTTGAACCTCTTTAGTCTGCAACTCTCTCATCTGGCAACAACTATAATCTGGCGTGATTTCAGTTAGCCAGGTAACCACTTATCATGGGTGCATCCAAGTTTCCTGTGGTCCCATAAAGTTTTACAGCCACCAGCCCTGGTTTTCCATGTTCTGTGCTGTAATTTAGCTGTAATTTACCCCCGAATATCTCCTAAGAGCCCAGCAAGCAGCAGAAGTGTTGGTAATGCTGCTAGGCAATATTAATTTCTTGTGGTCCAGCAAATTCTCTCATTTGGCACTGGTCAGGTCCTGAAGGTGCCAGACTAGAGAGGTTCTGAAGTAGGTCCTTAGTGTATGGATTCTATTAGTTAGAACAATGCACTAGGACTTGTGTTCAGTTTGTGGTCAAGCCGTAGATTTCTTGTGTGTCCTTGGACAAGTCACTTAAGTTAAGTTACCTTGGGATGCCCTCTGGAAATTGGATGAATACCTTCTGGGGTCTTGTGATGATAAAATCTATTAATGATGCATTCAGATACTGTGGTGAGGAGGGTCATATAGGTTCCTAGATTAGTCACTTCTTAGTGTTTGGGGTGGTGATACATTAAAAACAAAAAGAAATCTCAAATAGTATCAGATATCTTCCTACTGTACCTCTCAAATCTGCTCCCAGATTAAAAAACTAAAAAGTAGCCTGTACATTTTCATAGCACTAACTAACAAACTGATCCTTACAACACCCCTTTGCTGTACTGGGGAGACGTAATCTTATTCTCATTTTACAGATGAGTGATATGGGACATTTGGTACATCTACATTGCAATAAAACACCCATGACTGGCCCATGTCAGCTGACTTAGGTTGTGGGGCTATAAAATTGTAGTGTAAATATTCAGGCTGGCTAGCCCAGTGAGCCAGCTGCGGGTGCCTTATTGCAGTGTAGACCTATCCCTAAAGTAGTTTAAAACTAGTTCTCTGCTATAGGCCATGAAGTTCTAGGTACCCAACATGCGATAGCGAAGTTACTTGCCATAACTATACAAGCAGTCTGTGGAAGTATTTGCATAAAATAAGGGAGCAAGAAGAGAATATTTTTTTGGAAAGCAGGAGTGACATTTACTTAAACATCTTAAAGAGGCTAGTGAGATGAGATGAACTGCAGAAACAACATCCAGGTTTCCACAGTGGTCTAGTTTTATGTGATACCACAGGCTAATGAAACTGGGCTAGGCTGTTACTAAACACACATCTCCCCAGCAGGTAACCCTGGACTCTTTTATACAGTCATAGAATACTAGAGCTGGAAGACATCCTGAGACATCATCAAGTCCAGTCCCCTGCCCTCATGGCATGACATTGATGATCAACAAAGATGTCTATCCTACAGCTCTGCCTGCCTGCACCATCACTTTCTGCTAATGACACAAGGGTGGGGTAGACAATTTGTAGCCCTGAATGTTTCTACAGCCCATTTTAGGAGGCATTAATTCCTTCCTGAGTGCGGTGCTGTGTCCTGGCGTAAAGCTCTGTCATAACCAGTGGTGCTTGATTCCATACACCTGCTAAGAAAGGGCCCAAGATATGGAGTTTTGTCATTTGCTTCAGTCTCAGCTGCATTCAGGGTGTGTGTGTGTGTGTGTGTGTGAGAGAGAGAGAGAGAGAGAGAGAGAGAGAACTGCAAAGCCTGTCCTTTTCTCAGCACATTTGGTAGAGGGGTGAGCTGAGGGGGAAGATAAATGAAGTAATGTTTTCCCTCTGCATGTCTCTTTCAGATACAGAGTTTCCTAGCTGTCTAGATCAGTGTTTCTTAAACTTTTTGAAACCACAGGACACCAAACAATAATATTTTTTATGTGGAACACCTATAAAAATTTTCTTAAAAAATTGCAGTCAGACCAAAACCAAACAGCAACATTTACAACAAAAACAAAATGAAGTAATTTAATCAGGTATCTCAGCAAAGAAGTAACATTTGTATCTTGTTTTAATAACAGAAAATATAAACCATCAGCATATAATGGTAAAAGTGTCAGACCCTTGCAGCACACCTGTGAGTTGTTCACGGAATACCAGTGCTCTGTGGAACATAGTTTAAGAAACACTGGTCTAGATTATTTGTGTTAGATTTGTGCTTTGGAGATTCTCTAGATTTTGTGGGCATGCTATTTAACTGTTCCCTACAGGACAAAGCTACGGCACTTTACACATCTGACTGAGTGAATATAGTAAATCGGGAGTACAGGGAATAAATGCAAGCAGCTTCAAACAGAGAAAATATGCCTGAGTTGTGCAATTCGATCCTCTGTGGACCTGTTCAGCAATTGGATCTTCATAGGTGGTCTCATGTGCCACATAGTGTCTCGTTAATTTCAGATGAATAGTAACAGAGAGGAAGCCGTGCTAGTCTATGCACTATCAAAACAAAAAGCAGTCAAGTAGCACTTTAAAGACTAGCAAAATAGTTTATTAGGTGAGCTTTCGTGGGACAGACCCACTTCTTCAGAACAGGTCTGAAGAAGTGGGTCTGTCCCACGAAAGCTCACCTAATAAACTATATTTCTAGTCTTTAAAGTGCTACTTGACTGCTTTTTGTTTTGATAATTTCAGATGGATTGTGCTGAGCTGGTGGCAGGATCAGGGCCTGTACTAGGCATTTTGGCAAAATGTCAGAGACCGATAGAGCTGACAGCTCTGTAGCAAGATTGTTGCCTTCATCAGGAAACAAATATTCATTGTAAAGTTCTCGTAAAGCATTGAAGGGGTCTTTTATTTTAATGTTGGAAGTAAGATGGATTAAACCTGTTCTTTTGCATGAGTGTTTCATTAATTACATTTATTTTGCCCTTGCGTAGAGAGCTTATCTGAGTATCAGTGTTAGGAGCCTACGGTACCAAAACCTATGATCACAAATAAAGAATGGGAAAAATGGTTAAAGTATGCTCAGAACTTTCACTATCCTGTATGGACTGGGAGACGAAGAGAAGGGTTGGGAAGGAGTATTGTTCTGAAAGGAAAGTAAGAAAGTAGTTGGAAGAACAAGAAGTTGCTAGGATCAGTTAGCATGAACTCAACCAGCCGCTACTCAGGGATTCATCAGGTCAATAGCCCCATTAATCAAAGATAATTTGTCAGAGAGCACCCCCACCCCCGCCCAATGGATGGACGTTCTCTTATGTTTCCTGGGATGTTCCCAAGAGGCACTTAACTTGCAGACAACTCATCCTTCTAGTATAGATCCAAGGAGGACAAATTCTGTAATCAGTGCTTGCAGCACTGGTAACTGGGATTATGTGAAGGTCACCAAAAGCACCTGAGGGTGTTAGGTTGCAAACTCCAATTGATTTTACTTTGGCTTTTGTGACAATACTGCTTATGATCTATGGAATCTACTGGGACTGTGTTTTTACTTCCCTTTTACACACTCCATAGGAGTTAGCCTGAGTGCGTGGGCAGAGTAAACATGGAGTAATTACTGAGTAAAAAACTTCATTGTTTGGCTGTGTGGATCTTGCTGAAATGATGCTTTGATTGAGAGATCTATCCTGTAGTTCCTTTAAGTTGAAAAGTACATAAAGGCTAATTTAAAACATCATGGTAACATTGCTATTTTAAATAACTTACTCATTTTAGTCTGAAATGAGGGAAAACCCAATTATAGCAATAAGATATTTCTCTTATTGATGTAAAACTGTATACTTCACCAGTAAATATTGTAATTGGTAGCTGGTGAATGATATGCGCCTGTTGGAACTCACCACTACTACTGGCTAACCATTGTTAAGAGGTACTGCCTTGTAGGTATT